>NC_052051.1:133449533-134127033 GCF_903992535.2 Arvicola amphibius
AAATTGGCCAGAATAAATCCTGGCATCTGGTAGAAAAGAATGCAAGAATAGATAATATGGACTAACAGCTTATCATGTGGCCCAAGGCATTCTTCTTTACATATGCGTTACCTCGGTCAATGCCAGCAAGAGGTGCTACTGAGGTAAAGACCACCAAGGCCACCTCCCTCTGCTGCACCACAGTGGACCATGGGATCATCCTGTGCCTGGGCCGGCACCACTCCTACTCACTGAAAATAGAATGAAAAAACTCAGAAAAACTCATTTCTGGCATTGTTTTCTCTAGTAAGACTCCTGAGTTTCCTGTGCAACTCAGCAATGTATATTCATATTTCATGTTAATAATAAAATTTACATTAAGCAATCGCATTGCAAAAAAGGAACAGAGCTCAGCGTAGGTTATCAGGAAGGTACTATCATTTAAACTCAGTAAGCTTTTCACTGTTTGCTTCTTGTCAAATCCTTGATTCCCTCAAAGCAGAGTTTGGAATTCGTCTATAACAAAAGTATTATCTTTCTTTAGATCAAGGCTTGGCTAGCTGGTCACGGCTGGGAAGCAGCATGGACGAACAACCTGAGAGCAGTCTCTGTGGCTTTGCACAGAAAGGATACAGCTGCATTGACTTCACTATCAGAAGGAGGTCATCCACTAGAAGCTGCTGCTTCTGCTTAAGATGGAATAAGTGTATCAATTAAACCTGTGTCTGACACTTCTTAAGAACTTCACAGATTAATGAAAAGAACAGTATGCACCATTTGAGAAAGTAAATCAGCCAACTGAGATTATTATAGACACTATCAATGAACGCGATACCAAAGCTAGAAAAGACATACAATTGTGCTCCATGTGTTCAAGAAAGCAAAGAGCACACTGAACATAAATAGAAACATAGGCTGTAAATATTGCTGCTATCTATGCTACTATCAGACAAGGTAACAGACATAATAGGAAACCATATGAAGGTTATTTTTTAATAGTAAGGGTATCTATTCATCAAGGGGATATTAGCAGTTGTTAATACTTAGGAACCTAAAGTGTTAAAGCACATGAAGCAGAAAGTGATGGAACTATGCAGCTGTAGTTAAAGAAACCAGCATCTCGCCCTCGATAAAATATATAGAGTATAACGTATTATTATGTAATATTTTTGTAGGACAATTAAACTGGCTTTAATGACACTCTCAGGCATATTAACCTGATTGAGGTTTCCATAACTCCCACCCACCCAGAGAAGAAGACTAATGCATTCAAATGCCTTTGGAACATTTGTGGAACATTGTTTGGGTCACAAAAAAACCTTGATAACTTTTTTAAAATTCCAGTTATAAATTGTGTGTATTTTGGCCACAGTAGAATGAAGTTAGATATTAATAAGAGGATAACATGGAAACTCTTCACATTTGTAGTAACTAACACCTTTATAAATAAGTCAAGGGTCAAAGATACAATCAACAAGGGGCTTTAAAATATTTTGAATTATAATGAACTTCAAAAGATAAAATTTCAAAACATACAAAATGCAGCTAAAGCATTTTCTAATCAGAAAGTCAAGCAGCTGGAGTTCCTCTTCAAAGAAAACCCAGGAAGGAAAGAACAAATTAGATCCAATTAGGGCTCCTAATTGTGGGCTCTCAGTCTCATCAACAAGAGAATTAAGAAACCGACTTGGAATCGATCTTGAGGCCTGTTCTACTAGGGTTGTGAATGCCTTAAATCTTTCTCTGTCTGTATGTTTATTAAAAGAAACCACCCACCCACTTCCAAGATACAGTCTCACTTTATAGCACAGGCTGGCCTTGGACTTGCTATGGAGCCTAGGCTGACCTCGAACTCATGACCTCCTTGTTTTAGCTACTCAAGTACCATGATTACAGGAGTGACCTGCTACACCAGAAGGGTCTTTATCTTTATCTCAGTTGTTGTTATCAAGCATGAATTTTCTACAAAATCTTCCATAGTTTAAATCTTCATGGAAGTCAAACAGGTTGTGAGAACACACACACACACACACAAAACATATAATATATAACATATAATATATAGCATATTTATATATATAATATAACATATAATATACATAATATATAATATATATCATCCAGGATTGCCAAACAAGAAAAGTCCCCGAAACAAGTAGTAGCAAAAACCAGAGCAGTGAAACTCAATGAAGTCTCTCTGACGGCTGCTCAATCCCTTTCTTGTGCTTTGTAAAGAATTTCAGTCAGGTCTCAGCTACACCTTTCCAACCCTATGTGAAGAAATAGAGCTGGACAGAGATCTGTGTTGTTTGTTTTGCTCCAGTCTATTCCACCTTCTGCCCTCCCATGGCTGTTCTCCCTGCTTTATCTGCTTATGTTGCTGATATTTAAACGTGTAGCTAGCAGCAGTCTGCTCTTCTGGTCACATGGCAGCTTCCCTGCTTCTGTCCAGGCTTTGCCACTCCTGTGGGTGCTTGACATGGCTGTGCCCATGTCACACAAGACACATTCACTCAGGGGTTCAGTCACTTAGGGCTTTCTCTGCATGCCACAACTGGCCATTGTCATAGGGGAGAACAGGGTTATCAGGTCACAAATCCTGGCCCTCTACTCTTAGTACTGAGGCTCAAGAAGGAAAAGACACAATGGGACAGAGTTTTATGGGATAACCATAGGAAATAATGCTGAAACTAAATCTAAAGACATTATAGGCTGGGATTTTCCTGGTGGATTAGCTTGGACCCTGAATATGAGCCAGGGAAACTTGTTTAATATTGAGTACAAGGCCCAAGCAGATTACTGAGAGATGAGAGTTATATCTCATTTCTGCCCAGGATCCTTGGGATGTATGGACGTGAAGGCGGGATGATTATTGGCCATGGTTTATTAGCTCCGATGTAACTTCCCTTTCAGGTGTCACGCAGCTTCTATACGGTGGTTACAACCTGCTGCAGAAAGAGTCATGGCTGATAGGAAGAAACATGTGTGTTGATTCAATGCCTGGAGAAAATTTATCTCAAAAAAAGCTTGTGATATGTTAAATGATATAGCACCAGAGACATACCACAGTCTGTAGTGGACTGTGGGTTGGTTATTAACTAAGTCCTGGATTCTATGAAGTACTATGCATTTACTTGAATTTTTTGTTTGTTTTTCGAGACAGAATTTCTCCGAGTAGCCTTGGGTGTCCTGAAACTCACTCTGTAGACCAGGCTGGTCTTAAACTCACTGATACCCACTTGCTCCTGCCTCTCAAATGCTGGGATTAAAAGCGTGTGCCACCACTGCCTGGCTTTGCTCGAATTTTTTTTTTTTTAAATCTACCAAGAAAGGAATATCACTTGAGCCTTTTTTGGGTCTTATGTCATATGACCTTGGAAGCCAGAAAGGAAGAGCAATACAGAGCTGAAACTGATCCCTAGCAGGGTTTGATTGTGTCATCTTGCCCATTTTGAGTATGAATGTGGGCACGTAGGGCCACTGAAACCAAACCCACAGTGTTTGGTCGTCAGGAGCAAGCATATAAAACTCTTAGCCATCCTATCCAGATGAACAATGGCCCCGTATGTCCTGTGAGCATCGTAGGTGGCCACGAAGCTCCAGTACTTGATGGTAGTGGCTCACCAGTATTACGCCAGACCTAGCTATAGGGCAGACACGATTCTCTGTGGCAAGATGAATTTTAAAAAAATAGCTCCAGTTTCATGAATACTGCCTGTATCTAAGCCTGACCTGATGGCAGGTCTTGTCTGGGCGTCTCCTTCCCCAGGTCAGTCTACCAGCATGAGGCTGTAACTGTTGAAAGGCACAAGTTTGTTCTCTGTCCTCTTTTCTTCTGGGGCTCTCCTGCAATAGCTCCTGGCCATCTGGTTTTGACTCTGTTTCCTGGGGACTGACAGCTGTGAAGGAACAGCAAGCTCCTCTTTTCTATCAGGGATTTTTTTTTTGATCTTTTGTACATTGCTACATCGAAAAAAGTTTATAGTAAGCCTTTTGGGAGATTCTCTGAGTTCATCAGTAACTCTGGAAACCAGCAGGGATGCCCTGATGACAAACATCAGCTATCTGTCGTAACTCTCATTTTAATTTGGTGCTAATACAACACTGCTCATGTGCATCGCTGATCTATTGAGCCACTCTCCTCGTGCCTCCTGCAGCAGATCAGGAGACACACTTATTCTTATAACAGTTCAAAGAACAATAGCTCTTTGAAGTGTGTGGCCTAGATTTTTATGCCATGTTGCTGTCATATCTCTTGTTACTGGAAGATTTGCTTGTTTAGCTTAGTTTTTGTTTTAAACATGTCTTTCTAGTTTGGTGCATAAATACATGTAGGAAATTTAGTACTGTGAAAAGGATAAAACATATGGATTTTTAATTATGTTTCATGTCAATTAACATTTTTATTCTGTAGTAGAAAGCACATTAATAATGTTGTTAGAACACAGAATCACTTTTTTATATATAAGCATATATGTGTAGTACAATGCAGATATATAATACATATAGAATTAACTTGACTAGATATTACATGGGAGATAGAATGGATTTGGATTCAAGCCACTGTAATAAGTATAATAAATAAATACTTTGTTGAAGTGACTAACATTTTTTGTGGTTTCCCATTAAATATAAATCTTATGATTTCTGGGAGGTGGTGGTGCACACCATTAATTCTAACACTTGAGATGCAGAAACAGGTGTATGTCTGGGAGTTCTAGGCCAGCTGGTCTACAAAGAGAGATCCAGCACAGCTAGAGCTGTTACACAGAGAAACCCTTTCTGAAAAAAACTAAAAAACAAACAAAAAGAAAAGAAAAAACCTTATAATTTCATTATATTTTAGACTACTATGTGATCATTTTAGTAGAGAATGAACATTCTTTAATTAAAAATAATTTATTCCTAACAAACGCT
This sequence comes from Arvicola amphibius, assembly GCF_903992535.2. NCBI lineage: Eukaryota > Metazoa > Chordata > Mammalia > Rodentia > Cricetidae > Arvicola > Arvicola amphibius. The sequence goes on from NC_052051.1 coordinate 133,454,430, forward strand.
GAAGTTTGGCTGATGAATGTCTTGCCTTGATTCCTGATCGGGATGACTTTGGTAGACTGAGGTGGAGGAAGTAGTCGGGAATTGTTTAAAATGAGACAGCTGTGACGTTTGCATCAACCATTAGCTTTTCCTTCATGGAGAACCTTGTCGTAACAGACAAGCTACTCAACAGTGTGTTAGTCACATGGACTCTGCTACATCCTCAACTAGACTTATATGGTCATGTGACTCTTGTCCTCTGCACAGCATCGTCAGTGTCTCCATTGGGGCAGATCTGATAGAAACAGCTTCTGTGTGTATGTTCACAACAAGCACTGTCCCTTGGCTAGCGTCTTTACTGTTGGTCATGACTTCACGTTCCGCACTGATTCCAGCTTCCCTTCAATGGAGCGCAGGCAGAGTAACTTTTTAAAATGAAGTCTGGGAGCTTTAAAAGTTACCCATGATGGTTAAATCATTTTTGTCAAAACTCCTTTTAACATTGAGATTTCAACTTTAAGGAATTATAGACCCTCTTAATGTGACTTCCAATGGGGAATTTCACCCTAAAAGTCTTCAACTTTCTTGTCCCAGATAACTCATTGCCTAAGATCTTACAAAATATAGTTCTTAAATAATAAGACTTAGCCGGGCTATGGTGGCACACGCCTTTAACCCCAGTACTTGAGAGGCAGAGGCAGGTGGATCTCTGTGAGTTTGAGACCAGCCTGGTCTGCAAGAGCTAGTTCCAGGACAGGCTCCAAAACTACAAAGAAACCTTGTATTGAAAAACCAAAAAATAAAAATGAAAAAAAAAGACTCGAAAATCCATAAATAAGCCTATAAAATGAAAACTTTGTTACAAAATATTCTTATATTTGCAGAAAGAAACACTGAAAGCATTAATTAAAATCATAGACAACTATTAGGTGTCATAGGTTGAAAGAGTAAAATAAAATCCAGAATTTCTGAATCTCTCTTCTTACAGTCTTCAAAATTTCAGACTAAATAAAGTAAATATTTTAAATGTATATATAGTTTAGGGTTTCGCAACATAACCTTAAAATGAACTGCCTGATGACCCAGTGCTACCACTCCTGGTCATATGCCAGAAGGACTTTAAGACGTACTTAAGACGTATTTTCCTGTGTATTGCTGTTCTATTCACAATAGGTAGGAAATGGAATCAACCTACATGTCTACCAACTGATGAACGGGTAAGGAAAATGTGGCACATATGTAAAATGGAATATTACCCAACTATAAACAAGTTAAGTCATTAATTTTGCAGGTAAATGGATGAAACTAGGAGAAAGAAAAAGACTATGCTGAGTGACATCACCCAGGTCCAGAAAGACAAGCGTTGCTGCTCTCTCTCATATGGAATCTTTGTGTGTGTGTGTGTTTAGCTTGAAGTATATGTAGAATCCAGGAACCTAGAAGCACACTACTAGGGATGTATGAATTAAGGTATGCGAGACAGCACAATGTACAAAAAAATGAAAGTAGAAATGGTAGACCCTGGGAGAAGGGAGGTTCAAGCATAGTGGGGTGAAGGACAGGGGGAGGAGGATAACAGGGGAATAATCCAAAAATAAAGAACGTGTGAAAACACCATATGGAAATCTACTATTGTGATCCCATTTAAGATCAAAAAAGGGTGAACTATGCTCCTCCCAGAAACAATTTGATTTATCAGTGAAAAATCTCAGTGCCAAGGATAGGATGTCTCCCTGTGAAATTCTGAGATCACAGAGGCTCCCCCAGACAATATTGGCCACGGCTATTGCTCCTGGTTGTCCACCATAAATAGACAGTAAGAACTCATTGTTGAAGACACCACTCACTCAGGGTACATGACATAACGAACTCAATCTTGAAATCAGCGAGAAACTCGCTGCCTTCTGGTTAGTGTTTGTGATGCTGGGAAGTGGTATGCGGAGTCCTGTGGGGGAGAAGATATCAGTGGTCTCTCTTAGCGCTGGACCTTGCTCACCATGATAGTGCCTCCTAGACAAGATGCGCCCGCTGCAATAGTGGCATGATGCTCATGAGGGTAACCAATCATTTTCTGATTGGTTCTGAGGCCTGTTCCACAGGAGGAATTTTTATGCCTGGTATTGTAAACCTGACCAAACACCCATGTCTGGGAAGGTTCCAGGCCCTGGGAGAACCTACTGGTGTTGTTTAGCTAAGTGGTTATGTTTTCAAACTGCATTCTAAATACTTAGATTTATCAATTTAGATTGATGCTGCTTTCAACTTTGGTCAGAGAAGCTATTTTTCACAGTTGGTAGCAGTTCATGCAGAGATTTATCACTGGCTGATGAATTGGAAATAAATGACTTCAAGTGCTCAGGCATAAAAGGTTCATCCATATCAACCGTCTACCGCCCAAGACTTTGGAAACCTTGCAGAGAGCAGCGGCCCCTGAAATACTGTAAGAGCTAGCTAGGAAGGACGACTAGGAAAAACTGACTTCTGGACACAAATGGCAGTTAAGCCATTCAGAATCTCAGCCTGTACTGAGAAGACGCACTGGGGGCTCCACCCGTAGCATGGAGCTCCCGGCAGTTTATGACTACTGACAGAGGGGAGTCACTTGTTTTTGGAGTATGGCAGCTAGTAGGGTGACCTCCCCTCCAAGCACATGTGAACAGCACTAATTTGACTCATTGGGTTATTATTTCTTTCTTTTTTTTTTTAAAAAAAAAAGAGAGGACATGAAGTGGGAGAGAAGCTCATAGGTAGGAAAGCTTGGCGAAGCTTGAGGAAAGTAGTGGGGGGTGCATACAGTCAAGTGACAGTGCGTGAATGTATGTAATTTTTTTAAAAAGTCAATAAAACATCTTTAAAATGCAATGTACAGTTTAAAACAAAAACATATTTGTATTTTTCAACAATGAAATTTGTTGTTGCACATTGTTCCTTAACAGTTGGTTACTATAGAAAAGGAATTAAGCATTTATCAAACATCTTTCTCAAAAATATTCAAAATGATCATGAAGCCACCAAAATATCATCTAGCAATGCAGATGAAATGAGAGAGTTAAGGGAATTCATTTAGGCAAGTATCTACTAATTGGGTGCCTGATAGAAAACTGGACATTGATGGAAAAACAAAGGCCAGCTTGCTCGTGCTTGTGAAGTAGCATATCACAAAGAGAAAAGCAAAATCAGGCATTACCACCAGAAAACATTAGACTGTTATCATTGCCAATAGTGATTGCTAGCTGACTCACAATGCCCAAATAGGCATAGCATCACTTATGAAGTATTCTTATCAAAAGTTTTAATGCCAGTCCCATCAAGTCTTAAAAGACAGAAGTCAAGATAAAGCAAGAAACGCACTATTCAAGATCTCTGATGCTCTATCTGTCTGTCTGTCTGTCTATCTATCTATCTATCTATCTATCTACCTACCTACCTACCTACCTACCTTCCTACCTACCTACCTATTTATCTCTGTCTTAGTCAGATTCAGTTAGAAGCGTCAGTGGAAAGAGAGATTGCTTTCACCATACTTACCTATGGGCATTATCTGTGGAGTCATTTTCTTTCTTGTTAAATGATGGAGGGGGCTTAGCCCACTTTGGGCAATGTCATCTCTAAGCACGTGAGCTTGGACTGTATAAGAAAAATCGCAGAGCCAGCCAGAGAAATTAAGCCAGTCAGCAGCGTTCCTCCATGGTCTCTGCTTCAGTTCCTGCCTCAAGTGTCTGCCTTGGCTTCCCTGGATGATGGACTGTGAGCTAAATAAACCCTTCCCTCCCCAAATTCTCTCCAGTGTTTTATAACAGCATCAAAGAAGAAAATTAGGGCAATTCCCCGTCTTTAATTAGTTTATTTAATTTAAATTAGCAGAAAGCATTATGTTTCATTATCAATATTTAAACAGAATGTTTTGTTGCTTTTTCTTCCTTTCCCAATCCCTTGCATCCTTCCTCCCCTAGTAGCTTCCTTTTAGCTTTTATGTTACATGCATTCTATTGCCTTTTTCTCAATACCTTTTCCCACCTCTTGCGAATGCCTTTATACTCATACCGACTCATGTTCATACATGTGAAGACCGAAAGCTTAATGTGCATGTAATAGGAACATGTAGTATTTGCCTTTTTGAGGCGGAGTCACCTACTTTAATATAATACTTTCCAGATCGACCCACTTTGGCAAATTTTATTACGTCATTTTCTTACAGTTGAGAAATTCCCATTATCTATGTGTACCATGTTTTCATCGCTCATTCATTGGATGATGGACAGCTGGGCTGAATCTATTTCTTTGCTATTATGAAAAGAGCAGCAATGAATATGAATGTGCAGGTGTCTATGGTCGGATGATGCTACAACATCCTTTGGACATATGCCCATTTGTGATGTAACTGGGTCATATGGTAGCTCTACTTTTAACTTTTTGAGAAACATTCACATTGATTTCCATATGGCGGCACTAACCATATCCCACCAGCAGAAAATAAAGATTTTTTTTTCATTTTTTATTCATCTTTGCAGGCATTCAGTTCTTGATGGTAACCAATATAATGTATGAGATGAACTATCAAAACAGTTCATCTTTGTGGTGGCTTTGGATACTGAATACTTAAAAATCCCTATTGACAATTTGTATCTTTCTTTTGAGGCCTTTCTGTTCAATTAATTGGCTCATTTATTTATTGACAGACTTTTTAGTGACATTTGATTTTAGCAGTCATTTTGATCCTAGATACTAACCCTGTAACTGAGACAGCCAAAGTAATCCTAAGCAGAAAGAATAGTGACTGAGACATCACAAAACCTGACCTCAAATTATGCTATAGAGCCATAGTGGCAAAGGCAGCATTAAATTGAAATAAAAACATTAATGTAGGCCAGTAAACAGAATATGAAGAAATAACGCAATTAAGGTCATTCAATTTTTGATAGGAACAAAAACTATACTGAGAATAAAAACCAGCCTATTCAGCAAATGGTGCTGATAAAACTGGATATATTGCCAAAAACTGAAACTAGTTTCATATTTCTGATGCTGCTTAATCAATTCCAAGTGGATCAAAGACTTTAATTTAAAAGCTGAAATGATGGGTCTACAAGAAGAAAACATAGAAATCAAGATTATGTCGAGGCAGGAACCTTCTAAACAACATTCCAACAGCACAGGGGATATCTATCAGAAATAACAAAGCAGATTAAATTAAATTTAAAAGTTTCTATATAGCAAATGAAGTTATCAGATGATTCAATAGAAAGTCTGCATAATGGGAGGAAATCTTAGCCTGTGCTCTTAAAAAAATAAATCTTGGGAAAAGGCAACAGAGGCTGTGACAGGGACTAGAAAGTTAAAAACTTTCTTCTAGGCTTGAGTTGATTTTCATTTCTCACAAGAAAATGAAGCTATATTTTCAAAGGTATTACATATGGTCCAGAAGAAGCACTATGAAACCACATGAGTTCTCAGTCAGTAATGAAACTTTACATAGATATCTTTTTCACAAAGTCAATTTTACCAATAATGAGAAAGGGAAATGTTTCATAGAAGCATCTGAACCTAAAAAATACCATGAATAAAATAAATGTGTGGAGTATCTTCTTAGGACTTTGATACACACAAATGTCTAGGTTCCTTTTCAACTAGTGGTAAAGTGATAGTTAAAGATTTAATTTGTTTGGGAGTTACTCCCAGAACTATTATTATGGGACAGTTTAGTTGGTACTATAATTTTAAAAAATATTTTAAGATGTGTTTGATGTGTCTCAGACATGTAGCAACAATAACAGGCCCCCAACTCTCTAACAGCGCTCTTTAAACTTTAACATTGTTTGTTTCATGAGCCTTTGGGGGGGGGGCGTGGTCTGGGCAATAATTATTCATTAATATAAATAAACATTGGATTACAGGAAAAGTGAGTCTTCCATCAAAACCCAAGTTGGTGTCACAGTTTAAATGTAGTCATTAAAAATTATAAAACGCTACCGCTCCTGAGTGGAATAATAGAGTGGGTGAGTTCCGCAGTCGGTGTTTTCAACACCATTCTCTCCTTTGGAATGTCGCCATGAAAGAAGATAGACCTGTGTCTCCTTGTTTCTGTGGAAGGGTAGGAGCTAAACTCTCCAAGAGCCCCTTCTTCTAAGTGGCAAACTGCTTCCTGTCCCAAAAATGGGAGGCATTTAACTTGCCTTTTGGGTAAGACCAATTAACCAACAAAAACAGCCCTTTTTCCGCTGCCTTCCTCAGCAACGGGCCTTCCGTAGTATATTCTTGTCATACACAACATGGGAGGCCTACGGGAAACGTAGCCATGGCCGAAACCTAGCTGTGAAAATTGGCCAGTCATCCATCATTAGAGACGAGAAAGAGGTGGTCTGGGCAGAGCATTCCTGTGGCTCCGGTCCGTCGTATTTCCTTCTCCATGAGTGCTCCACAGAGACCCACTTCTGCAGGAATGTTTTCTGGAGGAGAAATTGAGAAGGTTCAGTCCTTCATTTTTAGAGGCATACAACTCTTTAACATATATGATGCCACTTCTCTCTTTTGCCCCCAAGCCCTGGCAGGATTAAGTAGCCAGCCTCGGTCCCTAGCAAGTATCCATTGTGATGCTTTTCATCAAGATTGCATCCCGTGAAATCACTCTCAGTCTCTTGTTTCTCATCTCAACCCGCCAAAGTCCCAAGGCTGACTTCTGCATTACTGTACCGGAAAGCATGGGAGGAAAGTGGAGATTCCCCAGGCAGTGTCCTGGGGAAGTGTCGGTGCCCATCCCATGATGCTGTTTGTTCAGTGTGACATTCATCATTTGCTACAGTTCATCCTCAGCAGGACTGAGCGTGCAGAAGGAACTGGAGAAAGGTTAGAGAGGAATTCCACGTCCGAACTGAGAAAGAGGTTGAGAAGAGCACATGCCAGACTAGGAAGACCCTTCTCTTCCTGTACTGATTTGTATTTAGTCACACTGTTCTTTATTTTCAAATACCCTTAGATAAAACCATAACATTTGATGTGCGTTCCAAGGGGAACTGCAGTACTGCACTGTCCCTGATCAAAGGCACTCTCAGGACGGGTGTCTAAATGAATTGCTTGCTCAGGTTTCTCTTTATTTTACTTACGTCTTTGACCTTGTAGCTATTGCTGTCTGCCAGCCGTTGTACAAATAACTTAGTATTGTTACTTAAGTGACATTCATCTTGATAGCTGTCTTTGGAAATATTGAAAGTGTATACAAAACGTAGGGATGAGACAATTGATTCACGTGCTGATACAGGAATGCATAGGCCTCTTAACAAGTGCTTCAAGATGCTCACACAGTTCATCTTCCGCCGGGAGAGTTCACATAGGAAGATGGTGCAAGCCTGTAGAAGCTTTAGTGACATGACCTTGTAGATCTTAATATGTTAGAGCTTGACATATTAAGAGTCTAATGGCTGGCTAGACCGCCACACACTGATGGCTCTGTCTATATATTCCCATTTATACTGACTATTGCTAAAAATTAGGTGTTAGAATATCAATAAGAAAATTTTAAAAAGCACACACATTTCCCCGTGGGAAGAGAGATTTACTCATATCAGTGAGCAAACCACCTGAGACACGGCCTGCTTTGCCTTAACTTTGTGCCTCAAAGTGGTTTTCCAGGATGTTACTGAATCACTGAGCCAAGAGGCCAAACAATGCCATTTCAGACACTCAATTTAGGTCTAAAATGCTTGCTGTTACAGCCCTTTCTTCTTACCTGAAGAGATGTCTCTGAACTGAAAAGACAAGAACTTGTACATCGAGTTATAAAACATTCTCTTCATCTTCGTGGGAGGATCTAGGAGTCTGTGACTCCAGGGACCTTTACTGTGGTGTCAAACTAACCAGGGCAAGTACAGCTTGTGTTTGGTTTTTTTCCAAGGTTTTTGTTATTATTTTGTTCTATTTTTTGTTTATCCTTTTCTTTTTCTCTTTTCTTTTGTTTTCTTTCTTTCTCTTTCTTTTTTTTGTTTCTTAACAAATCTGAAGCTAGCTAAAAGACTGTTGATGGAAGGAAGAAGATACAAAGATAATGAGGCACTAATGATTATTTAGCACATAATTAGCATTGAATGTACATTTAAAAGCAAAGAACCTGATGGTGTCTGCTAGCAACGAATTTATTAGCAAGAGCTAGGGAGATGAATCAAGTGCTTGCCCAGCCAGCATGAGGAGCTGAGTTTGGATCCCCTGCATTCATATGACACGTCAGGCCAGGTGGCACAAGGTTGCCCTCCCACCATTAGGGAACCAGAAACTAGCGCCCCGCCTCCTACAGGCTTGTTGACCAGCCAATCTTGCTCATCCCACTAGGTTCAGTGAGATCCCTTGTCTCAGCATCATTAATTACCATTACCATCATTATCATCAGAGTAATAAAAAACAATAATATAAAGAATGATAAATGAAGATACCAAATATCAACACACCGGTGTGTAAATCTACTTGCAACTGTACATACATGAACACATATACACACTTATAAATATGTTTTGTGTATGTAAATACATAAAAAGCCATTTAAAATGTATAATTAAATGTTCCTCTGTGTTTTATCTTTAGTAAAATTCTCTTTGCATGAAAATATGTACTCTTTTAATATAGCTCAGTGTTTTCAACCTGCGGGTGATGGCCCCTTTGGCAAACCTCTCACTCTAAAAATGTTTATACTACGACTCATAACAGTAGCAAAACTATTGTTGTGAAGTAACAACAAAACTAATGTTATGGTTGTGGGTCACCACAACGTGAGAAACTGTATTAAAGGGTCCCAGCACTGGGAAGTCTGAGAACCACTGCGGTAGCTGCTACCATTCCACTGCAAGCATACCTAAGAAATTCTCTGAACTCTGACAATTCTTTAAACAACCTAATTGAAAAAATAATACTGTTTTAAAATACCTTATCCAAATTGTTCTTAGAGAATTCCATGCGCAGATTTCGTACATTCTGATTGCTGCAATTCCCAGCTGCCCTTATGGTTACCCACTTCATCCGTACAAGTCCCCCTTCCAAAAATCCAGACACCTGCATACCGTGCTTTCCAGTATCTATGTTACTTTACATGACACTGTGGGACATCCGGCCTGAGGCCGGTCTTAAAGCATGATGTTGCTACCACACTCCCACGTGGAGGAGGAGGGTCATTTGCTCAGCAGGACCGCTGAGAGTCCAGGAAATTGCCATGCTGGCTCAAAGCTGGGGGCACGACGTGGAGGGGGGGTGGTGGCTCTTCCAGTTCCAAGGACACTGGGAAGATCCCTAGCTTCTGTGGCCAGCAGCTCCTTCCAGCAGATCGAACTTGTGTGGGCGGGAAGGGAGAGCCTTGCCCTGGGCGGGGCGAGGGTGACTGGAGGAGAGTGACTCTGGCTGCAGTATCTGTCTCGGGACTGCGAGGCGTGGCTGAGCCCTGCGTGAGCACAGGCAGAAGCCCGGAACAAACCACTGCCTTTCTTTAGAATTCCAGCTCCAGTTCAGTCTCCAGATCCTGGCAATCAAAGGGGAGCATCTACCTGCGGAGGTACATACTAGCATAGCGTAGTTCTTGTTGAAGCCCAGAGTCTCCTGTAACCAGCCCGCTCTGGCAGCAGTGGAGGATTGGTAACACTGGGCTGTGTGGGACTCAATTCCAGCAGAGAGAGAAGAGAGAGAGAGAGAGAGAGGGGGGGGAGGGAGGGAGGGAGGGAGGGAGGGAGGGAGGGAGGGAGGGAGAGAGGGCTGTGTGTGCAGTTGCTTTTTTTTTTTTTTTTTTAAGAAGACTCGGTGTTCTGCGGGGATCCATTGTCCCAAGCCTTATCAGCAGCTTTCCATAGCCTTCGGGTGATTTCTTTCACAGGACACACACAGAAAGCCTGAGCCAGAACTGCAAGTTCCAGCCCTGAGCTTCGAGGACAGGGGTCTCCAGGGTAAAGGAGGTGAAGCCTTTGGAAAAGAAAGACACTAATAGGACCCATTGGGTCAGCTGGTAGCCAGGACAGTCATGCTTCTGCCTTGGCTCACAGGATTTGGAGTTGGATTGCTCTTCCTGCATTTGGTGGAGAAACTTCTGTTCCCGTACTTCTGGGACGACTTGTGGTTCCTGCTGAAGGTGGTGCGCTATGGAATTCAGATGACAATATACAAAGTGAGAGGGGAGCTGGTCACCGTGCTGGATAAGTTCCTGAGCCACGCCAGGAGGCAACCCCAGAAAGCCTTTATTATTTATGAAGGAGACGTTTACACCTACGAAGACGTAGACAAGAGGAGCAACAGGGTCGCCCATGCTTTCCTGAACCACTCGTCGCTGAAAAGGGGGGATGTTGTGGCTCTGTTGATGAGCAACGAGCCCGACTTCATTCATGTGTGGTTTGGCCTGGCTAAACTGGGCTGCGTGGTGGCCTTCCTCAACTCCAACATTCGCCTCAGTTCCCTCAGGCATTGCATCGGCACCTGTGAGCCCGCGGCTGTGGTGGTTGGCAGAGGTAGAGTATGGGCTGTGGTCTGCTGCGCACAAAGAGAACCAACCTATTTCCCTGCCCCTTTTCTAAGTAACCATATTTCATGTCTAATACTTGGAGGTGGGTGATAAGGTGTATAAGTTACGCATAGGCAAACGTTCTTCAATCCCATAGCCAGTGGCTTCCTCTCCCAGCCCTTTTCAATCACGTGCCTTGTTGTAGGTTAGTAAATAGCAAAACAATGGAAGAATATTTTTTTGTGTGTGTGAAATCTCTGCTTCTTGCCATTTTGGAAAGGGCAACTAGTACCTCCAGTCCCTGGAAGGACTCACGAGACCTAGGGTTGGGTCAGTTACTTTATCAGTCCCCGCAAAAAAAAAAAAAAAAAAAAAAAAAAAAAAAAAAAAAAAAAGTTTCCTGAATAAGAAAGCTACCAATTAGTGATTTTAACAAGAATGAGAGCATTTGGATAAGGGAAAATTTAAACATGAAATTCACAAATTCTTATCTTCACTCCTACACTTCCTTTGTACTCTGCAAGCTAGAGTTTGACAGAGCAAGGCTGAGCCTCCCTCTCAGCCAGGGGCAGGCTCCTGGCAGACCATAGTCCTCCTCCTTGTTTGACTCACCTCCATCTTTTCTCTCAGTTACCTTCTTCTTTCCCTGATGTGAGTTAAGATACCTACGGCTACATATGTTCTCACTGAGTCTAATGAGTAATTAAAGAAGAAGCTGGGAAGAGGGTGGAGCAGCTCCATCCACTGAAATAGGAATCGCGTTGCTTATTTACCACCTAAAGGGTTTAGACAAATATCTTCTTGCATAGGGCTAAAAAGTCATAAAACGTGTCCAAAGCAAAGATCTTGGGAAAAATACTTAAGTATTTTCGATTAATTGATACATACCGGTTTCTGGTATAGAATTTCAGAATCCCGTAAAAGTGTGGAGCATCGTCTAATTTCCGCTTCACTGATGACTAAAAACGTAGACGCTTCCAGTTCTCTTTTCTCACATACTCACACATGACAAGAATAACTTAGACTGGGGACAAAGAAGGGCTGGCCCTCAACTCTGTCACTGTTCCTATTTCTCTGTGTCCTTCCAGCTTATCTTGTGGCCCAAGCAAGTCAGAGATGTTGATCTTCAAGCACTGGTTTCAGCTAGTTTAGAGCCGCAGGAGCGGAGAAGCCAAAATGTGTTCCCTGGTACTGTCTGGTGGTTTTCTCAGTCCTGTCTTCCACTTCACTTTGTAAAGAGGCGTGTTTGTGTGCTGAGTTTCCAGTGGCCTAGAGCGACAAGTAGAAACCACGAAGAATGTTGACAGTGTGGTAAAGCAGTGCTTATCAGTTACTACAGGCTATGAATGCAGTAGGAAAATAAGCAAGGTTTATTGTCCGTGGACACAATCTGACATTTTATCCCATGGCTTCCATTACTGCATATCAGGTAGCGAATTTCAAATCCCAATCGTGCTAGAAAACATTGTCTCCCTCCAGAAGAACAAACTAAGAAGGGCCCCAGCTCCCCTGAAAAGATCTTTGTGGCTATGATGCTGAGGGAAATCTAAAAAGCTTCCCAGAGCCAATTACTGAGGCGTCTTCCGCAGGGGCATAGTGCTGGGTACTTCTCAATTTGTTACACAAACTTGGCTGTAGCATGAGGAGTTGCTTAATTATGTTCAATTAGTGTTACGGTTTACTTGTTCTAGCTTTGACTTTGCTCTCCCATAACTAATTGCAGTGTTTCCATGTTTTTCTGTTCGAATGCCAACATCCCAGCATCCCCCACTTCCTATTTAGGACATGAAAACTATGGATACCGGGAACATTGCTAAGTCCAGTAAAGTACCATCCAGACATAAATGCCTAAGTTTAATGCACAGAACCCAAGTTAGAAAAAAAAAAAAAAAAAAAAAAAAAAAAAAAAAAAAAAAAAAAAAAAAAAAAGCTATGTGTGGTAATCTCAGAGCCGAGAGGAAGATGTAGGTGGGTCTCTAGTGCTCCTGGCTGTTTAGCCTAGCCTAGTTGCTGAGCTCCAGGCCAATGAGAGACTCCACCTCAAAAACAGTAAGGTGTAGCTCAGTGGAGGAATACATAAGACTGATCTCTGACCTCCACACAAGACCATACACATGTACCTTCATACATATTCGTACACAAACACACACACATACATTCTGCACACAAACGTGCATTCACGCATATATACATGCATTCATATATATAGATGCACACATATGAATCCACACACATGCACACATACACACAATATACATTCACACACATATATATGCATCCATACACACATATGCATTCTCACACACATAAACACACACACACACACACGCAAACACACAGAGACAGACTACTACTTTGTCTTAGTGGATGGAGTTTTAAGTCAATTCTATTTAGCAGAGTTTTCCAGCACAGTAGTTAACTAGAGAAATTAAGCTTAAGTCACATTAATCATTTATTTTAACATATCTCAAAACACAAACTACATGAATTTTAAGGCTGTGATAATTATATTTAAATTAACAAATAGGTTGTTTAAGAACAGCCTAGATCTTAGTAAATTGTGTGCATTTAAAGTTCTTATCCTGGAATACTGTATTCTTGGCAGTTTAGGCTGCATTGGTGAACACCTTACGTGATTAAGTTTTTAAATTTCAGAATCTACAGATTCCAACCAGCTGTTCCTAGCAGAGATCCTTATGGTCCTAGAGAGAGTCTACAGATGTGGAGAGCCCAGTGGTTTACACAGAGCAGCCAGGCAGGCCTAGCTCATGGAGAGTTAGCCGCTTTTGCAGCTGCTGGAATCTCTGTGAGTGTCACTCTATAAGCTGTAAGATGCTGATGATGCCATCTACTTCACAGCGCAGCTCTGAGGATGAAGTGATTTGGCTTTTGTGAAGCGGCCAAGGGTCTGCTAGGTAGTAGCTCGATACTTAGCGACGGAAAGAATTCCTGTTGTGCTCATGAAGACAACCTACACCCACAGGAATAGCATCCAGTTGGCTTGAAATGGTGTTTTAGAAAAATTGCACCTCTCTATATATCCAGTGATATCCGGTTTATTGGGGTGTATGACAATATTGTGCAAATTTGTATATGTACATGTGTGCGAGTATACATGCATATGTGTGCACGTAGAGGCCACAGGACAACTTTCAGGGTAGTTCTTCACCTGTCATTCATTTTCCTTTGGAGACAGAGTATCCCTCATTGGCTGGAAATCATCAAATCGACTAGCTTGGCCAGCCACTAAACACCAGGTTTCTGCTTGTGTCTCTGTCTACCTGTGCTGGTACCAGAAATGTGCACTATAATAATTTATTTGAAGATGGGTGCTTGGGTATAAAACTTAAACTCTGTGCTTCTAAGGTAAGCTCTTGACTAGCTCAAGAGATCTCTCTGGAGCCCCAGAAGTGATATACAATTTTAAACAAGCTTTATGGGTCAGGTCAGATAATGTCCTTGGTGATATCTGCCTTGACTGACTTATCTGGTAACCATATTTATGAGGAAGCCAGAGAAAAAATATCAATTAAACCACCATCAAGCATTATTCTTATTATTATCTAACAATGCTGTCAACTGTTACCGTCTCTCAAAGCCTGTAGGCATAGTTGAGGAGATCCATGAGAGCACGTGAGGAGAACATGTTTATTGGGGAACATTCACAATAAGAAAGCTGCTGCATTCCTCTTCTGCTCGGCGGGAGCTGGGTACTGCGAACCTAACTCTGACCACCAACCAAGGGAGAGATAAAAAGGGAGAGCCCGCTTCCTGGCTCCCTGTGTGTGCTTATATTACCTCAGACCACGCTCTAATGATCTGATATCCAAAAGGTTATTGGCTGAAGGAATTCCCTCAACAAAAACCGACTCCTGTAAAGCCTGTCTCCAGGTGCTCTGAGAAGCAGATGCAATGGTGTTAGGCAAAGAAGTCAGGTAACGTAGGTTGAGTAACTCATTTTAGTAGATTGCAGAACCGTGATTCAAAACCTAGCTTCCAATGTGGGATATACTGATCTAATCACCATCTGGTTGTATAAGTACTTTCAGGTACACTGCAGTATAGTTATGAAAAAGTATGTGCTCTGGTTATGTTATAAGAAAACATTACAATATGGCAATGTCAACACATCAGGCTTTTAATACATGCTAATTAGAAAACTGTGTATGATACTAGTCCCTCCAACAAAGCCTGAAGACTCACACATACTTGCAAAACGGTCTCTTATCTGTGTTATAGTCTAGGGGTCTGGATCAGGTTCATGTTCTCTGACAGTCGAAGAATTAAAATTAAAAGTCAGGACAAATCTCAGACAGGAAGGTGACAGCCTGGAAATTCTCCAAACAGCTGACAGAATTTCTTGGTAAAGAAAGCTTTTATCAGGGAAGAGGAAACAAGGCTCATAAAAGAGAAGAAAGTGCTTTGGGTGGACCATGTGTCCACACGTTTTCTTGTTACAGATGTGTGTGTAGTTTACTTTCTTAATGCAGCACATATTAAATCACTATAAACAGGTAGCTTTAAACAATTTCATGTTATCCCAGTCTCCTCTACTTTAAGTGTGAAAGCAATTTGTATATGAACTCCTTTTAAAGAACTTCACATTTCTCTTCAGGAGAAGGAACTGCTCGTGTTGGCAGCAAACACACTAACCTGTCCAGGCTGGCCCTGTTATGATGAGCAGTTGCCCTCATAAACCATGCAGAGTAAATGTTCAGGTTACCAATGGAGCCTTTGCAATCTGTCAAATGCCATTTAACCATAAAAGCAACCACTTCTTAACGCTCAATAGGAAGAGAGGAAAAATAAAGTCCTTCTAAATTTTATTGACGGTTATATGTATGGAGGTACAGAAAGCAAAGGCTCCTGGGAACTTTGTTACCTACCTTGTGCCCTGTGATACCGTCGCATGGGATCCATGTCCATTTCTAGGATAGTGCTAATTTTTTTCTTGTATTTGTTAGAATGGTTGTATCATATTTCTCTCATCTTAGATTTAGCAGGGTCAAGAACGTTACCTTGTTACAGAAGAAAATAATTGATTTTATTAATTTAAAAGCAATAGTGTAGCCAGGCGGTCATGTACACACCTTTAATTCCAGCACTCAGGAGGCAGGCGGATCTCAGTGAGCTGGAGTCTGGCCTAGTTTACAGAGCATGTCGAGTCCCAGGACAGCCAGGGCTACATGGAGAAACCCTGTCTTGAAAAACAAACAAGCAAACAAACATATAAACGAAAGGTATAGTGTAATTAAAAAAATAAGAACGGAAAAAACCAAAAAGACCAAGACAGAGAATCAATGAAACAGATGGCTCAGATATATCACCTCTCTTGATGGAAATTACTTCAGACAAGTCAAGAGAAGACTGCTGATTCTGAGAATATTTACAATGCATAGAAATGTAGAATGAATGCTAATCAGGGGTGAGGGTGTAGATTTTGAAGTTCGGTGTGCCCGGATTAAAACAAGCTCAGTTGCTTGGGCAAGCTGTTTAACCTTTTCCCCTTGTTTTCAGATCTCTTGTGTTTCGTTTTGTCGTTCATTTCCAGGAAAGGGAATAGTGCACAGTTCCTAAGTGTGCTATGATTTGTAATAAACAGCGTTGATAAAGCGCACATAAATAGATTAAGAGATAATACTACATGACAATAATGAGCATAAATACACAGAAATAGGACAGACTTCCTAAGTGTTCTGTGATTTGTTATAAACAGTGTTGATAAGAGTAGCTGGAGCACTATTTATTCAAGAACGTGTTTCTGCACCTAACATGACGCACTGGTACCATTATGTCTGAATAGTCCTTTATCACATGGCTTCTATTCTATTTCAGGCCTGGGGTTGGTGAATCCCATGTGTATGTGAGCATCCTCAGAGGCCAGAAAAAGGGTGTCAGACCTCTTGGAGCTGGGCGTGCCATGTGGGTCCTGGGTACTGAATTCTGGGCCTCTGGAAGAACAGGAAATGCTCTTACAACAGAAGCATCCAGTCCCTCTTTACCCTCGTACTGATGCTTCAACCTTTCATTACAATACCCATTATTGTTTTTCACTGCTGCTGAAAGGACTGTAGCTGAGATTTCCTCCTCAGCTAAATCAGCTGAATTTTAAGGATATGAAATCGTGTTTCCTTTGACTTTTGCTCACTTCCTTCGTTCTTGTAAACAGTACCATTCTTTGTAAACCCTCACAATTCCCTAGGCTCTGCAGTTTCGGCAAAGATTCAGGCCACAGTCATATTGGAGCTTCCCACTTGCATCCCAACTCATTAATACGTTATAGAAGTTTAGCCGTTGGTTTAACTTAGATGGTTGATCTGAAATCATGATAACTACAATAAGTAGCTGGAAGAACTGTTAAGTTCAAAGAGTCATTTAAACAAAATCTAGAGCTGTTGTTCTGAAAGACTGGATTCTCTGTGCTCTCCTTCTGCTTATGTCTCATCTTTCCTTCCTTCTGGCCATCCTTGTGGGTTTTCAGTTCTTGCCAAAGCAGCTTGCACACAGCAGGATACCGCATACCTGCATACACTCACCAGAACTGAGCATTCTCCTTGGATTCCTATATTTTGTTTAATTTGTATTTGTGGTAGAAGTAAAGATTAATAGGACATTTTAAGACCTAACCCCTAGCTCCCTGGCAATGTAATGCTTCATCATTTATGTGTTTGCTTTCAGTTTCTTACAGGTTCTATTTATGACTTACCTAGTGCCATTTGACTCATTTATTGGTATTAATTAATTTTATTGAAAAAAGAACTTTTCATACAATATGTTTTGATCATGGTTTTCCCCAGCCCCTCAGATCCTTCTGGCCTGCCTACTCACCCATCTTTATGTTTTTTGTTTTCTCTCGAACAACAACAACAAAGAAACAAAATCAAAACCAAAACACACACACACACGCACACACACACACACACACACACGCACACACACACACACACACACACGCACACACAGGCCTAACACACAAAAATGAAAATCAAACCAAACAAGCAAAGGACAATAAAAAAAAAGAGCAAAGTAAAATAAAAAAGTCTACAAAGATATTTATTATTAAGTTTGTTTGTGCTGGCCAGTGACTTCTGATCATGGGCCTGCCCCCAAAGTATGGCTGACACACCCAATGAGACTCCATTGGAAAAAAACTGACCCTACCTTTTCCAGCAGACAGCAACTGGAGACAGCTTTCTAGTTAGGCATTGGACATCATGTCTACCTAAAGTCTCAGTGCTGGGACCCCTTCTGACCCGAACCTGTGCAGGGCCAATATCTGTAAGTTCATATGTGCATCAGTCCTGTTGGGCCTGAAAAACACTTTTTGCTTGGAGTCACCCATCACCTCTGGCTGTTACAATCTTTCCACCTGCCCCCTCTAGCCACTATTACACTGGTATATCTTGCAGCCAGGTCACTGTTGCTGGTCACAGGGTTTGTAGCTGGGTGACATGAGTGTACCTTTCTCTACCTTTTAGTACCATGAATGTTAGTCCCTAGGACTTAAACATTTTAGGAAGCTTCTATAGTAGTAGGTTTCCATATAATATTTCAAAGGCCGTTAGTGTTAGTTGTCCCTTGCCATGTTCCTTTGTTTACCCTGTACCCCTATCCCCTTTCTGATTTAATCTTCTTATTCTCAGTTCCGCTTGTCTCTCCATTACACTTACTTTATTTCCTCTTCCTTGGGAGATCCTTTCCTCCCCTCTGGTCCCATATTATGCACCTAATCTCTATGGTTATTTGGATTAAAGCGTACATTTTGAAAGCTTAAAAGTTAACATATACATAAAAGAGAAAACACAGAGTATTTGTCATTTGGGGCCTAGGATACTTCACTCAGGATACTTTTGTCCTAGTTCCAACCTTTTACATGAAAATTTCAGGAACCAGTTTTCCTAACAGCTGAATAGTATTCCATTCTGCGAACGCACCACCATGGTTTCAGTATCCATTCATCAGTTGATGGACATCTAGGCTGTTTCTGACTTGGGGCTATTAGGAAAAGTCAGCAATGAGCTTGGTTAAGCAAGTGCCTCTGTAATAGGGCACAGAATCCTTCGGGGATGTGCCCGAACATGGTATAGCTGGGTATTGAGGCAGATATGTCTCAGATTCTGGAAGAGCCATGACCCTGATTTCCACAGTGGCTGTACAGGTTTGTACTCTCACCAGCAATAAATGAGTGTTCCCCTTATCCAACATCCTCATCAGTATGAGCTGCCATTTGTTTTTATTAATCTTGGCTATTTGTTTTATTGATCTTGATCTTGGGTTAAAATGAAATCTCAAAAGAGTTTTAATTTGCATTACCCAGATGGCTAAAGATATTGAACATTTCATTAAGTGTTTCTTAGCCTTTTGTGTTTTATCTTTTAAGAACTCTCTGTGCTGGGTGGTGGTGACATACGCCTTAAATTCCAGCACTCAGTAGACAAAGGTCAGTGGATCTCTATGAGTTTGTGGCCAGCCTAGTCTACAGACTGAGAGAGTGTGAGTACCAGGACGGACTCCAAAGCTACAAAGAGAAACCCTGTCTTGAAAAACAAAACAAAAACAAAAACAAAAACAAACAAACAAACAAACAAAAACTCTGCTTACTTCTATAACCCATTTTTAACTGGGTTATTTATTTTCTTGAAAAACTTGATCAAGTTTTTTTTAGCTCTTTATATAGTCTAGATACTAACCTCCTATCAGATGTATAATTGATAATGACCTTTTCCCATTCTGTAGACTGCTGCTTTGATGGAAAGATGGTGTCTTTTGCCATAAAGAAGCTTCTTAGCCTTATGAGATCACATTTATTAATTGTTAGTGACTGTGGTATTGATGTCCGGTGCTGGCAGTATCCTGTTCCGAAAGTCCTTTCTGTGCCAATGAGTTCAAGCTTGCTTTTCACTTTCTTTTCTATCAGACTTGGGGTATCTGTTGCTCAATTGATTTTTTTTTTTCTGGAGGATGATAGATATGTAACTATTTTCATTCTTCTACATGCAATCATTCAGTTTGAACAGCACCCCTTGTGGATAATCCTGTTTTTTCTCCAGTGTATTTTTGGCATCTTTGTCAAAAATCTGGTGTCCATAAGTGTGTGGATTTATGTCTGGGTCTTCAGCTTGATTCAGTTGATTATTGTGTCTATTTTTATGCCAGTACCATCCTGTTTTTATTACTATAGCTCTGTCGTACAATATGAAGGGTGGGATGGTAATACCTCCAGGAGTTCCTTTATAATTCAGGATTGTTTTAGCTCTCCTGCGTCTTTTGTGTTTTCATACGAAGTTGGAGACTGTTTTCTCAATATTTGTGAAGAATTATAATGGAATTTCATTTATTAATGTTTATTAATTTTATTTATTAATGTTGGGGATTACATTGAATCTGTAGGCTGCTTTCGGTAGGATGACCATTTTGACTATATTAATTCTACGGATATATGAATATGGGCGATCTTTCCATCTTTTGGTATCTTTTTCAGTTTCTTCCTTCAATGTCTTAAATTTTTTCTTATTCAAGTCTTTTATTTGCTTAATTAGAGTTATCGCAGGATATTACTTTTTATTTATTTATTGTTTGATTGAGGCTATTGTAACCTTAGGCAAGTATGTTGGTTGCAGGGTCCTGGTAGAGAATAAATTTGTTGGTTGTTAGTTGACACAAAGGGATGAATATGGGCTAAGAGAAAAGGATGAGAGAGAGGGTTTGTTGGAAAGAGCTAAGGGGACCCTGGGTCAGTCTGAAGGGCAGGAACTCCAGGGACTGGAGGTAAGGTAGGGAGAAAGGCTACTCTAGGCAGGCACAGCAGGACTCAAAGAAAGCCTAGAGAGACAGGTATGAAATCTGACTCCTTCCTGTTGCTGCTTCTTTATGACTAATCTGAACTATAGAAACCAAATCAGAAGTCTTTCCAAATATGCTACAGAACTGAACAGTGATTGACAGGTAGCTCTTTTGAGAAATCGGATAGCCATTCATGCTTCACAGCCTCATTCATGAAAATATGTGACAAAGTACTATGAATTCAGATTCAAAACAATATATAGTTTTGATAATGTTTCCAGTTTAATTTTAAGAATTAAACAACACATAGTTGCTTTTTATGTGCAGACCAAATTTCATATATTCTAGAGCATTCTGACCAGGGTCTACTGTACACTAAAAAGTATTATTACTAATCACCATATTTTTAAAGTATGTCTATTTGTGTGTATCTTTGTGGGGGTATTCGCACTTGAGCACAGGTGCACAAAGATGCCAGAAGAGCATCTGGCCACAGGAGCTGGATTACAGGCCATTGTGAGTGCCTGATGTAGGTGCTGGACCCTGAATTCAGGTCCTTTGCAAGAGCAGTGCACATTCTTAACCTCTGAGCCGCCACTCTCCAGTCTGAGTCACTGGTTTCTTTTATGATGCCTACGTGGTTTGGGCATTGCTTCATTTCATTTTGATTACCAGTTACACGGGGCATCATTTTCAGAACTTGGTTTATTAGCCTCCTGGAGACGCTGTGATAAAATATCCTGCACTGGCAGTTTAAACTAGGGAAGTGTATCTGGCCTAGTTCTGAAGGCTGCTAAAGCCAGGGAGGTTTCAGGGTCATGCTCACAGAGAAGTGTAAGAGAGACTCTTTGCCTTTACTTTGGCTCTGGTGGTTGCCAGTCATCCTTGGGCTGTCGGTGTCGTAGTGCAGCCGCCCCAAAAACGTTAGTGTTGATGTCAAGTTAAAATAAGCAATACAGCCATCAGAAGTCCCTCACGCCTGGCAAAAGAGACATCCTAGAAATATGGGACAAAGCTAACAACTATAACAAATGTAAAACTTGTACCCTACTCTCAGAGACCCATGTTAAACGAAGGCAAAATTCCAGCAAAAAGAATGTGACTTGCACAGCTCTTTCTCTATTCTGCAAAAAGAGTTTTCAGGAAGGATAGATTTTGTTTCTTTTCTCTACTGTTGAGTGCTGGGTACCTTAATATCTAATGCTTCCTCCTGAGGGGCTCACCACTGCCTTATCTCCCTTCTCCCCCACCAGTGACCTTCTTTACCGTATGACATTTTATCCTACATCCGTGGCCAAATGAGAATTTCAAATAATTTAGTTTGCCCTCACTTCAGCCATTGCCTTTTTGGTTTCGGTTTTGTTTTTTGTTTTTTGGGTTTTTTTTGTTGTTGTTGTTTTTGTTTTTTCGAGACAGGGTTTCTCTGCAGCTTTTTTTTTTTTTTTTTTTTAGAGCCTGTCCTGGAACTAGCTCTTGTAGACCAGGCTGGTCTCGAACTCACAGAGATCTGCCTGCCTCTGCCTCCCGAGTGCTGGGATTAAAGGCATGCGCCACCAACGCCCAGCGCCATTGCCTTTTTGTATTATTAATCCTGGGAACACTGAGTTTCCTGAACCCTGGCTGTTTTTCCATCCCTCAACACTCAGACCCTTGAACTAACTGCGCTCCACATTTCTTCAGTTGTGAGTACTTAAGCTCTCAGCATTAACTGCTCCTTTTTCTCTGCCTCACTTTGGTTCTGTCCTTGGTTTTAAGCCCCAGGCTGCTGCTGGAGGTTCTGCTGTCACTGCATTCTCAGCTGGCCCTGTCACATCCTTCCCTGCATAGGGAATGTTTCTGAAAGGCATTTTTTTCTTTCCTCCTCTGCTTCAGGGGTTTGCAACTTATCATGTTGCCTAGAGAACAGGCCCTTCTCTGAATTCATTAACCTTTGGCTTCAAAATGGCCTGGAAACCACAATGATCCTAGGACTCTGGAGTAGCCAAGGGATTTCTTCAAGTGGGTTTCAATAACTAACGACCAAGTTGTATTTAGAAGAAAATGTCTACTTCGGTATCCTAATTTTAAATTTGAAAAGACTTTAAGAAGTAGTTTTATTTAGAAATTGGGAAACCATAACAGTTGTAGTGATAGAATCCATGAGATTATTTAAGATAGCCGTAAAGAAGCCGGGCGGTGGTGGCGCACGCCTTTAATCCCAGCACTCGGGAGGCAGAGGCAGGCGGATCTCTGTGAGTTCGAGACCAGCCTGGTCTACAAGAGCTAGTTCCAGGGCAGGCTCCAAAGCTACAGAGAAACCCTGTCTCGAAAAAACAAAACAAAACAAAAAAAAAAAACAAAAAACAAAAACAAACAAACAAAAAAAGATAGCCGTAAAGAGATGGACGACAGGAAGAGAGAGAGGCTTGGCCTGACCTCAGGTGAGGAGGCAAATGTGTGGTGGCAAAATTGCCTACAGAAGATGAGATCTGGTCTCTTACAGCTGCAGAAACCATTACCACACCATAACCCCCTTTCTTCAGGGCCTGCTGAGCCTGGCATGGAACCTGAAGTGTAGTCTTTTAGCAGGAAGATATCAAAACCACCAACTTCTAATGTGAATCCACTTTGTGTTGTTCACTCAGATGTGACAAAATTGTCCTTTCATTTAGTCCTGTTGAAATAGAGCCACAGAGCCGGGCGGCAGTGGCGCACACCTTTAATCCCAGCACTCGGGAGGCAGAGGCAGGCGGATCTCTGTGAGTTCGAGACCAGCCTGGTCTACAAGAGCTAGTTCCAGGACAGGCTCCAAAGCCACAGAGAAACCCTGTCTCGAAAAACCAAAAAAAAAGAAAAAAAAGAAAAAGAAATAGAGCCACAGAGTCCTGTTGAAAGAGAGAAACTGGGCTTGGAAAGGTGGCTCATGCTTACAGTCCCTGGACTTTGCAAACTGAGGTGGGCAATTGCAAATTCAAGGACAAACTTGGGGCATTTGGGGTTACAAAGTTTCCCAAACCAAATATAAGTCCCAAATAGCCTTGCTGTCGCTCAGTCAGGCAGAGGGGATACTTTATTTCCATTTTATCTCTGTCCCAACACGTGAAAAAAAAAACCCAACATGAAATCTGAGGTTCCAGGTTTGTTTGTTTGGTTTTTTAACCTATTTCTAACTGCTTGCTTTTCAGATTTGCTTGGAAGCATAGAAGAAATCCTTCCTAGCCTCCCCAAGCACATTCGTGTTTGGGGAATGAAGGATTCTGTTCCACGAGGTGTAGTTTCACTTACAGAAAAGATGAGCCTGGCCTCTGACGAGCCAGTGCCCACAAGCTATCATGTCGCCTCAAGCCTCAAGTCTACTTGCCTCTATATTTTTACCTCTGGAACAACAGGTATGCTCTCCCCCCCCCCCGTGTGTGTGTGTGTGTCTGTCTGTCTGTCTGTCTGTCTGTCTGTCTGTCTGTCTGTGTATGGGACTCTGTGTGTGTGTGTGTGTGTGTGTGTGTGCATCTGTGTCACCAATGCTGGAACTGCACAGACATGCACATACAAATAATTAAAACTAATAAAATCTTAGATAGGATGTGTAAGATCTCGGGACTGATGTCTAACTGAGGTATCTATTTACATACCAGAGTGGACCTGGTCCCCAGGTTCTCCCAGCACCTCTCAGTATCTGTTAGAGAGTCATCCTGGCTGGCATACACTGCCGCCATCCCTTCCCCCCGATTCCAATAGAACCCAACCATTTTGTCTAGGTCTCTTGGTCCTTGGCTCCTTCTCTTGCCTCCCTCTCTCTTGTCTTCCTCCTTTGTTTCCTCCCTCCTCTTTCTCCTCTTCCAGATGCCTCTGCCTATCCTCTCCCTCATAGCTACAATAAACCTCCCCCTTCTGCCACTAATCTAGGAGTGTTGTTTCCATTTTTTTTTTTTTTCATTCATGATCCCAGCACTTGGGAGGCAGAGGCAGGCAGTACTCTTAATATGAGTTCAAGGCCAGCCCAGTCTACAGAATGAGTTCTAGGCCAAACTGTGAAACATAGTGAGATAGTGAGAGCCTGTCTCAAAAACAATAATATATTTTCCAGTCTTTTGTAACAAATTAATATCTGAGAAATCATGCCTGAAAGACCTATGGTCCCCAGGTCTAGGAACTTTCGAATGCAGGTGGGGGAGTTGATTGCTTTGGCTTTAAAGGGTGGCTTGTTTCGATTCTGGCAGATGCGGGTTCTCATTGGGCTTACTCTCGTTTGAGATTTCCTTAGGGTGTGAAATCGAAGGATGCTGGAATTTCTGAAGACATCAACCAAGTCCCAGAGCTTAGCCAATTTCTTTGACACTATTTTTACTCTTTTTCTGGTCCTCAGATTCTGGTACCTAATAATGAAGAGAATCATTTAGGTAGTTGCTAGTTAGTTACCTTCCCTTCCCTTTCAAACCCTGGCCAAAAGGCTAAGTGAGGTGCCTCTTTAACACACTAAAGTGGACCTGGCTGCCCGGTTCTTTGGCTTCCAGGTTCTTCAGCATCTCTCAGTTTCTGCCAGTTATAGGGTATGGCTGGCACACCCTGCACTCTACACTATCCAGCCCAGAACCTGGGCTGTCATTACCCGAGAGGTTCTTTCCTCTAAAGACAGTCATTTTGGTTACCTACCCTTTTGTAAATTTGCGCTTTTAGCTGCTGCAGCTTGTCTCCCCCCCCCCCCCCCGCCTTTCTCTTCCCCACGTGGGGAGGTCACAGCTCCGCCTCATTAAATCTACTCTGGACTCCCCCAGACCTTCCGGTCTCTGCGTACACTCTCCCTTTCATCTACTGTAAGTTTTCTCCTCTATCATACCTAGGAGCGGTCATGTTCCTTTCCTTTTCAGGTCTCTTTTTCATTCCCCTTCTGTGTTTAAAAACCTGATAATGGACTCTAAATCAGTTCTTTCTATTCCTGACTTGTGGTGCAGGTGACGACTCTCCTAACTTTCCCAGAATTACTGAGTCTTGTGACTCCCTGGAAGTCTTTTTTTTTTAATTTTTATTTATTTTTTTCTCATTTTTTTAATTAAAGATTTCCATCTCCTCCGCTCCTCCTCCTCCTTCCCTCCCCTCCCTTCCATCCATACCCCCACTCCCTCCCTCTCCAGGTCAAAGAGCCATCAGGGTTCCCTTCACTATGTTAAGTCCAAGGTCCTCCCAACTCCCCCTAAGTCCAGGAAGGTGAGCAACCAAACTGACAAGGCTCACAGTGAGCCCGTCCATGCTGTAGAGTTCAAGCTTATCGCCATTGTCCTTGGTTTCTCAGTCCTCCTCCACCGTCAGCCACATTCAGAGAGTCCGGTTTGGTCGCCTGTTCCATCAGTCCCATTCCAACTGGACTTGGTGGTCTCCCGTTAGTTCTGTCCCACTGTCTCAATGGGTGAACGCACCCCTCACGGTCCTGACTTTCTTGCTCATGCTCTCCCTCCTTTTGCTCCTCATCAGGTCCTTGGGAGCTCAGTCTGGTGCTCCAATGTGGGGCTCTGTCATTTTCTCCATCCAACGCCAGGTGAAGGTTCTCACTCAGGATGGTGTTTTCTATTTCCATCCATTTGCCCCAATGTCTTGAAGGCTTAGTGAGTCCCGAGAAAGAAACAAAATGGGCTCAAGTAACTAAGCTTTCCTTACTGGGGGGGGGGGGGGGGAGGGTTAAATGGTGCTAACCAAAAGAAGATAATGAAACTGCTTGAGAATGCACGAGAATTCTTTAACTTTTAGGAAGCCCTGAGAACTGTGAACGACAAACCAGAGAGGCTCTGTGATCAGACTGATGGTCGCGATTTTGTTTCCGTGTTTCAATATTGCTATTCCTATGTGTGTGTCATGCCCTAAGCAAAACTACCATAACATATGAATTAAAAAAAACAACTGACCAGCCAGTAATTTGGTGCATCTTCTCCCTTTTAGTTCTTTAGGAAGCAGACTATATTTTAAAATATGATTAGAATAAATAAACTCAAAAATGCTGGTATGTATGTGCTCTCTGTTGCAGAAAAAGCAATAATATTTGCTCCTCTGGATGAGGAACAGAAAGCTGTTCTTTAGAATCGTGACTAGAGCTGGTCTCACATCACATACTTACGTGTAGTTTGAGGAGGAATCCTGGAGGGATTCTCGGTAGGGGGCGTAAAAGTCCAAGTTATTGGGAGCAGTTACAAAGGATTCTTTTTAAGAAAGATGATGATTTTAAGATAGTGGTGAATATTATCCCAACTTCACATACGAGGGCAAGTCTAATCCCATTAGTGAAATAGAGCACAAAGTCTGTCAGGATTTTCAGAGCTGGTACAGAACGAGGCAGGCTCGAGAATTTCTGGAGGGCACTTGAAGTCTCTGTGGACTGTGACCCCCCCTACCTTCGATGTCTTCTGTGGTCCCCTGTCACTCCCGACTTTGTCTCTCTGCCTGCATCCAGGAAACCCCCTACTTGGCCTCATACATAGGTAAACACAAATATCCATTTTCTAAAGCATGTATATGCTGTCCGAAGATAATTTCGGCTCTCCACCTACATTTCACCTTTCTATAACTATGACACTACCTCACTGCCTCACGATCTTTAACGTGGATGGGAGTCCTTCCGAGAACTCAGAGTCCCTCAGAGAATGTGTGGAGGTTAATTTTTCTTTCTTTTCTTCTCTTCCAGGTCTACCCAAAGCAGCTGTGATCAGTCAATTGCAGGTGTTGAAGGGATCTGTTGGGCTTTGGGCTTTTGGCTGCACAGCTAACGACATTATTTATATAACCCTTCCTCTGTACCATAGCTCAGGGGCTCTCCTTGGAATTGGTGGGTGTGTTGAGTTGGGTAAGTTTGTTTTGTTTTTTTTTTTGATGGGTCATCAAAATGTTTAGTCTGAGCTTATGCTTATTGCAACTTACAAATATTCATAGAACTCCGAGGAACTGCATATTGCATAAATACATTGTAATATCTGAGACAAGGAGACATTTTTGTAACATAGCACATTCCTAAACTACAAAAGTCAAGTCTTGGGCATTTGCTCTTGTGATTTCAGCCCTGTATAGACTCCCTTTTGCTTGTGGTTGCTCATTCTCTGGCAGACCAGTCCCGAGATTCCCAGGCAGTCAGTCACAGGGAGTAAACATGTCAGTTGCATAGGTGTTCAGAGCAAGCTCCCAAAACTCAAGGGTCACTTCAGCAACATTCTGCTGAGCAAAAGAAGCCAAAGCTCAGACAAGCATCTAGATTGGAACAGTGGGAAAATAGGCCCCACCTCTTCCAGGCAAGAAGAACAAATTTGTATTACACAGGTAAGTGAGGGGAAGGAATTGGAAAGGCCAGTTTCTTTTCTTCCCAGTCTGTCCCAAAACACCCAAAAATGTTTGGGATAGAGTGTATGACTCAGGAGGTTCCTTTTGAAGACATGCAGAAGGATGCTTCATTCACTAGCTCTGAAATAATAGAGCTCATTCATTACCGGTTGTGCATGCCTGGTACTCAGTTGCAGCTTATTCAGAGTACGGTCAAGATTCACAGGAAATGAGCATCCATCATTAAAAGTATCTGTAAGGATCTGGACAAAGATTCTTACATTCCTATCACAACTGGATTGTTAGACGTGCGTGTAGAGTCATGGTCACTTCTCCACAGACACCACAAGATGATCATTCATACACACACATAAAGATCACCTTGTTGGGAATTGAGTAAACTGGATGACAGATCAGAGAAGCCGATTTTAATATAGTAAAAAGAAAGGGCATGCTGGGGAAGGAACTGCCACCATGTCACCCTGTAAGCAACTTTAAGTAGCTTATTAGAGGGAAGGAGAAAAGAGAAAGGGGAACAAGGGAGAGAGGGAGAAGAAGAGAGAGGGAGATAGAGAAAGGGAGAGAGAGAGAGAGAGAGAGAGAGAGAGAGAGAGAGAGAGAGAGAGAGAGAGAGAGAGAGAGAAGAGCCTGTCTTTGTGGGAGAGAGAAATATTTGATCTATCTCAATTATTGAAACCCAGTACCAGACTTTCCATGGTGGAATCCACTGCTAGCCAGAGCCCCAAGGACACCAAAATTGTTGTGGACTGAGCTGTAGAAATGCCTTAAGCTGATTTACTAACTGTCCCAAGCACATCTTCTTGAACAGCCAAGGATAGAGTTGGAAGTAAGATTCCATCACCGTGAGGGTCTGTGTGTATGTGTTAGATCTCAGAGCCAGTAAAAGATGGGGTAGTCATATGATCAAGTGATTCTACTCATGGATACATGTCCAAGGGAACTGAAAACATGCCAACACACTTGGCCATGTGTGTGCCTGTTACCGTTTGTGTTGATGATCAAAAGAAGGAGTAACCCAAATACATATTACTGATGAATTAACAAATAGAATATTGCATATCCATGGATATATTCAACCATTAAAAGAATAAAATACTGATGCATGTCACAAGATAAACAAGCCCAAATCACATTTTATAGTAAATGAAAGGACCAGGCACAATATGTCACATTAGTCAATAACAAGCAAATTTGAGGTAGATGTACATAAAAGATTGCCAAGGGTACAGGAAGCTGGAAACTGGAATCGCTGCCAAGGCGGGAAAGTTCCTTAAAAACAAAGGCCCTAGACTTAGATGACAACACTGGCATGACCTTTGTGCCTATATGAAAAACCACTGGGTTGTATGTGTTAAATTGTGAATTAGATCCCAATTAAAAACAGGAAGCCATGTTAAAATATGTTATGCAAACTCGACACTATATCTATTGGTGAACTTTTGTCGGTGGAATTTTAACATAGCTCCTTAAATCTCTGCTTCGGGGTATGACAGATATAAATAAAGTCTTCAGAACAAACTGCATGTTTTTTGTGCAAGGATATAAAGAGTCAATATCACTCATCTATGAGAAGAAGGATGGATGGCTCTCCCAGTGCTTGGGGTAATATACTTGTACCTCCAATGGTTGGGGTAGTATACATGGACTTCTGATACTTGTGGTAGTATAAATGAACTTCTACACTTGCATACATGGACTTTTACACTTGTGGTAGTATGCATAAGCTTCCAATGGTTGTGGTAGTATGCATATATTTCCAGTGGTAGTGGTAGTATACATGCAACTCTTACGGATTTTGAAGGTGGTTCCATTCCACAAACTGCAAAATGCACCTTTGCAGTCAGAACTCATAGCTACCACAGGACTGCACTAAAAGATTTCTGGGCTGTAAGGGTAATGTTTCCAAGTCAACTTGCTAGCAATCACGGGAGATGAATTATCAAAACGCTGGAAGTGAGCGAACCTGTTAAGACAACAGAATCATTTGAGCTTCATGGTAGTTACTGCCTGTTTTGACCTCTTCCCACAGGTGCCACGTGTGTGTTAAAGAAGAAATTCTCTGCGAGCCAGTTTTGGAATGATTGCAAGAAGTACAATGTGACTGTGTTTCAGTACATCGGAGAACTTTGCCGTTATCTGTGCAAACAGCCTCAGGTAGGAGAAACGAGTCCCAGAGCTGCTGAGGAATTCAGATGGAAAACGTGCTGGGGAGCGGGGCAGGAGCCATTTTTGTTTCTTTGCTTTCACTCCACAGTCTTCCAGAACATAATTTATCAAAGACCCAGAGGTGCTTACAATATACAAGATGAAATAAATACGAAAGTTCTGGAAAATAAGAGACAGATTACCCAGTAACGTGTTAATTGTGTGCTTTGTTCTGTAGCAGGACAGGACAGATCCGTGTGCTAGCATACTGCAAGTCCAGGCTAATTCAATTTTATTATGAAATTTATTATGAAATTAGGTGCATATGATGCTTACAGAAAAATAACTCCAAGCTTAAAATTGGCAATGCTTTAAAACTCTTGACTTTTAAAACAACAATTGTACTTTACTGTTTTTTTTTTGAATAAATGATTATATTGGGTATAGTCCTGTTAATGTTTTTTAGCATTAAAAGGAAACTTTATTGGTATTCATCCCCCAATCCCCAAAGCAGTGGATCTGGCATCCTTTTGATCAGCTGTCACTGCATGAGAAATAGGTCAGCGTAGAAATTTGTCAAAGCCTGGAGTGTGTCTTGGTGGCTTGTTTGCTTTCTCTGTCCTTGCCTTTGTTCTGGTCTCGTTTCTCTTTCCAAATACTTTTAAAAAAGAAAGAAAGAAGGGAAAAAAAGCTTTCTGACTTCCTAAACACTCTTGACAGCAAAGACGTGATTTGTTTTTCTTTAATCAAATCAACATCAACCCCTTCCAGAGAAATGATGAAGCATACTACCCTTCCTGAGGACGGACAGTGGAGCTGTAACTGAGCCTTACCTCCGGGCCTGAGATCCCTCACTCAGCATGTCTGCCCGGGATGGTGGGGCATCTCCTCTGTTTTTACTGCTTAAAATATTAACCCTACTTCCACTAATTATCTCCAATGCTGAAGAGACAAGGCAGAGAGTCACAAATAAAACTTTTTAAGTATGTGGGATTGCACGGGACAGATGAACACAGAAAAGAATGTGGACTTGGGTAGCCTGAGCTACAAGATGCTTTTATTGGTGAGTTTGGGGAGACTTCCTGTCTACCCCACCTCCTCCTTTTGTCAGAAGCTATCTAATTTTTTTATTAGCAAATCTGGATTTAAAGAACATGTGGTTTCATTATCCCTTCTTATCGTTATTTTTTAAATAAAAATAAGTTCATGGGGTTTCAAACCGTAGTCTATGGGATTTTCAGTTTTGCCCCCATTCTGTAAACCGACCTAACTTCCTGCCTGTACTAGTTCACTGTGTTATTGCAGCGCTTACAAGGAAAAGCTAACTGTCAGAACACATGATTATGCTTAAAGATGCATTGGTGTGTGCTAGACATATGCATGCATGCATGATTATCAGTAGGCTTTAGAACCAAGAGGTCTTTCCTAGAATCAGAGTGGAAAAAATAAATTTCCTACCTTCTGCTCTTTGTGCTTTAGATGGTCATTCCAGGGTGAAACGCTGCTTCCTGCAGGAAACAGTTTGCCAGGCGGAGCTGTACGCAGTAGTTAATTGGTTTTGTGTTCAGTACTTCTGCCTCTACACGAAGCAACAAACATTCTCATTTCCTTAAAACGTAAAGTTACATAGAGTTTTCTGCATTTAAAGAGAAACTATGGAGTTTCAGGTTTTCTAGGCAACTGAAGAGGGTCTTCGAGCCAGTTGCCGTAGGGTTTTTCAGACCTGGATGGAGCCAATGTTCAGGAAGAAAGAGACTGTTTCGGAATTAGTGATATGTAGTAGGTAACTTCCCTTAAGTCCCTGATGCACCAGACTGTAGTTTAATGAAGAGGTTTTTAAAGAAAATGAAAGCTTCAATGTTGGTGTGACTCCTTCATGGATGTCATCACACCAGTCTGGTTCTTTGTACTAAAACCCAAATGAGCATGTCTGCTGAGAACTAAGCCCATGGGGTATCTGTGAGAGAAGATCTCACTGTGTCAGAAGTCTTGGTACCCTTTATAAGGGACTTTAAATGGCTGAAGAGTAAGCAAGTATTTTATGTGGTTTGGATAATGACTTATCTATCTATCTATCTATCTATCTATTTATCTATCTATCTATCCATCCATCATCTAACTATCTCTATCTCTCATTCTTTCTATGTGTGTGTGTGACTATATAAATACTTGGCAGTAAATTTGTAAAAGATTCTGTTAGCCTTTTCCGAAATCTTAAGAGAAAATCATTTAAAAGCACATGTGTGCATGTACCCATACCCACACTTAATTTAGAATGTAAACACTTTCCCTTTAGTTCCTTGAATAACTTAATTACTTTAAACAGTATAGCATTGATCCTTAATTTGTGCTCTCATAAGACAGCATTTTCCCAATAACTGACAGTGCGGTAACTTTATAAAACTTTAATTCAGCTGATCCCTTGAATGCTCTAATTATCTGATTTGACTGTGCACATGAAATACACTGTAAGCATTATTGACGCTCAAGAGTAAATCTCCATTCAGTCATACACAACCATACCCCATTTTCTAGACCCTTTCCCTCCTTTCTGCTCTTCAGTCATTGCTCTACCTGTGATACTCTACTTTTTTATGTTGGGAGCATCCTTTGTGGTCCATCTAGTACCACTCTACTAAAGATACATGTTTAGTTTTACATATCTTCGTAAACATTTTTTTTTGTTTAAATGAATGTGTATGTTTATGTGTGAGTATGCTACAGGTGTGTAGGTATTCTCAGAACCCTGGAGCTGAAGTTACAGGTGGTTGTGAGCCTGTCACAGGTGCTGGGACCTGAACTCAGTTCCTCTGCACCTGAACTCAAATGTCCAACGAGAGCAGCAAATGCTCTAAACCATGGACTTATCTCTCCAGATCCAGCGCATGTTTAGTTTTCTGAAGATTTGTTTTGTTTTTAAAGTTTTAAATTGATCTCTTTCTAGGTCTCTCTGTGTGTCTCTCTCTGTCTCTATTGCTCTCTCTCCTCTCTCTGTCTCCATTTCTCTTTTTGTTTCTTCTCACTTTATCCGAAGATGTTGAAACACCATCCTTATATTTATTATTTAAAATTATTTTTGACCTTGAGTACATAGCTCGATAGTCTCCCATCCCTTTTAGAAACTGCTGTTAAATTTAATGGTTTTTGTTTTGTTTTCTTACTGTCCTGCAGATATAGACATTTTTCTCTAGGACAGTTTTCATGGCAGCCCATACATCTTAGACGTTCTTTCATAGACTTCATCCTATAAAAATCGATGCTTTAATAATATTTCAGAATGGTGTCAAAATCTAATTACAGATGTATGCTGCTTGGGAGCCAAAGGTTCAGATTCTAAGATGCCTGGGAAGAGATCAAGCCATTTTACTGAGGCACTTCTAAAAATTGATGTGTTTTCTCTTAAGTCATTTTTCTGATAACTCAGGAGTTTACTGCTCTTGTTCAGAATACGCCTCAGAGAATCACAGTCAGGGCAGGGTGCTTCCCTAATCTGAAATGGACTGCCATTAAACTCCTCTGTTTCACTAACGTCTCAACCCCGACTGATTTCTCTATATCTGGAATTCAGAGAGTGGCTTCCCTCGCATCTAGACAATAAGGAGCAAGCAAGGGAGACAGCCAAGCAAGCTCTATAGCTCCCTCATTCCTGGGATTTCTTGACATCAAGGAGCATTGGTTGGCTCCCCCACATAGGCCTGTGCATCCTACCTCACCAATTCTAAGTCATGTTGTTTTACTGTTTACCTTTTAGGCTTCCAATCGCGACTCATTCCTTTCTGTTTATTCTTGAGCATTCATAGATTAAAACCTTTTATTTAAAACCCTTTGGTGGTGCTTAGAGAAGAGGATGAAACATAGTGTGGTCAGTGATCACATGTTACCCAGAAGTAGTTCTGAGCAAATCATCAATTTACTGTGATTACGATGATAATAAGGCCTTACTTGAACTTAAATGTGCATTAGCCCCATTAATTGACATTTTCTTGAGCATGGAACAAAATACATTTCTTATTTAACTCAAAATAAAAGTGTGCGAAGACCGTGCATTCTAAACTATGAGTTGCGTCGATTGTCTTATTTAAGTTAACTATTTCATTGGTACTAAGGATTTAATTTACTGTTATCTCCTATGTTGGTCTATAGCCGTGTGTGTGTGTGTGTGTGTGTGTGTGTGTGTGTGTGTGTATGCATATATATGTACAGGATCCACTCTATCTTTAAAAGAGTTCTAAATAAGCAGGATCAGAGTGGGAGTCAATATCAACATTATACAAGTAATAAATGATAGACCTAGGAAATAAATTTAAATATTTCATAATCCTTTTAAAGTTTTACACATTCTGAAATATACTTCCTTTTAAGTATCTACCCTCCCAAAAAGTGTCTTCGTAATTTATAATTTGGAAAGAACACCCTCTCCTACACATGAAAAGGAACCAGATATAACCCAGCATTATTTGTTAGCTACTGAACGTGTTTTTCCAACAGAACTCTGTGACTTTCTTGTCGTGGTTGCGTCTCTTCTCCTATTGTGCATGCCCTGTTTACTTTTAGGAGCGTTGCGGTATATATAGCAGGAATAAAAGAGAGAGAGGGAAAGGAGTTATTTGCCAGTGAAATCTTTTCTTCTAACAGAGAGAAGGGGAAAGGGACCATCAGGTGCGTTTGGCAGTTGGAAACGGTATGAGCAGCGATGTGTGGAGACAGTTTTTGGACAGATTTGGAGATATTAAAATGTGCGAATTCTATGGCGCTACAGAAGGAAACATCTGCTTCATGAACCACACAGGGAAGATTGGGTCAGTCGGGAGGACAAACTTCTTTTACAAGGTAAATACAGCGCTTTCTCTATAGGAAATACTTCGCGTTCTACAAACTCTTGTCTGGATCTTAAACTTCTACATGGTGAACTTTTTTTTTAATCACGATTTTGAAGCTCGGGTAAGCATCTGCAAAGGTGCTGTGGGTGAGCCGAATGCTGTGGGTTCTGCAGACTCCAGTCATCTGCCTTGAGCTCCCTTCGCAGCAGGAGGATGACGGTTTACTTTTGCTGAGTTTTCAAGTTCAATGTTTAAGAGTAAAGCACAAGTCCTGGGCAAGTCTCTTTTCTTTCCTCTTGAGTCTTTTTCTCCCACTATTCCTTACCTCTGATCATTTATACCATGTGAGTTATAAAAGCTCCTAGTACAGAGCAATAATATATTTTTTTAAGAATGAAAAGTAAAGCAAGGTTTGGAGAGCTGCAAGAAAGGTTAGGACACAGAATGTGAGTTAGCTCCTGGTGGTTGCTCACGGATGCCCTCTCCTGGCCGCTTCGGACTCCTGCACACCCAGGACAATCACTCCCAAACACGTACACATACACATTCACAGAAATAAAGATAATTTTAAAAATTCTTAAGAAAGGTAAATTTTTTGTTAAAACAACCTTAAAATTTGTTTTTAAAAACACCTCAAGGAGAAATAAACAAAATTGCAATGATGTAGGAAATTGAATAATGCAATAAACAAGCTGCATAAACTAAGTGGTATTTGTGGGGCCTGTATCTATTAAATGTACAATACCCTTTCTTTTCAAGCACTTGGGAAACATTAAAAGGAATTACCAGACCAGTTAGGAAATTAAGAAAGAATTGCGACCATATGAAGACCCCAAGCATGTAATAAAGATGACTTGTGTTTTACATTGCTTGCTCAGCTTAATTCTTATTTCCTCCTGAGAGACCTCCGTGATTTCAGTAATACAAGACATCACATTGTCTCCATTTGTTTTTGAGAAATACTGATTTTTCAATTCATTTTAGTTCAGTTTGTCATAGCGTTTTTAAAGTTATTCTGGACTATATGGGTTCTACCCTGCCTTTTTACCATTTCGGGTACATGCTGTCTGCTTATAGTACAAGTAATAAAAAACATCAATGTTTGTTACATAAGTAGGCAAGGAGATTTTTCAGTATTTCTCTTAAAACTTCAAACCTTTCCAGGCATGTTGGCACTTGCCTTTAATCTCAGCATTTGGGCACAGAGGCAGGCAGATCTCTGTGATTTTGAGGGCAGCCTGCTCTACATAGGGAGTTTCAGGATGGTCAGAGTCCTATAGAGAGTCCTTCTCTCAAAACAAACAAACATACAAAAGAAAACCTTGTGAGCTTACTGTTTTGAGGGGAATCAGCTTCCAACTAGAGAGATAATGTTATGAGTGAAGGAGAAATTTCTCTAACTGCAATATGCTTATAACTGTAATCCACGCTCTTTGAAGAGATGGCATCCAATAAATTTGCCCAATGTAAACAAAATGTAAGTCTGTAAACAATATATGTGTGAAACAAACTCAAGGTTATGAGCAGCTATCACTTTTTCCAATGCTAATCTGAAGACATAATTTTGTTGCTGTTGTTGTTACAGATCTAGTATATTTTATTTAAAATGCTTTTCAGTGACAGGATTTCATATTTTGAAGCTGTTGAGATTTTAGAGTCCTTACATATATGTATATAATATTTGATTTGGGGGAATGGAACACTAGTCTGCATATATAAGTTTACCTTCTTCACAAATACCCTATACATGCAGCCTAAAAGACACTCAGTACAATAGCTTTAGTGGACTTGCATTTTTTCCTTTTTTATTGATTTTATTGAGTTATACATTTTTCTCTGCTCCCCTCCCTTTCTCCCCTATCCCCTTTAACCATCTCCCATGGTCCCCAGGCTCCCAATTGATTCAGGAAATCTTGTCTTTTTTTACTTCCCATGTAGATTAGATCCATGTATGTCTCTCTTAGGGTCCTCATTGTTGTCTAGGTTCTCTGGGATTGTGATTTGTAGGCTGGTTTTCTTCACTTTATGTTTAAAAATCACTTATGAGTAAGTACATATTATATTTATTTTTCAGGGTCTGGGTTACCTCACTCAATATGATGTTTTCTAGATCCATCCATTTGCTTGCAAATTTCAAGGTGTCCTTATTTTTTTCTGCTGTATAGTACTCCATTGTGTAAATGTACCACATTTTCCTTATCCATTCTTGGGTCGCGGGGCATTTAGGTTGTTTCCAGGTCCTGGCTATGACAAACAATGCTACTATGAACATAGTTGAGCACAACCCCACATCAGACAGAGGTCTTATCTCCAAAATATACAAAGAACGCAAGAAATAGGTCATCAAAAGAACAAATAACCCAATAAAAAAAGGAGTACAGACCTAAACAGAGAACTCTCAACAGAGTTGAGAGACACTCATGTCTTCTGAAAGACACTTAAGGAAATGCTCAACATCCTTAGACATCAGAGAAATGCAAATCAAAACAACTCTGAGATTCCATCTTCCACCTGTAAGAATGGCCAAGATCAAAAACACTGATGACAACTTATACTTTTGGAGAAATAATTTATAAAGACTAAACATGAAATCTATGGAAGGCAGAAGCCTTGAAACAAAGGAAGCAATAAGTATAGACACAAGGGAGCTGATGAAATACAAATCACATCAAAATAATAAATGCTTCAAAGAGACCAAGAAATGCCTACACAAATATTTTTCCATCAACTCAGGAAAAAAAATCATAACATTTTTCTCTTTAAATAAATCAGAGCTCTGATAGGAGGAGGTCTCAGGGGCAACATAGATCAACAAAAGATTTGAAAATGAAACAAGCTCATCTCAAAGAAATAAATGAAGAAAATAAACATGTAATAGAAATTAATATCACATAAAAAGTTTAAAAACAAAACAGATTGTAAACATTGTTGGAGAGAAGGTGAACACTATTAAAGATGTGTGCACACAAGTAAAAAGATAACTCTTAAATGTAGACAGTTCTGGCACGTGCTTAACTGTTCTTGCAGAAAAGAACTGGTCACGGAGAAAGAGAATTCTTTCAACTATATTATTAGTAATTAGTATAGTTATACTAAAAATGATTATAACCATACTAAAAATAATTCTCTTAACTGTGCTAGAAGAAAATGCTCGTGAAGATTGACTCTTTAGCCAAAGAGGGCTGTTTTAGGAAATGAAGTGTGGTACAGAATAACAGAGAAGAGAAGAGATACCAGTGAAATGAATGAACAAAATGTAAAGAACCAGGTGATGCTGAGGCATTAAAAAAATCATGGGATGTACAAAACATAGCTTGGTTGACAACAGAACATGGCATAGGAAGCTCTCAAATATGCAAACAGAATGCCAAAGGCCAGACCAAAAAAAGAAATACCTTCATCTGGGGATTTTAGTATAGGTTAAATTGCTCTCCCAGTATAAGACCAACAGAGGAGTTTTCTGAAAGTTTTACACACAAATAGAGAATAAAATACATGTGTGCTATAAGAATATTGTACTTCTCTGAGAAAATGGATCGAATGGAAACATCTGGTAAGTCTGAAAATAAAACAAAACTTAGAAGATGGCACCTTCAATTTACAAAGTTTGATGGCCAGTATGAAATCAGTTTAAACACAGAAAATTAAACAGATCCACTTTATGCCTCTGTATGGAATGAAAACAAAATCTGAAAATATAAAATGTATGCATTGCCAGCATATACAGGAGATAGCAGAGAGGAAGTTTAGGTGGTCTTTCTTCCATAGCAGTAAACCCAAGGATATACTAATGAAGATAAAATGTGGGGTTGTTAAAAAGTCTGTTTCCTAACATTTTTACAAGCTGTTTAATCATCTTAAATGTAATCATTTCTCCACCATAAGCAAAGTTCACCAAATGCAAAGTCAGAGCATATT
The DNA here is from genome assembly GCF_903992535.2 of Arvicola amphibius. Taxonomy (NCBI): domain Eukaryota; kingdom Metazoa; phylum Chordata; class Mammalia; order Rodentia; family Cricetidae; genus Arvicola; species Arvicola amphibius. Next base: position 133,492,827 of record NC_052051.1, read on the forward strand.
CGCCATGAGATTTCATGCATTTCTGACATCACCAGCAATTCCAAGAGCCTCCAGGACCACCCTTGGGATTGAAGCTGAGAAGGAATCAGCTGGCTGGAAGCTGATACACTCCAGGCGACAGTTTATCACAACTAAAGGGCAGTCTAAATCCAGCCAACGGAACCTCTCACGGGCGGAACCCAGGAGAGTATCAAGGGCAAGTCTTTGTGTCTTCTCTTCTAGACTCAGAACAGCTCTCCAGTCCACAAGACTGACCTCCATTTCCTTCTGCCCTTGGGATACAGCAGCTGTGTGACCCTACATGTTTTTGGCATGGCTTAGAGACACCATTTAAAAACACCATTGCTACTATCTGGTTGGCCTAAACATCTGAGACAGATGAGTGCATTTGTAACAAGAACAACATTGCAAGCTCCTGGAGACAATGAGTAAGAAGTTGAGGGTGAAACCAGACATCATTTCCAAGGCAAACTTCTCAGACACAGAGACAGATAACCAAGTTCCAGTGTCATCTCTGCTGCTGTTGGACTTCATAACCGGGGCACTTTTCTCTGGGTAAAGGGGTCCTCATGTATTAATTGAGAAAATGACTTTTGGGTCTCTTAACAATATAGGTATTTATGCATCTGTATTTAGAAAGGCATGTAGGTATAGCAGGGACTTCCAGAGCCATTGTACAATCATGTAATCATTTGGAGGGAAACACTCAGCAATATTGTTGTGAGCAGGGCCTCACGCAGCTGTGATCTGCACATGCACACAGAGACACATGCCGATGACTTGATGTGAGACTTTAAAGTGCAGTGACTATTTTATTTGCATTACTATAGCATAGCCATTGCTGTAATCTCACCGGAGCCTCAAAGACAGAGAAGGGAGCCACTTCTAGCTGAACACTGATGCTTTGATGCTGCCTGCTTTCCGAAGATCTGCCACCAATTCCTATTCATTTCATAACAGATGCACTTAGAGTATAACTCATTCTGAAATGATTCTCACCAGTGTACACTGTTACCAAATTAATTGGAAAGAAATAACAGCAAAGCTGGTATCAGAAGTGGTGGGGAAAGTGTTTCACAATATGAAATAAGGGAGAGAAGGATGAGTGATGGGAAGGGCTCTTTTCTCCTGTTGCATGTAGGCTAGACTGAATGTCTGGAATCTTTCCACCAGCTGTAGGCAAGTGTAACAATACCATGTTATCGAAGTGACAAATGCCAGCATGATATAAATGTTCGTTGATCTTTATGTAAAGAAGAACGGTATATTTTCGTGGCAACCTCTTGGATTGGCCCTAGTCTTCAAATGGGATGACATTGGTCACCCCCACACACAGTGTCCCCACACTTAAAAGAGAGCTCTTAAGAGTTCTCAGATTTTAGCACTGTATTTGGCTTACAATAAGTGCTTAATTGACCTTAGAATCTATCATTTAAACTGAATTAAAATGATGAATTTGGAGGTGGTGAGATGACTCATTAGATAAAAGTGTCTATCCTGGGCATCAGATGGAAGAGAGAAAAAAAAAACAACCCCCAAAAGTTGTCCCCTGACACACACACACACACACACACACACACACCACATAATGGCACACATGTACCCATACACATATACAAACACACACATTCACAGTAAATAACTATAATTTATAAAAACTACTGGATGGAGAATTGTGGATCTGATTACATGTTATTTTTTTACTAAGATAGCTGGGCGGTGGTGGCGCACGCCTTTAATCCCAGTACTTGGGAGGCAGAGGCAGGCGGATCTCTGTGAGTTTGAGACCAGCCTGGTCTACAAGAGCTAGCTCCAGGACAGGCTCTAAAGCTGAGAGAAACCCTGTCTCAAAAAACCAAAAAAAATTTTTTTTTGCTAAGATTAAACACCACATATGCTTTTATTTATACTTAGATATTAATATCATATTTATCTTAGTGATGCTATTTTGTGTTGTTGTTTGTTTTTCAAGATAGGGTTTCTCTGTAGCTTTGGAGCCTATCCTGGAACTAACTCTTGTAGACCAGCCTGGCCTCGAACTCACAGAGATCCACCTGCCTCTGCCTCCTGAGTCCTGGGAATAAAGGTGTGTGCCACTACTGCCCAGCTTCTATTTATTTTTTTTAAATTTACTTGTTCTTGTTGTGCATTTTTTAATCTTTACCTCCTTTTCTCCCTCCTCATATATCTGCTCTTGGAATTTTATCTTACTTCATTTCATCACCTCCATGTTAAATCTGTTTGCTAGTTCCATTTAATAAGGTTACATGTTTAAAGGACCAATAACATGGGGCAGCTGGACTGAACAATTTTTAGTTCACTGTCAGGTCAGTCTTGATAGAAAGCATGTGTCAGCAAGACACTGTGACTTAGCCATTATAGGGTGGGGCAGCCGGGACTCTCTGAAGATGAAGGAGATGGGCATTCAGTTCACCTGGGTTTTTTTTTGTTGTTTTTTTTTTTTTTTTTCGAGACAGGGTTTCCCTATAGTTTCTAGAGCCTGTCCTGGAACTAGCTCTTGTAGACCAGGCTGGCCTCGAACTCAGAGATCTGCCTCTGCCTCCCGAGTGCTGGGATTAAGGGTGTGCGCCACCACCGCCCGGCCAGTTCGCCTGGTTTTTAAGTGAATAGGACCTTCTACTCGACACATCTTCTCACGCCACAAAGATGGGAAGACTCCTACAAGTTAGTCTAGAGGAATTAACTTGAAAGGCTGAGAGGAAAGCCAAACAGTTGTTAAGTTATTCTAGTACTTAGGCAGTTGGTCACTTTTCTGGAGGCTTTGAGGAGAACACCACCAACAAACATCCTGATAATTCAGAGCTCGTATCTTAGTTCTGTTTATAACTTCCCTTTAGAGAAGATGTTTTTGAGGACTCCTAAACAGGTCCTCCTGCCTGTGGTTAGAGGAATGAGGAAACCAGGACTGGGTATCTTCTGTCGCTTGTTTTCATTCCCTCGTGGGCAAAAACTAGCAGTGCTAAGGTGAAACAAAGCAGAAAGGAGACAAAATGAATCCCAAGTAGGGAGGCCTGCATTGCCTTCCAGTTTGGTTTGCAAATCTCTGTTTCTTTTTTTCTTTTTTTTGTGAGTTAAATTTCCTTGTTTCACTTGACCATAGAGTCTACTGGCAGTTCCTGTGGTTGCACAAACAGCCAAATGTTCATGTGTTTTTGCTTTGTTTTGGGTTCGCAGCTCTTTTTTGCTTTTGAGTTGATAAAGTATGACTTTCAAAAGGATGAACCAATGAGGAATGAACAAGGCTGGTGCCACCGTGTGAGAAAAGGTAAGACTGATTATGAAGATGCCCTTTTAATCAAAGAGCCTAAATCCACACATAACTGGTGCTGAGTGCAGGAAAGGAAGAACCACAGTACAGAATGCGATATACCCTGGATTGTAATTCAGGTGGACTGGTTTAACTGCTGGATGTTGAGCCCTATTTAGGTCATTTAAGTGACCAATTGTTAACTTATTAAGCGGCATCTCTTTGGCTTTTATTTATCTATATGTACATATCTATTTTGTAATCTGTTGCTTTAATTTTGGCACAGGGACCATGCCTTAACCTAATGCTAGTTCAGCCAGCAATTGCCACTTTGCAGTTATGGACCTGCATCTCTAGCGGCAGCCCAGCTGCTCAGACTGCCCCCTGGTGGGAATTCTGCTCCCACAGGCATAGGCCCTGTCACTGCCACTAAAGGCAGCTTTAACTAAATCTCTATCATTCTCTTTATAAATAAGACTCGAGATTCAAAGGCTGGGGTGAAAACCTGCCAGCTCAGAGAGGTGGAGGAGTATCAACTAGCTAACCCTCTCTCCTTGCTGTCTTCCACTCCACCGAACTAGAAAAAGCTGTACCACTCCAGCTCCCTCCCTACTACTTCCTGTGCCTCTCTGTCTCCCAGATGCCTTCTGATGCTCTATGATTTCTGTCAACTAGTTGCTAACTCAGCCTCCTGATCCAAGGTTAACTGTATTTAGCCAATGTAAATGCAAACTCGGGGTTCACGGTGTGATCAGTATTCCCCAACAGTAATCACGGCAAATGTCTGCATCACATATCACCAATAATATTAATTTGTTGTCCTAAATACAAGAAGAAGTCAGGCCACCTTTGACTTAAATTTGGGTTTTGACACTTAGAAAACATGAAACTCTGGTCAGATAAGTGGATCCAAGACTCATTTCCTTCTTATGTAAGTCAGAGGTGACATTATTTATTTCATGAGCCTCATGTTGACAATTAACTGTTGTGAATAAATCTTCGTGGCTTCTTGTCTTCTTCCCTTCTCCATTTTACTCCTCTCCCAAGGTAAACTATAGAAAAGTTTCAGTTTAGAAATTTGGATGAAAACAAAGATCTCAATTACCTCTATATCAACATTGAAAATAGACTATCTAGATGTGCACTTAGCATTCGTTAGAGATACTATCCACGTAAATATGACCTGAATTCCAGTATGAGGCCTCATGCTGCCTCGCACTACGCGAGAGGTGACTTCCTAAATCTTGACTTCAGTGTGATAAGGCAAGTTGTAAACCTGCTTTGCTGTTGTTCTTGTTGTCCTGTTTCTCTTATTGGTACTGGAGATATTGCAAAAGAAAGTATTATTTATTTAAAAAGTAATCTCCCAAGCCTCTGTATATCAGATCAGTGTCTTGGTGGCTGAAGGGGTGACACAGACAGAGGTGTTGCTCTTACAAAGGACCTGAGTTCAATTCCCAGCCATCATGTCAGGCAGCTCACAACTATCTAACTCCAGTTCCTGGAGATCTGAGTCTTTGGATTGTGAGGGCATCTGCACTCAATTGCACTGGTACACACACACACACACACACACACACACACACACAAATTAAAATAAACATTTTCAAAATTTTTAATTCAACTCCAGACACTGCTCAAGAGAAAAAGATCAACTTTGGAAGATTTGGAGAACTTGAGGTCCTTTATAACATGTTTGCTCAGAATCACCATGAGATCGGAAACTCAAACTTGAGCCTTGGAATCATGTTTATGTAATTTCAGCATTTCTAAAACTACTGCCCAGCTCCACTTTAGAATCCTCATGATGAGCTATTGCATTTTATTTTGCATTGCAGCCTTGTGCCTTCATTATGCAAATTGTGAGGAAGATAAGAGTATTTTAATTCTGGAATATTAATTGTAGCTTGACAGATTATACAATATATATGAGGCTTTGGAGGAATGTGGACCTAGTCCTAAAATGCATACCCCAACGTCTATGTGTATGACTTCTATGGCTGTATGACATTGGGCTCTGTCTGCCTCCCTTTCTGCATTGGTAAAATCAAAACATAGCCAAGACCTTTCTCAGAAGTTTGTGATGAGAATGGGGTGGATAGATGGGCTGTGCTCTACAAACAGTGGTGCTAGGATAAAGTGTGCCATAGGACTGTGGCGATGATGTCATAGGGGTGGTGCTAGCAGGGATGGAACGGATGAGAAAGAATCAGTGGGGCTCTGTGGGAGCAGAGCCTGCGCATCTGTCCAGAGAGGTAAGGTGTAGCCCTTGCTAAGAGCCCTGTGAACACTCACCCCACCTCTGCAGCTAATCCAGGAGGTAAACAGTGGCCTTGGAGGCAGCTGCCGTGAAAGCCGCTTTCCTATACTCTAAATGTAATCCTGTCTTTCAGACCATCAAGCACAACCTTGATTAAATGGGCTTTGACTAGAGTAACGATTTCAGATAAGTGTCTAAGCGTGAGTGGCACTCATAAGTGTCATGAGATGGGAGATCTCTCTAATGCCCTCCATTTCCCTGTCAAGTGTTTCCCGAAAAAACACCCTAGAGGACGAAACACTCGGCTACTATGTTAACTGGGTCAGCCTCCATTACAGATTCTTTCATCCAGAATTGCAAAAGCTTCATTGTGAGTTCTACATCCATTTCTTTTTCTGTTGTTGACAGCTGACTTCATTCCTCTGGACATTCGCTTTTTGTTTGTTTGCTTTTCTATGAAATAAGAATTGTTAATACTAGTTTCAAACAATTGTTAATCAAATTAAATGCAATTATATTTGCAGAGCAGGCATGGTCCCTAATATGTACTGCTATTATCAGCTTGTTAGAAATATTGAGTTACTTGTTCTTAGTATTACCTGAGTTAAAAAATCTGTGCAGTTCCAAGAGACATTACCTTTAGTCTGTCAACTAATAAAAGAAATTAAATTCACATTTCCTTTGCATAGAATTCTTTTGCCATTGATTTTTGCAAAGCTGTCTGCGAAAGGATATTCTAGACATAGGCATCAAGAATAAATGCCATTAAGTGGGATGAAAACAAACACCAAGGGAAATAAGAACCTACAGGAGCTGGGCCTGTCTGCTATAACTAGGTACATGTGCACTGTCTGTTAAGATAACTGTCAGATCCGATGGCTGATCTCTTGCAGGAGAACCAGGACTTCTCATCTCTCGTGTCAATACGAAGAATCCTTTCTTTGGCTACGCTGGCTCTTACAGGCACACGAAAAGCAAGCTGCTTTTTGATGTTTTTAAGAAGGGAGATGTTTACTTCAATACAGGAGACCTCATGGTCCAAGATCACGAGAACTTCCTTTATTTTTGGGACCGTATTGGAGACACTTTCAGGTAGGAATGGCACTGGATGCCCAGCTGGCCCTGTGCCTGTGAACCCCTCTTCTGTGGAAAGCAGAGACGCTACTGCTGTGATTTCAGGACACACAGGGTCCTTTCATTTCCATGATGATTTCCTGCTCAAAGGTTCACTCAGGATTCGTTTCTAGAACGAACTATGAGTCCTGATGTCAAACTCCATAAGTGTTTTTAAAAACTAATTAGTAGTCTGTACCCAATCAGTAGGATACAAAAGCAGAAGCGACGTGAGAAGCTATTATTCGGGTAAAAAAGAAGTACTGTGTGAGTTGCGAGCTAGGATTAAACAGAAGAGCCTTAAATTCATTCATTCATTCATTCATTTCTTATTATCTCTTATTTCTCTATTTAGTATTGGGGAGGGAGAGTACATGACACACATGCATGTGGCTTTGGGCAGTTGTTCCTCTTCTCCCACCTTGTCTGTTCACGGGACCGAACTCTGGTTTGATGACAAGGGTCTCCATTTATTGAGCTGTCTCACCAGTCCTGAGATTATTTATGATGTAATGAAAGTATTTTGAAACTGAGACTGCTCCCTCGTGGTAACATTTTATTTTCTAATTTCTAAAACTTGTCTTAGCCTACCTAAAAGTTTATTTTACTCTGTTATTCAATGACTATAGACTAGTCAAGAGTATAGAGTAAGTATTTAACAAGGGCTTGATGAATAGACAAACAGGGAATAAATTAGTAGTACGTCAAATTCTCATCTTATAGAATTGTGTTCATTAAAATAACAGAATTGAAGGAGTCAATACCTAGAGATTAAAGTGGGTTAAGATACTGAGGTAGGTGTAGTAATTTTTTTAATTCCTACTACCAAAGATAAAGTTTGAAACTTAATTTTTACTGTTGCACAAAGTAGTGATTTTGTACTATATACCCTCCTTATCATGATTTATTTTATGACTCTATTAAAATATTTAACACTGAACAATTTATACCAATAAAACTCTAAGTTATTTTAACCAAACCACGGCTGCTGCTGTTACGGAACTCTGAACAAAATGCTTTTGTAGACATACACAGCTTTCGCTTGGCAACTAGTTATTTTTGGCCACTAGGTGCTTCCTAGAGCCAAACTCAAGTCACAAAAACTGCAAGCGGGAGTCGGCTCTTCAAATACTTACACTCTCTCACTCAGACCTGTCTGTCTTTTAGGTGGAAAGGAGAAAATGTTGCGACCACAGAGGTTGCTGACGTAATCGGGAGGCTGGACTTCATACAGGAAGCAAACGTGTATGGTGTGCCTGTGCCGGGTATGGGGTGTTGATGACTTTGAGATTTGTAGAAGAGAATGTGCATGTCCACTTTAGGTTTTATTGCTTTCTTAATCAATATTTTAAATTCTACATCTGAAAATTAATAGTTTACAAGTTCTCATCTTGCCTTGGCAAACAATGCCCTTGGATAAGTTAAGAAACCTGACGGACACATTAGAGGAGAGGTACTTATGAGCTTTTACGTTCTGTATGTTTTTAGGCAGGAGCCAGAAAAATCTGGCCAGGGACTTACTGCTTGGAAATCGTGAAACCAGTCTTTTCAATTGTCTCAGTTTCCTTGTTCTGACATGTGTTGGTGCATCCCACTAGACAGGAACACGTTCTAGTTTAAATGTTAAATAATACCACTTGTGCAGGTACCGCCCGCGTGCGCCCATCATTGCCGTGACCCGCAATCCCCAGATAGCTCGCCAGGCCCATTTGTACCGTGGCATCTTCCCTGTGCTGTGTAAGGATGCAGTGCAGGACGCCTGGGCTGAGGATGTAGACCTCCGTGTGAATTTGGCCATGAATGTTGGCAAGGCCCGAGGCTTCTTCAAGAAGGGAGATGTGGTCATTGTGCTGACTGGGTGGCGCCCTGGCTCTGGCTTCACCAACACCATGCGTGTAGTGCCTGTGCCTTGATGGCCCTCTGGAGCCCCTCTTCTAGCCCCTGTCCCATCCCCTTCCCCATCCCATCCATTAGGCCAGCAACGCTTGTAGTGCTCACTCTGGGCCAGAGTGTGGCGCTGGTGGGCTGGGACGCCGGGAAAATTACTGTCGCTGAAACATGAACTAGAGCCCAGCTGTCTGTCTATCATATGGCCCTACCCAAGCCAGGGGTGACAGAGGAATGCAGAATTGGAAACCCTCTGGCTTTATCACAAAGGGGCAGCAACATCTCTGTGTACTTTGCTCCTGTAGAAAGTTGCCCAGAGAACTCCCAGCCCTGGCCTGGAGTCAGGAGACAGCAAGAGTAGGGGTTTAAGGCATGGGGCCCAGGTTCCTGTATAGATGATAACCTCTGGCCCCGGGCCGGACTGGCCTCCCCCACTGCTCCTTGCGCACTTCTCAGCGGTCACTACAGTCACACCCTCCACCTCCCATTCTACTGTGCAGCATCTCCAGGCCTGTTGCTATAGTGCCCACCTGAGTGTCAATAAACAGCAGCTGAAGCAAAAAAAAAAAAAAAAAAAAAAAAAAAAAAAAAAAAAAACCACTTGTGATAGAAGTGTGTCCTTTTTATGCAAGTGACAGTGTTTCCTGCTAATGCTGGGGGTGGAGGGGAGGCCAGGGATGCAGCAGAGGAAGAGGGGACAGATTCTGAAACTGTAGCTGAGGACGGGAGAAATGCATCAGTCCTCTGAGGTCTGCAGACGGCACAGCAGGTGGTAAGCAATGTGGCCTTAGTCAAAATACCCATTTCTGTTTTTTTTTTTTTTTAACTTCAAATATTCCCTTTATTTCTTCTTTTTTTTCATTAGTGACTAAAATGTACGTTTTTGCTGGGCTACGGTTACCTCTAAATAAGTATTTTTATTCTTAATATTTGTCTCAATGGGATACAAATCATACATAATTTATTTTGTTTACTGTCTTACCAGTTTCATTTCTGAAGTACAATCAAGGACAAAATGTGGTCTTCCCTATTGTTCAGTTACTTCTAGTGATTACATCATACATCAGGGAAAGACACAGACTCAGTTGCCACATTGTTGCCTCTGGAATAGACGCAGTGTCTCTGTAGCAAAGAGTGTGTGACAAGACTGATCTTGAAAATTCGTCTAGTAATACACTGATTTTATTCCAACCCTTCTTCCAGGTTACGAAGGAAAAGCAGGGATGGCTTCTATTATTCTAAAACCAAACAAGTCTTTAGACTTAGAGAAAATGTACGACCAAGTTGTAACATCTCTACCGGCTTATGCCTGCCCGCGGTTTTTAAGAATTCAGGTAATTTTACAACTTGAAACTTTATTGTTAAATATAAAGAACCAGAACCAAGAGGTGGGTCAATAGCAAAATACTGCTGTCTCCTTTAGATAATGTGTGGATTTTATTTGTATTAGTAAATTTTAAGAATAAGAAGCAGAAAGATACATTGCTGATGCTCTTTAATGCTGTACTTGGAGTTGTGTGAGAAGGAAGCAAGGTGAAGTGCTGGGTTTGTCTTTGTCCTCCCTGTGGAGCTGTTCTCCTTCAGCAAGGACCTCTGGTCCGTGTGATGCACTCAGTGAGGGTGGCAAACCAAAACTGTACCTTGCACATATCTTCTGAAGATAGTTGAAGCTATTTGCCTAAAATTAGGTTTGGCCGGGTCAACATCAAAGTGATTGCAGGATGTATACAGAACCTGGAGCAATTTATCTTTAAGCAAGTTTCCTCTTTGTAGAGTCCTTAGATTAGGTCCTCTCCCTCTTGCATTGTGGGAAACCCTGAGCTCATTTATGTTGGGATAAAGGCTCTGTTTTTGTTGGATTTCTAGTAAAGAGTGGCTTGAAAATAAATTACTCAGCTACTGATAACTTTACCTGCTCAGTTACTCAGTTGCTTAGTTATTTAATACTGTGGCTCAAATACAGTTTCCCAAACTTAGTAGTTTTCCATTTTAGCATTATAACACACAGACTTTCACAGAATATATTTGTTATGTTACTATCAAGTAATAAGTGGAACAAAAATTACATTCATTTTTAGAGCATTTGTAAATCAATACTCATAGCCAACCCACTTCTTATCCAAGGTGCACATCATCTAAATTTATTTATATTTCATTTGCATATTATATATGTATATACTGTTTCAGATATTTTTCAGAAAAATTCTCTGAAATTATACAAGCAAATAACTATGAAAAAGAAGTTGGAACTTGAATTGATGAAGTTAAGGACTATCATTTAGTTTTTAGTATTAACATGTATATATATCCTGTACACATTTTATTCACATTAACACAGGCACATGTGGCACTACCAATCAAAGTTTACAATCAATTTGCCCATATTACTTGTGTACTTACATGTCATGTGCTTCCTATACATCATTTTTATATAGCTTCTATATACCCTCTTTATATATAATATATATATAAATCCATAATATATATTTATAAATATACTAAATATAGCCTGCTCAGTCATATAATGTTTTACTTGTACATACATTATTTCAGGGCTGACCATTTGGTGTTGGTTAATCAATTCGGGGTTCTTCCTTGAGGAAGATTATTTCATCCCATTCCCAGCATTCCTTAGTTGTCTCTAGATCTTAGTCTAGGTTGAAGACCCTGTGAGTTTTCTTCTTCTGTGTTAGCATGTCTGCTGGTGTCAACCATGTTCAAGTCTTGCTTAGGCAGCCATGTCGTTGAGATGTCGTAAGTTTAACTTTCCTGGCATTTCTAGGAAATGTAATCTCACAGCAGAAATTCTTTTCCTTCTTTCACTCTTCTGTCTCTTTTGAACCTGAGGTGCAGGAGTTGTGTTTTAGGTATGTCAGTTGAAATTGTAGTTTTCTATAATAGTCTTCATTTCTTGCAAAAAAAAAAAAAGTTTTCTTTGTTGAGAAATTTTTTTGCAAAAAAAAAATGTTTGTTATCTGTGGGTATTACTAAATATTTAGAATACAGTTAGGATTTACACTGGTTTAGTAATATGGAGGTTGTAGGGTCTCCTCCAAGATCCATGACCTCATTAGCTAGCTGTATTCTCTAGGGTAGTTGGATCCATTGCTAGTACAAGACATGATCTTCTCGTTATTGAAAAGTTCTGAAGTCCGGTTAGAGAACCTTTGGTTACCACTAAGATATAAGTCCTTATGACTTGAGACACAGTGGCCAGAGGATCTGTGCTTCACGTGGCCTGAAACGCTCCTCACTGAGGATTAACTTTTATGGTACTAGAAGGTGCCATGGAAGCTTCCAAAGGAGGGAAGCAGCCAATATTGCTACCTTGGCCTTTTATAGCCTCTCCCACTCTTCCCTTTACCCCCTCTGTTACCCCACAAGAAATATATCTTCACAAAACAGAACACAGATTTAGAAAGTAATATTTTAGCCTTTATTCCTGGCATAGCTTAAAATTTACTCTCAGAAGCAGAAGCCACATTTTATCATTGAACTATTCTAGACTAGTTCAGCATCACAAGCATTTAGAAAATCTTTTAATATCATTAATTTTCTAAACAGAACATTCACTATTACAGGAATGATTATTATTTCATTTGCTACAATTAACAGAAAGCATATCATTTAAAGTTTCGTACACAGATGTTAAAAATATTTATGCAGCAGGACTTGATGGCACCCACGTTAATCCTAGAACTCCACAGAGGCAAGTGGATCTCTTTGAGTTTGAGACCAACCTGGTCTACATAGTGAGTTCAAGACTATGTAGTGAGACCCTGTCTCAGAAAATATATATAACAAATTAATTATAGCAATAAGTAATCTTAGAAAATACAGAACTAAAACTTACTTTTGACCATGTGAATAAAGCAACTTCTTTGTGAAAAATTTAAGTCACATTCCTAACAGGGTAGTTTTGCTCATAACAGAACTTCTGAATGTGATAGCGCTCAGTATGGCTGAATAAAACTAACTCCGTCCTTTCGTTCTACTCCAGAGACACAAATTACTAGAACCTCCTGAGAAAACGTGCGTCATAAATTTTGTCTTTTATAACTCTCTTATGACAACATTGTATATTTATAATATTATGTTGGTATTGTCATGAGTTAAGGTATGTCTATGTCTTTCAAACATGCTTTGTTTACTGATTATACTAATAATTATTATGCATTCAGTAAGCTAGTATTTCAATAAAGTTTACAGATGAATTAAAGTTTTCTATTTCTAATGCTAAATTAATACTAAATGTAAAGATATAAAATATGATAAGGAGATATGGCCTACACTGTTAAACACTGCACTCATACATAGCAGCTACCGTGCATACCATACTAATAACTTGTTCCACTCAGTTCTGTAATTGTTTCCTAGGAGAAAATGGCAACAACAGGGACATTCAAGCTACAGAAGGTACAACTGGTGGAAGAAGGATTTCATCCACTGAAGATTTCTGACCCACTTTACTTTATGGATAACTTGAATAAAGCTTATGTTCCATTGACTGAAGAAATTTATAGTCAGATAATGTTAGAGGAGCTTAAACTTTGAAACCGTTTTTTTTTTTTTATGGGACTTTGATGCCTTCCTGGGAAAGAAGAAGGAGGACAAAGGAGCTCCTTGATTGACAGTCAGGGAGGGTTCCTTCCATAAATCCATCATAATTGGAAATATTGTATGTGAAGAATGCATTTGCTATGCCTACGCTTTCAAGGCCATCCTTCTCAGCACCATGAGCCGGGAGGGATGTGATGTTCAGCCTGTCCATGGCCATGCGGCTAAGGTGAGATGCTGCTCACAACTGCTGCTCAGCATCTCCAGAAAGGGGCTTACTGCATAGAATGGGCCCAGGGGGAGATTACAATTCAAAGTGCAGTGTTTCCTGGGTACGTTTAGGAAGTAAAACCAAACAGGGCATAGTGTTAGCACATGACTCTGAGACTGTAGGAGATGTGGTGATTTCCTCTGCAGAGATGGGGAAGTTGTGTTTCCTTCACTGGCAAACATTCCTTGAGTTTAATAAGACTTAAATTTGCTTCATCTGGTATGAACTTTAGCTGACTGTTTTTTTTTAAAATTTGAAGGTTCAGTGCGTAACTAAATACTTGCCTTAATAGTGAAGATTTTAAATAATACATAAGTAGTTAACAGTTTAGCCACTTAAAATACTTTCTAATATGTGAAGATTCTAGTTTTCAATGAACAGTAAAATTTTTACTCAGCTTATTTTTATGTACTCTATCTTGTAACTCAATAAAATTATCTTTAATAATATGTGACTTAGGTGTTTTTTTAATTAAGTTGTGTGTGGGGGTGTTTTGCCTGCATGTATGTCTGTGCACCATGTTTGTGCCCGCTGCCCACAGAGCCTAGAAGAAGGCATCAGATTCCTCAGCACTGGGGTTATAGAGTTGTGAGCTGCCAAGTGGGTAGAACTGAACCCCAAGTCTTCTGGAAAATAGCCAGTGCTCTCATCCACAGGGCCCTCTCTCTAGCACGGTGATTTGTGTCTTTGTTGTGTTGATTTTAAGTGTAAACTCCAATAAAAGGAACCTGACATACATACATGTACTCATATCTCCTTTCTCTTAAAAACACGCTAAAGAGAGGAACAAATGTGAAAATATAAAAGGACAGAGCAGGGAAACAGGTGAATCCACATCCTTAGAATTGTTGGGCAGCTGTAGAAATGGAAGATTAGCGATAACTTTTCGAAGAGTCAAAGGAACCTCAAGAGCAATATTCAGAACAGCTGGACTAGAACAGAGCTCTGGAATTGCCACCAAGATCAAAGACAGAAAGAGCAGTCCGTCTGAACAGGAACGTGAGGCATTCCCTGAAACACAGGGCACCACGGACAGTGTGGGGAGCAGTGTGCTGGCCTTACGCTGGGGCACTTGGGCCCAGTGTTGCCTTTACTCTAGAACCACAAAACATCCCTCAGTAAGGTGAAGTATCTTCCGGGGGAAAGTGGCAAGGACTGATTGTGGTTCAAGTGTGTAATCTCCAAGCTGCCTGTGCTGGACACTTGGTTTCCAGTGTATTACTGCTTATTTTCCACTGTCTGCTCTTTTACTCTTTGTTCTTTGCTCTTAGGGAGCCCGCCACCCAGCTCCGAAATAAATCACACACGGAGTTTTATTCTTACTTATGAATGCCTGGCCTTAGCTTGGCTTATTTCTAGCCAGCTTTTCTTAAATTATTCCATCTATCTTTTGCCTCTGGACTTTATCTTTCTCTATTTCTGTACCTTTTTTAAAAAATTTATTTCTCTGTGATTTGCTGTATAGCTGGGTGGCTGGCCCCTGGAGTTTTTTCTTCTTCCTTGATATTTTTTCCTCACAGATTTCTCCGCCTATTATTCTCTCTGCCTGCCAACCCTGCCTATCCTTTCTTCCACTTCACTATTGGCCGTTAGGCTCTCTAATTATACCAATCAGGTGTTTCAGACAGGCAAAGTAACACAGCTTCACAGAGTTAAATAAATGCGACATAAAAGAAATCAACATATCTTTGCATCATTAAACAAATGTTTCACAGGGTAAACAAATGTAACACATCTTCAACTAATATTGCACAACACCAGTGTACAATGTTGAGGTGATAGAATGTTTCAGAGGCACAGTCTCCTGGAAAAGATTTCAGTCATTGGGGTGGCCATCTTTGGAAAGGATTAGTGAGAACTTAGTTCCCTCACACTCCAGATCATTCCTGAGAGAATGCTTGGCTTCTCCTGAGCATGCCTATTCTTGTTGCCACAGTTGTCACACAGCCTAAGGGGACCTCACTAGAAGGCAAACAGATATGGCCACGTGATCTGTAGATCACTTTCAGCCTCTCAAAATGTTAGCTAAGTAAACATTTTTGTGTGTGTGTAAGTACCCACCCAACTTCATGCATCTTGTAATAACAGCAGAAAACCCATTAAATTAGAAGACCTTATAGAACAAGATTAAGAAGTGGGATAGGTCCAACCAGATGACCCTGAACCTGTTAACCTAGCTCTCCAAAAAGAAAGTTTGACTATTTATGTTGTCCAAGAAATCCCGCATACCAATATATGAATGAAATGGATGGATTTCATTTATTTAAAATGTTAAGTGAATATATGAGCCTATATTAATGCTCACATTAGTACTTGCCTTTACCATAAAGGTTTTGCTTGGGGTATGTGCTTTGCAGTTTGCAGTTGTCCTTTAAGAATAACACTGTGTTAGCATGTTTCCACTAATTTCTAACTCCTTAAAAGCCAGGGAGACTGAACCATAATAAACAACACATTTTTATAGCACCCTGTACCGCTACTCCAATTTGCCAAATCCACAGATGTTATGGGCAGATGTTTGGAAGAGAACAATGCATTCCAGAAATGGAGCAGGAATAGAAAGTGTCACAAGTGGGTAGAGCTTTGTGAGAAGTTGCTGGGAAACACAGCAGATGAGATCATGTGTTCAAAGAAACGGTGGGAGAAAAGAGAAATGGCATTACACAGTTGAAATACTTCACAGGCAAAATAAGCCAAGTATGCAGTAAACACATATGAAAACCTAGGCAGAGCCGTGTGAAATCAGGACAGTAAATCACAGAATGTTGCATCGGATGCTTCTGCATTCCTGTTGCTGGTGGAAAACATCCACGAGCAGACAGTCTTATTCCTGACTGAGCAAAGCAGTGGGAATCATGATCACATGAATGGACAAGTTTGCTTGGAGCAAAAGCAAACACCAAGAAGGGCTAACGTTTTTAAAGTGCTGTACACTAGGAGAAAATAAATAGGGCATCCCCCTTATAGTGTACAAAGAGATAATTGCATTAAAATTATTCAGTTATACTGCATAAATACAGACTTTCAGGAAAATGTCTCAGGCAACTTTTGTTATGAATGTAAATATGTCTTCATGTATTTATATATAGAGAGATGGGTGGAAGCTTCTATGAGAGAGGGTAGAGGGAGAGGAAGAGAGGGTAGAATCTATTTAGTATCTAGTGATTTCGAATCTCTACTATTTATCAAATTACTGGATGCTAGGCAACAAGAAAATATCTCAAGAAATTTATATTGGTCAGATGAAATAATAATAGCAAAAATGTGTCTCATTTATCAAAACTAAGAAGGCCAGATGAAGCTGGAAGATCGTTATATTTTAAACACTCTAAGTGTCAAATCAGAACACCATGCCCAGTGAGAGAGTTTTCTAGGAATGAAGGTGAAGTACAGTTTCAGCTACGGTGTCTTATAAACAGTCAGGAAGCTTTGCCCACAGGAAATGCTAAAGCAGAGTTTTTTTATATTTTTTAATTTTTTAAGATCAAACTAAAATGTGCTAAAAGCAAACTCCTTTCTTCAGGGAGGAAAAAAAAGGGAAGATTTTTGGAAAAGCACTTATTTGGGTAGATATAAGGGAAATTTTTATTTCTCTCAATTTAAGAGGCCTAAAAGTATCTAAAACAAAGTGTGCAAAACCAAGTCAGTTTATACTTCATGCAGATGGAATAAAATGTCAGCTAGCATAAAACATAAGAGACTTGATGAAGAATGTAGATGTTGAATAAGCGTTGAAGAATATATCTCAAAATTGTTACTGATTTGGGAGAATGTAAAATAAGAATGAACTGTATTCCCATGACTCTAAGTTAGAAAGCACAGCTCTACAGGCACTGCGAATGGGAGTCAAGATGGCTGCAACCTTCTCAAGGTCCTGGTCTGTCTGTCAGACCTTTTAGTGCATGTGAAGAATTGACTCAGAAATTTTATTTCTAAGGATAAAGGAAAATGGTAATGAGCCAGAATTTATGTCTCAGTAGTTTCTGTAAATGGATGTTTCTCTGTCCCATTCCATCCCGCAGCTGTTTTTAAATAATCGCTTAAAGACTTAATATTAATTACAAAATATTTAGCCTATGCCTCAGGCTTATTACTCACTAGCTCTTACAACTTAAATTAACCATTTTCATTAATCTACACTTTGCCACATGGCTTCCTGGCTTTACCTGTCCTCTAGTACATCTTGCTCACCTGGAGGCTGGATCTCATCTCTCTCTGACTCCGCCCTTCTCCTCCCTGTCTCTCTGGCTTTCTTGCCTAGCTGTATTCTGCCTAGCCATAGGCCAATTCAGAGTTTATTTTCAGTCAATGAGAGGATATTCACATCGTATCAAAGAATCATCCCAGCCGGGCGGTGGTGGCGCACGCCTTTAATCCCAGCACTTGGGAGGCAGAGGCAGGCGGATCTCTGTGAGTTCGAGACCAGCCTGATCTACAAGAGCTAGCTCCA
The DNA here is from genome assembly GCF_903992535.2 of Arvicola amphibius. Lineage (NCBI taxonomy): Eukaryota > Metazoa > Chordata > Mammalia > Rodentia > Cricetidae > Arvicola > Arvicola amphibius. The sequence goes on from NC_052051.1 coordinate 133,510,633, forward strand.
GGACAGGCTCTAAAGCTGCAGAGAAACCCTGTCTCGAAACACACACACACACACAAAAAAGAATCATCCCATAGCAATGTTAGGTTTGGGATAGCATTATTAATAGCACTGAATATTGTTGATAACCTCAAATGGGAAGCGATTGTACAAATATTGATAGAATTCATACTTATTTGGGCTCCGTGGGGTTATAAAGAACAATTGACACGCTAACATGGCCTGGCATTGGGCGATATTGCTAGGTTAGGTATTAAGCTTCCCTCAAAGGCTCCTATGTTAACGGAGTGACCTGAAGCTTGTGGGGAGAAACCTCTAGAAGGCAGATGAAGTGGAAGGGAGGCGGGTCAATGGAGTAAGGCCTTTGGAGGGTAAGTTAGGCTCCAGCTTCTTTCTCTCTCTCTTTGCTTCCCAGCTGCCATGACTTAAGAGCTTTTGCCCTAGGGCACACTCCCAGCCATGGGGTTCTGTCCAGCAACAGGCCCAAAAGCAAGAGTCAGTGGACCATGGTTCTAGTAAATGAATACCACAGGAACCGTAAGCCCCAAAGAAGCTTTTCCTCCTTTAAGTTAGTTTGTCTCAGGTATTTTGTTATAGCGGTGAAAACCAATTGGCACAAATCCCCACTGACATATAATTAACAAAATAATAATAAAAATACTTAGCTGGCTACCTAGACAGTCACCTCGGGGTCCTTTATGGTGGTTAAAGGCAGGTCTTAGTGCAACATCCATTTTCTGACTAGCAGCACAGGGCCTGACAGGCTTTAGAAGATTCTGTCTACTCCCACTGTCTTTCTTTCTGCCCTTTTCTCTGAAGAGGCAACTTTCTGTCTCTCTCTTTCCTGTCTCTCTCCCTCTCCTTCTGTCTCCCCCCCTCGCGTCTTGCTCTCTCCCTTCCCTTTCCTCTACCTTCTTCTCAATAAACTCCACACTCAAGCTCTACCTGTATGGTGTATTTGTCACATGACATGGTTTGGACCCACCCACTCACCACAAAGGTTTCTCTCACTGTATATAACACCCTGTATCAAAAAAGAAATCCAAAGTGGAATGTAAAGCAAAAGGTCAAAGTTCACTTCCAGGTTTGAAACCACACTAAACCCCTCCAATCCTGAGTGTGAAAACCTACCCATCCCTGAGCTTGGCTTGAAACCCCAACTGTGGAAATCGCCATCTTGGAAAACTCCTTCCCCAAGAAACCCTTTATAAGCCTGTCTCCTGCTCAGTTCCCTGCTGAGCAGAGGAAACCACCCTCACGTATCTTTCTCAATAAATCTCTTGTGTGAGGTTTCTTGTGCATTATGGCTTTTCAGTATTCCTTGGCTCTCAAAGGTACTTTGCCAGGGTACCCTTCCCTTTAGAGCCGTAACACTTCCATTGGGGAAACTCCCTCCTGAGAGCTGCAAGCCTCCACTGGGGAAACCTTTCCCTTCAGCTCTGTAACACTTCCTCTGGGAAAATCTCTCCCCTTACAGCTGCAAGCCTCCATTGGGGAAGCCTCTCCCCTCAGAACTATAACACTTAACATCTCCCAAGTTGCAACACCCAAAGTTGTCTGCAGGCTTCCATTGACTTATGTATACACTCACACCCTTGAATAGCCATAAATACACATGCCTGCATACGTGTGTGCACACATGCGCACACACATACACATTCACAAACACACACACACACATGCACACATATACATACACATACATACACACACTCTCTCACAGACACACACACACACATGTGTGCACACACACTGCTTCTTTGAAAGCTTGTCACAAGTGTGCCTATTTCACCAGTGAGGAACTTTAGTGCCGCGACTCCAGCTTCCATGCTCAGCAGCCCTGGCAAACATCATCACTGGCAGCTTAAAGAGCAGCATTAAAACACAGTATTAAAACTGTCTGTGGAGTTTATGTTGTAAACTTGCAGTGCTTTCCTTACTCAGGACTCTGGCTGCTTGGTTTAGAGGACCTGCCACCTCTCTCTGTAAACTGTGGGACTCTAACCCTTTTATAGGACAGACTTAGCTGTGCAGCTGCTGACTGCACCAAGCCACACTGTAGCCATGTGGGGAAATAGCTGAAGGCTCGGATGACTTAGGAAACACATCTGACCTGGTGAACAGCAATGGCGCTTTCTTCTTTGTGGAATAATTGTAATTTCAACAATATCTAAAATCTTTATACTCTTCAGGTCCTGCCTTCAACAAATATCAGATGTTTCTCAAAACTAGAGGGTGTAAAAAGCATTTTTGCCACTCTCAAAGTGTATGTTTCTGGGTTTTATCAGATTTATTGAATCTAGAACTCAGTGTCTTGTAAATATTAATTTGTGATAATACCTCTAGAATTCTAAATTGTGCTTAGTATTGTATCCTTTTTTTTTCTTTATTCTCAGCCACATTTTTACCTGCCTCTTAAACTTTCTGGCTTGTCTCAAGAAGAAAGCAGGCCTACAACCTCTTCTTGCCTAGACATGGGCCACCCATCTAGTTTTCCATGTTTGCTAACTGAAGTCTGGAGTATTGGCCTGTAATTTACCTGCTTCTGACTACAGGTAGGACCTACAGTTTTTGGAGGACGTCCCATTGGAATGCCAGAGAACAAAACAAAGCTTAAATGTGTTGAATACTCAGCACAGTTTTAGCAGACTAAATCAATTAGAAGAACGGTTTTGGGAACTCAAAGACAGATAGGTGATTAAACAGTCATCCAAGGGAACAATAGGTAAAGCTGCCTGCAAAGCCAACCCTCCGTGCAATGGGAGTTCTATAAGAAGGAAAAGGAGACAGAAAGCTCACTTAAGTAAATGATGTCTGAAAACCAGCCAAACTCAGAAAGAAATTGGCATCCAAAGCCAGGAAGTCCCAAGGACATAAAAGAGATGCACAGGATCATGTGCTCATTAACTTGTCAGAGGTCAGACAGAGAATTTTGGAAGCATCAAGGGTAAAGTGACTTACTAGGGAACTATCTAAGACTATACCACTCTCCTTTAACTGCTTGAGTTCAGACACCCTATGCTTCCATTTCTCTGAACATGGTATTCTTTCAGTGTTACAATGTATACCTACTTGAACTGTGTCTCCATTAATATAACTTAACAGCTATTTTTAATATTTGTGACTTGTAAAGTTAAATCAGGGTGCTAAAATCAAGACTGTGATCAGACTTACGTTTTAACAGAAACTGCAGGTCAACAGAAAGGGGGATGATGTACTGAAAACAATAAAAAAAAACTTCTATGCAAAACACCCTACTGGGCAAATGTGCCCCTTTGAGATGAAACTGGGCACTTTCTTAGTATCTAGAAAATTTCATCACTATTAGACTTGACTTCTAAGGCAACTTCTTCCAGTGAAGGGATGCTGAACTGTGCCTCAAGAACACACGAAGGCACAAAATTCAGTGGGAAACATCACTCTATGAGATGGCATTGTAAAACGGTGATAGGCAAGCTACTTTCACCCCTAATATAGCCTTTAAAAGACACAAGTATTAAAAATAGCTGTATTTAAGCTGTGTTAGTGGAGACACAATTTAAGTAGGTATACTTGTAGCATTGATAGCAAATCATGTGGGAGAGAAGTAAAGTATAGGATGTCTGAATACAAGCAGTTAAAGCAGGATGCTATTCATACAGTGTGTGTGCATGCATATGTGTGTGCATGTGTGTGTGTGTGTGTAAGCTGTGTTACTGACAGAGATAAGATCTATAGATGTTACACAAAAGAAAAAGAGAAAGGACTCAAAGCCCATCAGCACAAAAAAACAAAACAACAACAACAATAACAAAAAACGAAAGTACAAAATGAAATACAAAGCCAGTAACAGGGGAGAAAGCTGAACTCTTATACTAATAAAAGTAAAAGAGCAATAAAATATATATACTTATCAGTAATTAAAATACAAGTGTGTTAAACACCCCACTGAGACATACAAGTGGCAGATGCATAAAAATTCATGATCTAACTGTATTTCTTCAATAATAAACTTATTTTAGGTGCAAGAACTTGCCTAGGATAGAAGTTAAACATCTGACAGTTTCCCAGATCCAGCAGTGTTGCATGACACGTTTCCCGAAAAAACCCAACACACACACACACACACACACACACACACACAACACAGACATCTGCTCATCCCAAAAAGGAACCGACAACAGGACAAAGTATCGATACCACCAAAGCCCAGTTTGGTGAATCAAATAATTTTACTGGGGTTACTTACAGGAGTAGAGGTGAGGGGTTACTTATAAGAGGAGAAATGACTCACAGACATCTGCAGCACCAAAGCTTACCCCAGCATGGGTGACAGCTCCCAAAGCTGAACTGTGAAGCACAGGGCACAGCCTGAAGGCTGCTTAGCAGTTTGGACAGTGCCCTTTCCGAGTGACTTTTGTGTAAGCCCCTTACTGGCAGCTGTTTTCTGCTTCTTCCAGCAGCTGGGTCTGGTCTCAAAGTTTGGCTTGTGTGAGAGTCTTACGTTTTAGTCTGTATACAACAAACAGCGGTATCAGTAGCCTTTACCATTTGAGGGGCCTCTTGGGCTCCCCTGACCAACAACTCACAGGGATGTAGCCCACCACTAGCACTGGGTTCTCATTTAATAGCCTTACGGCCTTTAGGAGTGTCATTTTTTTTTTACCCTTTTCGGTACCTTTGGCTTCTAAACTTGTAAAACATTCTGAGGTTAGCATCATCTTATCAGTATAAAAAGCTTTTTGTAGAGGATGGGCAGGACAAAGCAACATCCCCAAATCATGACCCCATAATGAGCAGTGGGGTTACAAAGATAACCTTGGGGAAGTTCTCTGAAAACCTGTTGTCATCTGTTCTCAGCGAGCGTCAGGCGACCCCAACGATTCACAACTAAAAGATACTGAAGCTGGACACAAGCAAAGTCTAATACAACATGGAAAAGTTCCATTAATTTGTATTAATTGCTTTTCCCACAGGTCAAAGTTGGCTACAAAGCATGGATAGGAGGTGCTAACTCAATTAACTCCCTGTAACCCTCAGTTGCTTTCTCAGAACCATTACCGTTTTGTATTTGGGAGATGTTTTATGAAGCCTCCCTATGTTTCTCCAACCTTGATGAACTCAGTAGGCCTGACTTAATCTGCTCAGAGCTATTCAGGGCCAAAGGTTACCATAGCCCTGCTCTTCCCTGCTCTTTCTCCTGGCTCCCTGAAGCAGAGTGATTGTGTTGGCACTGTGGCTGTAGCCACATTTCCACCCCTAGCATAACCTTCTGCTTGAGGAAAATCTCCTTAGTCTGGGGAGATAATTACCACAACTGGGACAAGCACGATTATCTTTACCTGTATTATTTTTATTACAGATGCCTTTCAAAAACTGCTCCTCGGGCTTTATGACTTCCAGGAGCTCCTTAGTACCCAGTTTGGCTTTTGATCCTCTTTGAGCTTCAGTTCTTTCCTTAGGAACTCAGCTCAACACAACTCTTACCATATTTTTCTTCAAGTAACCCAGATAAATCTCTTTATGTTTTATCTTTAAAAAAAAAAAATCTCCTCCCAGTTGTCCTCTCACTTCGTGGGCAGTATTTAAGTGCTGATTAAAATACTGAGACCTGTATTATAGGGGCCTTGGCCCACCAAAGGGCTCAGCAAAGCTAGTGAAGTCCCTTCCATGCTAATCTCCAGCTCCCTGCTCAATCAACCAATTTTTTATTAAATTTATTCATTTATTTTACATCCCGACCACAGCTTTCCCTCCCTACTCTCCTCCCATCCTCTTCTCCCACTTCCCCTTTACCCCCTCAATCCACTCCTCCTCTGTTTCTGTTCAGAAAGGGGCAAGCCTCCCGTGGGTACCAATAAGTTGAGGTAGGAGTAATTTCCTCCCCTCCTCTTAAGACTTGATAAGGCAACCCAGGATGAGAAATAGGTTCCCCAAAGCCTGTCACAGCTTAGGCTTTTCTGCCACAGTTGCATGCCTTGATACCCATAGCAAGGACTACGCACTCACTGCTCTCCAGCTCATCTTTGGTTTTTGTCATAATTGGGTGCCAGTTATGTTGTGTGACAAAACAGTTCCTAGAGAGAAGCAACACACAGGTCTTTTCAACACGGGTAGGGAGCCCATGACAGGCCAAAAGTACAGATACCACACAAATCCAATTTGGTGAACCAATGAATTTTATTCGGGTTATTTACAGTAGTATGGGTGAGGGGTGGTTAATTACCATAGGAGAAATGTGTAGGGTAACAGACCAAAGGAAAATCATCCTGCCCCTGGCCTGATCCCTAGTTCTCAGTCTTAGAAAACCCCATCCCCATGACTGAGCATTAACGGTTAAGCGATACCTCCAGCCATACTCTGGAGCTCACTGAGCATGCTCTAAAAACCCTATAAAGCCTGGCCTTCTGTCCAGCCCCCTACTGTCTCTCTTTTTGTCTAGAGGCAGCTGCCATTCGGTTCTTCTCTCCAATAAATATCTGCGTGAGGTTTGTTACATGGTATGACTTTCTGGTATTCCTTAACTCCTAACTGCCAAGATGCCCTTGTGCCTGAAGAAAAAAAAAACCTACATAATGACTCAAAGACAACTCCAAGACCAAGGCTCATTCTGGCAGGAAAGCTAGGCAACCTGGAGCACACTGCACAGCCTGCATGCAGATCAACTGTCTGGAGAGTGTCCTTTCCAGATTCCTTAACTGGTCTAAACCTCTTCCAGGGAGCGAGGCTGGTCTTGGAGACATCTTTGCAGCTTGACTTGTCTAAGGGTCTTTTTTATAGCTTTGCTTTGCTCCTCTGAGAGGGACTCTCAGCTTTTATCACTTACTTTGATTGGGAGGGGCCTAGGGAATCCAGTCAGTTTCAGGGAATTTCTATATCCATTTTGAGTTGTTTGCTTTTCTGCTTATGGAACTTCCCTGTCGGAGAGAATATTTTAATCTCGGAGGAAATCATTACACAGTTGCAGGCAGTCTAATGAGTATTTTCCTCTGCCTTCTAAAGCGCATATAACATGTGGGAGCAAGACTTCCAATGCACTTGCCACCTTCTTATTACCTTGACTTCCCAGCAACAAACATCTGCCTTGGTACCGCTAATCTTTTCATGTATCAAACAAAACCAGGGATATGGTGGAGTGTACCGCCTGCCTGTACTATGTGACAGTACGGTACTAATCCTGTATTGCAGCGCCTGCACTACAGGACCATTTGCGAGCCTCTGGCAAGGGACTGGAGATTTAAACCCACAAAGACACACAGACAGGGACATGGGTCATCCTTAAAACAGGAATACCCCAAGAATGCTCCTTTATTGTGTTAAGGATCATTATATAGAAATCCTTAACTGATAGCCACGCCCCAGCCAAACCCACCAGAAATCACTCCCCTGCCATCAGGAACTCCTGAGGGTCTCGTGCTCAGAGCAGCTGCAGGCTGTCTCAGAGCAGAGGAAAACAAGTTGTTTACAAGAAATTCAGGATCCGGGGGTTCACTGCTCCCAACAATGGAGACCATTACCTCGTCAACATATATTTAAGACTTCACAGGCGGCATAAATTTGTGCCATGTCATCTGGGATATGGCATTATGTGTAACCTTAGTGTCTACCTAAGCATGAGGTAGCAGACTTCTAAGGTAATACTTTTGATCATTTCACTGCTGTTGATGTTACTATATAGGTTAGAAAAACAACAGAAACTAGTATGTGTTCCACTTCCCCTATATGGCTGTCCCTATTGTGTAGCCTAGACCTGGGGAGATGAGGACAGGGTTAGTCTATAAGCCCAGATGAACTACTGTGGCATGGACTTGCTTTATTCCTGATTTTTATTCTAGTGAATGGGACACATTGTTTTATTATAAATTCTTAACATATTAAAATGATTTTCTGTCATACATCGATAAGAATATTTGGGTATTTCTTTTTCTTTAATGTGAAACTCTTTGAGTAAATGGCTGTAGGTCCCCTATGAGAACAAGAAATCTTACTATGTAAAGTTGTTCAAGTATTGTAATGTTCTTCTTCATTGGGCGTCACCCACCTTTCCAGAGAAAAGGGGCCACCACGAACCTTCTTCAGGAGAATGAAAGAACAAGAGGATAAAATGCTGACTGGCCTCCCTAATTTCTTTTTGTGCAGTGTGAAGAGACAGGGAGGTTTTAGGGGTAGGGAAGAGAATGTAAGACAAGAAAAAATGAACAAGATTCTGGATGAGGTAAAGTGGTAAAGTATTTGCCATTCAAGCATGGGAACCTGTGTTTGATTTCACAAGCCTGGAGCGGTGACACTTCCAATGCTGGGAAGGCAGAACAGGCGGATCCATGAGGTTCCACAGACAGCCAGTCTACCCAAACATGTGCACGTGCGCGCGCACACACACACACACACACACACACAATTTCAAGATCCTTTTACCAAGATAGAACACACAGGAAAACTTTCTCCCTCTTAATTAAAATAACAACAAAAAGCAAACAAACAAAAAGTAAAACACACCTTCAATGCTTAAGACATTGTAGACTGGAAAGCTTTAAGAAGAATGGAGTTTCCATCTATACCGGTTCCTTCGGCGGTAGGGGACCATCACATAAAAACTGATGAGGTCATTTCAGAAGCAGAGCAGCTCCATGATGCCAGTTGGGGCTCAGTTATCAGTGAGACAGTTATTGGGCCTTAGAGGCTCGGTGACTGCGAATGAGGGACATTTCTGTCACTGAAACTTAAACCCCTGAGAACCAAACACAGCAATGACCATTTTGGAGAAAGTTGCACAGCATGAAATCTGACTCCTTCCATTTCTCCAAATGTGTTTAGCATATTCTAAAGCTCTGAGACCTGATGTCCAGGAGAGGAAAGGCCACAACGGTCTGAAACCAAGCCCTGCTACAAACGTTTGAAGCGGAAATTAATCATGTTCTAAGCTCAAACTTAAATTCTCTGCAAGGTAACTTTACATTCATAGCATACCAAAATGTTGCTGAAATAGTTGCAGTGGATGGATGCTTAGGTGTGGTCTCCTGGATGTACTTCTGAGGGTCTTCTCATTCGGTGCACAAGCAGATCTCTCAAAGCAAAAGATAGATATTCCTTCTTCAATGCATTTGTGAATCGTGACTTGAATCAGCAAATCAGCCACCAGACTGGGATGAACTCAGTGTCCTTGAGGAGAGAATGAGAAGCTCAGAACAATCAAGGGTCAGAAACGAAGTTGCATATGTATTTGTGCCACTAAATTTGCAGTGGAAGCTGTCATTTTTTACCAGACTCCTTTGTTTTCTTAAATGGGTTTATAAGTGGATTTCTGAACTTCCAGTTTCTACAGACATGAGCTCTTTAAATTGTCAAAGACACAGTGGAAAATTAAAGCAACTGTTCCAAATATTAAAAGCTGTAGCATTTGGACAAGTATTGTGTTTTCATGCAAATAAGTTAACATATTTAAAATGGCACATAAAATCTCTGCCAACAAAGTAATAATGTAATGAACAAATTCCTCTCAGATCAAAGTTAGCCAAAACAATAGCAGAGCTTTTCCATATTAACAGAGAAATTCCTGCAAGAGAAAAACACACTCATTAGTTCACAGCACAGATAATGATCTTAACTAATTCTCTGAGATGGATATCAAGTATTCTGGTGATTAATGGGCAAGTCAAACCATTAAGCTCAAAAGGAAAGCCTATCATGGTGAGTTGTCTTTAATCCCATTTAATGCAGCAGAATTTGTTATTTTCCTTCTTTTACACAGACTATTAAAATCCAAAGAGAAAATACTTGAAACTCTTATAACAATTATTTTATAATATGATCTAATGATTATGACATATGCTGTACATGGAAGCTGAAAACCTGGAGACATTTAGAGCAAACGGAGTTGTCAACAAAATGAGTGAACATTTTAATAATTTCCTTGAGAGGAGCAAAACAACAAGAGCAAACAGATATCAAAGTGGCCTGTTCTGCTGACACCGGACTATGGTAACCCAGGGCTAACCCTGGGTTTGTGAGAAAAAGGTCAGACAAATCCTGAGAACATTCTACAAAATGACTGGAAAGTTCTGTAGAAGACAAGACGATCAAGGTGAATGAACAAAACATAGTAAAGTACTGTGGCATCATGGGTAGGAGTCTGCAACAGAAAGGGAATTAAGGAAATCTGCTGAGGAAGGAGCTGTAAGCCATAATATCATCAGCATTGATTCCTTAATTATAACAAATACAGCATACTTACTCAAGATGTTACAACATTGGAAACTTGATATGTGTAAAGGGAAGCTGTCTGACTGAACCAATTTTTCAATAAATCTAAAAGCATTCAAGGGTAAGAATGAATTTTGAAAAAATTGCAGGGTCCAGTGATACGGCTTAGTGGGTAGCAGCTTTTACTATTTTGTTACCAAGTCTACTGACCTGAGATCAATCCCTGGAACCCACATGGTAAAAGGAAGGAACAAACTCCTGCAGATTATCTTTTACCCTCCACATGCCCACCATGGCAATTGCCACACCTCCCACCAAACACACAAAATAGATAGATAGATAGATAGATAGATAGATAGATAGATAGATAGATAGATGATAGATAAATAGATGATAGATAGATAGATAGATTGATAGATAGATAGATAGATAGATAGATAGATGATAGATAGATAGATAGATAGATAGATAGATAGATAGATAGGTAGATAGATAGATAGATAGATGATAGATAAATAGATGATAGATAGATAGATAGATAGATAGATAGATAGATAGATAGATAGATGATAGATAGATAGATAGGTAGATAGATAGATGATAGGCAAAGCAGGAAAAGTCCCAGAAGCTGTTTTCTTTTTAATCTATGGCAATATGGATGTAATTCATATGATAGTGTACATTTGATAAATGTTTAAGCAATCTAGCCGTTCTTTGGGGTTCCAGTCATTTTTTATAACTCCACAAGATCTTTAAGATTCATCGTGCTTTGCACTTTACCCATTTTGTGTAATAGTCACCTGATCATCTGTTCCTGTTTCCTCCAGGGCGAGGGCAGAATCAGAAGTCTGGGTTGCCAGTGGCATGTTTGGTTTCTAGGTCTCGACAACTGACAGAGCAAAGAAATACATGTTTAGATTAGCCTGAGCATAAATGCATATTTATAAATGTTTACATATATTATCCATCTATATCTACATGAAGAACAGTATTAACTATAGTATGATGCTTTTAATCTCTACCTCTAGAACATGACCATTCAGAACGTAGTAGATATTCTTTGCTTAAGTGTATCCACTCTCTCTATAGCCAAGTAAAAGATCCCTTAGTTCTATTTTCTTTAGAATGACTATTCCAAAGTTTAATAAACATTTAATGGTTCCATAAAGACATTTAGAATATTGATATTTGAATATTTATTTAAAGGACATGCATGGTTTTGATTTAAAGTTATCAGCAACAAATGGTGGGTGGGAAGCTTAATTAAACAATTAAATTAAACAATTAAAACTGTTATGGTTATGAATGACTTTTAAAAACACACATTATGAAATTAGCTTGTATCTATAATTGGAAATTTAATTGTATGCTATTTCTTTGTTAAATAATTCCAGAATTTTTATTGTACAGCAGAGACATTATTTTATGATAATACACATTCTATAGAACAGACAATGGAGATTAGTCTTGCCCATCAATCTGGAGAGATTTTTAAAAGATCTACTTACTTTATGTATATGAATGTTTTTCTGACATGTATGAGCACCACGTGCATGCCTGGTTTCCAAAGAGATCAGAAGAGGCATCAGATCCCCTGGAGCGGGAATAATGGATGATTGCGAGCTACCATGTGGGTGCTGGGAAATAATTAGGATTCTGCAGAAGCAACAAACGCTCTTTGCCACCTAGCTGTCTCTCCACCACTGCAGTCATTTTTAACTTCTTGAAAATTCTTCTGCTCAAACAGTACCACGTGTCCTACCTATTCCTCACTGCATATACCTAAAATATGACAAAGAGTTTTGTTTTAATGACTAGCTTCTGGAATTTTGATTTGATTTTTATCGGGCATCTAATATTATGACTTACTATCTCCACTCTTATTTCAACTAAAATTTCATAAGCGAAGAGCAACTGGCATTAAAATTTCTGTGTTTTATTACAATTTTGCTATTTAATCAGTTGAACTGTTCCAGAAACTTGAGTCTAAAGCCTATGTATTCATTTGTAAAATAGAGATTTATTATAAATTTACTATGAAAACATGCTTTAAAGGCAGCTATGAAAGTTTTGAATATTCTCAAAGAGTTATTGCATCTGCCTATAAATGACATAAAAATGTATATAACTCCTATTTTCTAAAACCCAGAGATACTTGTGACAATTAATTTTGATTGTCAATTTGGTTAAGTTTGAGGAATCTAGAAGATCTGTTAAAGCACACCTGGGTATGTCTGTGAGGGCATTTTTAGACATGTTTGGACCCTGAAGGCTCTGACCTAACCAGTGGCTAATCCACTGATTGGTTCAAAAATTGAATGATCTATTGAGAGGTACTAAAGCTGAGGAAGGTGGGACCTGGTCAGAAGAAGACAGTCATCCCAGTTGTGAATGCATCCTGGAAAATGTGTCTGGTTAGACCCCTTCCTCGTACCTTCTTCTGTATGCTGTCTGACATGAACCTAGGTTTGCTTCAGCCTGTCTTTCTACCATGATGCTGTGTCTCACACTATAGGTCTAGAAAAAAATATAGCCAGCCAGACATGGATTGTGCTCCTAAAACTGTGAACCCAAATAAATGTTCCCCCTTTCAAGTTGATTCTTTCAGGTACTTGGTCAGAAAGACAAACTTCTGACTCACACAGTACCCATTTCCCAGAATTCAGGAAAATGCAACAGTGTCTTTTTTTTTGGAAAAACTACATGCTCATTATTAAAAAAAGGATTTAGATTAATAGCCACCCACTAATGGATTTATGGCAGTGGGAATGATGAACACAAATGTGTTCCTTAAAAAAATAATTTTAGTTGTGTATCATCCTGTAAAAGTTAAAGCAAGAGTGTGTTCTTTTATCTTCTCCCCATCTCCTCATCACTCCACCAACCAAAGAGGAAAATCACACTCCAAGAAAGCCCAGGATAGAATTATACACTTGGTCTGTGAGCCGCAAGGTCTTATTCAGTATACTCAGTTGAAGCCACTGCCCTATGTCTTTGGAGATTGAGTTTGAGTTTGCCAAGCTAGTAGACACACAGGAGATCTAGAAAGTGTTGCATTCCCAGAGGTGCTTTGTGCTCTAGTTGATGTCTCCTGCTTAATGCCTGAGAAGAGACAATTAATTGAAAACTTAATTACAGCAGAGAGCTGAGGGCAGGAACAACCCAGGGAAGCAAGAAAATCCCAAGAGCTCCTGCATTTTAAATGGCACAATATGGGCATGAGAGGAGCTGCCTTTGGGGGTCTGGACAAAATGAGTCTGAGCTAGCTGAGGAAATTCTCGTGCCAGCAGGAATGGGGAGCAGGGCTAAGCGTTTCCAAAGCCCTCCAGAGGAACATTGCAGGAGTGAAAGGGCACAAACAAAAATTTTAGCATCAGCTGCAAGTAACACAGGATCATGCTTGCGGCTCCGATGGAGCGATGGTCCATGACCCAACAGATGACTAAATCAAGACATTGCGGTGACCAGGGGCTGAGTTCAGCTGCTATGTACCTAAGTGTGACTTGATACAGTCACCACCTTTGCTTATATTTCAACTCCTTTCATGTTTATGGTTGGAAGAGAGAATTAGTTATTTCTTTATGAAAAATGTTTAATATAAATGCAATCTGCCCTATTATGATTTAAAAGGTTTAGAATATATATATATATTGAAGCAGGGAATTTGAACTAGATTCCACTAGATTCTAAAAAGGTTAAACCAATTTAGAGTATTACCTACATATGTACATGTATAAATATACCTCTGTATAATCAGATACAGTAATTCAGAATATTGTTTTGCAATGATTGCATTGAGGATAAGGGTTAGTGTTTGCAATATAAACTTTTCAAGGTTGTTTTGCTCCAGATAAAAGACTTAATCTGTCCTCTGGAAACCAAGGAATTTTTTAAAGGAGCTTTGGCAATTTTTTGTATGGTAGGTTGTAAAATGAAATGGGCTCCCCTCAAACTAATCGAAGGCTTGAGCTTCTTTCTAATAAATGAACTTTAAAAGTCTGTACAGATTTTAACACTTGGCTATTCCCTTTTTGGATTTTGTATATTTTTATGTATAGACAGTGTACGCACTGGCAAATAAAGCTTGTTTCCATTTCAAAACTGAGTGCAACAGCGAACACAGTGTAAGGGCACAGCAACAATTTGGAGTGGCGTACAGTCATGTTTTCTAGCGTAGTACTTGCTCGCAGATGATTTCAAAGCAACACCCGATCAATCAATGAGTGCTGTCTCCTTCTCTAATTAATAGAATCTAGGGATGCATGTCTCTGTATCTCTTGTCAATGGTGAAAGCAGAGGGATGGAAAGGTGTAATGTTGATTTTTTAAAATGGAGGTACATGCCATGGATAAAGAAATGCAGGGTGCCTCTAAAATATGGGATGCCAAGTGAGCAGATTCTTTCCCTGAGCCAGGGAAGCCACTCCCACTGTCACTCTGATTTGAGTACCTCTGACCTTGAGAGGTTCTTGGTAATAAGTCTGAGCTGCTGCTAGCAACAAAGTCTGTAGCCATCTGTCACAACAGCCAGTTTTTCCGACAAAAGATTGTTGTAGAAGGGGAACTCCGTCAGTTCTGTGGGGGCCTGTCCCAGCCAGTATTTAAAGTCCTTGGAAAGTGGTCGGTGCTATCACAGAGCTGTGGATGAGCCTGTTTAAGATGAAGGTGTTCAGTCAGGGTGATATAGCCAGAGCCAAAACAAGAGATGCTGAATTTGGAAAACACATACCTCAAGTATTAACTTCCTTGAACAGTGTCCACGGCTTTCTCTAATTCATCAAAATAAGTCCATCCCCTCACTAAAAGATAAGGACCACAAAATTAGGATTGTAGTTTAATATTTTTACTAAGCTATCTATAAAATAGAAGAATATAGTCATTTTACAGTTGAAAATTTGTATTTAAACAGCAAATATAAATATCTAGGAATGCACAGGCATATGCAGTTATGGAGCACACAGGACCCTTGAGTTCCACATAGTGAATGAGTTTCTGGACCACTCAGACCCTCAACCTATCCATTTGTCAAGACGGGAAAAGGCTTCATTAATCCCATTTGTCTGGTTCATATGGGCATCGAGTTGGCAACTATTAAACTATTAGGTGTGTGACCAGGTCCTTCCTATGTGTTATGGCTTAATGTTCACAACATTCTCCCCCGTAGTCTTCAGAGTCTCCTGGAAACCCTGCTAGGAGTGGCCTGACCTTTCCATGCCGGCCTCCATTTGTACTGCCCCTAGGAAACAGGGTGGTAAGGGACAAACGAATCGGTGTTTAGTGCACACAGGGCACTTTGAACTGCTGCCTACAGTCAGGAAATGGTTCTCTGGTCCCTTTGGAGGACTAAAATCAACATCTCTGGGAAGTCATTATCATTCACTTTCCTGGCTTCTTTCTACATATTCCTGGGAAACTCCAGGGCTGCCTCAGGGGTGTATTTTGGCAAATCTTTTTAGTGCTTCTCCACTCTTGATCACAAGATCTACCCAAAGGACTTTGTGTTGATTTTCTTTCAGGAAACAATGCTCTAATTGAAAGTTTCCTTTTCAGGAGTGATAAAGAATTAGAGGAGAGAAAGTTTCTCTTTTTCTCTTAACACATTACTGGTATAACCCTTCCCTGTTCATTTTTGTCTGTAAATACAAATGTCTTTCCTGAGGACAGGCTTTTAGCCTAGGGACCACTGGAAAGGTTTGGAAAACATGGGAGTTTATGAATCTCTTAAACATTTATCCAGTGATTAGATTTTTTTTTAAAGCATCATGTTCAGTTTAGCTTCAGTTGATTTCGGGTAGTCTCAAAAGCTGTTTCATAATACCGAGCAAGAGCTTCAAAATTAAATGACAGTAGAGCAGAATGCGTCGTTTGGGAGTAACTGAGGACCAACATGGATGAATACAGAATACAAACCTAAAAGTTTCTTGGCTAATATCACTCAACCCACTCACTCAACTCCAGCATGACCTTTCTCGGTTTTATCCGACAGGGTATTCCTAAATCTAAGATAGCCAGACATAAGTGTTAAATGATATTGAGACCATTCGAGACTGTTATGAGCAGAAAGAGAAATGGATACACAATCTCTGTCTAAACCACAAAGAAAGAATAATGCAGTTGGGACGCACATTCGCCATGATCCTAGAGAATATCTCAAAGGCCGTGTCACATCTGCCATTGTGGATCACACGTTTAGGTATCTTCCCCTTTTTGCCCTCTAATATCTAAGGTATTAAGCCTATCCCAGTCCCTATCTTCACTTTAGTCAAAACCCCAACTGTCCCTGAAGTCTGTGTGACTCCATAGACAAGCCCAGCTTTGTGGAGCATTAACAACTACTTTCTACCCACAGCCGTCACTTAAGCAATCCTGAATGTACCATTCTTTCTTTCTCATTTTGCTGCAGTTGTTCAAAAAACTCCACATTAATTTCATCTTCATTGTGGGTGACTTTGGAAATTTATTAATTGAGTTTGAATTTAAAATTAACTTTGAGTTTTCAGAGGGCAGCTGAATCAAGATATCTTGTATGATTAAGAGTTTGATAGTGCCTCATCTACACAGCTCTCCACAAACCTAATCACCTGTGAGCCCACGTCTACACAGCCGACTGCCTGTGAACATACTCACGTGTAATCCTTCAGAAGAAACTTTGCTGCTCTCTCTGGTTAAAATGTCCCCTAGTTTTATGGTCAGACACATTCTGCAAAGATTCTCTCTCACATTTGTATTTCTGAATTAATTTTGAACTTTTGTCCGTAGCTGTCCTCATACTAACCTTGGCATATCTCAGTCTTTGATCATCTTCTCTAAAGAAGTAGGAAGGAAAAAAGGAAGGAGGAAGAAAGGAAAGAAGAAAGAAGGAAGGAAAGAACAAAGGAAGGAAGGAGAAATAAGGGAAAGAAGAAGGAAGGATGGAAAAAATGAAGGAAGGAAGAAGAAAGATTTACTGAAATTTCATTCCCTACATTCAGCAGTCCCTGAGACCTTTAGTCTTTATCAGGAGACCCTTCCTCTCTGAGTAGACTCTGCATGGAACTGCATCACACAAGGCTTGAAGTGTTAAAGTAACTGCATCCATCTCCTGCTTTTGACTACATGTTTTTCATTCGAGGCGAAGTGACTGAAATCCTTTGAGTCACTTAAGACTAAACCCATTTCATTTCTGCTCGTGGTCTCAGTGTGCACTGCCATCTGGCTCTGTTTTCACGATCAAGAATAACCAAGCACAACTGAGATGGGAGGGATGGTCACATTATCCTCTAGCTTCAACATTATCTGCATACTGGGACAGCTGCCAGCTATCCCGTAACAGACCCAAGAAAACAAGTGGTTCCTAACAAAGTTTGGGAGGGAGAGGGATTTGTTTCTGCATAGCCACCTTAATTTCTCTGCTTTCCTTTCAGTCCCATGATGCTCTTGCACCTTCCTTATGGCTTGTACCTTCAGGGTCTGTCTGGGATGCTCATGCTAACTCTATTATTACTGCATTTTCTGTAGGCTTAACTTGATTAAGGTAGTTGGTGTTCAAGACACTTGTAGAATACACATGCTTGTGTTGGTGGGATTGGGTTTTGTTGCAATACATAGAATTAATTTATTGAACCTATAAGAGCTGTGTGGTACAACTGATTGAATTAAGAAGCTCAGTGGCTTTTAATGTAATTTTTTTGGTTTACTAAAAGAATTGTTTAAACTTTAATAATAGGAGAAACAGTTTTAGCAATATTAGAAAAAGGCAAAACTGTTGTCCTTACGCATGTTTTAAGAAGAAATTGCCTCCACTGTGGCAGTAAACTAAATATTTGAACCAGTTTTCCCAGCAAGAAGATTAGAGAGCCCGCATAAAACGCATTGCACATTTCATCATTCCTGGGTATATACCTGAAATAATCTAATCAGCAAACAAGGTGTCTCACACTTATTTTCATTGTGGTAGTATTCATAGGTGCCAAGGTATGGAATCACTTCCTGCCCATCAACAAAAGAAGAGATAAAGACATGTCATTTAAAAAAATATGGAACTAGATTACCACATTATGTGAAACAAAACAGTCTCACAAACATAAGTATTGTTTGTTTTTCCCATATAAAAATCCTATGCAAATACTTGGAATTAAAAGCAGGGCTATTTGAAAAGGGAAAGAGTACCAGTCAGAGAGGAGGTGGGACCAAGAGTGGGAAATGGGTGCAAATATGATTGAAGTTGATTGCACATGTGTATGAAGAGGTCATATAAAGCATTACTCTATTATTGTATACAAACTAAAATGTATTATGTATATTTAAAGAGGTCAGATTCTTAAAGTGATAAACATCTATTGGATAAAGTGAAAGAAATACCAAAAAATGAATCAATCAGGTGGGAGTGGTCTATGCCTTCAATTCTAGTACTCTGGAAGCAAAGGTAGGCGAATCTCTGTGAGTTCAAGGCCAGCCTGGTCTACAGAGTGAGTTCTAGGACAGCCAAGGCTTCACAGAGAAAAAACCCTGTCTCAACAAGCCAAAGATGATGATGATGATGATGGTGATGGTGATGGTGATGGTGATGGTGATGATGATCATGATGATGATAATAATAATAATAATTGACTCAAGCAGTGGAGGTTCTTCATGCCTGGGATCTTTGATAACACAAACATAGTGATAGGAAACCTGAGTAGCATTGCTGAAAGAATTCTTATTTATGATGCAGAAGCTGAGCTCCAGAATCGACCTATTTTGAAGATCCTCGAGAACCCACAATGCTTTAGGTCTGAAAAAAAATTATAGGATCAAGAGTGAACTGAAAGTGTATCAGTCTTGCAGAGACTGTAGGATAACTTAAGATGAGAAAACTCCATCTCTAGTACAAAGTGCATTTATAAACAAATGGCCGGCATTTGTTTATAAATAGTATTGCTATCATGTGATTCAGAATCTATAATCTTGCCCCTTGTTCTTAATATGTTCTGTGCCCTTTCTGTCCCTTTTCTACTTTTGCAGTTTTTTTTCCCCTCTTCTACTTCTCTTTGTTTGTTTGCTTTTGTTTTCAACTGCTTGTTGATGTATAATGCGCGATCAAACACATTTATACTTTTAAATGTATAATTTGATGTTTAAAAAGTTTACGTTAGTTAATCCCAGCACTCGGGAGGCAGAGGCAGGAGGATCTCTGAGTTCGAGGCCAGTCTGGTCTACAAGAGCTAGTTCCAGGACAGGCTCTAGAAACTACAGGGAAACCCTGTCTCGAAAAAAACCAAAAAAAAAAAAAAAGTTTATGTTAGGGTTGAAGAGATGACTGAGCAGTTGAGAGAACCTGCTGGTTAATCATGAGAACCAGGGTTTGGAAATCATGAACCAGGATTTAAACCTTAGCATCTATGGCATGCAGCTCACAAACACCTGTGATTCCAGTGTCAAGGGATTCAACACCTTCTTCTGGCAGCGTAGTCTCTATCTATCTATCTATCTATCTATCTATCTATCTATCTATCTATCTATCTATCATCTATCTATCTTCCCTGTCCCAATTTCTTCCCATTCCCTTCACCCTTTTATAACCTAATTCCCACTTTCAAATTCTGTGGTGCTGACTGTTTTCATTCTATGTGAGGTCATGCAGCATTTGTTCTCATGTATCTAGATTATTCCACACAGCATCCTGCCTCTCAATTCCCCCCATGTTCGCTGTACTAATGTACTTACCCTCCAACAGTGTAGAAGGGTTTTCTTTCCTGTGCATCCCATTGAATGCTTGTTATCTGTCTTGTTCTGTTACAACTACTCTAACAGCCAGGAGATCGCTTCTCATGGTTTTAGTTTGAATTGTTCTAGTGCTTAAGGACATCATACATTATACTGTGTATTTCAGTTCTGTGTACATCTTCTTTTGAGAACTGTCTGTATTGATTCTTTAGCTGTTTTCTTGCTACGGAGTTGTTTGAATGGAGATTTAGTAAATTTCTGGACCTAGGTTCTCAGCACTTTCCAAATGGCACACGGGTCACACTTGGAGACTCTTGTCTCATTTCTGTTTAAAAGTTCCTTTAGCATTTTTCTTTTTAACTGCTTATTCTCTTTGGTGTATACTCTCCTGTGCCACAGCTTACTGCATTATTTTCCAATATTATTTGTTATCAAATAGTCTTTTTGTACACTGTGAAGATGTGTTGCTCTCACTGGTTTAATAAAGAGCAAATGGTAAATAGCTAGGCAGGAAGAGGTAGGGTGGGAATTGCAGACAGGAAAAGGGGGAGATATAAGGGTGGAATCACCAGCCAGAGGCAGAAAAAGCAAGATGTGTAGAAAATGAGTTAACAAGCCATAAGCTGCGTGGCAACACATAAATTAACAAATATGGGTTAGTTTGAGTTATGAGAGCTAGTAAGTAAGAAGCCTAAGCTATTGGCTGAGCATTTATTATTAGTAATAAGTCTCTGTGTGGTTATTTGGGAGCTGGCTGGTGGGACAGAAACGTCTGTCAACAATTATTTCTCCTAAAGTATAATCTACATATTGAAAGATCTCCATCCATGTGCTCTCATTTAGAATCATTTTTGAGCAGTTGTGTTATTAGTTACCGAAAAAAGTTGTGGCATTTTCTTTCAACCAAAGTTTTCTATCTTTGTGAAAACTCCCTTTCTCTTTGTAGAACTATTTCTGTAACGAGAATTTCCAGCTGGTGTAAAACACATAGATGTCAGAATCACAGGTAACAAATTCCAGCCCAGATAGTCAGGAAGAAACCGTGGTGGGATGAGGAGAGAGATGCATTAAGTGAAGAAATCCTAGTGTTCAAGAAGTTAAATCTGAGCCGGGCGGCGGTGGCGCACGCCTTTAATCCCAGCACTCGGGAGGCAGAGGCAGGCGGATCTCTGTGAGTTCGAGACCAGCCTGGTCTACAAGAGCTAGTTCCAGGACAGGCTCCAAAGCTACAGAGAAACCCTGTCTCGAAAAACCAAAAAAAAAAAAAAGAAGTTAAATCTGTGATGGGGTTCGATTTTGCAAACTTTCTCACCAACAAACAAGGGTATGATAAATGTTAATGCTGTCCTATTCTACTGATAAATAGATGTTACATGGACTATTAACTTCATCAGGCTAGTTTGGCACTTGAAGAGAGTACTGTTGTGTCAGCCTTTTCTAGGTAGAACCAAAATGTAATTTAGGATGAATGGAATGCCAGGCTGTCTCCAGATCCTACTCATTAGTGAGGCAACAGGAGAACAGACAGCAGCAACAAAGCTTAAACCATTTTTGACCATTCTTAAATTCTTGAGATGGACTCTTATTTCTGTTAGAACTTTTCTTTTCTTGTTGTTGTTAGATCTCCATGTCAGGAGTAGCATTAACAAAACTGAGAAAGTTGTGAATTTAGCACAGTGGTTCGATGTATTAAGCTTTCTGCCACGACTTGGATTCTGGGGTCATCCTCCTTGGAATGAGGAAAGATACTTCTGTGCATGATAGTGAGAGTGTAGACCTACTGAACCGATCTGTTGTGACAGTAATGATGTTTGGTGCCACTGTACTGCTTTCTAAATATGTTCAGTTCATCTCTTTCCTTTAATATCATTAAAGGTTTGCATTTTTAAATCCTCTTAAAATTATAGGTGGATGTACAATTTGCTTTGATCAAGCAAGTAACAAGCATGCATTTAATACTCCTTTACTTCCAAATATCTGTATTGGGTAAGAGTGTCTTAAGACCTGGGCTGAATATATAATATAACCAATCAAAAATGTTGAGTTACTATTTGGGACACTTAGAACTATTATTATTGATTCTATTTTATTACAATGTAACCTCCTAGGTCTCTATATGTCCAGTCTTTTGTGACTCCCTGTTTGTTACCTACCTTACCTCCTTCAAGCTGTGGTGTGTGTTTGAGTCTATGTCTATGCCTCAGGCTTGTGAATAGGTGAATAGGCTTCAGAGCTCCTAAGTAATCAACACATAAATAACCACTGCTATCTATTCTTAAGATCAACTCTGATAGATGTCATGGCACTCAAAGAGAATTCATAGTGACAATATGAATCATCTCTGTGTCATTTGGGAATGACTCATATTAGCTAATGACTGGCCTTCCAAGTACCGGCCATATGTTTTCGTTGTAAATACTATTAGCTGATGAACTAAAGAGATTATCTGAATGAGCAGATGTTTAAGCCTAGATGAGCGGTATGAAGGCTGAACAGCTGGCAGCATGTGGCCTTCAGCTGCAGGGAAGGTGAACTGTCAGAGGCTCGGTGGCTTCTCATTCTTTGATTAGCAGAATAGATATTTTCTCCTGGAAATCCCTTTGGAGAGTCCCATGTATTATTCACAAAAAACATTATCTAGGAAAAGATTAGTATTTCCCATCAGAATTACTAAATATTAGCTTGGGTTTTTTTTTACTTGTTATGCAATATATCAAAATAGACAGTAGCATAATGCCTGAGGATATACATAAATGTAAGAATGGCTTTCTCTGGGACATCGGATGGGATCTTAAAAAGGATTCCAAGTTTGTCATTAATATTCCATTATTTTAAGAAAGCTTTAAGTAACAGAATGAAGGTAAGGGGAAAACAGTAAAATAATCACTTGTTTCAAAACTAGAAACAAAAGGAGGAAGACCACAAATGGCTGCTCAGATTTTTGTATAGAACAAGTTAACCTTATATTCTTTATATCTTCCCTGTGTTTTAAACTTGTATTTGGGAAATGCTTCCCAAAGTATTGTATGAATTCAGTGCTTCAATGGCCGTTGCATGTTCTAGTGAATGTGTGAGTCTCCACCAGATACCTTGACAGACTTGAACTGAAAGATAAAATGACTACTAACATCTTAAGAGTCCCGGTCTATGAAGGCCAGAGGGCAGTCCAGCCCAAGGCACCCTGTCTCCCTGAAGTCTATGTTCTCTTGGTACTGGGTCTATAACTTTTTCTGTTATATCATAATCTATATATTATAAGCATACAGAATTTTCAGGCTCATTTCTTTTGAAGATCTGACTGCACAGACAGTAATAAATCAAAGATCCATTCTTATTGTGGACATATAACTAGACTTATTCCAAGGTCCTCTTCTTAGTCTAGTTAGGTATGTGATGTTTTCTCACCACTGGCCTCTGAGTGCTCACTTGTGGACAAAAGTGTTGAGCATGGCTTCATCTGTGCTTTTCCTCCTTTGCTTTACCAGATGTAAATGAAGAGGAGGACATAGTAAACCCTGTATTTAAACCAGCACATTAGAAAATCCTCCTTATCAGTTCTGTTTCATAGTGAGAAATAAAGGTCTATTGTGTTTAGATATTTGGGTTTAAATATCTACAACTCTTTAGCCTAGACAGACCTGCACCATAGAGCTCATAGTTAAATATTATAGATGTTTTTAAAGATTCCTGCTATATCATTCCAGGTTACTTTTTGTAAAGACTATGTATATATCTTTACATTATCACCAGAAATATATGAGAGCGTGTCTGATTCATTCATTAACGTAAGGTCTTAAGCTGGTTTGGTATTTGATATTGTGTTGTTATCTGAACATATCCCTACAGCATTTTTAACATCAAATCTGAGCAAAGTAGAGAATGGATTTGAGGAGTGAAGGAGAATGTGGTTCAGCACAAATAACATCAATCCAGGGAACGCTGTCAGCTCAAAGCTGTCAGCAACCCCCCCCCCAACACACACACACACACAGGCTGTGGTGACAGACACAGACTGTTTGATGAAATAGTCTGGCCTTAGCAAGAAGTCAGATGCAGTGGGCAAAGGCTGGAGGGAATGGATGGTTCAGGGCTCCTTAACTTAAAAGATGTGAACTTGCTGGTAAGAATTCTAGAAGTTTGGGGTCATAGACCACGTAGTTTAGAAACCCCTTTTCAGGATCTAGGGTTGGCGAAAGAATCATTGAGTGTGCCGACTATTGGGATACAAGAATCTACCAACCTCTTCTAGAAGGTTTGTGTTTATAAGCAAAAGCTAATAGGAAATAGCTGCAAAGGCTCATTCACTGCCTGTTGCCAACTCAAGCATGGCATCCTTTTGATGGATGGGTTAAAAGTCCATTAAGTTCAGCAAACACCTCAAGCACACACAGTTTATACAACACACGCTTTCCCTGGATTACTCCAAAAGCCCTGCACTTACAATGATTCTGTATATAAATCAGGGTAGGACATGAAGTCCTACAAACAACGGGAAAGTAGCGGAATTCCATGCCCTCAGAGGATGGTTTAAAGAAGAAATTCTTTTCAGTTGACTTCTATATTGGTGCACTGTATGGGTCTTCTTCTATAGAAACTAATGTGTTTTTTTTTCATGTACCCACCCCCCATGTGGCAGGTGGCTTTGAAGTTCAGAGTTTCTGAGCTCAGATACAGGCACCGCTGTTTACCAGTCATGGTCCCGAGTGAGTTGTATGATGATGCTCTGTATCACTTTCCTCTTCAGCAGATAGGAATAATCACGTCTTACAGAAGAGGTCAAGCTCCAGGTGGAGAAAATGATGAGGGAAGCAATTTTCTTGGTGTTGTTACCCAGATAGCAGTGATATGTTACAATGATACAAAACTAATACTAACACGTGGAGTCATGCCAGCAAACTCTTCAGTGTTTGTTTTATTTCACTAAAGTGGTCAGAATTTGACACCCTTAAACACTGAGAACTAGACAAACTCATGGACTATGGACTGTATTTCCAGGGGACTTAGCCACGGAAACATAGGAAAGTGTCCCAGATAGAAGCTTATTGTGATAAGAGACGTGAAGGGAACACGCATGTCAATGTGATATTCCATCTTCCATTGGCAGGGGTTTCCACCAGAACAAGCGACGTCGAAGGACCACTGCGGTGCTAGAGGGTCACAGACGCCGCTAAGTCCTTCTCCTCCTGCTTAATTAAGGAGTATGATTTATATGCCAAACAATATACTTCCTGGTTAGGTCTTGTAAGACATTCATGGAAACCTTGGAAACAGCAGCCCTAAACAGTGTTTAGAATTAATTTTGACCTCCCAAAGCCTAGAGCGTGCATGGAAGAGATGATAGTCCACAGCAGTGACCAACAGCCTTTGGAATCAAGTACAATGATTCCCTAGGGAGTGTCTCAAAAGCACTTCTATTTATATAACTCCAAGTGGGCCATGGGACATTCTTAGCTTCAATCAATCTCCTTCCTCCCCTCCCCCTGCCTCTGTGTATGTGTGTATGTGTACACACAGATGCATTTAAGATGCCATCATTGCCTCAGTTTACCATATAAATCAAATTGAGTCATTCATAGAGGTACTTAGACTTGGGCCTCCTTCCCAGTAGTCAATAGAGAACATCTCAAAAAGATGACGCTAAAGTGCTGAGTTAATTAGAGGCAGTGGTTTGAAGGCCAAGGAACGCACAGATTTTGTGTACAATGTGTTCTATTGGGTTTGCTGTTTGCCCCAGCTACTAATACTGTTTGCTCTTTAAAAATAAGGTTTAGGGCATTGTGTGATTGGCATGACAGGGTTGAGTTGATTTTATGAAAAGAAAAATGATGAAGAATTAGGATGTTCCCATCAATTTTTAATAAGCTTCATTCAATCTGGATAAAAAAAAATCTTGCTTATGAAAGTAAATGTCGGCATCAAAAACATACTAACAAAGAAACTTTATTTTGCCAAGTTTAAACATAGAAAGGGAATTATCAAAAACCACTTAAACTCTTCATGGCACAATTTTAACATTTAGTGCATGTGACAGATTAACTATAAAGGGGGCGCCCACAGAGACCATGTGGCACTAGTCCTCCACTACTTCTAAGAAATAGGGTGAACATGTGACCTGCTTCTGGCAATGACACATCGGGGAAAGTGTGCCAAGAGGTTTATGGAAGAGATGTTCTCAATTTAGTGACGATGAAGAAAGGGTTCTTCCTATGTGCTTCCCTGCCTTCGGTCATAGAGCACATTGTGTGCTGCTTGGAGCTTTAGTGGGTACTGTGGGTCTCAGAGAAAGAGTCACAGTATTGGAGAGCTGGTGATCTGGAAGTAAGACATTGCTGAGCTGCTACTTTCCCCCCTCCCCAGGACACCTCGCTCTTCTGGATTCCTAATTAGAAGTAAAATAACAAAATTTCACTCACCAGAAATTCTGTTTTTGACAAACAAAAGTATGTACAATTGATTCAGTATATGCCGCGCACCGCGGCCCCGGTCTGCACTCTATGCGTTAGACTCCAGTTCCCGAGCTTCTGGAAAGGGGCTGGAGGTTAAGAATACACGTGCAATGCCGGGCGGGGGGGCACACGCCTTTAATCCCAGCACTCGGGAGGCAGAGGCAGGCGGATCTCTGTGAGTTCGAGACCAGCCTGGTCTACAAGAGCTAGTTCCAGGACAGGCTCCAAAGTCACAGAGAAACCCTGTCTCGAAAAACCAAAAAAAAAAAAAAGAATACATGTGCAGAGACAGACCAACACACAAACCCTCCAACACTGGTACCAAAAGCCCATCTTTAATAGCACCATGGAGGCTTAAATACACTGCAGTCAATGGCCAACAGGTGAAAATCCCATTCTCTCATCCTCTAGGCAAAGCACAGCTTTTAGAAACTTCAATTAGAAGGCTCTAGACAGGGAAGAGAAGGCTTCTAGAAGAGAAGCTGAAGGCCAGGACTGAATTAGTCCCAAGAAATATATACAAATAAACTCATCAATAAAGTACGTTTACATAGATGATGGTAAGATATAACTATATCACCACCCTGTTTTATAGAACTAAATATTATTTCATATGACTCAAACCAGAAATTTAAAATGCTTGAAGTCAAAAGAAAAATTAATTGACTTTACACATAAATTCATTTGTTCAGGGAGTATTTGTTAGGTTCTCATGGTTTTACAGGCATGGGCTGCTGAATACTTGGTTGCAAGACTTGGATTAGTTTTCCATCCTATCCTGTGTACACATAAATAAACTCATGATAAGAAGTTGAATAGTGAATAGCAAACAGAAAATAAGCATAATAGTTTTTAATGAAAGAAATCTACTCCAGACAGACCTAAAAACTGAGAAGGTGCCCAGCATAAGAAAATCTTGTCGAATGCCTTCTTAGAAGAGCAAGCACAGGGCTTTGGAATGCCGCAGCTCTTCAGGAATCCACTGTGGCTCAGCAATGTAAAAGAAGGAGTGGAAGAGGGAGAAGAGGGTACGTGCATCTGTACCTAAATCACACTGCAGGACCAAGACAAGGCAGCCGATTGCTTTCCATTTTAAAGATACTCGGAAGCAAAGGAGGGACTTAAAGTAGAGAAGCAAGATTCTCTCATTTAAGCTTTCAACAGCTCGCACTGTTGTGCTGAGTGTGGATTAAGAGACAGGAGCTCAGAGAGAAAACGACTCAACAGTAATCCAGAGAGCGTAGATAACTCTTGAGGACGGCGGCTGCAATGGGTTGAGAAAAAGCAATACCTGAGGAAACCTGTTAGGAAACAAGGGAGTTGGCTGATGTGAAAGGCATAAATGAAGGCTGACTCAGCAGCTTCCAGCTGCATCACGCGTTATAGGTGGCAGTACCTTCTAATGTGGGGGAAGCCTTTGGTGATAAACGTCCACCGCTCTACTTTGAACACAGTACATCTGAGAAGTTCTGGAGCGATCTGAGAGAGGGTGAAGGGTGAAGTTGGACATGTGAGGATGCGTGGTTGCTGTGGCTGGTGAGTTACGGGGCTCAATCGTGTCACGTAAGTTTAGCGGGTGAAGGAAGGGGACAAGCTTCACTGGTGCTGTCAGTGTTGACATTTAAGGTAGATAATGCAAGACCAGTGAGGTAAACAAGAAGAAAAAAAAAGTGAAGATAATGAGATAGAAACTCAGGAAGCTACCGTGCAATGGCAGCTGTGGCGTAGTCCTTTCGCAAAGCATGAGTGACAGGAGATGTCCTGGATACACAGGAAACCTTAGGAAGCTGGGTAGACAGATGGCAGTCAACCATGGTCTTGACGCTGAGCTTTGCAACTAACTTGAGTACCGGTTACTACCGTGAGTGATGCAAGTGACCCGAGGAAGGCAGGAGCTGGGCTGGAGTGAGGTGAGCAGCAGCAAGTGGAAAAAGAAGCTGAGTCACTTTCTGAAAGTTTGTAGCTCTAGTAGACCAGGCTGGTCTCGAACTCACAGAGATTCACCTGCCTCTGTCTCCCGAGTGCTGGGATTAAAGGCGTGCGCCACCACTGCCCGGCTTGAAAGTTTGTCTTTGAGGAGCATAGAAAGACGTTGAGACTTGGGGGCCAAGAGGGCAAGATGCATGATCCCCTTAAAAAGAGGTGCTTGGTGAGGTAAATCCAGTGGCGAATGAGACCGTTGGGTGCAAAGGTGCACAGTGCGGTGAGTGTAGCACAAAGGCTGTGGGGAGGTGGTGTGATGGTTGTAGTGGTGGGGGTGACTGTGGCAGTGGGGGGGCAATAACGGTGGTGGTAGTACTGATAGTACTGATGGTGTAATAGTGGTGGTGGTGATGGTGGTGATGGTGGTGGGGTGATGGTCACAGTAGTGGTGGTGGTGGTGGTGGTGGCGGTGGTGGTGGTGGTGGTGATGGAGGTGTTGGTGATGGTGGTGGTGATTGATGTGGTATTTCCCTCTGTATGCTGTGACTACCATTAATGAATAAGGAAAATGCTTTGGACCTATAGCAGGGCAGAACTTAGGTAGGTGGAGAAAACTAAACTGAATGCTGGGAGAAAGAAAAATGGAGTTGGAGAGAAGCTATGGAGCTGCCGGAGACAGATGCTGGGAACTTTAGCTAGTAAGCCACAGCCACGTGGCAATACACAGATGAATAGAAATGGGTTAAATTAGTATGAAAGAGCAAAAAAGAAGCTAGAGCTAATGGGCCAAGCAGTGATTCAATTAATACAGTTTCTGTGTGATTATTTTGGGGAGAAGTGGCCAGGAAACTAGCGGCCCTCCTCCAATGGGTGGTGGGGAGTGATGATGGTGGTGGTGATGGTGGTGGTGGTGGTGGTGATGGTGGTGGTGGTGGTGGTAGTGGTGGTGATGGTGGTGGTGGTGGAAGGATCCACAGTCCAAATGAATCCTCTGATAGCATCAAGGTTGTTTTCTTCAATCTCTCAGGCAGGAAAATAAGAACACAGTGTCCACATCGGGGCTGTGCTGACTTCAAAGGCTCTGCCAATCTTAAATGACATTCACAAAATGCATTTTATCAAAGGTGGTATGCCCACCTACATCTGAGCAAGAACACAGTGACTCAGAATTGCACACAAGTAACAGCTGAAGTAGCAAAGGAAAGTCAGACCTAATGATTGAGTGGAGGAGTCGTTAAACTGCCTGGAGATGGGTGATTTCAAGATCTTAAGATAAATCTCATAGACAATAACACGTTCCAGTTTAGGAAAGCGTTTATAAATTCTCTTTTTTTCCTCCCCATTCCAGGAATCCATTTATTGAAAAATAAACCCGACCAGCGCTGAACAGAAACATCCTGACACAATACATGGAAATGCTGAAATTCAAAACACAATAAATTACAAACATCTTTCTCTCCTCTCAAAGGATGGGCAGGGAGAAGTGAATGTACTAAAATAGAAATGTGTCTCTGAAAGCAAATTCTTTGAAAAGAAAATATGACAGCTAGGAATAGCAGAACAGGTCAGAATTACAGCTGCCTGAACACAGTGACGGATGACTATGGCACCCTGAGACAGGAAGGCAGTGAACCCTTCAGATTAGTATACAGTCATGTGTCACTGAAGGATATTATTAAGTCAACGAACTCCTGTGCTTTCTGATTTTAAGATCAGTAACCTGCTTGTATCTTTATGCACACCCTATTAGTTACTTTTCTGTTGCTGGGACAAAGAAAGCACTGAGGTTACTCATTTGCAGACCTCCTGCAAGTCTGCAGTGGTGACCCCTTCTCCTGTGTTGTACCCATTAGCATGAGCTCAACGAGGTTCTGGGTTGCAGTGGTAGGTGAGAGAGCTCCATCTTATCCCAGCTTCACTGTCCATGTATCTATGTGTCTGTCCCTTCTTCATTCCCTCTCTGCCTCTAGCCAGGGTACCAGGATCCAAAGGGAGCATGACTCGGCATTTACTGTTTTGTCTTCTGTTTCTAATGACTGAGAAGGAAAACCCTTTGTGCCTTTAATTTGCACCTTTCAGACACCTAGTGGTGTTAACCACTTTTTTCTGTGCTTTTTGGACATTTCTTTCTTTAGTCAAGTGTCTGAATCTTTTCTCTAGTTTCAGTGGTATAGTTTGCCTCTACTATTGAGTTACAGGAGTTACTCATATACTCTGATTTTTCTCTGGGTATGGTTCGCTTTCTTTAGTAGTTTCTCTCTGAGGATCACCACTATGAAATATAAAAATAGTTGCTGTGCATTGTGCTCATTCCCATGTGTGCATTCCCATGCCTCTGTTGCAGGTCTTCTTGATTCCTTATCTGTTCTTGGGTCTGACTAGTTGGGCAAGCCATTTATGCACCTCATATTCTCAGCTCAGGAAACTTCTTTCCCCATGAACTATATGACCAGGTCACAACCCAAAGTTTTGCCTACTGGGAGGGATGCCTCTATTCCTATCTTCAAGACTTACGTAAACATACTGAGCCAATATGTTTGTAAACCATGTGCTATGTTTCCCATGCATCCCTTTGGGACCTTCGGATGGGACAGAAGGGGATGGCATGAATGTCTGGGTTTCCTCTTCATATGCTGCATATGTAGTTTATTTTTTTTTTTCTTGTGCTGAATGTCAAATATACAATTTCTTCTTTTTCATGGCCTAGTTTACTTCATATCTTCTTGGTGCATCTGATGAAATCATCTCATGATAGATGATATTATTTTTTTGTCATTCGATGGCCTATCCCCTCCATATAAATCCCCTCTGAGGATTGATGTCATGTTGTCATGTTCCAGTTTCAAAACTAGTGGTACTGGATTGTGATTCATGCTTAGACTTGCCATAGATGTAATGATCTAGCAATAGCACTCTTGGTTAAATACTGAAGAGATTAAAATCAGCATACCACAGAGATAGTTGCACATCCACATCTATTGCTACAATATTCATCATAGCCAAGCTATTATAGGCAACCAAGACGTTTTAACTCAAGAGATGAGCTAATATCTTACAGGCATACATAAAATGTGGGGAGAGTGTGTGTGCACGCACACATACATGTACACACACACATACTCACACTCCACACCACACATTGAGAATATATTCAGTTATAAAAAAAAATGAAGTTCTGACACCTGTAGGAAAACATATGAAACTTCAGATCACTATGTTCAGAGAAATAAACAGGCTCAGGAAGACAATTATTAAGTGTTTTCTCTTATATGTGAAATCTAGAATTAATTTATATAAACATCTGTGTGCACATATACATACATATGTGGCAACGGAAAGAGAAAGGGGACTATGGGGGAGGGTCTGAACTTTAGAATCTAAAGGATGGGGAGAACAAGAAAGGTGAATGAAATAGGTGAGACGTGAAAGAAGAAGGCAGGACTGTTTGGAAGAAGGGAGACCAGCAAGGATGGAGAAAGAAGACACAGTGTGTGTGTGTGTGTGTGTGTATAGGGGTGAATAAAAACTACGTGCAATGATACACAGAGATGAAAATGTCCCAGTGAAATCTGACAACTTGTATGCTAATCACACAGAATAATAAAACAGAAAGCAAAGTGGGGAGGAGGTGGAGCTGGGATGCAGCTCAGTAGTACAATTCTTACCTAAAGTGTAAAACCTTAGGTTAGATCCCCAATACAGGCAAAAATAAGCCCACTTATAGTAAGAAGTATTTACTCTTTGAAGCTCTGCTACTAGCTGAATTGCTGAGTTCTGGCCGTCATTCTCAGTTTCTTGTCTTCCCACAGTAGGGACTTAAGACTCTTAATGCTGTCGACAAAGGCCTCTGACTCTTAGACTCCACTTCTAATTACCCATTTTCTTTTTTTCCTAATGCACCAGTCAAGCGTTGATATTGTCACTCCATTCCTTTATTCTTATGATTACTTGCTCCATATTTTTCAGTGCTTGGTACAGCTGCCACTGCATTCATTCCTGCTAATATAATCCCAGGTCCCTGTTGATAAAAGTGTGAACAGTGCTGGGGGCTGCTGGCTGTTCCACGGACATTGGCTGCGGTCATCATCTTCCCCCGAGACCCCACTGCAGGAAAAGTGGCATGCGGAACACTTACTAGAAAACACTATTTGTCATTCTCTCTGCTGCAGTCTTGTGAGCTCCAGTGACAGATGGTAAAGGATTTCACGTTTCCTCATAAGTGACCTAAAATGCCTTTATACACTTTACCCTCTGCTTGTCACTTTGGATAATTTCTACTAATCTTTTGCTATGGGGGTGATCCTCTTTCTGCAGCCTACACCAGACTTATGTCCAGACTATCCAGGGGCATTTCATTCAGACAGGGTTTTTGTTATCTTATTTTTTTTTAACTCATTCTTGCTCTTCCTTTGTTGCTATCACTTTCCTCGTGATCAACCTCTCCTCCAATTTCCTAAATTTGCTTATAACTTCTTAAAGTTCTGCTCTCTTAATTTCATCATCTGCATTTCTGCAGGTCCACATCTGTGTACGAGAGGGTTTTCATCCATAGTGTGTGCAAGCAGAGGAAATG
Organism: Arvicola amphibius; assembly: GCF_903992535.2. Taxonomy (NCBI): domain Eukaryota; kingdom Metazoa; phylum Chordata; class Mammalia; order Rodentia; family Cricetidae; genus Arvicola; species Arvicola amphibius. The sequence goes on from NC_052051.1 coordinate 133,543,434, forward strand.
TAGTAACTGACAGAAATGGAGCCACACAAGCCAAAGATCATCACCACTTGTGTCAGAAAAAGATGATGGTGGTTTGGTCTCGGCCAGTAGCACTGGTAGGGATGCAGTCTTGGGATTTGGAGCATCAGGTCTCACTGAAGAGGTTAGGGGAGAGAAACAAGACAATGCTAAACAACAACCTATAATTATACTCTGAATAAAATAAATTGCTATTTATTTAGCTATAACAGGGGAAGGCAAATGTTTAAGAGGAAGTAAAATCAAGAGTTCTTTCTGCCCATCATGTTCCGTGTGAGATTATCTATTCCAATCCCAACCCAAGATGTTCAACAGATACTTTCCCGTGAGCTGGAATTCAAGACAGGGGCCTGTGTGATACCATTTTAAAGTGGTGGGTCTTGACTCCCTTGGGGTCACATAACAGATATTTAAATTATGATTCATAACGGTAGCAGAATGAGTTATGAAGTAATAATGAAAATAATCTTGTGGTTGGGGGGGTCACTATAGCATGAGGAACTGCATTAAAGGGCTGCAGTATTAGGAAGGTTGAGAACCACTGGGTTAGCATTTTAAGCAATAAGAGGAACATAGTTGGAGGGGGAAATATGAAAACTATGGTATGTAAGAGACTAAGATTATGATTGCAAAGAAAAGAGTAATCAGGGTCTCAAGTGTTGCTGATTAATAGAAAAAGCAAGAATCAAACAGTTCATGTATTAATTCACTGAGGGGGTTGTTTTGGAAGTATATTAACATTTTAATCAATGCTGCATAATCTAATTTCTTGAATGGCTCAGAATTTAAATTCTGATAAAGTGTTTAATTTTTAATCAGCTGTGTTCCCGAGAGTCTATCTGAGATCAATGTGAGCATTTCCATAATAATGGTTTTGTCAGTTAGGATAATTAATTGTATGCTATGCGTCACTTGAATGTCCATTTAGGGGTTCCTATTCATTGGCTCCCTCCAAAACCATTTATTTAAGTAGATTTAATTACTACTCTAAAGATAAGATTATTGAGAATAATTTACCACTGAAATGGGCATTCATGTTCTTTTTCTACTACAGCAAGGTGAGGTTGCTTGCTTCCCATTGCTGCACCTCCCTGAATGTGACTGTGCCCAGCAAATATGGTGTTATTTATGTTATTTGATACGCTATTGCTACGGAGACTGAATCACTACATCAAGCTGCCAAAAGCTAGACTCGGAACAATGCATACGAAAATTGATTTCCTTAGGGGGATAAAAAAACAGAAGAAATGAAAAAAACAAACAAAAGATACCTTATACATTTTATAAATACACTTTATGCATTTTTATAAATACACTTGCTTCCTGAACAAACATCAGTTCCAACTCAACAGTTGCAGCCGACAAATCTTGTCTAAACAAAGCAAACTCATTATTGTATAAGGATTACTATCTCAAATCTAATTATAGGCTTTTATCCAGCAGCACTTCATGCCTAGGATCTGAGGTCAAGGAGCTCCAAAGCTTGTGAATTGCGGCATCTTGTAGTGTCTATTGTGAAGGTGATGATTTGCACCTCCTTAAACAGGAAAACCTTCCCTTTCAGTAAGTTCCGATTCTGCCCTTCTGTTCCCATTCTCCGAACACTAGCACCAGATAACCCGATCTCGACCGCAGGTCAGAAGACGGTAATTTGCAGCCTGGTCTGGTCCTCCGCGGAGGCCTGCCACTGCTCTCCCGGTTGCACCGGGCCGTACCCGGCTGCTGTCCCCTCGCACTGCGCGCCACAGGTGACGGTGGCAGCGGCTGCAGGAGCAGCCCCGGGGCGGCGCGGGCGGGTCTCCGGCGTCCAGGGCCCGCCCCTCGGCCTGGCGCGCGGAGGCGGCGCGCACGCGCGGGGGAACATGGCGGCGGCGGAGCCCTCGGTGGCCGCGCTGGCCGGCGGCGGTGTGGGCGCGGGGGCGCCGTCGGGGGGCGGCGGGGTGCCGGTGCTCTTCTGCTTCTCGGTGTTCGCGCGGCCCGCGTCGGTGCCGCACGGCGCCGGCTACGACGTGCTCATCCAGAAGTTCCTGAGCCTCTATGGCGACCAGCTCGACATGCACCGCAAATTCGTGGTGCAGCTCTTCGCCGAGGAGTGGGGTCAGTACGTGGACCTGCCCAAGGGCTTCGCGGTGAGCGAGCGCTGCAAGCTGCGCCTGGTGCCGCTGCAGATCCAGGTGGGTCCCGCCCCCGTCCGCCAGCCCTGCCGGGTCTCCGCGGGCCGCTCACGCCCCCACGTGTGTGGTCCCCAGCGCCCCACGGTTTGGTGCCGCAGCCTCCTGGGTAGCCGTGCAGCCGCCGCTGCTCCCGTGTTCACGGGTGATGTAGATCGCGGGGCGTGTTAGCTTCGGGGCTGGTTCCGGGAGTTGTGGTAACCAGTTGCAGACATGCAAACTTTGCCGGCGCTCCTCCTTTCCTTTCATTTTGGTGACAGTCGGGGTGTCTCCATAGGCAGGGAACCGCAGTCGCCTCTTAAATAGCCCTCCTAACGTTAGCCTGTGAGCCCTAGACTGAAGAAGTAAGAAGTTATACCTAAGATTTAGAGTTTATTAATTTTTATATTGCTAAAAGCCGTGTAATGCAGAGCAGTCTCTTGTCCTAAGATCCGAGGAATTCTCTGGCGAGGTAGGTGTGACTTAGGACCCACACCAACCATAGTGTTTTTTTTTTTTTTTTTTTTTAAATCTACGTGTAGAATTATTAAGTCCTTTCTCTGGAAGGCGAACTGAGATGTGTGGCCTTTGAGGTTAGAATGAATTTTCATATCCAAGTGCCATTTTGAGAAGCATATCCCTAATTTTCGTTTATTATCTGTAGTCAGAGACGGACTGGATGGTGCTGCCCCTTCCCCCACATCTATGGATCCAAAGGGAGTACTTAGCTTGATTAAAGTTCATATGCTCGGAGGACAGAGTTCATGGGCTAACTGCCAGAGCACTGGAGTGGGTGGAGTGGCCTGCCCTGCTGCTGATGGAGAGCTGCATTCTTCAGTGGTTAAGATTCTCCATTTTTTGTATCTCTTTAAGAGTTCTAGATGACAGCTCTCTGCAGCCTTCCAAACGTCCGTCCGTTTACATTACCCATGCCAAACATTCAATATGTTGGATGCATCTTTGACAAATCCATTATAAGGCCAGAATAAAATACCCAGTGGGTCTGGACCTATATTGAAGATACAGACTTCTTTGTCAACCATTTTCTGTTTTTTCCTGGGAGAGTGAGGGGCTCCATACTGCTGTACTAAAAAACTAGGCTTTTTGTTGTTGTTTTGTTTTGTTTTTTCGAGACAGGCTTCCACTGTTTAAGTTTGTTTTTGTTCTGTGTGCTACAGTAGGAATTGTTATATTATGAAAATTTCAAGACATGATGCAACTCTTAGATTAAGGGATCTAAAATTGAGTGTGTGTGTGTGTGTGTGTGTGTGTGAGAGAGAGAGAGAGAGAGACAGAGACAGACAGAGAGAAAGACAGAGACAGAGAGAGAGAGAGGACAGACAGAGACATTCATGCTGAAAAGACAATGTATAATTCAGGTCACTCTGGCTTTTGAAATATTTTATATATAATTGATTTTTCGTAATGATGTTTAAAACAATCATTCTAGCAGTAGCAGTATTCTTTTCTATCTACTAACAAATAGTATCTTTTTCCTCACTAAATAACCCAAGAATTCTTTCCCTTATCATATGTATATGTCTATGTTTTGAAGTACTTACAAATACTTGGATATTCTCACTTGAGTAATTATCATACTTTCCTTCAGTCATGTGCTTTTCCCAGCATAGTTGTAGATTCTATGAAATAATATTTTACATAGGATATGACATATTATACACACACGTGTATTTATGTACATGGATGTATTTTCCGAAAAGATAACTTCTCTCATTGCTACTCTGTTTTTCTGGTATATACCTGTATTACCTTACTGACATGGGTGTTTTACGTGCAGAAGAGGTCATTCCACACTGAAGTGACGTCTTTGAGTGCGCATCATGGTGGATGCAAGCCTGGGTTCAGTTGTTGTTGGAGTAGTAATGACGTTTATTTCTCTGAAGAGCAGAGCATTGAGAGGTGGGTAGGTTAGCCAATTTCCCTGGGTGACATGGTTACAATGGCCGAGCTAGCAAAGCGTCAGGAAGTCTCCACTGAATGTCTGGATATCTGCCACAGTGTGGCTCTTTTCGTGCTGGGTGAGAATGTGGAGCCGTCTGGAAAGCAAGTCAGGCTTGAGCTTCTGTTTGTTTATTTCTCTTGATACTGCTCCCTGTTCTTTTCCAATGAACACCTGTCTCTTGGGCACACTCAAGGTGGCTTCTGGGGAGGTGGGAGCGATGGGAGTGGTAGGCCCCATTCCCATTGACTCAGAGGCAGGGACTGCTAGTTCCGTGTGCTGTTCTCTGTGTGGGCAATGACCTTGTGCAATAGTAGGTGGATGCGCCACATTGCCCCAGTGGTTGGCAGCAGTTCTTTGGGAGCTGATCTTGAAGATCTCTATTGCCAGCACTAGAGTGTGATAACTTTTTAGGGACTCCTTTTTAAAAATACCCTGTCAGTGACTAAATGTCTGCTTGACAGCGCAGGTAGCTGAAGACACAGCTCATGTTTCCTTCATGGTTTGTGTGTCTGGAGTCTGATGGATTTAGAGACTTTGGAGAGGGGATGTGAATGAAGGGATGGTGGAGTAGAAGTTTAGGTCTTTTCTGATGACTCACTTTCCAAATCTGCATGATGCAGATGTGGAATACTGGAGACGCACACAAAGCCAGGCATCATCTCACGCTCTCACACTTTGTCCAGGGCAGGAAGAGCCCAAGCAGAGGACGACGGGAAGAAATGGATGCTGTCAGGAAGATACAGGCCAGACAGGAGGGAAGGTTTTGGCAGCTCTTGAGAGCAGGAGATAGGAGCTGCTCTGGGCAGGTTATTCTGACATGTTCCTAGGGTGGTTAACTAGGAGAGGATCTGGGTCCGGCTTTCATGTTCTAGTAAGATTTTTATTTTGAGGGTGGGGCTTAGACATCTTACCAGAAGAGACAGTCAAGGAGGAAAGGCAGAAATACAAAGAAGAAGGAACAAAATATGGCCTGCTGGTGGCTCGCTGGTGGAAGGTATAGATGCTGATTCTAGGACCTTTGCTTTAGCTTGTTGGGGCGTCACAGGAAAAACACAGGGATAACCTCACTCTCAGACCCAGTGGGGAAACTGGCAGGGTATATCTGGGGGGCAGTGTGCTTAAGGGGACACTGAGAAGAGGTGCCTGGGTCCTAACTTTAGGGTGTTATCTCCAGACTATTGGTTTGATAGAGGGCGTTATGGGATATGATTATCGAGGTATATGGGGGGGCTTAAAAACTTGCGGTATTGCCAAGTAATACCCAAACATCGTATCCCTTTGTTCTTTGTGAGTAAATTAGCTGACACCTATAAATAAACTGCCTTGGAGAGTGGGAGCTGCATGTGACCTGCATTTGATTGGTTTTTCCTTTTTCTTTCTTACGTTTAGTTAGTCAAGGGGAATCTTAATGTAGATTTAAATGTCAGTGTGCTCTTGCATTGGCCCAGCTACGGCTTTCATCCCTTTGAGGCACAGTCTCAGGAGATCCCTCAGGTCTCGGCTCTCAGTGGGTAAGCACAGCTGGCCTTCCTTGGGGAGTCAGAGAGCTCAGACTTTATTATAAGTTGCAGGTGTAATATTATACCAGGGACATCAGTGCCCAGAGTAGGTATGTATGTTCTAAAAGCTACAGTGAAATATTCCCTTGCCATCTAAATGAAAAGACTCAGAATCTGTTTTGCCAGAAATAAATCATCCGATGATGAGCCTTTTGGTGGTGTCTGGAAATACACTTTTATGAATGAGTTTCCTAATTCTGCACACTAAATTAGTACAGTGATTTTTCTAGAGCGATCTTGATGATAAATCATCTTTAATCTCATTAGAGAGCTTCCTATCCCAGCCTGTGCTGACTCAAATGTTTGTTTTGCAGAATATCACCACAGCAGAAGAAAAATACTGTTTTTCTTAACTGTGTTAAAGATAAGGACATTATATTGGAAGATGTTAATGGTTTACCTATAATTATATAACTAAACATAGTGAAACAGAGATTTGGACTCAGATTCTGGCCTGGGCTGTGTCTGAAGGCTGCGTGTGTGGGGGGTGGGGAAACCTCTGTCTTAAATGAGTAGATACTGGGTCAGAGCCTTACCGAAGCTATGCAGTTGGATTGGAAACAGGACTTCAGTGCTGATCCCTCGATCTCCGTCAGACTTTTACTCAAGTAGATCATGTTTATCTTGTGACTGTCATAGGTTGCCGATGTTAGAAGGCAAATCACCTGTCTCACCACACTTCCCATCCCTAAACACGGTGGCACAGGGACTATCTTAGGCACTGCTAGCTTGAGGGACTGAAATAACACAGAAAAACAACACAGACATTCTCAGGTTTCTAGGGGCTACAGCCCAAGGGTGTGGGCGGGAATGCTTCCTTCTGAGGGGCTGAGAAGAAGAACGACCTTCTCCACCTCCTGTTTGTGGAATATCACTGCTTAGAGATAACATCACTCCAGTCCCTGCTTTCTTGGCCAAGGCAGTCTTGCTAGTGTCTGTCCATCTCTCTGTAGAAGCATCTCCTTTGCATACAGTCCTTGGCAGTTACTTACACACCTTACTTCAACGGGTGGGATGACTTTATCTCAGATCAAGTTAGTTATCTGCAGTGACTCTAGCTCCCTGGAAGGTCCTTCTCTCCTGTGCTGGGTTAGGAATTTCAAGAATGACTTTGCAGGGGGTGGGGAAACACTGTTCAACACTGTATCTTACTTCCATTTCAGGAACTGGTATATATCAGCGAGCATGTGTGTGTGTGTGTGTGTGTGTGTGTGTGTGTGTGTGTGTGTGTGTGTGTATGTATGTATGTGTGTGTGTGTGTTGCTGAGTGGCCCGTGACCATTTTGTAAAATGGTCAGAGCACATGGCATGGCCAAGGTAATATCAGACTTCTCTGTGGCAAGTCTGTACGTGTTCTCCTGTTCTACTCAGTCTGAAATCTAAGGTCCATGCCACACTATGGCAGGTCTAAAGGAAGTGGACAATGAGTTTTCCACTTAAATTCTACCTCTCAGACTCTTGTTTCAGGAAGCTATTGGTTAAGATAATCAAACTTTTATATTTAAATATGTCTAGGCATGTATTTGTAGGTGATTTGCTTTTTGAATCCGCACTGATCTCCAGTGCTCCATTGCTGCTTGTGAAGATGCTCGGTCAGATCGGCTTTCATCACGGCAACGCTGGTCATCTTCCAGGTGGAAAACGTATATTTTGGGCTATTGGCAATACTTTTAGGTACCTGCCATTTAGATTTATGTTCCTTTTGTGACTTGGTGGATCTGAGGTTATTTCCACAAACAAACCTTATCTCCAACTACCATGGCCCAGGGAAGCCAATATTTGTATTTTAAAGAAGACTTGCATTTTGGAAGTGTTTTGTTTTAGAGTTATGCTGCAGTTGCTTAGAAAGTACATACTTTCTGTATTCCTCTGTCCCACCAATTCCTCTGTTGTTAATATTGTACTTTTTGGTGGTTCGTTTGTCACAACCAATGGACTAGCTTGATGACTTACTATGAACTTAGCTGCCCAATGGATTTTTTAAATTGTTTTTTATTATTTTAATTTTTTAGTACATATGTGTATCTGTGTGAGTGTATTAGTCAGGGTTCTCTAGAGTTGCAGAACGTATGGAATGAATCTCTCTATATATGTGAATTTATTGGAATGACTTACAGGCTGCAGCCCAACAGTGGCTGGCTGTGAATAGAAAGTCCAGGAATCTAATGTTGCTCAGCCCCACATGGCTGGGTGTCTCAGCTGGTCTGCAGTATCTGCTGGAATCACGAAGAAGTAGGTTCCAATGCCAGTGAAGGGATGGATACGCTGGCAAGGCGAGGGCAAGCAGGTCAAAAAGAAGAAAACCTTTCTTCTTCCATTGCCTTTATATCGACATCCAGCAAAGTGTGGCCTACATTAAAGGTGAATCTTCTTACCTCAGGGTCTGGATTAAAGGCATATGTCATCCCACCTCAAGATCTGGGTCAGAGGCTGTGTCTTCTAGACTCAAGATCAGATCACAGGTGTGCCCTCCATTTCCGGATTGTAGTTCCTCCAGATACGGTCATGTTGACAACCAGGAATAACCGCTAAACAGTGGGTGTGTGCACGTGAGTGCAGGTGCGCGTGTAGCTCAGAAGAGGGCAGCAACCTGCATCTTGAGTTACAGGCAGTTGTGAGCTGCCCAGAGCATGCTGGGAACTAAGCCTGGGTCCTCTGGAAGAACAGAATGTGAATGCTTTTGAGCAACCGGTGAGCCATCTCTACAGCCCCTCCACACTAGTTTTTAGTAGCTTTTTCTTCTTGTCTTTCCTCTGGTTTGTATTTCAGGATGATCTTATCCACAGTCCAGGTCAGGATACAGTTAGATCCACATGCTTACTAACCTTGTGTCCTCCGAGCTATGATACTTTCTTTGATTATGATTGTTATGAATGGCCTTGACAGTGTTGAAAAGCACTAGTCAGGTGTTTGGGTGGGGTGTCCTCAGTCTTCACGTGCATAGTGTTTTTCTTAGGGGTAAACTGAGATTGTGGGACCCTGAGGACCCATGAAGTCCATTCTCCCATTAAGTACAATAGTGTGTTGGTGTGATATTATGGAGTGCAGAAGGCTCGCCTAGCTCATTGGTTTGTCACACTCTACGTAGGGCAGGCTTTTTGCCAAGGGCAGCCACATTCAAGGGTCCAGGGAAATATTTGTGGCTCGCACAATCAGAAAACCCATCTTTACAGTCAAGCATGTCACCACTCACTGCAGCATCTTTCTTTGTTTACAGAACAGGGTTCTGTGGGGTGAGGATGACTTTAGGGCTGCTTTTCCTTCTGACCTCAGACCATACGTTCAGATTTCTGACTAGGTAAGGATTTATTCAAATATAACTTAGTATCTCGACAAGTAATTTAACAAAATAGCTTAATATTTTGACCATTTTTCTCTTGTGGCTCCTCTAAAATAGTGTATTATTTGACATATTCTCCCCCTCCCTTTTTTTGACATTCTAAATGAATACTGGAATGACATTTTCCTAATTTAGAACAATGTGTTACTACCTCGCCAGACGCCAGTGGAACTAAGTTTGGCTTGCTTTTCTTGTATTTTGGATCTTTTTTTTTTTTTTGCCATCTCCTCTGTCAGTTCCTGCCACTGTTAATTTGTCTGCCTCCAGCACCATATTGCTAATTGTCTGTAACTCCCTTACTTTCTGTGAATTTAGAATATAGACTGCCAGACTCCTACGGGACCTACCGTGTTAGAGTATGTAGACTGAGTTGGTATGGAAGAGCTGGGGTGGGGAGCCTGTGTGACTGTATGTGTGGATAGTTGAGTGTGTATGAACTGTGAGCATGTCAGGGCTTGACTCTCAGCAAGCTTATGTACTTGCCAGAGGTTTCCTGGGCAAACTTGCTGGCTTGTGGAACGGCGAGTTTGGTTAAGTTGTATTGCCATAATTTCAAAGAGGCCACTTTTATAAGTAAATTGTTTCCTAGCATATACCTTAATCACAGTGGTGCTGTGATACTTCCTGTTCAAATTTATGAAGGAGATAGATGTTGAGCACAGTTTACTGGGATAAAAACGTGTAAGTCATTTGTAGTTTTTGCTTTTAAAAATAATATCCTGAATACACTAAAGTTGGTCTTCCTGGCCTCTGTGTGTAGGTCATGTTTCCTGCTTTGGAAATGGCTAAACTACAGGCATTAGGCAGGCACTCGGGCTCAGCTGATTAAGGCTCTGTCACCAAGCTTGATGACCTGAGGTCCTAACCCCGGAGGCCATGATGCAGGAGTAAGAAGAGTCTCTGGACTTGCTGCCCGGCTTCCCAGTGTAAATCCTAGAGCTTGCATGTACACAGACACACATATACTAGATAAATATACATAAACAAATAAACAGGTAAGAGGTATAATTTGAAAAGAGAGAGGAAACAGCCAAAGCACGTGAGCACTTACTTTACTAATAATGCTTTATTGGTAAAGTTGGGGTCTCTCCATAGTGATGACTGACAGGTGGTTCTAGATCGCCCATGGTGGCTGAGTGTGCACGCCGTAGCCTCAGCTGCAGTGGGAGATGAAAGTCCTAGAGTCTCCTGCCAGAGCACAGGCAAAAGCAATCACAGAGCAGTTAGCATGGCCTCGGCACTGGGCATAAGACATTTGCTTCCGAGGCCCCAATAATCCACGGAGGACTTGTCTCCTCTTGAGTCGGCTGTATGCAGGGATGGTCAGGTCTGGAGCTGAGCTGCTGCCAAAGCTACAGCCATGCAATTGGTACATAGGCCTCTCCAGGAAATTATTAATAATTGTTATCTATGGGTAATTTAGGGTAATTAGAGGGGGTGTTAGTGGGTGACTAAGAGTACTGACATCCGTTTCTTCTGGACCAAACACTTTCTTTGTCTTGCAAAGTGGAAAGTAAAGCACCTTGGGCTTCCAAGTCTCTAGTGAAGTTGAATTCCTGTGTTCAGTGTGAGTTTTACAGTTAGCAGCTCCTCACGGACCCTGACTGTTGGAGTGGGTTCCCTGCAGCAGATCTGAATCTTGAAAATATGATTCCCGGTTTCCTTCCTAATTCATTAATGTTCCCACTCGTTGAACTCACAGAGATCTGCCTGTCTCTGCCTCCCTAGTGCTGGGATTAAAGGCTTGGGCCACCAGCCGCCTGGCTTCGATGCTTTCTTGTGGTATTGGTTGTGTTAAGTTTGCTTTTTGAGAGAGACCATAGGAACATTTTCTTCTCGCACTGACCTCCTCTGGCCTTAAATGTCATTGTAATACAAACCCGAGAACATCCTTGTCTTCTTTCCTCAGCTTACGACCCTTGGAAACCTCACGCCTCCCAGCACTGTGTTTTTCTGCTGTGACATGCAGGAAAGATTCCGACCAGCCATCAAGTATTTTGGAGACATTATTAGTGTGGGACAGAGACTGGTATGTTTGTTTATCTGTCTGTCTGTCTGTCTGTCTGTTCCAATCTGCTGAGGCACAATATGCATTGATACCACTACTCAACACATTTTTTTTTTACAGTTTTGTTTGGTACGTTTCTTTCAGTTACAAGGAGCTCGGATATTAGGAATTCCGGTTATCATAACAGAACAGTACCCCAAAGGCCTTGGCAGCACCGTGCAAGAAATCGACTTAACAGGTGTCAAACTGGTTCTTCCCAAGACCAAGTTTTCTATGGTGTTACCGGAAGTGGAAGCGGCCTTAGCCGAGATTCCTGGCGTCCGAAGTGTTGTACTGTTTGGAGTAGAAGTAAGCACCGTCTTGGGTTTTGTAGTGTGAAGCGGCGGGCTGTGTCCCGCCACCCGGCTAGCTTTACCCAAAATAATTACACGGAAACTGTATTCTTTTAAAACACTGCCTGGCCCATAGTTTCAGCCTCTTATTGGTTAATTCTCACATCTTCCTTTAACCCATATTTAGTAATCTGGGTAGCACCACGAGGTGTGGCTTACCAGGAGAGATCTTAACCTGTGTCCATCTCGGAGAGGAGCAGCATGGAGCCTCCTCTGGAGACTGCCTGAAGCGTCTCCCCCACTCTACTTCCTTGTTCCCACAATTCTGTTCTGTCTACTCCACCTACCTAATTTTCTGTCTCTTAAAGGGCCAAGGCAGTTTTCTTTATTAATTAACCAATGAAAGAAACATAGACAGATAACTCTCCTCCATCATTGGGGATGTAAGGTCTTGTTTACAGGGCGTTAGTAGGTGAGTGGCCCTGAGGGGAAGTGGCCACCACTTGTTACACATGCTTCACTTTCATGGTCCTGATTTGAATGCCTTGTGGCTGTTCCCACCTTGAACTTGCACAACCCTGTGAACTGTGTACCCTTGGTCTGCCAGGATCACAGGCGAGAAACAAAAGTATTGCCATGTCGGTGCCTTGGCGATGGTCAGCCAGCCAGTGAGGAGGCAGCATTTGAGTCTGGGCCAGTGATCCTCAGCTGTCCTGAGAACCGCCTGCGTTTTTTCTAAAGGCATTAATTATTTCATTTTTGTGTTAGTGGGCTTCACTGGGGGCACCTTTTGTGCTGCACCCCACCTCACCCCATTTCCAAGCTTATATAGTTCACCAAGTAGGTTAGTAAGCCTGCTCTTATGAAGAAAAAAAAAAATACTCATGGGCTCCTAGTGCCAATTTCAGTTGATTTATTACTTTTTATTTTATTTATTTTTTTGAGATAGGACCTTGCTAAGTAGCATGGAACTCATAATGTAACCTAGGCTGGCATTGAAGTTATAGCAATCCTCCTGCGTCTGCCTCCTGCGTGCAGAAATTGCAGAATGGTGCCTCCATACTCAGATTATCTCTATCTTTTTAAACAACTGTTGTACTGAAATTTTAAAATTTATGAACATAATTGTTAACAAAGTGCAATAAAATAGCACAAACTTAGCATGGTTATATTTTGATAATAAGGTTTTATCATAATAGATTTTCAAAGCAGAAAAAAAATGTAATCTTAAGTTAGATGCCCATTAAGTATTTTTTTATATTTGCAGTTCAGCCATGAAATTAGAGAGGAAGCGTGTGTGTGCAAATACGTAGTACAAATGCGGTGGCTTTTGCACATTTTTTTTTTTTTTTTGCTCATCATACTTAGCTCTCATGCTCAAGTGAAATACTTTCTGAGCAGCAGTGGAGTGCTTTGGGACTATCTGCCTGAGATAGTAGCTGGTTGTTCACCGGAGCTTTCTAGTCATTTGAGGACAGTCGGCACTGGGCATGGTGGCACTACCGAAAACATAACAAAACATAACTCTCACTGATTATGTGACGTAGTTACCGTTAGAGGGAGATTTTGCTTTGTTTCCTCTAAGGCAAGGCTACAAGTCAATGCCTGCGAAGACAGGGTTTGTACAGTAATGGTAATAGATACTGAGTAAATCCTTATTTTCACATGAATAAGCCAAAGCTAGATAATGCTGATTTATGCTCAAAACTACCTGGCCTACTGGAGCCTAAACTAAATGGGGAAAGGGCCATTTGATTTTCAGTCCTTTCTGTTCTGCCCTAATGTATATTTACAAAATGTTTTTATGGGCTTTGGCCTGCCTTGTAAATTATTTGCTTTCGCCTGTCTTTACTTCTGCATGACTGAGTTTCCTCAGTACTTTCTCAGTCCTGCAGCTCATCCTCTTATGTACTTGATATGAATGTAGACATAAATGCAAATGCCCTGCAGAGGAGTGAGAATAGTGAGCTTTCTCAAGGCCACTCCTAGGGCTTAGCTGAGAGTCATTGGAAGCTGCACAGAATTCTGCGAGTACATTCAGTGTGACCTTGAGAAACATTGATAAAGCCAGCTCCTGGTCTGGAGAAATGCTCACGTGTGTTAGCCTAGCTCAAGAGAGCCTAAACAGTGCTGTTAAATATTACAGTGACCTCTTGCATCCTTTTTGAACTCATATAAAGCACCGACAGTTTCCTGCGTTCTTACATGTGATAACTTTGCTTTCCTGCTAGACGCACGTGTGTATCCAGCAAACTGCCCTGGAGCTGGTTGGCCGAGGCATTGAGGTTCACATCGTTGCTGATGCCACCTCCTCAAGAAGCATGATGGACAGGATGTTTGCTCTTGAGGTACTTGCTCTATTTTAAAAATGAGTTCTTCATCGAGTTTTCTGAGTAATTACAAGACTTGGATATTTAGCAGTCTCTAATAATTTGCCTTTTAGACAAATAGCTTGGTCTTGGCATATCAAGGCCATTACTTTTCAGAGAACAACTGTGCACTAACTGGCCTTTCAGGTACCCACCTTGCTATTCTACAGTTTTTCCTTGGGATTAAATTTCTAGAGATGCCAAAAATTCCGTGATAGTTTTATGATCACTTTACTGTAGCGTTCAAGTAGCCGGGACTGAATTTTATAGAATCGCAAAGTAGAAACAATTCAGGCAGGTCAACTCAAGCAACATCTAGCCCCAGATTCTGGCAGAATGGATCTAAGCCTGAGCAGCCTTTTGTAAGTGACTGCTTCCTGGCGGACACTGGATCAGCTGTTCTTTATCAGTGCTGCCTAATCACCATCTGAACTAAGCCCCTTCTGTTCCAGGACTGTTGAGGCTAGCACTTAATCCTGGGGAGGTGTTCACTCCGGAAGGTGTGTGTGTCTCCCTCTCATACTTAATTCTAATTCACCAATAAGTTTGAATGTATATATGGATCTAATTTCAAACTACTTATTTTTTTTTTATTAAGATTGATAAATGCAGGGCTAACAAGATGACTCAGATGGTAAAAGAGCTTGGCGAAGAAACCTGATGACCTGAGTTCAATTCCCAAATCCCACAGTGAAAGGGGAGAAATCTTGAATGTTACCCACTGACCTCTCCATGCACACCGAACAATGTGTGGACATGTTCATGCACACACACACACACACACACACACACACACACACACTAATAAGTAAAATACAAACTCGAAAAGCAATTTTAAATAAATGCCGAAGGGTTTGTTGTTGTTGCGAGATCATGCAGTACTCTGGGTACAGACTGACTTATGCATTGTTCTCTGTTGGAACTACGTCAGCTCTGTAGCCCAGAGTGCCATCAAGCATGCAAAAGGAATGGACAGAAGAGGAAAGGCCTCGGGGAACAGACCGTAGGTAGCAACAACTGGTCAGCCTCCCTTCTTGGTTTTCCCCTAGAGAGTGAAATCCCTGTTGTTATTACGGATAAAAGTTTGCTGTTTATTTATTGCAGTATTTATACTTATTTGAGCATTTCGTGCAATGTTTTTGGAGCATATTCAATTCTCTCCAGCGTCCCCCCACTTGCCACTCTTTCCATTTTCGAATCTCTTCCCATCCAAGTTTGAGATTACTTTTTTTTTTGTTAAGTCCTTTCCCTGTCAAGCTCAGTTTGTGTGGCTCAGCTGGTCTTGGGTTCAGCCCTGCAGTGTGATCTCAAACTCACCTTTCTCCTGGTAACTATCAAATGCCAGTGGCTCCTCAGCCAGTTGTGGAATTGTGTGTTCACCTTCCCCTCTGTATGCTGGGATTTTATCTGCCCAGGGCTTACGCAGGTCTCGTGTGTGGTATTAAAATCACTGTTAGCTCACTTGTGCATTTGCCCTGTGTTCCTAGAAAATACTGCGTCCTCGATGCCGTCCACTACTTCCCACTCTTCCAGCCTTTCCATCCTTCCTCCTCAGAGACCCCAGAGCCTAGGGGTGAGGAGCCTGAAACCGTTGTCCGATAGGTAGAAGTTTAGTTTGTTAAACTGTCCCCATGCAGATGGGAAATACTGGTTTTTCTGGCTTTTAGTAAATGGTGCTGCTTCTCCTGGCAGCAAAGATCTGTAAGCTCTCCTTCAGGCGTGAGTTCATTAGGACCCACTTTTCAGGCTTTCTCATTAAGCTGAGGTTTTGCAGCTGCTGTCAAGCCCATCTCTCAGCCGGCAGCTGTCTTCAGCTACCTGCACAGGGGAAACTGTATTGTCATGGTAATGCTCGCTCAGACTTTGAAGTATTTCAGAGCCTTGCAAACTAAACAAAGCCTTGTTTGCTGTGAAGATATTTCCAGGACTTTCCTCCTACATTCATGTGCATTTTATTTATGTCTTTATTCTTCTCTCATACATTACATTCTGACCAGTGTTTCCCCACCCTCTATTCCTCCCAGGCCCTCCCCCCACTCCCCCAGACCCACTGCTCTTCCTATTTCCTTTCAGAAAAGAGCTGGCTTCCCAGGGATATCAGCTGAATGCAGCGTAATGAGTAAGAGTAGGCCCACGCCCTCATGTCGAGGCTGGTTGAGACAGCCTAGCAGGAAGAAAAGGGTCCTACAGAAGGCAAAAGAATCAGAGACACTCCCACTCCCACTATTAGGAGTCCAACAAAAGCCCTGAGCTAAACGACCACGGCATGTAGGCAGAGGGCCTAGTGCAGACCCTGGCAGGCTCTGGTTGCTGCTTCAGTCTCTGTCATGAGCCCTGCTCTGTTGATTCTGTGACTCTGAGACTTCTACAAAGGGACAAAAAAATCCTGCAGGTGAGGTCAGGTGATGTGCGCAGTACCTGACAGTTTGTTGGCTGCTCCCCTTCATTGTCTCTTGCTATAGAGGACACGCAGTTTGTCTCTACAGTTTTGGGGGAAATGCTTTTTTATTCTGTGAACTGAAAGTTAACAGCAACATGGCCAGCGCCTCTTCCTCTTTATTTCCTCAGAGCAGAACTACTCCAGACAATCCTTATCCATATTGCCTGTTACATTCATTTCCCTTGCAAGATAAATAATTAGTAAGCATAAGGCCTGTGGCCTGGACTTTATTTACTGGGTGTTTCTTCGTATATACTCATCATCTGTTGGGGAGTGTCACCTTGGAGTAAATAATGTTCATAATCGCATGATAGATTTCTGTACCACCATACACTTACCTGATTTTGTCAGATCACAGAAGAACTGCAGAATGAATGGAGTAAATCCTCTCTTGAACTAGATACCCCTGTAGTTTGGAGGTTTGCTTGAATATGAAGTAGGCTGGATACTCCATTCCTGACCTAGACAGTTTTACGTGTGTACATGAAGAAGCCTTTATCATTGTCCCAGTTGGACTGCCTGTGCAAGCGTAAGGAGGGATCCTCCATAGCCTAATGGCCAGTTTTAGCTCTGGAGAGAAAGCCTAGGCAGGACACCAGAAGCTGTTGCTACTGTCTGCTTAGGCTCCTCCCAGGTTGGGGAGGGCAAGCTCTGTGCACACACCCAGGATCCTGTTCTAAAAACTTTGCATTTTCTGTACCACACCTTGCTTCTCATGTGGGTTCTTTGCTTAGTTATTTTTAAACCCTCAGTCTGTAAGGAGCACTGTCTACCTCAGTGTGACCAGCTTCCTGCACCACCAAAGATCACTAGGGTAGACAGACAAGATTATGGTCTGTACAACACTAGAAAAGGCCAGGCCCTCTTCTAAGGTTCCCACAGCAGATGCTTCTGTGATAGCATTTGCCCTTTACCCCCAGTGTCTGACTACTGATTACTACAGAGAGTGGACCTCTGCCATGGAATTATCCCCATCCCTTCCTATCCCCTCCTTCGCCTCCTTGAGTTCCTATGGTTCTGCTGGAAAAGTCATCCTGTCAGGAACAGTTCTGGTGGGCAACTTTACATAGTTATTGATTTTATAACCTTGTTTAATCATTCTAAAAAGTTCATATCACAGAAGAGGTGGTGGTTCTATTATTCCCTGGGGCAGATTCTCAAACCTCTCTTATGGCCCTTCACTTTTGACAATCATTCCTAAACCTTAATTATGTCAAGTCCTTAGGTGCTGTTTTTAGTCAGAAAAGAAGAATTCAAGAGCCCTTATTTTATTAATGTAATTAAACTTCTATTTTACGTAGTTGGATAGCAAAGTAGTAATAAAATAGTCTGGATAGCTATAATTATATCCATAGTAGAGATTATTTTTTAAATAAATAGGTACCAAATAACTCCTGTTTGGATTACACTGCACGGGGTAAATGGAGATGCAGTCCCTTTTTCGTTCTTGGTGTTAGAAATAAGAAAACAAAACAACAACAACAACAACAAAAAAAAAACAAAACCACAAGAGATTATCAAAGCTGAAAGCCAAAAGATGTCCGCATTTGAGAGAGTGAACAGAGGTGAAGTGTTCTAGCCCTGAGAAGTGTGCACATGTGGAGTGCTGGATCCTGTGGATCCTGAGAAGTGTGCACATGTGGAGTGCTGGATCCTAACTCGGTTTCTGTTGCTGTGATAAACACCACGACCAGAGCAAAATGGGGAGGAAAGGGTTGATTTCATCTTAACTCCACAGTTATCACTAGCAAGAACTCAAGTCAGGAGCCCAGAGGCAGAAACTGGAGCAGAGGCCACTGAGGAACATTGTTTACTGGCTTACATAGTTTGTCTTTAACATAACTTAGGGCCACCTGATTCAGGTGGCACCCACGGTGCAGTGGCCTTCCAACATCAACCATTAATCAAGAAAATGCCTCAGAGACTTGCCTAGAGACCAGTCGGATGGAGACACTTTCTTAATTAAGTTTTCCTCTTCCCAGAAGCCCCCAGCTTGAGTATCAAGTTGACAGAAATTGCTGGCACAGGTGGGGATATGACTTCTACCAGTGTCCTCTCTCCTTGCTCATGTTTACATCATTAGCCTGGTAATCTAGTACCTAAAAATCTTGGCGCTGGCTCCCTTTACTGATGTCTAACCCATTACTAATACGAAGAAATACCCATGATGGATTCATGATACATCTGGTTTTGAAACCTTCCTCCATCACTGGATTTATTGCTATGGCAGAGCACCATTGTTATAGATGACGACCCTAGTTATTGTCCAGTGGTTCTGCTGTTTGTAAATCACCTCCATTTTCAAGCTCACGTCTTGTTTCTGTTTTCTAGCGTCTTGCTCGAACTGGGATCATTGTGACCACCAGTGAGGCCGTTCTGCTACAGCTGGTGGCTGACAAAGACCACCCGAAATTCAAGGAAATTCAGAACCTAATTAAGGCGAGTGCCCCTGAGTCTGGTCTGCTCTCCAAAGTATAGGATACTTGAAGATCGGGATCCCCGACAGGACGGCAAGGCAGACAAGCGCTTGTCTCTGCTAAAACTAAAATGTTAAGTCAACAGCAGCTCCTCCTTTGCAGCTCTTAGTAACACTTAACTGGCTAGACCATTGGGTACAAGCATTTAGTTCCGATGTCAAGGCTTCAGGTGCTGCTTATCTTCTTTGTTTCTTAATGGGCTTTTATTTATTAATCAAATTACAATGGAGGTGCCTGTTTTGTCTACACCATATACTCTGACCATATCTTTCCAAAGTGCTCCCTCTGGTGAAGTTTTCTTAAACTGTGTACTTTACAGAAATAAAACACGTCTGTCGTAATGATCTGACTTTTCTATAGTTGTGAAACATCTCTTGTAATGTCAGCGTAGACACAGTGTTTTCACTTCCCAGGCTGCCTGGCAACCGATTCCTGGATGAGAACTGACAAACAGGACAATGGAATTGTCACCTACATCTCTCACAGTGTAGAGTTGTTGCCTGAGTGAGGTGCATTGATTTAACAAGAGCAAATTATCTTCACTGTTGCGTATCCGTCTTGACTGTGCTGCTCTTCTTATTCCTGTAGGCATCTTTGTGGATTTCCTTCCTCTGGCTAATTAGTGGTCTGTGCTAATGTTCTTCTTCCACTGGACGTTTTCCATGCTCGCTGGTTATTTTAATTTTGTGAACAGGTGGGAGTGATTTGCAGTGCTGGATAACTGGCAGGGTTCCCCTAACACAAATCCTTTACGGTCTTTCTGAGTGCATCTTTTGGTACACACGGGAGTTAGTGGAGAAGTAAACACTACGTAAAATGTAGTTTTAAAATGTCCGTGTTTCCCTTTGTGTTTTCTCTACCTGCCATTCAAACCTTGTTACTGCTGACGTCATCAACAGTGACTTGGTAGGGATACTACTACGGTCATTGTTAGCCTATTGTACGTTTATTTTCACTTAATACTTACTAGTGCTTAAAAACTTTTTAAAGTGTGTTGTGATATTTGGATCATTACTCTCTTTGTATTAAATTAGAGAAAATATATTACATGAGTGA
Organism: Arvicola amphibius; assembly: GCF_903992535.2. Classification (NCBI taxonomy): domain Eukaryota; kingdom Metazoa; phylum Chordata; class Mammalia; order Rodentia; family Cricetidae; genus Arvicola; species Arvicola amphibius. The sequence goes on from NC_052051.1 coordinate 133,563,146, forward strand.
AATTGTTTTGTTCCCCGTGACTCCATGAGTACTAGTCAAGGAATTCTAGTGACTTTTCAGAGATAGCAGATTTAATATTTATAATCATTCAACTCATGGGACCTTTCAAAGGAGGAGAATCCTTTGCAGTCCCAGACTGGTGGAGTTGTTACAGGACCTTCCTGTTGGAGCTGTAGGAACGTGTTTTGTTCTTTGAGCCTTTTAAGACACCACAGACTAGTGTTCTTGGTATGCTCAGATGTTTGCTTTAGAATAATGGCTCTCAACCTCTGGGTCACCATGCCTTTGGGGATCTAACGATCGATCCTTTTATAGGGTTCGTTTATCAGATACTCTGCGTATCAGGTATTTACATTACAATTCATGACTAGCAAAGTTATAGTTATGAAGTAATGATGAAATAATTTTACGGATGGGGTCTTCACAACATGAGGAACTGTACTAAAGGGTCTGTTGCAGCATTAGGAAGATTGAGAACCGCTGCTCTAGAAAATGAGAAAGAAACATCATAGAGTTATCTACCTTTTAAAATAATTTCTAATAAATGTGATGTAGTGCTTTTCATACTTTTATTATCTGGAGAGCTTGTTAAAATACTGATTTTAGCTTTTTTCTTCATTTAAATTAAAAAACAAAAATGGCGTTGCCACTGGCGAAGCAAGGTTTTAATTTAGAATGGTTTGCTTCCTTTGTACCCACGCCTCTCCCATTTCAGTGAGACACCATGGCAGTGGAGCCTCATCACAGCTGAAGCCAGCTATGTGACCCTGGATTACTGTCCTTTGGAAACCATGTCTGAGAACAACAGACTGTTTTCTTCTCAACTCTAGAGAGGTGTGGGGCTCACTGTGCTGAGATCAAAGCTGGTCTGGCAAAGCTGTGATCTTTCTGGAGCCTGGAAAGGGCATGATCAAGATTCAGCAGCTCCATGCTTCTAGAATCCACTTGGGTTTTTGTTTTTGATTTTGGTTTTGTTTTGTTTGTTTTTCCCATTACTGCCATCTTCTCAGGCAGCAAGTGTGGGTCTAGTCCCAGGTCCCTTCTGACTTTTCTTCCTCCTCCTGCCTGGCCTAAGATCTCCTGTGATTCGAGGTCCCTGATTAGCAACCTGTTCCACCTGCAGCCTTAACACCCTTTGGGCATGTAGCACGGTTCCAGGCTCCAGGGATAAAGACATGAGTATCTTCAAAGGCCATTGTCATCACACATTTATCAACTAGTAAATGTGAATTGAATTAATTCAACTGTATCAGGTCCAGGAATGTAAATACGCAGAGGCTCAGAACAGATGTGAACTTTGCCTTCTCCTGTTTTGTGAACCATGCCAAGAAGGTGGCAAGGCTTTTACTTTATGATTATAGGAAAACTGAACTGATTGTAATACATTAAGCTTTGGAACAGAAGTGTCCATAACTCTGTAGGATGGTGAAATCCTTTTTATTGACATAAATAAAGAACTTAAGGATGCAAGCAAGAAGGGTCTGGTGTATTGAATCTCAAGGGGCCTGGGAACAGCATGAGGTTCCTTATGGAAATACTCAATGTCTGTGCAAACTTAATCTAAAATTAAGCTGGTAACTTACTCCCACCAGGAGACCAAATACTCTGTTATGTTCACCGAAATAGCACATTTCTCTATTAAAGTGGGTTACTTTCTCTTTTAAAATTGATAATTGGGCTAGTATGACTTTATAGCTGAGGAGAATGATGAAGACCCCACTCAAAGGTTCATTTTGGTTCTGTAACTGCAGATTTTAGGGACACAGTGTTTAAACCACAGCAGTGGCTTTTCCAAATGTGTACAGTACAAGGAGAACCAGCTACATGTCTCCAGCCTGTGCTTTTCACTTCATCAGTGATACTAGGAGGTCATCAGAGTGGAGGAACAACAGATGAGCCCAGGAGAGGCCCATGCTCATCTTGTACCCTCCTTCTGTTTTGATGAGCCAAGCTCCTGGGCTGTGCTTGTCCTCTGGCAGCTTTGGGCAAGTGGGGGGAGGGGTGCTCTTCCTCTAATGCTGTTTCTGTGCTATGTACTCAACAGTCTCTCTTCTTGATAGCTTTCTCTAAAGCTTATCTTCCTAAATAACTTGAAGAAAAGAATAGCAAACAGTATGAAAATAGTAATTATTTTAATCATCAAATAATCCTAAATAGATTTCTCCATAAAGGAAACTGGAATGACTGGTTTAGCTCTCGCTGAACACTGCTGTAGCTGTTAAACTTTTGATTTGAAAAACATCAACCCACCAATGATCACAATATATAGCAGTTATATATTGTGACTATATATACATATATATGTATATTATGTATAGACAGAATTAAGATGAATTTTTGCATACTTGGAATTGACTCCTAAAATTCTTACCTTTGTGTTATCTTTTACATCAGTTTCATTTACTGTATATGGCAAACAAGAAAATATCTTACGAAGAACATTTAATTTTAGGACACAAATGCTTGCAATTTGCCGAGAATTGCTCTTAAGTGAACTCACCACGTATCCAAATGTGAGAAATACTGGGCATTCTGTTTATTTTTCTTGCATGTATATTTTGTTGGCCATGGGGCAAAGACCCCAAGAACCACTTGCAAAATCAGAGTCCGAATTTGAGAGTTTATTCAGTCAGCTGGAGACTGCCTGGAGAGCGAACCATTCTCACAGAGGAGTCCCGGCTGCTTTCTGTAGGGAGCTTTTAAAGGCAAAAACCCTATCCTGGTGGCCAGTTGCAGGCAAGGAGAGCAAGCAAGCAGTTTAACAGAAGCTGAAAGCAGCAGTTAGCTGGGGCATCTTGACCTCATGTCTCTGGGATAGGGTTGGATAATATTTTGAGGGTCTTTCCCATAGGCGAGAGTAGGGGTAGGGGGTTCAGTTCTGAGTCAGACCTTAAATGACTGCAGCAGGAACAAGATGGAGGAACCTCATCCCATTACAGTGTCCGTGGTATGCGTGGCTGTGTAAATATATTCCAATATGTGGCCACGCATGTGTGGAAGAGTGTATGTTATTGTGTGTGCAGGTGTATGTGAAAGCCTGATGTTGATGTCTGCCGTTTTCCTCTTCCTTGGTCATTCTCTACTTTATTCTTTAAGGCAGATCCCCTCAGCTGTGCCCAGCCCTCACTGATTGAGCTCTTCTAGCTAGCCAGCTTACTCTTGGAATCCCACTCTGCCTTTCAAGAGCTGGAATTACAGGCCAGCCTCCATGTTCACCTAGAGTTTGCTTGGCTCAGAGGGCAAGCACTTTATCAACTGAACCGTCTCCCCAGACCTGATGATCAATCTATTAATAGCTTTGTGGTTTTATTGACAGTGTATACATTGGTAGGGGAGCATTAAATAAACCCTGCTTTTATTTGCCAACTGTATTTCGCAATTGGGAAAACTCAGCATGCATTCAGCATTCATATGCTGAAAGCTTCTTTTGACCTGAAGCGTCTAACTGATACATTGATCCATAGGAGAAAAATAATCCCAGTTTATTTGCTGTGGGGAACAGAATCCTGAATAGCCCTTAATTTTCCACGCCTGGTGTATAAGTACTTTCTCATGACTGCCAATATAGGTTACTAAATACAGCTGAGCTCATTAAGTTTAATGCAGAGCAGTTTAATGGACGGACTTTGCCTTGGTGGTGCTCTTCTGAGCCACTGGGACCTGGTTTCTTCAAAAGGAGCTGGCAGATTGTGTACTTCCATCTCTGGGGATTAGCCCAGTGAGCTCGCTTCATAGTCCCTTCCATGCATTCTCCACAACCCCCAAATCTTGTCCATATCTGTTGCCCCTGCCTAATCTGGCCACCCTTGCATATACCTCAGCTAATCCCTAGGAATCATCTAAGACCCATCCTGACTACCCTGACCCACACGCTCTTCTCATACCAAAGATCTATATACTCCAGCTTGGAGCAGGGTAAATATCCTGCACAGCGAGTCAGCCTTCTCTGTCCGTCTGACTTCATTCGACCTAAGTCATTTCCAGTCTCTAGAACTAACCCACCCACTGTTAGGCCCAGTTTCTGAAGTCCCCCCAAACCAACAAGGATACTTAGTCCTTAATGTAAAAGCAAAGACCCTTTATTCTTGTTCAAGTTTGAATTCGGAGTCTCAGTGGGTCCAACACATTAGAACGAACAGAGAGCCTTGAGCTCAGTTGGAGTGGGGGTTTTATAATAGCTGAGGTTGGGGTGAAGGATTTCTAAGATCCAGAACCCCTGATTGACTGACATTTGTCTAGGGATGTCCTGGTGAAATCAGGTGATACATTAATTGGAATGTTAGGATTTTCTTTTGGAATGTTAGGTACTTTCCCCTTAGAGGTTCATTCCAGGGTGGTGCCTGGGTGGTTCCAGTTTGTGGTCTTTCTTGAAACCAGGTAATCCCTTAGGGTAAACTACTGAGACTCAGGCCTCTACTGAGTTTATCATGGCTGGACCATACCACACATTCTCTTTTCTGCCCCATTCTCTGTCCATATCATACATACAACTAAGACGTTGGCATGCCCATATCTCATTGCCAAAATACAAACAGTATAAAAGATCAAGTCTGTTTCCTCCCTTCCCAAACCTAAAAGTCCCGTAGAAAGATTTGCCAGTGGGAATTCCCTAAATGAACCCCAGGACACAGAATTTAAAAGAACAACCATAAACTTCATCAAGGAATTGAACAAGTTTAAAGAAAACACATACAGCTTGGAGAAATTAATGAGAAAGACCTTACAGAGTATATATGTCTGAGAGATTCCAAGAAGATACAAGCATAATCCTGATGAAAATGATGAAGATAATATAGAACTTAAAGATAGAATTCAAGAAAGAAATAGAGACATAGAAGAGCTCAAGCTGAGATGAAGATGGAATTGAAAACCCAGTAAACCAACAAGAAAACTCAAAACAAAGCCTTATAAGTAGAAGAAATTAAGCCAAAGATAAATTATTAGAATCTATAAAATAAAGGATATAGACAAAATAATCAAGGAGTGTTAAAATTGTTCTAAAAACACAGAAAAGGAACATACAAGAATGGAAGGACAGCATAAGAAGACCAAACTTTGAATTATAGGGAGAAAAATCCCAAGTCAGTGGCTTAGACAAGATATTCAACAAGATCATGGGGTAAAATTTAGCAAAAAAGAAGCACAGGTGTTAAAAAAAAATACACAGAGCACCAAGCAGACAAGACCAGAAAACAAAATCCCAAAGGCATACAATAGTGAAAACACTTAAGTATACATAAAACAAAAAACAAAGTATATTGAAAGCTGAAAGAGGAAAAGGCACAAGTCACATATAAAGGAAAACCCATCAGAATAGCAGTTGACTTCTCAAAGGAAACTTGGAGAGCCTAGAACAATGCATTCAAACTCCTAAAAGACCATGAATATCAACCCATGTTGATGTGTGTGGCAAAACAATTCACCATAGTTGAAGAAGAAAGAAATTTTTTCCATGTTATAAAAAACCTAAAAATTTTATATCCAATAAACCAAACTTAAAGTAAACACAGGAAGCAACTATTAAGGACTGAAAAGTGTAATGAACACAGCCAAAAAACTGGAAGGAGATTGTGGGAGCCAGCCATGATAAGCTAAGTATGAGCAGGCCACCTAAAGGAAGTTCTTTACTTCCAACCATTATCACCTGCCAGAGTAGAACTCTAGCCATTGATAAATTTAATAAGAGGCCTGAGTCTCAGTAGTTTACCCTGAAGCAATATCTGGTAGCAGAAAAAAAGCATAAACTGAGATTACCCGACCTCCACCCAAGAACAGACCATTCAAAGGAAATGCCTAACATTCCAACTTCTGCCAGAACACACTCCAACAGGACACCCCTAGGCAAATGTCAGCCAATCAGCGGTCCTAAAACCTCCACCTTTACTGCTATAAAAACCCAATTCTAACTGAGCTTGGGCTCTCTGTTGATTCCAATACATTGGACATGTGGAGAGACCGAGCTTACAAACTTGCTTAAAATAAATTCTCTTTGCTTTTACGTATGGGACTCGGTCTCCTTGTTGGTCTTGCAGGAACTTTGTGGATTTGGGCATAACAGGAATATGGAACCATAATTACTAAAACACAAAGGGCCCCTGAGAGCACAACTCCAAATATCAACAACACAATTACCATAATTAACACACACACACACATACCACACAACCACATTTGTTTCTCTCTTTTTTTTAAGCTAACATATTTTTATTGATTATTTGAGAATTTCACATGAAGCAGTCTGATCACACTCCTAATCCTCTCAGGTCCACTCCCCACCCCTTGTGACCTCCCTCAAAAAGAGAGAGAGAGGGAGAGAGGGGGGGAGAGAGAGAGAGAGAGAGAGAGAGAGAGAGAGAGAGAGAGAGAGAGAGAGAGAGAGAGAGAGAGAGAGAGAGAGAGAGAAACAAAAACAAAAAATACCAAGTCCTTTTCATGTTACCCATATACTCATGGTCAAACTCCCAGTACCCAGCTCCTTAAAGAAAACTAAGTCCACCCCTGCCAGAAGCCATCAGCTGTGGAGAGATGCACTTTACTTCAGTATCCTTACCACAGTTTTAAATGGTTCTCTTCAATGGCTTCCTGTCTGGACTGTTTCTTTTTCAGGTGGATGGTGGCAGTTTGGGTGTGGGGGGAGGTTATTTTAGAAGCCTTCACATTCTCAACTATGAGTCTGCAGTCATCAATATCACTGCCAAAGAAGGTTCCTTCCCCTTTACAGTCTTTATACTCTTTATATTCTGCCTGACTATTGGCCAAATCAGCTTCTTTACTAACCAATGGTAATAAAACATATTCACGGCATTCAGAATGGCATCCACATCATTTGATTTATTGTCAATATTGTGATAGAAGCACAAACTAGAGCAATAAGGTAAAATGAAAAGAGAGAGAAATGGATATGAAATTTTTATAAAACTATCCCTATTTACAGATGATATATTACACATTAGATATCGCCACAATTTTACCAGACTTTTTTTTAACTTCTATAAAATGATAAATTCTTCAGTGTAGCAAGATACAAAATCAAATTGCACAAATCAGTCTTTTATATACACTACCAAAAACCAATAGAGAAAGAGATCATGGACATATTCTCATTCACAATAGCCTCAAAGAAAATAAAATATCTAGTAATAAACCTAACCAAGGAAGTGAAAGCCCTCTGCAGTGAAAATGTATAACCTCTAAAGAAAGGTGTGAGAAAATGGTAAGTTATTTCATGCTTATGGGTTGGTAGAATCAATATTGTCAAAAAGCTAAAAATAAATCTATGGTATGATCAGCTCTACCTTTCCTTGGTAAATGGGCATTGGACTCAACAACCTATTCCACAGGCACTTGCTCAGCCATCTCTGTGTTACTGCTCTAGTCACAATAGGTAGGAAATAGAAGCAACCTGACTGTCCTTCAGCTGATGAAAGGAGAATGACAATGTTGCACATACCCACCATGGAATACTGTTCCTTCAACAGTATTTTGCAGGTGGAATTTGCAGGTGGATGGATAGAACTTGAAGACACTGGACAAGGGAACCCAGACCCAGAAATGCATTCCGCTCATGTTCTCTGTCATCTGAGCCACCTGGCTCCAAATTTTTAGATGTGGTACATATTGTGAGGTTACTGCAGAAACCATGAAAGTAAAAAAAAAGTTGGGGCAGTAGGGGCTCAACTTAGAGGGGAATGCAGGGTGCACGTGATCTACCAGGGGAAATAGAGAAAATTGGTAGGGAAAAATCTCATTAAGGATAGGAAAGGGAGATAAATACAGAAGATGGGGGAGGAGGGTAAAATGACAGAATGTCTGTAAATGTCGTAAGGATTCATATTGTTAACTACTTAGAAATGTCCAAAAATACACACAAGTTGAGGTATATGTATACATACATGCTTTACCTGCTCTTTTGCCATTTGGGCTGACAGTGCTTCCTCCAAGAGCCAAAGATGACCTAACGGAAACCCTAACACCAGGCTTAAGAAGCTTCTTTTCACTTGTTTGTCAGGACTGTCCAAGAGACTGCCCAAACATTACAGGGTATTTCTATTGCTATTGCCCTTGGGGGCCCCCTAGAAGTGGAAGATAATTTCCTATTGTTGATCACACCATGTATTTCAGACACAGTGTCCAGTGTTTCCTGAGCCTCCTCCCCAATGACTAGCTTTCATGGTACCAGAAGGTGCCATTCAAGCTTTCAAAGAAGGGTAGGTATCAGCAGTCTTACCCAGCTGTGATGTCTCTGAAACACAGCAATGACCAACATAGCACAGTAACCCTAAGAGTGAAGTAATGGTACCCATACTTTGGCTCTATGAAACATTAATTATTCTTTATCAGTAAAAGTGCAATCAAATATTGGGGTAAGAGCCTGAAAGAGAAGCAGAGAAACCATCACTCTTCCTACCTGCTCTGTTCCTTTCTCCAAACAGTGCACACAATCGCTTTCCACTCCACCTTACTACTTCTTCTCCTATGTGTCCTCAGTCTTCCAAAACATATATAATTAATTTTCATTGGCTAGTGGTTCACTCTGCCCTCTGACTGCAAGCAAACTTTGTCAGAACACAAAGTATCACCCAACGGCTCTGACCATCAATTGGATCTGTGACCCACTCAACAGAGGGAATTCGTGCCTGGAATTCTGGCAACCTAGCCTACTAATCAGTGTTAGTGAAGTCAGGGGCCTTAGAGGAAGCCACCACTTTACTAACCAACACGATCCCTGCACTCTGAATATTTGTCCTTAGACCCACAGGTAAGTGTAGTTCTTGCCCTTCAGCAAGGAAACTTCTCTTTGCAACAGGTGGAGATTGTTACAGAAAACCACAACCAATTGAAATGCAGTGTTGAGGCACCCAGCCTCCATGGGTACATCTACAATACAATTCCCAAACCTAAGTTTCAGGGATCGTTGGGGAATAGGGGCTGTGGAAAGATTGTAAGAGCCAGAGGATCAGGGAATTTGCTGGTGTATTGTGACTCCTAGGACTATCAGAAGCTTTACCTATAAGGTCTCTCCAACACAACTGCCTAAACATGGAGAGAATAAGGACAATACGGATTACTACATGGATGGGGGAATCCCACAATCCATCCGCCTTATACAAAGAATTTTAGGCAACAAAAGAATGCTAAAAGTGGTAGAAATAAAGGCTTCCTCGGAGAAGAACACGCCAATTAATTATCCAACATCAAATTGTCAGTTTTGAAAACAAATATGTAACTTTATACTGATTTAGCAGGTTATACTTAATGTAATTAGGAATATGTATGTTATGTGTATAAAAGCAATTAATCAAGAAAAAGAGGCCATGAATTTTAAAGAGCAAGGGGGCATATATGGAAGGGCTTGGAGGGAGGAAACATAAAGACAAAATGATATAATTGTGATATAATTTCAAAAATTAAATAATTTTAAAAGGGAGCAGCTATGCTTTTCCTGACAGATGGAGTTAAAACATGAAACGGTTTCTACTATGAAAGAGAGTGTTGTGACTTTGACGATGGGAGAGGAAGAGCAAAATTGTGGCCCTTGGGTTTGGTGGCCCATGCCTTTAACCTTAACAGACACAGATAGATCTCCAAGTTTAAGATCAATCTGATCTACATAGTGAGTTCCAGAGCGAGGGGGGGAAATGTGGGTGGTTGTCGTGATGGGATAACAGCCTTCAAGGAAACAAGCTGCAAAGAACCTGAGACTTCCGTTGAACCCCACAGAATCTTTATTTACTTGAAGGAACTCAGGAGAAAGTTTATCCTCGGAGACAAGAAAGGAGGCAATTGCTTGGTACCTCCATTTCCCTTTCTGAGACCTGAGCAGATAATCCAGCCCTTATCGGTCAGATTCAGTTTGGGTTCTTAGGAAGATTTGGGATGATCTCTGAGTCAACCTTTATACACTAGCCCCGCTCTGAGGCCTTGTTCAATTCAGAAGACAAATGGCATAAAACCAGCAATGAATGGGAAGAGACTAGAGGGTAGGAAAGACTAAACAAGGTGGCCTTTTTCTATGTGGTTACAGAGAGACCCTTAACACTTAGGAAAAGAATTTTCAGGTGTAGCCTATTGGGGGAAAGTGAGCGTCCATACACCTGACCTGTGCTTTGTAATGAGGCTCAACAAACCCATTAGTTTGTTGTTTGTTAGTTTATTTTTTCCCCAAAGTGAACTTTAGATGGAATTGTGCCTCATTTTGTCATTGGGACTTCAGTAAAGGAGTAGACATTGCTTAGCTTCCCTCTGGGAAGGAATTTGAGCAGCAGTGGGTACGGACCCATGTGTATGCTGGTGTGCTGGTGCTAGGGGAGTCCAAAAGAGGGTGTGGCGTCCCTGGAGTGGAGCTCCAGGTGGGGATAAGCTGCCCCATAAGAGAACCAAGCTCAGGTCCTCCGTAAGAACATTATACGCTCTTAACCATGGCACTATCTCTCCGGCCCCTGAAAGGAAAGGTTTGTGGTTTTAGTTCTTCTTCAAGCATCTTGTATCTCATAATAGATATCGGCACTCTTTGCCAGCTGCACATTGATGTGCAGATTCCCCTGTGTTTACACCAGCCAGATTGTACGTTCGATAAACGCGTGTTCTTGGTTTATCCTGTGACAGCGACGTCTGCATTCTCCCGAGACCATCTGCCCTGCTAGCCGTGTGATTGTTAGCATAAAGAAAAGCCTCGTAGACAGGATGGTAACAGTGGGATTTTGATGTTTTTGTCATCATCCTAATAATAAAGAAAAGGAAGAAGGAAGCAAAACGCATGGTGTCAGCAGAAGAAAGTCAGATGGTCTCCTTGCAATTAACTACCAGTTAGTTTCCAGGCACCCCGCACCCTGTTCTGTTAATAATACAGCACTTTTGCCTGGTGGGCTAGCTTTCTGTAGTTTTCATCACATAAAACAGTCAGCTTGGAGCCCACCTGTCATAGATGAAGCTTCGTGTCTTGATGTAATTGTTAGTTGCACTGTATATTTTCCTGGCTTCGGATCTGTTCTTTGTTCTTGCAGCTGTTTCCTTGCTCAGCAGTTCCTCCCACCTCAGACAGCAAGTGCAAGAAATGAGGCGCTGTGTCTCAGAACCTATCGTTAATACACAGGCATCCATTGCTAATAAATATTGAATGTGTGCAGCTTTGAATTGAGTCTCTGTAAAAAGCAAATTTTGCTTTTGAAATAGTCCATTTGGCAGCCCCAACTGAAAATATGGCTTGCTCATGAATTAAAATATTGGAAATCTGGGGACTTTTTCCCTAAAAAATGAAAACCCTAGCTACATGAGATAGATTAATGAAGAATGCAAACATGTTTGCTATTATTCCATTTAGTACCTGTTGCATTATGTGTATACATATGTGTATGTATTGTATGTCTTCATCCTTTTGGATAATTTGATAAAACATGCAAGTACTCTTTGCCCTGTGAGGTCAGCAATTTATTCCTCCAGCTAGCCAGGGACATCTTAAATAGAAGACTGAGTAACAAACAGGAGTGTGTTTCAAAGGCGAGTGACACGGCCTATTCTATTCAAAAATAGAATCACCGGAGGGGGGGAGGAGAGAGAGAGAGAGAGAGAGAGAGAGAGAGAGGAGAGAGACAGAGAGAGAGACAGAGAGAGAGACAGAGAGAGAGACAGAGAGAGAGAGAGAGAGAGAGAGAGAGAGAGAGAGAGAGAGATATTTCTCTATTTCCCTTCTTGTGCTGGAGGAGATGCCAGAGGCCCTTTGAAGGATTTAAAGTGAAAGCATTAAACTTGCTGACCATTTTTAATAGCTTTTCACCCTTGGAAATTTCTTTTTCTATTGGAAATAATTTTTTTCATACAATATGTTCTGATTACCATTCCCCTCTGCCAGCTTCTCCCACATCTGTCTTGACTCAACTCCGTACCTACTCAAATCCACACCCTTTCATTCCCTCTCATTAGAATTCAACAGGTATCTAAAAAAATGAAAATAAGATAACGTAAAAACAAGCGAGGATATGATAAAGCAAGCAAACTCCTAGGATATCAGCAGTCAAAGAAAAAGTACCCCCCCCACGCACACATACATACCACATAGACACAGAGACACACACATTCACACAGATTAAAAAAAAAACATAAAACACTGGAAACTAGATATAAACACAAAAGATATGTAATGGAAGAAATGAATTAAATAGATAAAAAATAATTCCCAGACAAAGCATTATGAAACAAGAACTTCAAAATGCCATAGAGTTTATTTTTGTATTGGCCATCTACTGCTGGGCATAAGGTCTGTTTTTTTGTTTTGTTTTGTTTGTTTTGTTTTTGAGACAGGGTTTCTCTGTGGCTTTGGAGCCTGTCCTGGAACTAGCTCTTGTAGACCAGGCTGGTCTCGAACTCACAGAGATCCGCCCGTCTCTGCCTGCCGAGTGCTGGGATTAAAGGTGTGCGCCACCACCGCCGGACTGGGGTCTATTCTTAAGTGTGGTTTGTATAACCAGTGAGATTTCATTGGAGAAAACTAATTTTTTCTTGGTAAGTGCTTATCCAGTGGACATGGCTCTGGGTTAGGGATGGGGTTTGTGTCCTCTTTTCCTCCTGCACGGGATTTCATCTGACTTGAATTCACGCAGACCTTGTGCTTGCTGCCGTAGTCTCAGCGATTTCCACGGGTGTCGGTTCCGCTGGATTTGAAAGACCTTGCTTCTTTGGCCCAACCACCACTAGCTCATCCATCTCCTCTTCTGTAGGGTTCCCTGATCTCCGAGGGGAGGAATTTTATGGAAACCTCCCATTTAGGACTGAGTGTTACCCTTGGAAATTTCTTATCCTCAAATTGAAAATCCAGATTAAACTCTATCCCATTTAAATTCTAGTGTGGTTCTAATTCCCATGCATCAATTGTAAACAATAAAATTTGTTTTGACAGACGTCTAAGAAATGGCTCTCATATTAGGAAATGTTCCTTGGGGACCTGGCACTTAGTGAAAATGAACGTGGTGATTCGCACCCCATGGTAACCGAGGAACAAAGAGAGTGGATAACCTGCCCAGCGCCGGCCAGGTGGAAGTGGAAAGGTTAAAACATTAGCGGTAGACTTCCAGCTGGAATGTAGGCGGTGGCTCTGTAGTTACTGTTGCAGGATGCTATTTTCCTCCTGCCTGTCTGGGAGCCACACAGTTTGTCAGGCGTTAGGGGACCTCTGAGAGAGACTTGCTTTGCTCCTCAATCCGGGGGCGGAGGGGGGGGTGAAGTTGTGTGTCAGATGGATACCCACTGGGGAGAAGCAGGGATGGCAACATGGAAGCTCAATACTTCCAATATTTTTCTTGTTGTACTGGACAGAACTGTCTGTAATTTCAGATGAATTGTAGTTTGGTTGTTTTCTCCAGACTTACATTTTTTTTTTTTACATTCATTTCTTCAGCAAATTCATTGAGAAATTTGCAAAATGCTAAAGAAATATGTTAAATTCTAATTTTGTCACTATTTTTTTCTTTTAGAATTGCATTCAAACATGCAATTTTCTTCGCAAGAAACAGTGCCTCCAGCTCATCCAACCTGGAATTTCAGTTCTTCCAGTGATGGAAGCTCATTTTATCTGTGTTGAGTAGTCACTGACTTGGACAAATTACTTTATACATATTTTATCTTTTAATAGCTCCATGCTTATCTAAAACCGAAAGCCTTTAGTTCTTCCGAGTATTTGACTATATTATGTATTAGCTTAAGGTCAGCGAGCTTATTTAGTGACATACATGATTATGACCAAAATTAGAATGGATTTATTACTTAACAGTAGTGGAGTGTGTACTATGCCCCTTCCTTGCTCTCTTTCCATACCGAGCAGTGTGATTTGTTTCAAGTAATTAAAATAAAATCAGTCACTATAATGAATTTTCAGGATGAAATGAGACAATCCTGTCTGGGATTTAATTTCTCCTCTTTTGAAGTGATCACTTTACCTGCCACTGTTCTGTGGAGCTGACAGTAGACATGGCACTTCTGGATCAGAAACAAAGAACCTTGTTGCTCACGTCTCTGCAGGTACAATGGGCAGCTCTCTGCTGACTTCCTTTGCTCCCACATCCACTGGGGTGGAGTTGTGTGTCAGATGGGTGCCCCTTGGGGACAAGGTTGACACTGAGTTTTTCTACCAGACAATAAGTAAGCCTTCTCTATCCTCAAAGTTGTTGTTACCTCAACAGTCAAAGCCCCCTATCAGCCCTGAGAAACAGCCTGGGTAGAATATGTTCAGAGCCTTGAAGTCTTGGTACTTCTTTTAAGAGAAGCAGTAGCTCAGGAATTACAGAGGAGTGACTTCTGACAGACAGGGGTAGTATGCTGAAGCAGACAGAGTGGTGCCTGGCAGAAAGGAATAGGCAGTTTAAAAGGTGTATTTTTTAAATTTAGGGCCATTTTAGATGGGATGAATATTGAGATCATTTCCTTTTCATGAACTGAAGAACACATGATCATTACTTCTTAAAGTATAGTCTATAGATATTTTTTAAAAAAAGAATTGTAATTTCTGAGAAAATGTAAATTTTCTAAATTATACTATGTTTAGGTCAGCTTGATTGGCTGATAACTCTCAAAACTGTTTTATTGTTTCCTGTTTAACCCTGAAAATGTCAGCTATATTGAAAAACTTAATAAAGATACAAATAAGGGAGACTGGGGTGAGAAAAGCATTAGTAGCTAAAATGCAAACTATAGTTCTGAGAGAAGGAGAGAGAGAGACAGAGAGACAGAGAGACCCAATAAGCCTTCTGCCATTATTTGATAACATTTTGGTCCTAATATTATAATCTATTATGACTAACTGGAATGTGGAAATAATTAATTCATTTTAGAAATATTTATGTTTCCATTACCCTGTGCCACAAGATGATTTGTCATGGACAGGGTGTAGTAGGGTAGGTTGTAGAGGAGTTTTGGAGGTTGGGGAGACAACTCAGCAGTTAAGAAGTTGCGCCTCTTTTCTAGAAAACCCAAATTTGCTTCAGGCTTATGCTGGGACTGCACCACTCATGAACACCGCCTGCCCCTCTCCCCCGACACACAATACTGATAAAGAATTTTAGGACATAAGGGATAGAATCCAGAAGCATCATCCACTTAGGTTGTTTAGGATCAGTGTATGCTGTATATGGATCTGCTTGTTCACTTTCTCAGTACTGCTTAGGGCTTTGTGTTTGTCAGCATTCAGTCACTGTAACAAAATACCTGGTATTGTCACCTCAAAACAAGTGTTGGTTTTGTTTGGTTTCGGCTCATAGTTTTCAAGGTTTCAGTCTGTGGTTAAGTGGCTGCATTGAGTTTGGTCTCGTGGTGAGGCTGTGCATCATGACTGGAGTGCGGGGGGGAAGGAAGTACTCCCCTCAGAGCCATTATGTAGAAGAGGCTGAACATCCAAATCCCTTTGATATCGTTCCCTGAATGACCTTTGACTTCTAACCAGGACATGGGTGAAATTCAGCATGAACAAGACTTCAACAATGAGCTTTAGATGCTACATGACATCACAACTGTAGAAGGCTTTTTCCAGCTCAGCTCGTCTTTATTGTATTTGAATTTACTAGCTCAATAGATCAAATATTTCTTCTTTTCTTTGATAGGATAGAAGGTTCACTCTAAGTTTGCAGTTGTTTATTGCATTTATTTATTGGCTCCATGTCTATGTGTGTGTACACATGTGTGTGCATGCGTGTGGGAACACATACAATTGAGAGCATGGGGAGGTTAGAAGGTGACTTGCCCAAGTTGGCTCTCTCTTTCCACCACATAGGTTCCAAGGATCAAACTCAGGTCATCAGGCTTGGTGACAAATGTCTTTATCCATGGAGCTGCTATTTTAATGGGCCCACATTTATTGTTTTGAAGGAGTTTATAATATGGTGACATGAATAGCTACATAAGCACTGGGAAAGCCTAGCTTCTATGCAGGTGAAAGACATGGGTATAAAATGTTTACATACGGCATAAATCAGGCACCTGACTGTAGACTGGAAACTTTGACAAGTGTTCTTTCTCTTTTATCTGTTTTAGTTTGCATAACCTGTCAGAGAGTATTTTATCCTCAAACTCAGAGTTAAGTACCTGGCTTTATGTATGTGCTTGGACTTGCAGTATATAAATTCTGTTTTATGAGGGGCACGACTTAATGTCGGGCTTTGAAAACCACTCTCAGTTGTGAAGGGACCACCTACTATGCCAGAGAGGTGTCTAATGTCTGCTGGGAAGGCTGATTATTTGGTTTTTAGGCGCAGTCATTTTTGATGATTGACAACAGCCCTCATCATGCCAAGTGATGTGGAGTTCCTGTGCTCCTAGACACTGCTGAACCTAGAGCCCATAGGGCAATTTTAAAACACGAATGCATGAAATAGAACAGACCCTGCACAGCACAAAGGAGCATTCTTTTCCTGTGTGTCACCACTTGGATCCCCAGGTTGCCACAGCAAAATCTAGAACCATTTGGAGCACCAGATCCAAAGCAAATGAAAATCCTGCTTGGCAGGTCTGTGGTCCCTAAGACTACTGTGTAGATTCATTTATCAGCTGTAGGAGAGGTCTTGTTCTAATTCTTCCTCAATTACAGTTTGTCAGATAATCTTCAGTATTTCACTCTCTAAGCGCTCAGAGGCAGCAGCCAACTGTTTTGCTGTGTTTTAGAATCACCTGGAGAATTTTCTTTTTTTTTAATTCTAAAGCCCACAGTCTACATGCCTGAAACCCAAATCTCCATGCCTGACACCAGATATGCTTGGCCTATGTTTGTAAGTGCTTTGTGAATCTCGAGCCTTACCCTAGCACCTGGCTGACCAGGACAAGGGAAGACGCTTGGCTTGGGATGATAAGCCATGCTCGAGTTAGAGGCATGGTAGTGATTTGTCTTCATTATATAATTGAAAGGCATGCCTCATTTAAAAAGTGAAATACAGCAAACCTGCTGAAATTTAACACAGCCCTCAGACAATTGCCATGTTTAAGAAGCACGGCTTAATTCTCCAGTGATCTGGACAGCTAGTCCCGAGTTCTTAGGGTTGTGCTGCTGCTGGCTCAGATAGCTGTTTTATGTGTGTGACTGTGTGTGACTGTGGGACTGTACCCAACTTGTGTGAGTGTCTGTGGAGGTCAAAAGAGCACAATGGATCCCCTGGAGCTGGAGTTATAGGCAGTTGGAAGGTGTGTGATATGGCTACTGAGAACCCAATTCAGGTCCTCTGGAAGAGCAGCAAGTGCCCTTAGTCACTGAGACATCCCTTCAATCCAGACAGTGGTTGGTAACCACTGTTATACATTAGCATCACGAGAGCCCTTAACAATGTGTCCATCCCTAGGCCTACCCAAGATATCCTGATTTGACTGTGGCTTTCCCTTGACATGCATGCTTAAAAGAACTGTCCCAAAGGGAAATCTAGTATATAGGCAGGATTTTCACCGTGATCACTACTGGCTCAGTTTTTCTCATTCTATGTTCTTTGAACTTGTCTTCCTATTGGAAAAACTCACTGGAGGCAGAAAGCATGTTAGATCTTATCTTTAGTGATGCTCTCTGATCTATTCTGATTCACTCCAGCTACCCCTCTTTAAAGTGTACTTTACAAGGTAGTCAGTGCTTGTTGTTAAACAGGTCATCAATCCTTCGTTCTGGTTTTCAAGCTCGCTACACTACAGATCACCCGCAGTCCTGTTTTTAAACAAGATCAGACCAAACTAGGCTCTCTGCATGTGGGCCATGGTTGTGTAGCCTGGTCTGTTTGTGGGGCCCTTGGCAGCAGGACCAGGATCTATCTCTGGTGCATGAGCTGGTTTTTTGGAGCCTATTCCCTATGGTGGGATGCCTTGCTCAGCTTTGATGTAGGGGGGAGGGACTTGATCCTGCCTCAACTTGATGTGTCAGGCTGTGTTGACTCCTCATAGGAGGCTTTACCCTTTCTGAGGAGTGGAAAGTGGGGAGGTTGGGGGAATTGGGAAGAGGGGTGGAAGGGGTAACTGTGGTTGGTATGTAAAATGAATAAAAAATTTAAAATAAAAAAATAGAATAGAATGAGGTCAGGATACAGACACCAACACTGGCCAAGAGACAATTCTGATTAAGTGAAGGGATCCACTGTTTCTTCCCTCAGGTTATAGAAATGTCTGTTAGCAAGTGTCTCAAAGGGACCTTTACTGGGCCTAGGGACCTTAGAAAAGGGCAAAATAAATCACCCTTTATAAATTAGTTCTAAAACTCCAGCTTCTTTTATGCTGTAGATAACTCTTGATGAGTTCACAGAATGCTTATAAATGTGGAGAACTGTATCCATTCTCCATCATCACCTTAATCTCGGAAGATACATCTCTCCCGGGGGAGGATAGTATTTTCACATGGTGTATGCCAAAGGTCTCGGGCTCCCTTCAGTTCAAATCTAGCCAAATTGCAAAGGTTTATTGTTTTTATTTTAAATAGTGCATTATTTTTAGTCACATATATGAAGGAAAAAGAGAAAGAGAGAGGGGGAGGAAGAGGGGAAAGGAGAAAGGGAGGGTGAGGGGAAGGGAAAGGGGGAGGGAGAGAGGGAAGGGAAAGGGAGAAGGGGAGGGAGAGGGGAAAAGAAAGGGGAAGGGAGGCCCATCTCTGTGAAATTAGCCTGGCATATAATAAGAACCAGAGAGTCTCTCCTCTGTACAAACCCAGTGATCCTCACCATTATGAAAGTTCAGGTTGGTTTGTTTCTCTCCCCAACAGTTACATACTTCCGTTTCTCAGCTTTGTGATACATCCCAGAAAGCCAGCTCATGTGTTATAATGTACATAGTAGATTCATGTGAAGGCTCTTTTGTCATGTAAGCCAAGAAATCACTCCTAGCTCTGGCCTTAGCCGTGTGTTTGCCTATCAGATGCTACATGTAGTTTCTAAGCTTTTTGCCACAGCAGTGATTTAAAAAAAAAAAAAAGTAAAAGCTAACAGTTCTGGAAGACTCTTTGGAATAGACACAAGCAGGTCCAGGAGAGTTCCAATGTCTGGTACCCAGAAAAACTAACATCTCAGTATAATCGCGTCTATCCTGATGTACTTACAGTCTATTCCCAGACCACTGTCCCTGGGAGATCTATGACGCCCCCTCTGGGCATGCTGTGGGAATAAGACTCTCAAGCTGCCGTCAGACATAGCCCCTTGTGGTTGTTTATAAACAACCCCATAGGAAAATTTAGAGCTAATTATGTAATGCAGTATGATAATTTCATACTGAATTTATGTTTTATTATCTTCCATATAAATTTTTATTTTCAGAGAAGTGCCTTCCCATAGGGTACTTACATGTAAGCACGATCTCGGCTTTCGTCTTATAAAAATGGATTGCATGGCTTGGGAACCGTTTGAAAATAATGACAACAAGCCTAGAACAGTTCTGCCATCTGTAGTTTATTTAATGTTAGATCATTATAAGTGTTTATTCCCAGTTTTCTGTTATTATACTGTTCCTAAGTTTCTTAGAGAACACATTAGTTACTGAGCTATATTGACTTGTTGTACATGTTAGTTAGGAATCTACACAAAATTTCACTACTGAATGAAGCTTTCTAAGTTACAATCTCACTTGTTTTAATGGGATACAGACTTATAGAGTAAACCTGAATCTCTTCGGATTCTCTTCTAGTTTTAAGATGATAACATTTGGTAATAGAATCTGTAAGTTCTCACAACCTCTATCTAGTAAAAAAAAAAGAGCCAGGACAACACAGGAAATGAAGATTCACTATTTGTTATTTATAAAAATGTGGATTATAATCAGGATTATTTGCTTATTTTTAATAGGAAATTTATATTCTAACCACAATTACCCCTCTTTCAGCTCCTCCTATATCCTCCCCACTTCTTCCTCTCACCCAACTCCATGCCTTTTCTTTACCTCTCTCTTTAGAAAACCAACATACAAGCAAACAGTAAACCTCAACCAACCAAACCAACCAACAAAACCCCCAAACAGACAAACAAAAAACACAGCAACATACACACATACCCACGAAAACACACAATTATAAACCATAATATTCATGCAAAAGACCAATAAGACAAAAAGTGTACAAAAATATCCTTGAGTTAATTTTATATTGGCCATTTACTACTAGGCATGGGTCTTACCGTTAAGTGTGGTTAATATACCAGTGATACACCATTGGAGAAAATTAATTTTTCCTTTGCAGACAGGTTCCAATTAGAGAGAACTTCTTTTTTAATATTTATTTATTTATTATGTATACAATATTCTGTCTGTGTGTATGCCTGAAGGCCAGAAGAGGGCACCAGACCTCATTACAGATGGTTGTGAGCCACCATGTGGTTGCTGGGAATTGAACTCAGGACCTTTGGAAGAGCAGGCAATGCTCTTAACCTCTGAGCCATCTCTCCAGCCCTACAGATAACTTCTTGGTCAGTGGTGGGAGATCTTGCCTGCTTCCCCCTCTCATACTGGAACTCCATCTGGATTAAACCTGTGCAGGACCTGTGTGTCATGCCATAATCTCTGGGAATTTAATGTTTATCAGTATTGTTGGGTCTGAAAGACAGTTTCCATAGAGTCATCTGTCACCTCTGCCTCTTACAATTTCTCACCCTCCTCTTCCATATAGCTCCCTGAGCCCTGAGGGCATTCTGTTTTAGGCTGAATGTTCTTAAATCTCTTGGTCACCACACATTTGACAGTTGCAGTTTTCCGTGTTAGCTCCCATCTACCACAAGAGGAAGTTTCTCTGATGAAGGATGAAGAAGACATTGATCGATAGGTATAGCATAATGCTGTTAGGGGTCATTTTTTTGCTACATGTCTTTACCAGAACAATAGTGTTTACTTTCCCTTAGGCCCATGACTTATCCAGTCTCAGGTTATTGGCCACCCGATCAGTGTCAGGCATGAGATCCATCTCATAATGAACCTTAACTCCAATCAAAGTGGTTGGTTACTCCCACAGCATTTATGCCATTATGACACCAACATATCCTTTGGGCAGGTCACCATTACAGATCACAGGGTTTGTAGATGAGTTGATGGTTACCTTTCTCCTCTGGTAGCATGCACAATACCTTCTATTACCATGAACACTGGTTAGTAGGGGGTGAAAGTTCTAGCTAGGCACCAGTTCAGCTTCTCCATGTCCAATGAAATGTGTAAGTGTTGTTCAACAATAGGTCCTTACCCTATGTTTGTGGAGATGTTTGGAGTTCTCCATGGGGTCCCTTTGGCCAATGACTCAACTAGATATGACCTGTTCCTGGCACTGGAGGCTTTACTTTGTGTCAAGAGATACCTAGATGAAGCATTGTCTCTTCCATTATTTGATGACCCCATTTATATTTATTTCATATATGTATATTTAGGAATCTTCTAGAGTAGGTTTGCATATGGGTCCTCAAAGAGCCCTTAGTGTTAGTTGTCCCTTTCCCTACTCTCTTCTTTACCTCTCTCTTCTATTCGCCTCTGCATTTAACCCTCCCACTCCCTTCTACCCAACTCCTGTCTCCCAATAATTATATATTTTATTTCCTC
The DNA here is from genome assembly GCF_903992535.2 of Arvicola amphibius. NCBI lineage: Eukaryota > Metazoa > Chordata > Mammalia > Rodentia > Cricetidae > Arvicola > Arvicola amphibius. Next base: position 133,584,647 of record NC_052051.1, read on the forward strand.
TTCTTTGGAAGATCGTCCCCTCCCTCCTAGTTCCTTACTAGGCACCTAATCTCTGTCATTATATGGATTCTAAAATGGATATCACACAGACTAATAGCTTAAAAACTAACCTCGATAAGCATCCTTTTCTTTATATTGTGAATATTTTCATGTATAATTTTACTAAAATATTTCCTGTGCCTTTTACCTGGGTTTCTTCTCCTTTCTCTATATCTACTATTAATAGATTTAGTGTTTTCATAGTTTCAGGTTTACTAGACATTTTGTGCCTAAAGTTTTTTAGATTTAACATTTTTTGACTGAGCTATCTATTTCTTCTACTTTGTCTTCAAGACCAAAACTTATTTCTTCTATGTTTTTTTTTTTTTTTTCATTAGTTGGTGAGGGTTACCTTTGTGGTCTTTGTTTGACTTCCTGAGTTTTTCACTTCCAGTTTTACTTCAGTTTGGGTTTTCTTTAGTGGTTTTGTTCCTTTTTTAAAATTCAAGTTTTATGTCTTGAATTGTTTTCATTGTTTCATTCAACTTTTGTTTTTTTACAATCTTCAGAAGGTCCTTATTTGTATACTTTTAAAGGTCTTTGAATATATTTATAATTGCTATTTTGATGTCCTTGTCTTGTGCTTCATTTAGCTAAATTGCTTTTCTCAAAGCACATTGCAATAGGGTTTCTGACTTCTGGAGGAGACATATTGTCTTTGTTTTTTCATGTTTGTGCTTTTCCCTGGGGTTATGACATTTGAAGTGTTTCTTGATATAGACATCTTGTCCTGTCTTTGTTGGGTAGGTGTTCTATTCTTTGGTTACCCTTTTCCACTCTAGGTCCAAGCCAAATGTGGTGGCTGTGGTGTCCCTGTTTCCCAGCCAGGCGTGGTACACTTGAGATCCCTGGTAGAGAGAGTAATGTTTAGCGCCAGCCAAGTGTTGTGGGGTGAGGTCCCTGGTAAGAGCTCTTCTGCAGATGGGCAGGGAGTCGCAAAGGAAAGAAGATGGGCTAAAATGGTTTGCAGAGCGATTGAGCTGGAAGAACTAGGGGATCTTTGAATCTGACCAAGAGGCTGAGTCCCTAGAGGATGGGTGTGAACTATGAGAAGGAACTCCTGCCGGTGGTCCACAGCAGGACTAATGGTAAATCTGGCAAATCTGGAGAAACCAGAACAAAGGACAGGAAAGAGGATGAAGGTCCGCTACGTGAGTTCCAACCTGTGTGGCAGCTATGGGTCCTTAGTTGGAAGATGTTCTGTGGGTCAGTGGAATCACAGAGAACTGGACATGGGCTAGAAAGAAATACTGCAAGTGCTGCTGGGAAGAACTGGTGGCTCTCTGGGGCTTCACTAAGAGGCCAAGTACAGGAAGGATAGGATTAGGTTTGGAGCAGAGGACCAAGCAGCTAGGCTGCAGCAGAACTAAGAATAAATCTACAATATGATTCATATGTGCACAAGCTTATAGATTATTGATTTGCAGTATTACTTGACTCAAATCTACTATTATATTGTATATTTTTAGAAATTATTAAAATGTTTTCTCAAATAGAGACAGTTTAGAAAGTAAACAAAGTTATTAAGAGGAGAAATAAATGTTTAGACACTTTTATATGACAGAACTAATAATATTTATTATTACTGTATTGCATGACTCATAGGGCAATTTCAGAATACAAACTGGCAGTTTCAAAAGTCTATGTAACTAGACAATACACACAAGAATTAATTAGAGAGATAGGATGATGAATATAGTTGCGATAATACATTTTATTGAATAATATTTTGGTATTGTAAGATCTGTTATAATGTGAATTATGGGAAAACTTACCAGCAGGTGGTAGCACCAGTTAACAAATATGCCTCCAGTTCACCAAGCAAGCAGTTCCGAAGGGGTTACTGGCTGCAAGAGCACTAACATTCTGCTCTGTCAGAACCCTGAACTGGAACTTGACGGCCTGATTCTTGACCCCAGCTCTGTTACATATAGTCCTCATGATTTCAGAAAGAGTCTGTAATCATATAATGCTTAGATATAAGTAAACTTTAGACAGGAACTCTTGCTTTACTTTAAGGGTAGGAAGCACAGATTGTTGTTAGATAGTATGAGAAAGGGATAGTGCTATCTAGGGCAGGCTATTTCCTCCCTCTTCTTGCCCTCTCCCCAGCCTATTTATGTCTTAGTATTTAGTCATATATTTTCATATAGATTCCCAGTAGGACAATGTGATCATCTTGCTGCCTTTTAAAGAGTGTACTCAGAAATGTCAAATGATTTTTTTATTGCTCACCTAGTAACATTTTTTGAGTATTTTTCAATTCTGTTTCTTTCCAGATGTAAGCTGTTAAGAACTCTGGTATCATTTGGTCTGAGGAAAAGCAGTTCCATGTTCTCAGAGCTTTATGTTGTAACCATTTTCGCCTAAGGCTTACATATTTATATACTAAAGCGGAAAATCTTCAGTATGCAGGACAGGAATTCAAATGCTATCCTTAAGGAATTTTGCAGAGGAAAACACCATCTCCGTGCACCTCCAGGTCTGCAGGATAGGACGATAGCGAACCTGCACACTGACTTATGTTTGCTGAATATTTACTCAGTGAGAAGAAGTGGATGACTGGCCAGAGAATTGAAAACCATCAATATCCGCGTCTCCTGAAAATGAGGGACGTTATTCTTCATTCAACAGATTTTACTGATCACATACAATAGACCGAGCATTCTGCTAGGGGGACAAGGCAGGCAGGACACACATCATTTTCAGAGCTGTGCTTTAACAGCTGATCTATAGGCAGAAGTGAAATGCGAATAAAACATCAGGCCAGAAAAGGGAGCCTTGAGACAAAATGAATGAATAGGAGGCTGTTTGGATTATACCTCAGCTGAAAGAAGTTGTGTGACTAGCAGAGAGGAACGAAGAGTGTCTAGTCGAGGAAATAGACCGGCAGAGAAGATTTGAAGTTGAGGTGTTTAGGCAGAAGGCTGTACTGAAGGATCTAGGTTTTGCATAACCATTGGCAAGTGACTTCGATTTGCTTTGCTTCTTGATTGCCTTATCTGGCCATTGAAAATGATGGCAATCTACTTTTTAAGAGTTATACGGAGAACTAAGTGTGCAATTTAGTGCACAGCAAACTCTTAATAAAGGCAACAACGAGCCGATTTCGCTGAGATATGTGTGCGATACAGCAGAGCGGTTTTAGGACACCCGAGTTTGGATGTTGTATCTTGGGTTTATTAGGGCAGAAATGGGAAGTGCAGAGTCTCACAGAGAGGGGTCAGTAAAAAGATACATCGGTGGTGTCGAACGTAGCAGCTGTTCCCAGGCTGTTTCAAAACACAGTGAATGGAGGCATGCGCAGGATGATATCTCAAGAGGACAGCTATGAGGTAATGTGAGCCTGGGCTCGGGTAAGGGATTTGGAAGGACTTGACTATAAATTGGATGGGAACAAGACGGAGGGAAGATGAAAGTTCCTTTAGCGACATGAGCCTAGCGAACTAGGAGGAAGGCTGTACCTTCGGCAAAAGGCTTTCGTTTTGTGTTTGTTGTTTTTGTTACTTTTATTGTTATTAGTATGTATGAGGAAAGCAAATACATATATTTTATGGGGAAGAGCGGGCAAGAAAGCACAAAGCATCAGGCAGCAGGGTCCAAGACCAGGGCTGAACGTTTCTGTTGGGGATAATCTGCTGATTTTCATAGCGTTCATTGAAACCAGCTGTCTCTACTAAAGGTAGCAGGGGAAAGTAGAACATTAAAAAGGAGGGAAAAAAACATATAAAAAGATTCCGAGAAAGAATATCCTGAGGGCTGATAGGAACATTTGGGGAGTGAAACATTGCCAAGTGTCACAGCAAGCCAAACTCTGTGTCCATGAACTTGGAAGAGTAACTTCCTCTTCCTGTACAAAGATTTTTTTCCCACGTCCTTAAAGCCCCATCCTTATTTAAAATGTCACGGGTGGAATCAAAAGAAAATCCCTCTTGCCAGAATGTCATAAATTACTATCTGGCTGGAGATAGGTGGAGCAACGACAAATGCAGGCACCCCGCTTTCTGTTAAACAGAGTTTCTAATGTAAAATGAGTGGACTCTCTTTCCAGAACAAGTTGACCACCCATAAACCGTGGGGCAAAAAGGATTAGAAATCCTTCTCAGAGCCTCTGGGAAGACTTCCTGAGCTCCGAGAGTTACAGTGCTGGGGCAATATGCTATACTTATTTATATAACACGTTTGCACCATCACATTATATTTTCAGGCTGGGCTGTGATCCTTAAAGACTTTAAAGGCAATCATTATAAAGGCAGCATTACTAGGATATAAAGAACATATAACATTACCAATTTACCCAAATATGATTCTTTTAATAAATACTGTTATCACACTATAGAACATTTCCATGTCTATAAAAAGTTGCTTTCATTGCCTTTTTGCACCCCAACATTTTTCCCTTTTTCTGGTCTCTGGCAATTACCATCATCTTCATATTCAACTAAGTTAAACTTTTCTAGAACTTCATATCAATAATATTAGGCAGCCTGTGCCTGTTTTATTTGTTTATAATCTGCTCTTAAAATTCATTTGTGTGATTTATTACAGTAATGCCTGTATACCATCCTGGCGTTCAGTAGGCTGAGGTATGAGGATCATGATTTTGAAGGCAGTCTAAACTGCATAGTGAATGGAAACCAGCATGGTCTACATAGGGAGACGCAGGTGGAATTCCTACCCTCTTTTGATTAATCATCATACTTTATTCAGAATTCCAATACATCCCTGACATCTTTTTCCATGATCCATTCCAGGATGCTACACTGTGTTTAGCTGTTGTATCATTTTAATTTCCCACAGGCTGTAATTGTTTTTCGAACTTTTCTTGGTTTTGGTGACATAGAGGGAATTTGACAACAAATTTGGAGAATGCCTGGCAAGATTAATTCGCTAATAGTTTCCTCATAGTTTGATTGGCAATAAGGGTCTTTTAGAGTACTGTATATAGGATCTGAGTTAACTAGTTTTTTAAATCACTGGACCCTTACTAGAGGACTTGTTTAGCTCCTGATTTCCAAGGTGTCAGCCTTTATTTTCTTTTTGCTATGCACTTGGGTAGAAGATTATGGCTTGACTGTACATGGTCAAAGTTTTCACATCATGGCAAATAGGAAATAGAAAAGACATAGAGGCGGGGCTGAAACAAGATACGTCCAAATAATTCCAGCTCCCGTGCTTTACTTTTAAAACAGAAGCCCCACTTCCTGAAGTTCCCAGAGCTTTTGAAAGCAGTGCCCTCAGTAGGGGAGCAAACACTGCATACACACATACATTGACCTGTGGAGGACATTTCGTACACAAGTAGCGCCCTCAAGCCCTCGGCGCACAGCCTCATGCCCACCTAATACTGAAGTCTGCATGTGGTCCAAGAGTTCCCAACAACAGTTCCAGTGTTTTTCAAACACTCGAGTTCAAAGTCTTTTCTGAGGTGCAAGGCAAACTTGTGAGCCCCTGTAAAATCACCAAGTCACACACTTCCAAGACAGAAGGGGCCAGCATAGGCATACTCTGTCATCTGTCTAGATTACTGTTCTGGGTGGTCTTGAAAATGATGTGTCTTTTGTAGCTGTTGGAGGGAGTGTTATGTCATGTTGGTTAGGTCCAAGGAGCCTGCCAGGCAGTTTAACTCCGCTAGTGTTAAAAACCCTGGAGTGTTTTTCATCGCTGAAATAGGGGTTAAAGTCCCCAACTATGACTGCATTGAGGCTTTTATCCCACTTCATGTTTATCAGTGCTTTATATATTTGGGCATTCCAGTAATGCATACATACAAACTTAGAATCGTTTTTCATTCTTGACAAAGTGGCCATTTTTCCATTATATATTTTCTTCTCTGTCTTCTTTTGTAGCTCATTTTGTGCTTTTTTTCATAATATCCCTTAAGTATTATTTATTTGTAACCTTGTGTTTTCATCCCTTGCCTTTTGGGTTTTTTAAAATGTAATTTTTATGCACATGGGTGTTTTGTCTACATGTATGTCTGGGCACTGTGTCCATACCCAGTGCCCTTTGAGGCAAGAAGAGTGTGTCCGAGCTCCTGGAATTGGAGTTACAGTTGTGAGCTGCCACATAGTGCATGACATTGAACCTGAGTCCTCTGGAAGAACAGTACTCTTAGCTACCAAGCCATCTTTCCAGCCTCTTTTCTGTTTTTGTATGCATGTTTTCTGAATGTTTTGTAGATAAAATTTGAGTTCATGAAGGAAATAAAAAGTTCTTCCTATTATGGGAAGCTATTTTGAAATGATAGCAACTTCACATTGAATAGAAAGGTAGTGTAGGAAGCTACCTGATAAAAACACTCTCCAAGTGTACTCTATTCCCTTTCATATTTTATATTTTTTGCATCTTGTATATCTAGTGGTATTTTGTTTGTGTTTTTAACAAATAAAGCTTGTCTGAAGATCAGGGTACAGAGCTAAGCCACTGGAGGCCAGGTAGTGGTGGTTCACACCTGTAATACAAGAACTTGGGAGTCCCTTGCCTTTAATCCCAGCACTAGAGAGGTAGAGACAGGAAGGAATATGACTGGACGGAGAAAGGAATATAAGATGGGAGGAGACAGTCTGAGGTTGGTGTAGACAGTTGCAGTGTGAGGAAGAAGTCTGAGGAGACGGTCTGAAGACAGGTTGGCCCCTTGGGTCTGAGCATTCTTAGAGGTAAAAGGTCCCTCTAGTGGCTGGCGGTACTGCTTCTCTGATCCTTCAGCTTTCACTCCCTAATATCTGACTCTGGGTTTTATTTATTAAGACCAATTAGAATTTGTGCTACAGGTATATATGTACATTGGGTACATCTTAGCTTAGTAATATATTTTAGATTTTTATCCTCACATTAAGAATACAAGTGGCTACAGCAATTTGAAGCCTTTTGAATTTCTGTAGTTACTAGTGAGTATATAGAACATATTATCTTTCCTTTTTAAACAATATTTTTATTCTTTTTTTATTCCTTTTTTTTTTTGGTTTTTTTCGAGACAGGGTTTCTCTGCAGCTTTTTTAGAGCCTGTCCTGGAACTAGCTCTTGTAGACCAGGCTGGCCTCGAACTCAGAGATCCGCCTGCCTCTGCCTCCCGAGTGCTGGGATTAAAGGCGTGCGCCACCACCGCCCGGCTTTTATTCACCTTCCTCCCCAGGCTCTTCCCATATCCGCCATCTCTTTCTTTCCTTACTTCCAACCCAACTTTGAGTTTTTTTCTTTATTTTCCCCCATTAATTCTAATTTGTATTTCCAAATGGTCTTGAGAGTGGGGTCTGCTGTGTTGTGTAGTTGACCGGCCAGGAGTCATGCTGTTCAAGAGAAGTGACGTCCTCTCTCCCATCAGCTATCAAATGTCAATCAATATCTCCTCAGTTAGTAATGGGATTCCATGCCTCAGTCTCCTCTTTTGTGCTGGGCTTTTGTCTAGCTTGGGCTTTCATGGGCCTTGTGCACATTGTCGCATAACAGTAACTGCCCCATGATGTCCAGAAAACACTGTTTCCTTAATGTCACCCACCGCTGTTGGAGCTTGCAGTCATTCTTGCGACTATTACACCTGCGGACATATCTTCTCAGGCCAGCTGTTGTAATGTGCAGAGTTCACAGCTGGGTGGAAATGAGGATGGCTTTCCCCCTTCGATAGCATGTGTAGTACTTTCCAGCATCATGGGAGCAAGCCAGTGGGACTGAAGCTTCCAGTTCAGCACCAGCTTGATTTCTCCTTGTTCTGTGACTCGCTCATTTTGAGACAGATACTTTAATATTCAAGTCTGGGTGCTGGGTGAAATGCCTTCAACTGTCCCCAAGACCCTACAGGCAGGTACCAAGTGCTAAAGAATAAACAAGTAAGTGGAGGTAATTTTATGAATTTATGTAGAACAGTGACTGTATTGTTTACTCAATACCTTCAGTAAATGTTAATGTGGGTGCTGCCCAGGGGCTAATGTCTAGAGAAGTTTGTTCTCATTTCCCTGAAACCTAAAACAACAGAGATCTCCCAGGTTTAGTCAGCACATGGGCTTCCCAGTTTGATTCCAGTTCTTTCTGTAGCCTAGCTAGCTCCTCCATTTTCTGTTCTTCATCCTACTTCCTGACCTCTCTAAGTGCTGTATTTTCTAGGCTTCCCTTCCGGTCATTCTCTTTTGTACTCCTGCGTCTCCTTGCCTTGCTTCTTTGTGGCCAGATGAAAAGCTGCCTACACTAGAGTGCCTCTGAGTATAGAAACCGAGACCAGGCTGGTGCACACTTAGAACTCTTTTGACCTACTCTGCCAAGACTGGTCCAAGGGGCAAAACATGGCCAGAAAGCAAATGCTACTGAGCAAGAAAAGTAGCATGAGGCCACATACCACATCTTCGAATGTTGAGTTGGAAAGACCTCTAGAAATAATTTAGTCTAAGTAAGACTAAAACAAGATCCACTGAGGTGAAGCAGCCTGCTCAACACTTGTAGCACAAGGAATAAAAACCCAGAGACAGATATTGGAGTTCAAGCTGAAGATCAGAAAAGCAAAACATCCAAGCCGCTAGAGAAACTCTACCCAGGCTGGGCGACTGCAGACTGAGACCTAAGCCTCTGTCTCCTCCTGTCTTGTATTCATTCCCCTTTAGTGCTTGGATTAAAGGCATATGACTTCCTAGTACTGGGACTAAAGGTGTGTGACACCACTGCCTGGCCCATATAGCTGACTAGTATAGCTGTTTTGCATTCTGTTCTTCAGGCAAGTTTTATTTATTAAAATATCAATAAAATATCACTACAAACACTGCACACTGACCTCCTCTGCACAAGAAGTTTAAGATGGAGGGAGAAAAAAAAAATCCCAACTTTCTGCCATGCTGCTCAGTGCTTTAGAAATTAATCTTTGTTCCTATGGGTTCATGGTAAATGCCAAAAATGATATCCCAAATGCTGTGAGACAATGGGCTTGTACTCAATCACTTATATTGTATTGTTTTAATAAAATGCTGATTGGCCAGTAGCCAGGCAGGGAGTATAGGTGGAGCGATCAGGCAGGAAGTAGAGGCAGGACGATGAGAACAGGAGAATTTGGGGAAGAGGAAAGAGTCAGTTTGCAGTCATCACAGAGGAAGCTAGATGCAGAGGAAGCAAGATGAGAGTGTCTCGCTGATAAAAGGTACCAAGCCATGTGGCTAACACAAACAATTATGTGCTAATGCAGGATATAAGAGTTAATAAGATAGCAGAGTTAACAGGCCAACCAGTTTATGATTAGTGTAGACCTCTGTGTATTTCTTTGGGACTGAATGGCTGTGGGACTGGGTGGGACAGAAACCTCTGTCAACACCCAAGCCCCTTCCCTCATTTACTTGCTCCCTTCTTGAGTGCAGAGATCCCATAGCTGTCCTTGAAAGCTCAACTGCTTCTGCCAAGACATTGTTAAAATAATCTGCACCCCCACCCACACACACTCTCTATAACTCAAGGGGGAGCTAGTGAGTCCAACAAAGACAAAAGATGAGTCTAAGGTTTACAGCTAGTAACCACTTATGAGTGAGTACATACCATGTTCATCTTTCTGAGTCTGAGTTAACTCACTGAGGATGTTTTTTTTTTTCTAGTTCCAACCATTTGAATGCAAATTTCAAGGTGTCATTTTTTTTAACCACTAAGTAAATTGTGTAAATGTACCACATTTTCTTTATCCATTCTTCGGTTGAAGACTTGCAGTTTCTTAAGCTCCTCACTCTCCTCCTCTGCTGGACTTTTGCAGGTCACAGGCCTTGTGGGATATTTGGTTCCCAGTATGAGAATCTGGGGTCTCTGGAAATCTTGGTCACAGAATATCTGGAGGGTAACAGATCTCCAGTCCAAATCACAGACATTTACTTAGTTCCCCCAGATCCAGTTCACCTGTAAGTGCTGACCCAATTAGATAGAAAACAGAGAAACCAGATAACCTGGCTCTATACATTAAACTCTGTTCATGCTATTCAACTTGATGGATGGTTGATTCCTTCTTTCATCGCTTTTTATTGAAGGGTAGTCTTTGGGTAAATTCTTCTACTGTCTCTGAACTGAAAATCTAGTAATGCCTGATGGTAGAAGAAGTTCTATTATAGTTTTAAGACACAAGATCTTTACAAACACCTATGTCAGTCCAAGCCTGTCATCCTAACACTTCAGAAGCTGAAGCAGAAGGATCAATAGTTCATGTCCAGCCTGGACCGCATAGATAAAACAGAGGGAGGAAGGGAGGGGAAAGTCAGAGAGTCAATTGGTGAAAGGAGAGGGAGACAGAGAAGACGGAATTGACTTTGAAGTAGAATAAGGTAGAAAATACCATTTATTAGATACTGATTTATTGATTTATTTAGTGGTTTATTTAAAACACTGCTTGTACTACCTGTTTGCCAAGAGTGACTTCACTTGCTCCCTGGGTCAGAATGACCTGGAGAAATAGCTGAAACAATGTACTGTTGCCCTTAACAACCTGAGGACTTCCACACAGGATTCTGTAAAATCTCTCTTGCTTGCCCATTCTGCCTTGTAGCTTTAGAGACTAGAAAGAGAACGCTAAATCCAAAACTCAGGCCTTTCAGGAGCTGTCCTGGCTTCGGTTCATGGGGTGGGGGGCATCCTTCTCTTTTAGTCTCGCTGGTGTCAGAGGGCCTATTCCAGAATGATTCCTACAACAGTTTTCTTGGGCAGGAATAAGCCTGTCAGTTTTCGTAACTGCTTAAAATGAGTTCTCCTATCTGTAACGCTGAAAGAAATTAATCACTATTCATTTACTGACTTTTCCTTCAGGACAGAATCTGGCTATGAAGACTTGGCTAGATTGAACTTGCTGCGTAGCCCAGGTTTGCTTCAAACTTGAAGTAATTTTACTGATTCAGCTTTCTGGGTTCTGGAATTGCAGGCTCGTACCACCGTATCCAACAATGAATCTACTTATTAAAAATAAATAAATCTGTTTGCTTTATAAGTAAGCAATGCTTTAAAAAAAACATATATAAGTACAACTTATCTGTATATAAACTGTTTTAAGAGAAAACTATGTAACTTTTTTTCTATTTGTCATAGACTAGGATTCTAAAATCATAATATCAGGCTATAGCTTATTGTCTATAATATTTAGGAAGCTGTGTTTAGGCACTGGGTGTAATTGAAGATATTTATAACCCCAGCACTTGGGAGACTGAGACAGTAGGACCATAAATGGGAGGCTCGAGTAGGTCTTATAGTAAGATCCTATTTTAATCAATAGATGTGAGGATCAGTGACATGGTCCAGCTGGTAAAAGCATTTACTGCACATGCCTGACAACCTGAGTTCAAACCCCAGAACTCAGAGTGGGTGGAGAAAACTGACTCCCACCAATTGTCCCCAGACCTACACACACACACATACACACACACATACACACACATACACACACACACACTTGCACACACATGTGAACACACACACACACCAAAAATAAATTATTAATTTTTAAAATTTATCTTAAAGTTAAACATGATAGTGTAAACCTTTGACCCCAGCACTTGGAGACAGAAGTAGTTTGATCTCTGTGAGTTTAAGGACATCCTGGTCTACATAGTGAGTTCCTCCAGAACAGCTAGAGTTACAGAACGGAACCCTGTCTCAGAAAAAAAAAAAAAACAAATGGATAAATAAAGTCACATTAGTATTTAATTTCATTGAGAATTATTTTTATTTATTTTATAAAATAAAATATTATAGTACCAATATTAAAAATGCTATATTTAAGGCTGAGAATGTAGCTCAGAGGTAGAGTGCTTGCTTAGCATTCACAGACTCTAAGCTGAATCCAAAACTCTGCAAAAAGAAAAGAAAGGTTTTATTTAAAGTTGCTCATGTAGCTTCAAAAAGCAGTGCTAAACAAGCCTATGGGAAGAGAAAAATTGTAGATACCACAAGGACACATCCGGTTTTATCTAAGATACTAGACATATTCTTCATTTTTTTTTTTTTTTGAGAGAGGGTACTCTGTAGCCCAGGATGGCCTCAAAATCACTATGTAGCTAAGGTTAGCTTTGAATCCCTAATCCTCTTGACTCAATCTCCCAAATCCTGTGATTTGTCCTATCACACCCAGCTGGATTATATTCTTACAAAATATAACTTACTTTATGTTACTTTCAATTTTCAGACTTTCTTATCTTTTTGGATTTATTACCATACAGACAAAAATAATTAAGGTTAAATTTCTTTCCTCTGATCACCATCAAATTTACTCGAAATCGCCAGTGTTTGAATCTTTTCATCTTACTCCCCAGTTGTCTTCTAAACAAGAACACTATGTGAACACTGGGAGAGACCCCAACCAGCAAGGATGCGGGCAAGAAACTTACAAATCTCACCCTCCTCAATCAGCAGATGATGTCTGTCAGGGGTTCGAGTGTGGAAGGCTTCAGCCTGCAACTACTCTGTTGCTTGAATATACCACAGACCCTGGCTATTCAGTTTCCTTGGGGCATGAACTGAATCCTCACTCTGGCATTGGTGGTGGGCTCCATCGAGAGCACCAAGCACTTCAGCTCGCCAGTTGCACCAGACTCCAGTCACCACAATGCATGACTTATACTGGGCCTCCACAGAATTGACCTGGGCATGACATTCCTTACATCTCAGCCTTCTTTAAGTCCTACTTTGATTTGGCCCAGCGTCCAGGCATAATGGCAACTGATGGGTTACCACTCTGTGTCCTCAGTGCATCAGTGGCCTTCTCCATGATGAAGTTCAAACACAACTGTAACCCAATGCAAATAAGAACAATGAAGACATAAAGGAGTGGAGAAAGCTTTGTTACCCTCAGCAAGCAAGGAGAACACAGGAGTCATTTCCAAGACTGCACTCTTTTTAAACAAAGGAAGCACACGGGGTCATATTTAGGCATATCCATATAGGATGGGCCCATTCGTAAGTATGCTCAGGTAAAGAGTATTTTCCTGAGTATGTTCAGTTTCAAAGAAAAAATAGTAGACACATCTTGGAATGTGCTTAGCTGTACTGAAGGTATATTGAAGGATGCGAGAGAGAAAACACAATTCATATATAAAGAAAAACCTGTCAGAATAACAGCCCATTTCTTGTTGGAAGCTTTAAAAGCATGAAGAGCCTGGAGCAATTCATTCAAAGTCTTAACAGACCATGAGAACCAATTTAGAGTGAAATACTCAGCAAGATAATCTACCATAATTGAAAGAGAAGAACAAACTTCCTGTGATTAAAAACAGAGTAGTATTTATATCCAACAAACCAAACCTAAAGAAAATGCAGGAAACAATATTTCAGCTTGAAGTGAGGAATGAGCAAAGCCAAGAGACTGTGGGAAAAAGTCGTTAATTACTACAACACAAAGTGCCACAGCGAAAACAAACAATCAAACAAAAACGTCAACAACACAATGACTACAATCAAAACACACATAACAATAAAACTTTAACTATTGGTGGCCTCAATTCTTCAATCAAAAGACACAGACTGAGTGAATAGATTACAAAACAAAATCCACTTGTCTGTTGTCCACAAGAAACACTTACACCTTTAACTTGAGTTAAAGGGTGGATAAACATATTCCAATTAAATGAGACTAGGATGTAAGCAGGCATCCCTATCCCAATAGCTGACAAAATAAGCTTCAAATTAAAACTAATCATAGGGGGACAGTTAACAATAAAGATATTGCTATTCTATACACAGACACACCAAACTCTGGTGTGCCCAACTGTATATAAAAATATGTACTACTGGCTTTAAAGACAGATTAACATTAACCCACTAATAGTAGATGATGTCAATACATACGCTTTCTCCAATAGGCAGGTCATCTGGACAAAATAATAAGCAAAAAAGCATTAGAATTAAATGACATAATGAAATACATCCAATAGACGTAACAGATATCTCCAGAATATCCCATGCAAATACCAAAAAATACACATTCTACTGAAACAAAACCACATTCTGGGGCATGAAACAAATCTTTACATAACTCTTTGTGTCTTATTTGACTACATTGCAATAAAACTTAAAATCTCTCATAAGTATACAAATTCATAGAAATCAAACAACTCATTACTTAATAAGGAATTGGTCAAAGAAGAAATCAAGAAAGAAATAAAAAACGGCAACAAAATGAAAACAAAAAACACAACACAGCACAGACTTTGGGACACATCGAAAGCAACCATACCATGAAAATATTAGTTCTAAGTGCCTGTATTAAGAAATCAGAAGGAGCAAAAATAAATGATTTTAGTAACGCAACTCAAAAATTTGGAAAACTACACACCAGATTATCTAGCATCTTTAAAGGGAGGTATACTGACATTCATTTGTGGAGCAAATAAAACAAGTTAACTGTGTGTATGTGTGTAAAAAGAGTATATACAAATACGTACTTATATGTGTGTACCTATACACATACATATACATGTTTATAAAGCTGTATTAATATATGCAATATTTATACTGTGATATACAGTTTTATGGGTACCAATAATTATTATTCAATTACATTAATTCAGAAAGAGAATTGAAAATATGGTCATGTGATACCAGCACCCTTAGGACAGTACCTCCAGGTTGCTTTTATCATGTGCACATAATAGTTGGTATGTGTGGGGTTAACCTGACATTTAACTTTTTATCTTAGACTTGCTTAACTACCTCTGGTCTTGGTAAATTGACAGCAGGTGAAGATAATCTACATTTTGAAATTCCTGTCTTGTTCAACCAAAGTTGGCTGCAAAGCTCACGGCTTAGGGAATTTCTCTTTCTTTCTTTCTTTCTTTCTTTCTTTCTTTCTTTCTTTCTTTCTTTCTTTCTTTCTTTTCTCTTTCTTTGTTTGTTTCTTTCTTTCTCTTTCTCTCTCTCTTCCTCCCTTCCTTCTTCCCTCCTCTCCCCCCCCACTCTCTCTCTCTTTCTCTCTCTCTCTCTCTCTCTCTCCATGAGTCATGCCATGAATAACGTTTAGAAATGACTCTTCTGGGAAGTGACATAAAGTGCTTACTTATTGGAGTGATCATTCCTGTCCTTTTCATGCCTGTGCTGGAAACTGTACTGTAGCACACTTCCTTTCTCTACAGTGACGGTTAAAACAAGCACTGGTTTTGTTGCTCTTGCTTGGGTTGAATATATGAGTGAAGTCTTTAATTTTAGGAGAGCTTGGCATTTTTGGCTTCTCATCCATCAACCTCTTGGAAGGACTTTGTTTGGTAGATTGAAATATGGTGCTTCTCCTCAGTGAATAGTTTTAGTCTCCTCTCCTCATGGGAAACATTGTCTTGAGTTCACCAATGAGAGCCATCTGTGAGGGAAGCAGATGGTTTTGAGAAGCACTGAGCTGAGCACAAAGCCTGCAGAATTTGAGAAGGAAAATACTCTTCTTTAAGTGCTAGGGTTTTCATTTTATTTTTATAAAATAGTCATCGTTTCTCTCTGTTGTTTATGGTTTGTTTTGATGGTAGCTTTGGTTAAAATTGTTTAAATGTCTTTCTTAAGAAACAAAGATGTATTTTTAAAACCCTATTATAAATATCTGATGACCAGCACTTAATATAAGTGGCTCCACCAGACAATGACAAGTTTTCTCATTTTCCTCCAGTTACTTAGCTAACAGCACCTCAAGACAACTTTTTACTATGGGAAGACCGCTGAGAGATAATCTGTCTGTACATTATAAAGATGTGTCTCTGCCTCACTGTCTTCTGATTGGTTTGATAAAGAGCTGAGTGGCCAATATCTAGACAGGACAGAATAGGCGGGACTTCTGGGGAGAGAGAGGAACTCATAAAGGATCTGAGGCACATGGGATTTATCCAGCGAGATACAGAGGGAGTAAGGCATACAGAATGGAGGAGACCTAATGAGCCACGGGGCAGAGTGTAGATTAATATAAATGGGTTAAATTAAGTTATAAGAACTAGCTGGGAACAAGCCTAAGCTAAGTCCAACCATTCGTAATTAATAACAAGTTTCTGTGTTATTATTTGGGAACTGGCCATTTAAAGAAACCCCTGCTACAGTTTATTTGTATTTGGCAAAAACAGAGGAAATATCCTATTATCTATCTTATCTTTGTGAGTTTGTTTTATACATAAGTTAACTTTTTATCATAACTAAGGGACCTTAAATCTAACTATTAAGTCTTTAACTCTAAGAAAGACCCAAGAAGGCTAAAATGTTCTTCAGAATTTGGAATCGGTTCTTTCAACATATTCTTCTAGTTTCTTTCTCATGGAAGTATTAAATATAAAGTTGTTGGAAAAAGTAAGTATAAGGTTGGCATGATAATATCAGATGTAGAATTTTACATATTGCTAACAGCACTCTCCATCTCAGACATGGAAGTCTGCTTGATCTGTTTGACTTTGTACTACCAAGTAAAAATCAGTATCTGTGGAGTGAAACTGGTAAAGTCAATCACTACTACATAATAAAGATGAGAACACAGAGATGCTTAACTCATAGTTCTGAGTTAGTAACTGTTTTGCAGAATACCTTCCCTCCCTGGATAACATACTCATCCATTATGGGGAAATTTCTTGAGTGCAGACTACTACGGGTATCCAGAGAGAAGCCCAATGGATCCAATGATGGACCTTTGTACCGTGTTATTTTTGATTCTGTCAGAAAGAGAGTCTGAGGAGTAACTGAAGTTCAAGGCTGATACCCCAGTTTGAAGATAACTGAACATTAGAAAGAGAGGCACTATCTTTTATTTTTCCCAGTTAGTACGATTCTTTGTTTCTCTTATGAAGAAATGAGAAGAAGAGTGAGAATATAAAGTCACAGAACTATGAATGTAGTACTTGCAAACAAATCCATAATGACCATATCAATTTGCATGCATTATGAACAGAATTCTTGTGTCCTGTACTATGAGAGCATACATGAAAAGCCATTGGACTCATTAAGTGTGACTGGATGCTGAACAACTTCCGGGTCTCCTCAGGGAGAGCAAGGCTCTAGAAGACTCGATACAAGATACACTGTAGCAAACCTCATAGAGAGTGCTCTATGTGAATATGATTTCTGCTTAGTAATTTAATTACGCTTTAAGCAAAAGCCATCTTGTGTCTGTAAGGGGACACAACGAAAGCAGTATATGTTCCTCACAATTCAAACTCTGTGAATATCACTTCTGTAAGAGCTGCGAAGCTCTAAGTCTCAAATACTGCCACCCACCTCCGCTCATCATCCCCTTAACTCCCCCAACAGGGAGAACTATGGGCACATTGCCATATAGAAAGCTGTCTGACAGCATCTTCACGTGCATCCCAATGAAAACATTTCAGCGTCCTCTGAATGCTGTGGCTGGGATACATTCATATAGTCAATAGTCTGTAAGAAGAATCTCACTCCCACTTGGTGCTATCCACTGGAAAAGGAGCTCACAGAGAACAAACTCTCTCTCTCTCAAAAGATACTTAGAAGAGAGTACTATGTCTTTCAGGTTTTTATTTCTTTATATTTTGTCTGTATTTTAAAATCAGTTATCTATTTAATTGGCAGAGGCTTGGATTAAAAGTAAGAGGACAACTTTGTGGGATTGATTCTCCCCTTCTACTACGTGGATTATGGGTATTGAACTCATATTGCTAGCCTCATGGACCAATGCCCTTACCGGCTGAATCCTCTCACTGGCCCTTGCCTTTGCTCAAGGATGTACTACTGATTTCTAGTGTTGTTAAGAGCTCGGAGGCTTTTCTCAGCTCTGGCCATTTCTGCAGTGCACAGGTTCTTGTTGTGAACTCTTCCATGACTGCTAGTTATTTTGGAAATGACTTCAGATATGGTACTGCAGCTCTGACTTGTCTCTTGAACTTCAGAGCAATACTTCCCAATTCCTGTAGAAAATCTTGATCTTGACATGTACTGTCTCTCACTCACAACTTACCCCAGTCTATCTAAGCAGCCATGTTGTTTATGACATCACAGTCACAAAAGGTCTGACTTCATTTCATTTCCAAATGCTGCTCTTTGGATTTTAGGTTACATTTTAATAGCATGGCCTTGGTCATTTCCAAATTATCCAGAATACGATTAATTAAATGAATTAATTAAAACAAATTCTCATCTGTATGGTTCAGGAAGAGTTAAGTGCTTGAGTGACAACAGAAATGTGAGCAAATGACCTAGAAAACAAGAACTTGTGCCTTGCTTCCAAGTTTCATGTAAAATCCTTTCAAAATCCACGAGTCCAACACCAAGCATCAGGTATCTCTTCTCACTGAGTCCCTCCAGGCTCTCCCCTCCCATCCCTGGAGAGTGTCCCAGATGTAGAGTGGATTTACTACAGCCCAGTCTGTAATTTGTGCTTAACTATCAGACAGGCTGCTCACCAGATTCTCATCATCAAACACACATTACCTTCCTATTTCCCCCTAACCTTAAGCTGTTTCACCAGATTTTGAAAGGGAGTCAGGTTTTACTCCTCATTAGCCCCTT
Source organism: Arvicola amphibius (assembly GCF_903992535.2). NCBI lineage: Eukaryota > Metazoa > Chordata > Mammalia > Rodentia > Cricetidae > Arvicola > Arvicola amphibius. The sequence continues at coordinate 133,603,112 of NC_052051.1, forward strand.
TTAGTCCAAAGACCCTGGTGGATTGAAATATCATCAAACGTCCCTTATCTGAATACGTTCCTGCCCGAGTTAGTCTCTGTGTTTGGAAACAGTGCTTCTGTTGTCTAAATGTTAAATATTATCGTGGCTTTTGCCTTCATTTTCAAAGATAGATAAATTACATTTTACTACCTTTCCCCCTGGTTTTACTTTGTTCTTATTCCAAACCTTAAATAACTTCCAGAATAGATATATTTTAGAATAACCACTTGAATAACCCTACTCCCTTAAATAGAATCTATATTTCTTGGCTTTCCCTCTTTGTTCTTTTGTACATTGAGTTGTTTATTGAACTTGTTTATTCTCCCACAGACAATCCCTACATCTGGTTGATATAATGCATCCTACGTTTGGAATTTCAGGTCTTCAGAACACTTGCCTCCCAATGGTCCTCCCTATCTTTTCTGCTGATTTTCAGCAGTCTCCCATATAGGTTTTCTTTCTTCACTGGTGGCCGTGTCCACAAGCTGCCCACCTTTAAAATTTTACCCTCCACCCATATTTCTTTACCAGCAAAAACTCAGTCTTCAAGACTCTGCTTAAATGGAACTGGAAACAAACAAACAAATAAACAAAAGGTCAGATCTGCCTTTGTTTGCGATTTATTTTCTTATTGTTAGCTCAAAGGGCGCAGAGCGTAAGCCTGTATAATCCTTGATACATCTATCTCTGAAGATTGTTATTTTTCTCATGAAAAGGGTAAATTACACTTCATTTGTTTCATGAAAATTGTAAAAAAAGAATCAGATAATTTTATTCTTTTCAGTAGGAATAAACGGACTCTGTCCCACCAATGGGGATTACATACCTTGGACAGATGGCAAGGTGTAGCGATGTATCTGTAGACTAAACAATAAGGGAGTTTTAAAATACAGAAATATCAAGGCTAAACAGCATAGGTTTCAATTCTTTAACTGTGATTTCGCATATCAATGGAGCACTCTATAACTCTTTTGGTACATGTGTATGCTTTGTGTAGTTTCTACACCAGTCCAATGTTGTTTTCTTGTTGGAGCAATGGCTGCACCTGAATCTACTACTGTTTCAGCTACCGACTGTGACTTCGAAATCACTGCCTGGCTGCTCAGGCCTAGGTCTGGAAGGACTTCAGCATCCACCAGAACTGCCTCTACAACCATCGCAAACAGCTACAATCATCACAGACAGCACCACCAGATGGAGACCAATTGTTTAAACACATGGGCCTATGGGAGACATTTCACATCCGAATCACAGTGCCTTATTTAGATCAAAGAGCACCGTATATGTTTGAATGGTCTGCTACCCAAAGATTAGAACGCTTCTGCAAGAAGCCTCCAAACTGTTGGCCATTGCCATTTTTCAGTTTTAGGACATTTGAGAGACAAGTAAAAGAGGGGTGCGTGTGTGTGTGTGTGTGTGTGTGTGTGTGTGTGTGTGTGCGCGCGCGCGCGCGCGCGCACGCGCGCACGCATGTGTGTCTATATGCCTCTGAGTGTGTGCTTGCTGAAGTGATTAAGCATGTTAGGTTGTAGGAAGTAGTATAGATGAAAACAAGGTGCCTTTCTGTTTCTAAGATCCTGTCTGTTTGTAAGGTGTAAAAGTTAACAGCAATCTCAGTCACCGCAGGCAGGACAAGATCAAATGCTCAGCTCTTCTGGAAATGATGGCAAGATATTTTGTATAGATATGAAACAGACTGTAGAGGGGTGGTAGAGAAGGGAAATCGCAGATAACAAAAGGGCTTCGTGGAGTTATGCATTCTCTAAAGAGTGACACTGTATTTATACTCATTTTTCAAATGGGGAGCAATGTTTGTGAATGTCTTCATTTCTATGACCTATTTTCAGATTAGGATGATTAAATTACCCTCAATTTTATTACCATATGTACATGTGTGTTTACCTCACATTATTTTCTTGTCTTTTATGCTAATATATGGTAAATGGTATTGTGATGTGTTTGTTGTTTTTTTTTGTTTAATTTATTCTTTGATAATTTTATATATGATACGATGTATTTTGATCATATCCACCCCCAACTCCTCCAGGATGTCCCAATGTCCCCCTCCTAATGTCAGAATCCTCTGCCCCTCTTCTAAGTATATTTCTACCTTGTCTTAGTTAGGGTTATCATTGCTCTGATGACACATTATGACCCCACAACTGAAGCAACTTAGGGAGGAAAGGGTTTGCACCTTAGGGAGAAAAAGGTTTATTTGGCTTCATTCCCTACATTGTACTTCTACACTGTTCCTTCAGCTCAGGACAGAAACTCAAACATGGCAGGAACCTGGGAGCAGGAGTTGATGCCAGGTCTATGGAGGAGTGATGCTTCCTGGCTTGCTTCTCGTGCCTTGCTTAGCCTGCTTTCTTATAGAACCCAGGTTCACCATCCCAGGGGTGTCATCACATGGGTGTGCCGGGCCTTCCATCATTAATCACTAATTAAGAGAATGTCCTATAGACTTGCCTACAGCCTGATCCTATGGAGGCATTTTCTCAGTCGAGGTTCCCTCTCCTCAGATGACTATAGCTTGTCCAAGATGACAGAAAACTAACCAGCACGTACCTGTTACCAAGACTGCACAGTTTTACATGTATAGAGACATGCATGTTTGAACAATGCCATAGGGAAATCTGACTTTGACACTGTCCTCAAAAATTTACTCAGTGAAAACTTCCTAAAGTTCCCACCATCCAACTCTGTTAGGACAATAACCAACTTCAACATGAGGTCCAAAAGAGACAGACCATACCAAACCATAGCACGGGCCCATCTGTCTCATTAGTTAGAATTCTTGAAAGAGCTGTCTGACCCAGTCCCACTTACAAAGTGTCCTGGTTAAGGCGTATACCTATGAATCAATGAAGTGTGATCATGTAGACATGAACTTTCCCACACACTTACCAGTGAAGCGGTGTGAAAGCTCACTTGTAAGGAGTAGGGTTGGAATCTGCCTCGTACCCTCACACATGTGGAGGAAAACTAAAGACTGGTTCCATTTCACATTGCAAGAATACACTGAGGTAAAAGAAACAGAGTGGCAATATTGGATAATTCTGTTATTATCCAGGATCTAGTGTCTTTGGAACTATATAGATTCCAGTGATTTACTTCTAAATTCAGGCCAGCTATTTATTTATTTACTTATTTAAATGGTTTTTAATCTTTATTCTTACTTTATCTGTATGGGTGTTTAGCCCATGTGTGTCTGTACATTGTGTGTGTATAGTGTTGAGGTCAGAAGAGGGTGTTGGATCCCCTGAGATTGTAGTTACAGACACTTGTGATCTCTCATGGGGTGCTGAACCCAGGTCCGCTGGAAGAGCACTCACAATTACCCACTGAGCCATCTCTCCAGTCCTCATTCCTGCTATTTCTCTTTGCATATTGTCAGCAACAAAATAAAATTAAGATAAAATAAAAGCTTTGTGGAAGACTTTGAAACAACCTCCAATTAAATTTTATAGATCATCAAGCTCATTCAAAATCTGCATTTAAGCCGGGCAATGGTGGCGCACGCCTTTAATCCCAGCACTCGGGAGGCAGAGGCAGGCGGATCTCTGTGAGTTCGAGACCAGCCTGGTCTACAAGAGCTAGTTCCAGGACAGGCTCCAAAGCCACAGAGAAACCCTGTCTCGAAAAACCAAATAAATAAATAAATAAATAAATAAACAAAATCTGCATTTAACATAGTAATTATAAAACATTTGAAAGATTTCTGAAATTTTTTATTTTTTGTATAAACATGTATATTTTTTAAAAGTGGCCCACTTTTAGCAGCCTCTTAAAGATCATCTGGCACCAGGACATACCTTTTAAAGTGTTAAGTGTCTGTGAATGATAAGCAGGCTTTTCTAAGTTCCTGAATAAAGTGTTGCCTCTGAAGGTCAGCAAGTCCTACAGACAAGGAGAAAGGAGCTGTCTGGGTAACCAGCAGCAGGTCTGTCAGTGTGCTAGAAGCCATATGGAACAGACATACCAGAAATCAACTTGACAGATGAATTTTAGTTGTTGACAGAACTCTGAAAATGTTTTTCCTATTTGTGTATTTAGAAGGTATCTAGAATACAGAATTAAAAGGAAACACAAAATAAAACATGGAGCTAAGCTTCCTCATGTTAGCACTATACTTGTTAATGTTGACTGATGGTTTATTTTTAAAGGATGTGGCAAAACCAGATACCTTAGAAGGTATATATTGTACATTTTGAAAAAAATGCATTTAAAGCAGCTCTTTTGATTTGTGTTCAAATTTATTTCCTGATAAATAGAAGGGCTGTGTTTATATTATCATATCATCTTTTATAAGACACAAATGTTAAACTGTCATAGAGATAAAATAATATCTGTAGAAATTCCTCAATGTATATAAAGCCTTACTATAAGAATGGTTTGTTTCTACAATATGATCTTGTCTACCTATAAAAATTAATGTAGCTCTAGTGATGTCTAATATGATGAGTGACCTGGGTTTGACTCTCAACATTGAAAGAAAAGTAAAGGTAATTATCTCCATAATAAAACTATACACACATCTTTGTGTATATAAGTGTAAATGTGGTGGAGAAACCAAAGCATCACATATATTGTTGACTAAAGAAAAAGCTACACTTTCTGCCTTTTGTTTAGGAACTGGGAGGGGAAACATGTTGACCAGGTAGTTGATATGCTTAAGCCATAGAAAAAATTGCTCAACATTTGTGGTATGTCTTGTGGTATGTCTAGATAATCTGATAAAGGTAGATGATTCTACAGTTTTTTTGTGATTTACAGACATAGAATAAAAAGCATGTGTATTGCATTCAAATGTGTATGTAAGTGGAGGTGAGATATCAATTGTCTTAATCACTGTATGCGTTTGTTTGTTTGTTTGTTTTTCCAAACTCAGTCTGTGGATGTACATACCAGTAAGGTATATTTCTTTCTAAATTTTTTTTTATAATTTTGTTGAGATTAGGAGCCAGGTGTGGTGGTGTATGCCCTTGATCCCAACACTCAGGAGGCAGAGGCAGGTGGATCTCTGTAAGTTAGAGGCCAACCTGGTCTACAAAGTGAGTTCCAGGACAGCTAGAGCTGTTACAAAGAGAAAGCCTATTTTTTTGGAAGAAAAAAATTTGTCGAGATTATATATACATCATTTCTCTCCTTTCCTTTTCCTTCCCTTCCTCTAAACCCTCCCTGTATCCCACCTCCCTCTCTTTTAAATCCATAGGCTGTTTTTTCTTTAATTGCTGTTACATATATATTCACACAAACATATATTCCTAAATATGTCTATAATACATGTAATTCATTGTATAAATATGCACATATAGTTTAAATGAAAATTTCCCATTTGGGCTCATAATGCTCCACCCCAAGACCCATAAATATTTAACAAAAATTCTAACATCAGGCATGTGAGACCCTCTTTTAAGTTGTTGGTAAAGTTGTCCAAGAGACTCACAAACAGAGGCTATTGTTACTGCCCTTGGCTGCACACCAGAAGTGCAAGCTAAGTTCCTATTGCTGAAGACTTCATGAAATTCAGACACAAGGCCTAGAGGCCCTTGAGAGCTTCCTCCTTTAACACAGCTTTGACAGTACCATAAGGTGCCATGTATACTTCAAAAGAGCGAGTGATCAACAGTCCATAGGAGTTATGACATCTGTGAACCACAACAATGACCAGAACCTGAACCTCTCATTGAACCTGAACCTTATCGATTCAGCTAGGCCGGTGACCAATGAGCTTCAGAATCTGCCAGTTGCTACCCTAGCAATTGAGTTCCAGAAATGTGTACCATGGTGTCTAACTTTTCTGTGAGTGCTGGCGATTCATACTCGGGTCATGGTGCTTGGGTACAAAACACTTCCTCCACAAAGCCATCTCACAAGGCCTGGTTTTAGGACCTCCTTACATCCTTAAAATTAATAAAAAACTCCAAAGAACTTCTTTTAGATAAATTTTGAAGACTCAATAACACACAGTTTGTTATTCTTCAGAATGGTGTAATGGATGTCATATAACCTCTGGAAGTTTCTATAGAACACTTATAAAAGGATCAGACTAGGAAAAACTGATAGCATCAATATTTTTTATTATTTTATTATTATTTACTATTACGAATTGTGTATGCTTTATCTGTTTATTTGCCTACTAGACAGGTATCTTAGTATTGTCTGCCAAGTGATTACCATGCACACAGTGAAGAACTGTAAGCCATCACTGCTCTCTGTTTGGAGTATGAAAAAACTAAAGGACCATGAGGGTAGCTGAACCTTCTGAAGGTTAGTGTCTTAGACAGCACTTTATTGCTGTGAAGAGACACCATGACCACAGCAACTCTTAAAAAGAAAAACATTTAATTGGGACTGGCTTACAGTTCAGAGCTTTAGTCCAGTATCATGGCAGGAAGCATGGTGGCATGCAGGCAGACATAATGCTGAAGAGGTAGCTAAGTGTTCTACATCTGGATCTGCAGACAGCAGGAAGAGACCTTGAGCCATTGAGCCTGCCTTGAGTATAGGCCTCAAAGCATCCCCCCCACAACAGTGACACATGTACTCCAAAGAAAAGCAACACCTACTCCAGTAAGGCAATACCTCCTAATAGTGTCAGTCCCTATGAGCCTATGAGGGTCATTTTTATTCAAACCACCTTAGTTGGGAACTAGGAACCACTAACAGATGTAGAGATCTGTATAAAATCCTTAGGAACAGAATCTGACTGCACTCCTGTAAAGAAATTTGTAAAACCAGAATGGGAGATTTTCCCATTAGATGTTCCTTTAAATATATTAATTTAAATGTCTGAGATTTGCAAAGGGTGATATTTTATATATGGCTTTGGAGTTAGCCTCTTCTACACACACTAGCAATATGTTTAAAATATTACCAGTCTTTCAGAAATGTGAAGGTTTCAAAACATGGGGAGTAAACTTTCAGGACTATGACAGACATGGTCCCATCTTCACATTTTCCATTAGCCAGGAGAGAGAAATGCCTTCTTATGGATGTTTGGGAAGCTGTAGGGAGGCATGCTTCTGAGGGGATCTGTCAGAGGGATGGATGGCAGGGAGTGTGGAGGCAAGTCCTTTCACTTAAACAGTGGAGAAGGCTAACAAGACAAGCAATGGGGAGATATCTACTCCTCTCCAGTACTTAAAGCGAAAAATCTCCCGTCTGCATCCTCATTAAAATGTGCCTTCCTGGGACAAACATATGCAAGCAGTTGCCAAAGATTCCCCTTGCTCGGCTTTTAATTTATGTCAGACAAGTGACACATAGCCTCTTTAAAAATATGAAAACACAACATGCTAGTTTTAAAGGATTTCTGCTCTTGTTTAATTTTGAATTAATTTCCCTTACTTGTCAAATTCTCTCATTTAACACTAAAAGATTTATATATTGAATGGCAGATTAATTTGTTTGGTTATGGGACAAAAGATACAGTAAGACTTCTGATTAAACTACTTTATTATTCTTTATTACGTGAGCTATTTCTCTTTCCTAGTTGTTGCCTCCTGAGCATCTCCCCTCCTCCCTGTCGTCCTTCTCTTTCCTATTCTTCTTACTCCCCCTCCTCCCTAAATCCTCTTTCTGCCCCCCTTTTCCTCTCTTTCTTTCTCTCTCCTGTGTTTCCTTCTTAGTCTCTTTCTCTCCCTTTCTTCCTCCTTTCTCTTCCTCAGTCTTTCCACTAATCAGATATATAATCTTCTATAAAATATGTCCTGAAAACTTAATAATAATTTAAATTGAATCAATTTAGTATGCATGTGTAGATCATGTAAGGACATATGTCTCATTTATATAATAAGGATGTGTATCTCATTTATCCATATTAAATATGTAATCTAATTAATTAAAGGATTGTTTAATGATCAATGGAATTATCAGAATTAATATATGCTACTATCAGTGAAGACATTCAGATCTTTAGTTTCTCAAAAATCTAATTACAAATCCAGCAGGCCTTTGCAGAGGCACCATATTCACATCTGCCTGATGCATTTGCCCACATCAATCTTTTATACAGGGTATTTAGAACATTCTAAAGATAAAGGTTTCTTAAAATGCAATTACAGAACCATTCACATATGTTTATATTTCAAGGGCATAAATTTAACATTCTCCCGTGCAGAGAATTTTAACTAAACTTTCTTGCATATTACTGTTAAGACTTTTATGGCCTCAACTCTTGCTGCAGTCTTTTGCTTTGTTGTTGATATGGTTTGAGCTTTAGTTGCAAAATGCCCCCTTTTATTCTTCCTAGTGTTGCATATCAGGAGTTAGCTATAATGTAATTTGCTCTTGAAGTTGTGAGATACTTTAAGTACTCAGAGTCATGCAAGACTTCAAATCCTATTTGAATTGAGGTTTAGCATCAATAAAAAATAACCAAGAATACATAGTTATCGGTACCATGAAATAATGCACTAAGGTCATTCATTAGTCTATGGCGGTGCCACCTTTGTTGCTCTTCCCTAAAGTTGCCCGTCTATTAGGGGCACTTAGCAATGCCATTCTGTATCCCCCTTGTCATGTGCTAAGCATGACACTGAGTTTAATTCAATGTTTAGGAAAGCAAGTCCAATGTCTATCAGAAAGGGAAATGCAATTATTGATAAAGGCATAGATGTGTCAAAGGTGAAACTGTTACTCTTCTGAAGCAACTAATGTATGGCTTCATTCTGTAAACACACTACAATGTCACAGTCTATTTAAAGTCCCTTCCGTGTCCCATGAAGGAAAAGTAATAATGAGGAGAAGAGAAAAACAGTGGCACAACTCGAATTCATACATATACTAGCTTACCATACTAGCCAGGTTCTTAGTGCTTTAACTCATTCTGCCTTTCCCGCTCTTATATAAAATGTCATTTGTACGATTTGGGGATCAGAGAGGCACCCGCTTATGACTATGCCACTTGGTTTAGAAACTACACTCTTGCGTATCTAATGTTAATCATTATTTTCCTTTAGAACATACCAATTTTGCTTTGATTCTTTTAAATATATTATAAGATTCAGTGTGTTACTCTTTTGTGTACAGTATTTCTGTCAATTCTTTAGTAAGATTGGCTGACATTTAAAAATAATCTATTTTTATTTTTGATAGTGTCATAGATTTCATATTGATTACACCTACCCATCCTCTAACGTCCCCTAATGTCCTTCCAAAATTCATAGTCTCTTTTTAAAAATTGTATTGATTAACCCTTTGAGTGCTGCTTCTTTGTGCACTGGTGCTTGACCATGCCATGCAGCAAGTGTAACCCACCAGCAGCCCCACCCCCGAAGGAGACTGCCCACTTTCTCATCATCCATCAAACTCTTCCTTTAGGGATAGGGTCCTAGGACCTTTCCACAACCATACTGGAATTAAAATATATATATTTCTATCGATTCTTTGGGAATTTCACATCGTGCACTCTGGGCACACCCATCTCCCAGTCCCCCCATGTCTACCATCCATCCCTGTCCGCCCCCACACACAAAATGAACAAAATAAAAATGATAATTACAAATATATAATTTGTGTTATCTATATACACAGTGGATCACTGTCAAACTCTCATTGGCCTGCCCCTTAAATCGACTGAGTTGTTCCCCTCTGGTACCCTGCCAGAAGCCATCAATTGCAGAGAGCTAAACCCAGCATTCTTATCACAGTTTTTAAGAATTCTCTTTGAAGATATCCTGTTAGGCTGTGACTTTTCTGTGTGTGGGTGCGTTGGGGGGTTGGGGGGAAGGTTTCCTGGAAGCCTTCCATGTCCCCTTTTCTCACCTGTACGTGTGCAGTCGCCCATATTAGTGCACAAGTAGCTTCCTTACACTTTCCTGTCCGTGGGGCACGGATTGTGGACTGCTGCATGTTTTCTGGTGACAACACAGACCACGAACACGGCCCTCAGTTGCTGTAGGACCACAGACCCAGGCAAGGCCCACAGGGGCAGCAGGACACTAATCTGGTCCCAGGTGGCAGTGCAGGCTACTTACATCAATATGATCATCCAGGGGCAGCACTGCCTACCGATACAAAAACAGCTTCAGACTGCAGCCCCGACCCCAGACATCTGCATGCTCTCTGACTGTAACTCGGGCCATGGACGCCAACACAGACCCTGAGTATAGCAGGACCACGGTCCTCACTATATGTCACTATAGTCAGACATGGCTCTCAGTGGTAGCGTGGATCTGCACATCACTACCGGCTCAGATGCTAGCGTAGGCCATGCCCATCAGCCTGGTCTTCACCTCTGTCGTGTCTCTAGTTCTGCCTCTCTCCAGTGTGCACCCCTCCACTTCTGTACTTCTGTCTTCCCACAACCGCATACTTGCTCATCATAGTGACACTCGCGGGAGGGGCAGGCCAGGGTGTCTTTCCTCATGCTGGAAATTTTAATGGCTTGATCTCGTGCAGGCAAGCTCAGCTACTGTTGGGCTGATGCATCAACAGCCATGTCATGCCCCATGAAGTGTCAACACTTCACGGTTCTTATAGTTCTTATCACCTGTCCATCTTGGGTATGAGAGGCATGACAGCATCTCATTTGTCTATGCGTTACTTTTCTACAGACTAGATTCTATTCTTTGGGATTTTTTTACTCCTCGAAAGGATTTCCCTCCAGGTTTTCTTGAGGGTAGCAGAAAGGAAATCACAAAAATATTAAACTAAATTTATAAATAGTTGAGGTATATTCCTTTTTCTGTTTTTAAGATAGTCTTTAAAAAATACATGATTCTAACATATAATTAGAATTTGTATTTATTGGTATTTTATTCATTTCAGTGAATAATAGAGCTACTACTAATTGAAATGTCTATGAAATCTTAAATAATGTATATTTAAATCTTCCTAGGAAATACATTTCTCATTCAGAACTTGTATCTGGAATTTTCCCTCCAAGAGGGTGTCTGGCAAGGTTTGAAGACATTTTTTTTTTCTGTTACATTGAGGGAATATTGCTACTTTCTAATTAGTAAGTTTAGCAATGCTGCTAAGTACCCTACATTGCACAGGGGAGCTCCCTTAAAAATGGTACCCACCTAAAGATAGTAGTAATGCCACGGTTGGTAAATCCTGCTCCAGAGCCTGATGATCACTTCTCCCCATCTACTTCTGGAATCTTCTTTCAGTCAGGTTGGGACTAATTCATCCTACCTAGAACCACACTTTCTTTTCTAGATTACTTTCTCAAAAATCTGCTGATTATATACCTGCCTGTGTGGTCCCATGAAATTGTCATCTCACATACCCATTTAAAATCTTTTAGTAATCTTTTATGTCATTTAGATTAAAAGTCCAAAACCTTGTAGGAGTATTCAGCTTTTTTACCCTTTAGGCCAAACCAATATTCTTGCAAAGACCACAACTTTTTAAACATTATGTAAAATTGTGAGTGTTATTTATCCTCATAAGTTTCTCTAGCAGGTCCATATCTTTGAGATAGATGAAGCCTAGGAGAAAGCTCACCACCTCAGCTGGGGCCTCTGAGAGCAGGTCATCGTCAGGCACTGTGTCTCACAAGGTAGAGGAGGGTTGGAACGAAGTCATTCCTAGCAGCATTATTTCATGCCAAAATGACAAGTCCTGAAAATCCAGGCAGCTCTGGAGGAATGGGAACCTGTGTGATTTGTTGTTAAGATAATAAAGATGATAGTTTTGAAATATAGTAATGTTCTTTATTTTTACTTCTTTCTTGAATGCAACCTTTCTCTTTTCAGGCACAGACAGTCTCGTCTTTAAATGTATTTTTGTTTTTATTGTAGTAAAACAAACAGAGTTCATGCTCAAATTTTTATTTCCCCCATGATTTTTGATTCATAGGTATGTTTCCTTGAAAACCTACCTTCGTTGATAAAAAAAAAGAGAAAGTTTTTCAAATCAACTATATTTATGTCAGAAATAACCTTGAGGAATGTAAGTGAAGAGTTTAAAAAGAAATCATTTTATAAACAAACCCTATTTCAGTCCAAGAAGAAAAATATACGGAGTTTGAAAAAATGAGAGGGACAGAAACCAGAGGCCTGAGTTAAACCCTAGGGTGTCTGAGGAAGACACCAGAGCATACAATGGAAGGCACAGTTCAGTAAGTGTCTGGGATGGTCTGGAGTTTGCAGATGGCTTAGCTCTGCTCACGGGAAGCCATATGAGTCAAATCTCCACCCTTCACCTTCAAGTACTACTCCAGACACAGGCCATCTTCTGTGTCTGCTATGAAGACAGTGTTGCTACAAACATCAGTAGATCAACTGGGATTTGGATCAAATTAGGAGCACATCCCTGCTTATAATTCAGGAATTGCAGTATTCATCACGGTGCTTATATGGCCAGGGCAAAAGACAAGCTCCACGAACCACATACTCGTAGATATCAGATTGTGAAGCCATAGAACTGGATGTATCATATAAAGTAGAGGTCACCAAGGACACATCACAAGATTCAGGAGATAACACCACAGAGGAACAGAGGACACAGCGCCTGCTATAGAATTCTTTCTCTTATTGTCTTGTCACATAAAAAAGTTTCAATTTGTTTGCTTTTTTTTTTTTTTTTTTTTTTTTTTTTGAGACAGCTGGATTTCTCTGTGTAGCCTTGGCTGTCCTGGCACCCACACTATATATAGGTCAAGCTGCCCACTCTATAGGTCCAACTGCTTCTGCCTCCCAAGTGCTGAGATAAAGGTGTGTGTCATCACCTAGCTTCAGAAGCCATTTTTAAATGTAAGGAAGAGAAAGGTGAGCCTTTGGGAAGGAGGGAAAAGGATCCAAGTAAAGAGTTAAAATTTAAAGAGATAATATAAATCCATCCGGTGACATTTAAATGTTGACACAGTGGAGGCTGGAGAGATGACTCAGCAGTTGAGGACACTTGCTGCTCTTCCAGAGGACCCGAGTTAGGTTTCTAGTGCCCATGTCCAACAGCTAGCTTACAGCCACCTCTGACTCCAGCTCCAGGGGACTGGTGGCCCTCTTCTGGTCTCTCCAGGTATCCACATCCTTGTGGTATGCACACATAACCCAAATGAACCCTTGAAAGTCAAGTGGTGAGCTCCTAGTAGCACATAGTTAGGGATTTGTGGGTGGATATTGCATATGGTGTGCCTGTGAACACTGCTCAGATTGCTGTTTCAATGCTGTACTCACGTGTGACTGGGCAGTTCTGTTCGGATCACTGAACCATTTACACAACAGCGCACCCACGCCTCCATGGCCAACCAACTTCTGAAGATGAACATTTAAGACACGGAGTATCTTTGCCTCGAGTTAAGTCTGACCTAGCAGCCTTTTGGGATACTTAGCCTGGACAGTGCCAGCCACATCCCTTCAGACAGACAGCATTTTGGCGACTTTTATGCCACTGACTACTTTGCCACAGCTGCCATGTCTGGTTGTGCTTGAATCGACTGCTTTCTGTCCCTCAAAGACACAACTTTTACCAGCAAAAGCATCAAAGACAGTTTCATGGCCACTAGGCTGTCAAGACTTCACCATTCTCACGGAACTTTTTATCCAGGTTAGGTGCTGTTAAGAGTGCTTAATGTGGTCTCCATTAAAAAGCAAAATAACACTCTTTAAAGAACATAGTTTGTAGTTTGTGTGTGTGTTGTTTGTTTCTTTGTGTGTGTTTCTTGATTTTTTTTGTTGTTGTTGCTTCTGTCTTTATTTTTCTAGAAAGAAAAAAAAGAATTAAGTTGAGTGGGCAGGGAAATGGGGAAAATCTGGAAGAAATTGGGGAAAGGAGAACATCATCAAAATAAATTATATGAAAAAATTTCAATAAAAAGTTTAAGATTAAAAACGTACAATTGACACAGTAAATATCACGTGGGTAACTCATGCAAATATACATCCGTATGAGCAGGCATATTGGCTACAAACAGACAAAATAATTTCTGTTACCTCACCCAATGAATACATTTCTACAAATATAAACAGTCACACATTTAACCTATGTATATACACATAACAGTAGAACGTGAATAATTGCAACCAGTAAGCTGATAATAAATCCTTTTTGACTACACAGTTAATGAATGTATGATAGCTACTACCTCTTATTATTACACTACTCAGTTAGAAAACATACTCATTCTTCCTCAGGGAATACTTTTTGCACATTCTTGAAGCTGAGTCTAGTCAGGGGAGAAGGATCACTAAATGTATTGGGAGGGTGAATAGGTAGGAGACGAGTCATATTGAAGAGGCAGCAGACACCAGTCTCTGGAGGACAGGTGGGGCCAGGAGCAGCAGGCTGTCTCCTTGCTGAGGCTGCCAGCTGCTCACCATCTTCTTTCTGGGAGGAGGAAAGCGATTTCTAGGATTTATCATTTTCTCCTCACCCAGCCAGACTGAGTAACTTCAGCCTGTGAATTCTGACTAAGGACTCTTCCAGCAAAATATCAGTTAAAGCTATTGACAAGTTGAGGATGTATGTATGTCCAGAAGCGGTAATTTATGCTAAACTAGCAGAGTGTGGAAGGCAGTAACAGAGAATGGATTAAGAATAGCAAGAAATTATTGAATGATTTAAAGTAACAGTAAAAAAATTCAGCATGGATTGTGGGAGTATATTACTTTACAAAGAAAGAAAGATTGTTAAGGGAGAGATTAGGTACAGCCCTCTTGTCCACGGCTTTGATGCAATAGCAAGGAGGTCATATTAGCATTTTCCTTAGGAAAGGTAACTACGTTTAGAATCACAATTGCTGAACCTGTTCTCAGTTTTATATAGACTTTATTTGATGGCTGGTTTTATTGTGGTTCTCCCCACCAAATCCTATGTCTACTATCCAGCAGTGTATTCCCGATTGTACAGTTTTTATTTGCTGATTCAGAATATTATGTGTATTTATAAAACACATTTGAAAGTTATCTTATTAACTTCAAATAGGTGACTCAAGACGTACATGCATCAATAATAGGAAAGTACATTTGGTTGAGATCCAGTAGCTATCATAAAATCTGGTCCAGAATTAATTATATTAAATGTTTACAGAAAGAGTAAAAACACAAAGATGAAAGCTAACAAGTAAAACCTTTTATCCTCTTGTAAATAGACTCAAGTCCGTCACAGGAGTCCAATGCTCTGTGGATGTTAAAGCAGTGTAACCGAAGCTCAAAGCTCAGATTTCAAACTAACCCATCCATATACACACAAGTGTGTGGGCATATAGGTACACTGTTTATAACCCTTACATAGGTACATAATAATCATATACATAAACATGAATGTACATATGCACACAGTATACACACAGAGACATAAACACACATGTGCACATATATAAGTATACTGCCCATACACATACTTAATATATATTCAATATACACATATGCACATGGGAATATGACATGTGGGAATATAATATACAGTTATATATAGTGTATCCTTGGAAAACTTTTGCTAAGCAAATAGAGAAAGAAATACTATCAACAGTTGACTTAGCTGTTTTCAGATTTCATTGTCGTGAGACTTAGGAATGTCACTGCAGGGATTTTTCTTCTCTTTCAAGCCCTGTCTGAGAAAGCAGCTGATAACCACACATAGAACCTAATCATGCATTCAGGGCATGTAGATTCTTAGCATCTCCCTGTAGATTTAAACTATTAATGTAAATATATATTAATGTAAATATATATATATATATATATATATATATGTTTTGTTTTATTGACTTAACAGCACAGTACACCTTAGTGACCTGTCAACTTAGAATTCAAATATGAGAGCTCCCTGATGGTATTTTAATTAACAGCAACAACGTTGAACTCAGATTAAAGTGAAAGCATCCCTGAAACAGAAGGCTCCAAAACTTGCCGCTTAACCACGTCTGCTGCCTCAGTAACTGCCAGAGCAAGAGCGACTCCTGGAAGGAGGAAGATTTCACCAGACTTGGTGTTTTTCATTTCATCTCAGTGGCCTGTGGGTTTGGCTCCTGTGTGTCTGTCAAGTGGTAATTCTAATCTTTGAAAGTCCATTTTCTCCCCATCTAGGGGAGCTTCCTGTGATCTGCAGCCAAGAGAGCTGGAAGGAACTCAAGTTGTTAGCACATTTATCATTGGCACCTAGAGCTGGGGGGAAGATTGCAGACTGCTTGGAGTTTTACAGGGAGGGAAAGAGTGCAGAAGAGAGAAGGAGAGAAGGATTATAATTGGGAGAGAGGGAGGGAGGGAAAAAGGGAGGGAGGGAGGGAGGGAGGGAGAGAGAGAGAGAGAGGGAGAGGGAGGGGAGAGAGAGAGAGAGAGAGAGAGAGAGAGAGAGAGAGAGAGAGAGAGAGAGAGAGAGAGAGAGCACGCGCTCAATTTCAGGGGATCTATTTTCTGTTTATGGAACAAGAATGCCTTTTTGTTTACGTAAGTTAATCACAAAATATCCATGCTCAAATCAATTCCCACGCATCTATTTTTTTTTTTTTGCCTTTCCCCACCCCCAGTATCATCTAATTCTGATCAATTCAGAGCCAAGTCTCAGCTCTGCTCCTTGACATAGGATTACCTCAGACCTGAGCAAAGCCAAGACAGAAGGACTGGAAATGGGGCAACTGTCCCTTTAAATGTGCTTGTGTATACACCTGACTAGATGCATGTAGATGGAGAGTTAGAATCTTTATCAAAAATAAGTCTGTGGTGTCCTGTGATTCCACCAAGGAATGTAATGACAACATCTGTACCTGGATGCGCCCAGAGACACAGCTCTCCTTGGGGTTTGCTCTGAAGCTCCTGTCTTGCGTGGACCGTGCTTCAGAAATGTTAAAATCAAAACCACTGTGGGAATGGACATAGCAGGAAGGCTGCTGTTGGTGCCCCATGAAAAGAGCATTTATCTCCTAATAAATAATAAGCTAAAACATTCAACAAATATGATAAATTTTTAAAACTAAATGAACTAATAAATGTTATAACTAAATTTTTATAACTTTTGGTTTAGAGCTTGAAAGCAAATTTTCTGGGAGCAGTTTTGTTAGAGCTGAGCCTCTGAGGCATTCTGAGATTCGGGCTCAACACAGCGCATGGGAAGCTAATGCTGAGTGGCCTGCGATCCTCGTCACAAAAGAAAAGGGGCACAGATACTTCTGTTACTACACAAGAGAAATCAGATTCCACCACTTAACAGAATAAAGAGTCTTTAAAATTAGCCCGTGAGGATAAAATGGGCAGCCACATTGCAGATTTCTGAAGGGGACAATCCTCTGGTTTGTCAGCTGGCTTCCTTCCCCACCTTGGAGCCTCAATATCCACAGCTCAGCTATCTATAGTTGTGTCTGGGGACTGGAGGGCTTTCAGCAGCTAGGTGTGGTATTTGACGTGTTTACCAACATAAAGGTCAATGGCAGCTCTCAGGCATACCAGTTAACCTGGCATCTTTCTGCTCCGATTGGTTTAGGTTAAATGCTTAGTAGACAGCGATGTATAATTTGCTGAATGGCTTAGATAAGGCTATGAATCGGAAGAAGTGTCTGCTTTCCCTGAATGTGAGTCCTCAATAAGGCGATGGAAAAGGAGATGGAAGAAGTGGAGGCAACAAATAATGTTGGTAAAGGAACTAAGCAGTAACTCTGACGAGCACCCTTAGAGGTTTTATTTTTAGCCAGGCATTGCTCAAACATGTCAACCGCCAAGACACCAGTCAATTGGAAGGTGGAGGAAGTGTGGAGGACTTACAAAGCTGTCTATGCAATCTCTTAGCACAGTGAACAGATGTTAACGTAAAGATTATGAAAGTGGAGCCATGAAGATGACACATTTAGTGACATTGGGGGAAAGATTCATTAGCTGTAGCCAGATGTATAACAATAAAATGTAAATCTCAGCAGCTGTTGAGAAAGAAATCACACCTTACTGAGAGAAGTTTTTTTGGTTTGCTTTGCTTTGTGTTTCAATTCAAGCAGAAGCTGCTTCATGGGAAAAGTGAAATAAATGTGGTAACCACTGGGGTCATTTGATGTCATCAAGACCCAGCAGATATTCCTCTGCTTTCCCTGCCCCATTATCTCCTCTTCCTTCCCTCTTTCCAGCCTTTTTTTTCTTTTCATCATTTTTTAGAATTCAGACAGAATTCTTTTCTTAAAATTCATTTTACATACCAACGACAGTTCCCCTCTCTTCCCTTTCTCTGCTCCCCCTCCACACCTCCCCTCAACCCAGCCCCATCCACTCCTCAGAAAGGGTAAGGTCTCCCATG
Organism: Arvicola amphibius; assembly: GCF_903992535.2. NCBI lineage: Eukaryota > Metazoa > Chordata > Mammalia > Rodentia > Cricetidae > Arvicola > Arvicola amphibius. The sequence goes on from NC_052051.1 coordinate 133,621,304, forward strand.
GGGAGTCAATAAGGCACGGTCCATTCAGTTGAGGCAAGAGCAGCCCCCTCCCTCCGCATCAAGGCTGAGCAAGGCATCCCACATTATGGTTTGGGCTTCAAAAAGCCAGCGCATGTACCAGGGATAGATCCTACTGCCAGGGGTCCCACAAACAGACAAGACTACAAAACTGTCACCCACATGAAGAGGGCCTACCTTTGTTGGAATGTAACAGACATGACCACTAACCAGAATTTAAGCATTGGTCTATTGTTGGTTTGTTTTATTCGTGTCTCCAACAGGTATTATAACACTACCCCCTTTGGTAGCTTTGAGATGTAAAAGTGATAACGTGGACTTTGTGCGAAGGAAAATGGCACGAGATGTATGGACACAGAACATTAACTTAAAACTCCTGGTGTGAAGTGGGAAACTTTCAAGGAAGCGCTTGTTAAACTTAATCACCACCGGCTGGTAGAAGAGCAGAGGAAAGTCACATCCCAAACCGAAAAGCGGCAGGAGGAAAAGGTCCTTTGAAATCACACTATGTGAGCCAGGGAAAGAGTCCCGTGAAGGGCAGAAAATCATTCCCCAAGCAGGGGCACTAGGCTCAGATTTGAAACGTATGTGAATCCTAACACCAGTGAATATTGAACTCTCACCTCCTGCTGAGTCAAGAGAGAAGCCAAGTCCCTAAATTAGACTGAGCTAAAGACGGTTCCTCGGATCTCTCGGACAACAATGATGTTTTTTCTCTTCCGTCAAAGTGAGAACTCATAGTTGAGTTGTTCTTTTTAAATATGCAGAGACATCTTGGATCACAAGAGCATGAGGAATACATCAGTATCGGGATTATCTGCGAGGTAACCCGAAGGCGGTGGCTGGGATGATTCTTCTTGTATTCTCGTTTACAGCAGTGCTGCTCCTGTCACCCTTGGACTGCATTGCACAACCAACTGAACAGTCACCATGGGACACATGAGTGTTTTGCACATGTTTTCAAATAGTTTAACAGGATGGTTTGTAAGCGAAACTGAAATGTTCGCTTCTTGGCAGCAGAGAACAGGTAAAAAGCAAAATTTTAGGGAAACTCGAGATAATCTCAACTGGTTTTTATGAACATACGCTAGGTTTATTGTGGCATTTTCAAACATGTATATAGTAAACATTGATCATATTCACCCCCCCATTAACCTTTCCTTTTCTTCTCCTCACCTGCCATAAAGAGTTCATTTCCATGTCTTACCATTTTTTATGTGTTGATTCTGAATACGAGAGAACAGGAGATTTAATTTCTTTTCCTAAATCTGGCTTATTTGGCTTTAGCATTTTCTTAGAAACTTTATGTCTTCACACCCATGTTGGTGGAGTTGTGACCGCCTGTTTTTGGAGACCCCGCCATGTCATCAGCATTGCTACATCTGGGCTTGTCATGGATATTGTCAAGCTGTTCCCCAGACAGTTGGCCAGGACTCCAAAGTGCTTCTTCTCCCTGTGTCTACTCCTGCCAAATCAGGAGGGGATTTCACAACCCAGGCAGTACAAGATACCCTTTTCTGCTTCGTGAAAAAGAAAATAATCTCGACTGTCACAGGGATGTGGGTGAGATGCTGCAGCAGGCAGAGGGGACCATATGGGCATGCTTGTGCTTCTGGCTCCAGTGCTGAGATGTCTAAGTCTTCTCCTGGCACTTAATGATGTGGAAATGCTAGGAGGCTTGCTTTATTTACTCGTGAAAAGGCTGTACACTCAAACAATAAAGAGGAGGCTTTTGAGTACTTTTTGGAGTTTATCAATTAGGTAAATGGTGTCAGAACATTTGGTCAGGTGTTCCTAACTTTCAAGTATAAATTGAAATGTTTTTAAATGTATTCACTGGTGATAAAGCACCAAGAGAGATAATAAACAGTTGGAAGTGAGCTTACACTCAATAAAGTATAAAAATTCAGAACAGATATATAATAATATCTTTGTATTTTAAAGGGAAGGGTAATAATTGTAAAAACCAAATTATAAAATGAACAGAGAAAACAGAACAATAGTGGACAATAGGCATTAGAAATCATTATAAAAACATATGCATATGTCTGGACATTGTTTGTTTGTTTGTTTGTTTGTTTGTTTTTTTTTTTTGGTTTTTCGAGACAGGGTTTCTCTGTGGCTTTGGAGCCTGTCCTGGAACTAGCTCTTGTAGACCAGGCTGGTCTCGAACTCACAGAGATCCGCCTGCCTCTGCCTCCCGAGTGCTGGGATTAAAGGCGTGCGCCACCACCACCCGGCTTATGTCTGGACATTGTTATACATGTAGTAAGTATTCACTCCATCCATGACCTTGAGCTGTTGAGCTGTCTGGTCAGACAGACGTGGTGCTTCTTGTCTGTGGATGTGAGCTTTGAAAAAAGTAGGGTAGTTGTTACCCCTTTAAATACCTCTTGGATTTGTCTATCTGACTATCTATCTATCTATCTATCTATCTATCTATCTATCTATACTTTTATGTTTATACTGATTATAAACACATACATACACAAAATTTCAGATTTATAGTACGTAACGTGAAACAAAACACTCACCATAAAGATTGTCTTCATTTGAAGTTAACACTTATGAATTCTTAGGGAACACACTAGAAATCTCTGAAGGGTTGAAGGAGACAGAGTTAGACAGAAATTTTAAGTTGAAAGTTTTCAGTACTATGTGGAGGAGCATTATTGTTCTAAGGCTGTAAAATTCACAACAAAGTCAGAGAAGAAACATTCAGACACTGAAATGATTAGAAATTTGAACATTAAATCTCTATACAGTCTGGACATGAAGAGAGACTCTAATAGAAACAACATCAAATATCTCTAAGATATAAAATCATTTAAAAACTTCTTTTGACATTTTCTTTAACAAATTATACATTACTAGAAGCTGATAGAACTTGTTTGACTTTTCAGCTTTCTGTTTATGCCTGTCATATTTTTGTGAAGAATTCTGATGAGTTTTAATGTTTTTAACCCTAGGTGACAATATGTGAGCATTTTTGTCCTTTATAGTTACAAATTTGACTTTATTTAAGTTGATATACAAATGTGAATCTATATACCACATGATATTTTGAAATGTACTTGTGCCTTACCCAGGGAAATTGACATATGTGTGACCCAAACATACCAAAGACTTCAGACTTGTCGTGTATATCCCACACTAAGGTCGTCATGTGTTACAATGACTCTTTTAAAATTATTCCCAAGTAAAAGGGTGCAACTTTGACAGACATCCATCCCACGCCCCACACACCCTAGTAACACCGACTCTACTTAGATGTCCCTTTCTTGAGCTTGATTGACCAGATACCATACATGAGGAAGATGTGTGGTACTTGTTCTATATTTGACTAATTTCACTTAATAGAACATCATCGTGTTCATTCATATCCTCAGGAATAGAAGGATTTTTTTTCCACCCCATCTTTTGATGGAGAGAAATGAATGCAGACCCTTACCATGCTAAGCAAGAGCACCTGGTCATGAGACATGTCCAGACATATACCATTTTGTTTATGAGTATAATTCTACTGTACATAAATACCACATTTTCTCTATATATCCATTACCCAGGATGATGAAGTTTGCTTCTGTGTCTTACCTACTGAGAAAATCAGGATGATAAAACAGAATGACGAGCTCCTCCAAGACTGAATTATTTTATTTGAACACACTCAGGAGTTGGATTGCTGGACCACAACAATATGTTTTGAGAACTGTCCATGAAGTGTTTCTCTATGATGGCTCTTCTATCATGCTTTCTCTCCACAATTATAGAAAAGTTCTCAATTCTCCGTATTCTGACTAAATTTTTCATTTAAAAAATATTAGCCTTTTTAACAGTGTGAGCTGACATTGTGGCTGTAGTTTTTAATTTTCTGATGATCTTACAGGTTCAAGTTTTCTTTTCTTTTTCCATCTATACCTATTTAGAATTTATCTTTTGAAGTGTCTTTTTAGGAATTATACTTATTTTCAGTAGAATATTTTGGTCTTGCTGTTGAGCTTTTTATATATCTGGGATACTCACCCTTTATTATGTATATAGTTCATAGTCTTTCCTCTCTCTTATTTTTTTGGTTTTTCGAGACAGGGTTTCTCTGCAGCTTTAGAGCCTGTCCTGGAGCTTGCTCTTGTAGACCAGGCTGGTCTCGAACTCACAGAGATCCGCCTGCCTCTGCCTCCCGAGTGTTGGGATTAAAGGCATGCGCCACCAACACCCGGCTAGTCTTTCCTCTCTTGCAGAAAGTCTCTTCACTTTGTAATTTAATTTACCTGAAGAAAATACATATTCCATTTTTTTCTATTTTTGCTTTTGTTTATGTTTTATGGGCATATTAAAAAATATCTTTACCCAGAGAGTGTTGTGGATCAATTATCTTGTTTTCTTAGTAATTCATCACATGAGTCTCAAGTCCTTAATCCATTATAAGTGTTTTCTTTTTTAACATAGTCATTCTTCTATTTACGGACATGTAGTTTTCGAATGTGATTTATTAAAGAGACCATCCTTTGCCATTTGTGTGTTCTTACTATTTTATCAAAAGTCAAAAGACTATAATAATGAAGATTCTTTTCTAAGTTGTTCATTCTTCCTCTGTATACATGTCTGCATGCATGTTAACTCCATGCTGACTTATTGCTTACTATATATTCATACTATATTTAATGTCAGGTAGTATAGTGCTTCCATCTTTAGGTTGGAAGTTGCTTTGATTATTTAGTGGCTTCTGTGTTCCTATGTATTTACTTGTATTATTGGATGAATTATGTTGGAAAGAACTGATCAGAATGGGCATTGATTTCCTGCTTTGAGTCTTAAAAAGAAATGCTTTTGATATTACTTTGCCATGAAGAGATATAAGAAATAATTTATAAGTTATGGTACCTTTATTCTTTCATCTTTCATACTAAAAGACCCCTGACAAAGTCCTTCCTACTCTCACTGGGGAAGGGTATACATTTATATCATCCACCTGGCTTTTCCTCTCACATTTACTCCCACCCTTTATTAACATTACTTTCCTTGGTTTATTTTAATTCTCTATCAGGCTATTATTTTAAGAAAATGGGAGAGAAGAAAGCATATGATCAAACTATATTATATAAAAATAATAAAATGAACATACACAGAAAATGGGATCTATGTTATACAACACTCTTAAATAAAATATATAGTTCTATTAAGTGAAATGGAGCCTGACAAAATTTGTTGATATATATTTTCTATGCACATATACAGTATTTAGTATATTGGTATTTTTGTTCATTGATTATTTAGAAAGCTCACAGGGCTGGGGATGGTGGCACATACCTTTAAACCCAGCACTTGGGAAGAGCAGAAGTTGTAGTGAGCTCCAAGATGGCCAGGGTTACATAATGAAACCCTGTCTCAAAAAAAAAAAAAAAAAAAAAAAAAAAAAAAAAAAAGCATAGCTCCTTTATCCTTTCCCAGTTCTCTTTTTTACTGAAGCAAAGCAATTCACATCTGCATAGTACTTTCGAATCTATCCAAACTTAATATGATGTCTATATTCCTTAGGGATTTTATTCCCTGTAAATAACACAGGGAAGTTTGGTTTGAAAAGAAAAACATCAGGGACCTGGATGGATCGTAAGTAGTCAAGAATACTGGCTGCTCTTCCAGAGATCCTGAGTTCAGTTCCCAGTACCCACATGCAGCTCACAGCTGTCTATAACTGTAGTTCCATGCTATATGTTTTCCTTCTCTGATATGCACACAAAACACACATATATACATAAAATAGATACATCTTTCTAAAGAAAGAAAAATGACAATAAATCACAGTAACAATTATTTTTAATATCATAAGCAACATCCCAGCTATCTAAAGACAAAGAAAAAATATTTTCAGAGTATGAAAATTGAGCATAAATATTGTGCTTGGAAAGTGAATGATGAAATAAAATTCTTAAGATTTTAATAATCTTCCAAAAGTTCTGTTTAGAAAGATTGTTGGTCACACTACTAAGAACTGCAGCAGACTGAGCACGAGGCCACTTCAGAGAGTCTGTGTTCTGATGCAGAAGTTGGAGAAACTCCACACTTCCCTGTTAAAGTTCCAGGAATTTCTGTACATGAATAAAAGAAAAGACAGTCAGCTGGGAAAAATCAGCATTGGCCTAACACAGAGAAAGGAACAGAAACTAGGTCACTTGACCCGTAGCTTGGGGAACAACCTATATTCTTTTCCTTTAGAAAAAGAAGAGACGGAAGTCCCAGTAAGAAGCACACTTAGGAGATAAAACAAATGCAGTTCATTTGGCTCTCTCCAAGTCATCTGAGCTTTATTGTGTGGGACACAAATACTGACTAACACTGTTGTCGTTCGTTTTCTTCTTTAGTCTAAGTACACAGTTCACAATCAAAGGTAGGAGGAGTATTCAATTAAATCAGTTGGACTCCATGACTCCCGGAGAGACATTGGGAGAGGTTTCTGGTAGATCATTCTGCACTAGCAACTGAACAATGAGATGCTCATTTGAGGTTTTAAAATATAATATATGAATCTGTAAATCTCAAATAGTTTGTACTTAAATTTGGTAACAATTATACTCAGTGCAGGAGCGGACTGTTTGAAGGCTGATTACAACTGCTCTACTTAGTGGGCCCTTAGGAAAATAGGTCGGCAATTATTTTCAAGACACACAGAAATTCGTATGATTTTTATCCAAGTGGATTTAATTGAAGACAGTCACCGGACTGTCAGTGCTTCTTCCACTAAGAATGTGATTTGTATTCGAGAGAAAAATAATCATGTCAGATTGGCTTGCTGAAACCAGTCTCTTCCAGTCCCCTTTTCCTTGTTATTGAAGTTTCAAATGTAGCCCACCTCAGAGAGATTTTGTGTTAAATGTCAACGAAATAGTAGGTATTTATACTGATGAACTGATGTTTAAACATCCATACCTGTTGTTTGAATTTAATTAGGAGGTTTTATCACTACAGATTGCTTTTACTATAGAGAGCCTCTTAAGTCAGTGAAAATCAAGTAGTTGGTAGGTTGGAAACAGAATAATGTTTGGCAAATTTATTACTCAATTAAAATCCTTATGTTGTAATATTATTGTTTAATAATGATAATAATAATAATAATGAGAATGAAGTCACTTATTCTTAGCTTTGGTAATATAAGAGTCAAATAAGAAAACTGTTAAAGCAGTCTTTATTTGCTATTAAGTAATATTTACAGAATCTTTAGAATGAAGGACAAATTCATAAGTAGTTTATATAGAAATATGTTATTAAAACATAATTTTATAATATTTTGTTATTTTGAATGGGGCTCAGCATGTAGTCCCACATATAACTTATAAATCCTCTGCACTAGTGTGTATATGAGTGTGGATCAGCATGTATTCCCACATGAAACTTTCATCAACTAAATCCAATTTCCCCAACTACTCTTCTCCTGTACATACTTCCCAACTTCAGAGGTAGCTCTTCTCCATCCCGGGCCCCTTTTTGGATGTCCATTCTAGGGGAAATGTGTGTTTGACTTAGTTTAGGTAGTACAACAGCCTTCACTTCGCCAACGTTGAGAAGATTTTACTTTTTTGTGTGTTTGGATGTAGCGTTCTATTTATTCATCAGCTCACACTCTTCTAGGCAGATCCCATAAATTTGACACTGATTTCGTTACTTCAGATACTAAAAGGTGGGATGGAAAAGTCATATAGAACCCCTCCCCAGTTCATGTCTGTGAAGAATCCCCATCATAAACTCTGCAGTGGGAATGTGCTCACTTAGCTTACATCCTCACAAACTGTGTTGAAGCCACATCTCTACCAGTACTCGTAATGTTGTTGATAGTCATTATTGATAAATACCATTCTAACAGGGGGCGAGAAAGTATCTTAATGTAGGTTTTTCTTTGTACTTCCTCAGTGACATGTTTTCACCTGCTTATTCACCGTTTTCATGAGTGTGCTGAGATTATTTGGCAAATTTTCATTTACATGTGTATGTGTATGTGCCCATGTGTTCGCACATGTGTCAGCACACATATAGTGTTATTGCTCCTACACATGTGTGGACATGTGGGGGCTAGAGGTTGATGTAAAGTGTCATCATCTCTCTCTCTCTCTCCACCTTGTATACTGAGGCTAGATCTGTAAACTGATAGCTCGTTCAGTTGGACAGTATAGACAGCAGCTGACCAGGTTGCTCTGGTGATATTCTGTCTCTCATGCCCATCTATCATGCCCATCCATTGTTATATGTGCCGGGGTTACAAACTGGTCCTCACCCTTCCCTGGAAAGAGATCTTACACTGAGCCATCTCTCCATCCTTTGTTTGTTCATTTTGATTTGGCTTTCTGGAGGGATTTGGTTTTTGTTGTGTTTCTTATATATTAAGAATTTAGAGCTCCATCATACTAGTTGAACGTGTTCTCTCGCATCTTTTGGGTTGTCTCTTTGTTTTATCCTCAGCTGTGCCATGAAGCTTCCTACTTGAATGCTGTGGACTGACACTTTTGGAAGAAGCCGCAGCTGTGATGATCCTGAGGGCTGCTTGCTCTTAGTTAATTAGAATGTGGATATGACTCTTGACCTGTAGCATTTCAGATTTGCCCTGTGTGTATTGTTAAGGTCACTTGTTACAAGTGTCTGTATCTGACCTATCATCATGACTTTCAGGAAAGAATAGTTGGCTATAAGGTTAAGTTTCACACCTTAGAACACGAGATCCATATATTGTCTACACATCTCAATGCAGACACGCAGAGAATAAGAGAACAGAAATCAATATAAAATATAAAAGAAAGCTTGGAAATGACAGTAGTAGCTGTACTTACATCTGATATAAATTCATGCCAAATTAGAAGAGATAAAGGTCACTATATACTTATAACAGAAACAATCGGTTAAAAAAGATGTAACAAACAATTATATATGTGCATTGAACATTGAGGTGCCTAATTTCATAAAATAAACATGATGGGACATAATGGAATAGGTGGTTCCAGATTCTGTAATAGCAGGGAAACTCTTTAATGAATAGAGGTATCATCCAGGAAAACAACTGGTGGAGGGATTTTAATTAGCACCGCAGATCGGTGGGTTAAAAGATACGGCATACATTTTCCACAACAGTTACAAATAAACATTCATCTCAGCATCCCGTGGGAACTTGGTTTCTAGAGAAAATTTTCAATCAGTTTATGGAGAATTTCCTAATTTTTTTCACCCACCTTCAACTGCAGTACTCACAGACAGACCACTCCTGTTTTAGATGATGGAATCAATGACTGCAAATACTTAAAGCATCCAGAACTAGCAGCTACTATTATAATTGCCTCCATGTCTGTCATCGATATCTTGATCAAAATTTTTTCTTTGATACAATTTTACACATTATAACACATTTGCAAATAATGTAAACATTACCACAGTGAGAACGCAGAATAGTCTCATTTCAAACAAAATGTCACTTATCCATTTTCCTCAAAAACCTGCTCCATGGAAATTACCAGTTTATTTTAAATCATTACAATATCTAGTTTTCATATAGAAGAAATGAAATCAGACAATAGAATGCCATTTGACACAGGGAATTGTGTTGCACAGTATTTTGTTTATCATAAATAGTAGGAAGTGATACTCTCAGGTCACATTGTTTGAATATTTTAAACTTTGTAACATTATTTGCAAATGTGTTACAATGTGTAAAATTGTATCCTAAAAATAGTTTCACTGTAGCAATTTCCCAGATAAGCAGTAATGTTATTTATAAAATTATTTGTAATTTCTAAAATAAAAGCAAACAAGTGAAACTGAAAAAAAAAAGTCTAAAAGGTTCAAAAACAAAAAAAAAATTTTTTTTTCTTTGAGTAGGATCACTATAATGATAAGAGGGGCCCTGCTCCTGTACTCTGTCTTAAATGTAAGTTGTTAGAAGTTTCTCCCTAGCTGACATAGGCCTTCCTTGAATTTTTGTTTGTCCTGTTGCCTGCAGTGAGGCGGAAGATTTAACTATTTGTTTTGCTTTGTTCTTCAAAGTCGTATCCCTGCTGACCTGTGCATACTTGACTAGTGAGCAAAGCAGCCCATGGTAAATCCTCATTGCTTTAACTTTCCTTTCCCTATCAGTCAGTCCATTTGTTCTTTGACAAACTGCATTGCTAGTGTTTGGCCTGCTTAGGGAATACCATGACAAAATGTCAATCAAATGTAGCAAGAAAGATAAGGAGAAGAGGAGCTGCCCGAGGGTCCTACGGAAAAGGCCCAGCATAAACCTTTTCAGTGACTTCAAGTGCACTCTAAAATAATAACGATGTGATGTAATCCAACACACTCGAGATGCAAAGGGGGTACTAAACAGTTTTTGTTATAAAAGAAATTATATGCCAACAAATTTGAGAGCCTGTGAGTGGACAAATTCAAAAACACATAGCCACACCAACACTGAATCATAAGAAACTATAAAATCTTAGTAGACTAATAAGAAGCTTGAGTCACTAATCAAAAAATAAAATCTTGCAAAGAATAGCCCAAGGACAAATGGCTTCACTGCTAACTTCAGCTAAACATTTGAAGAGCGACCACCCATTGGTCTTAAATTGTTGCAAAAGGAGCAAAGCAGTGGGAAGTCTTCCAGCTGCATCCCATGAGGCCAGTATTAACCTGATACTAATTCAGAAAATCAATAGCAACAACAAAAAAAGTCTACAGGACAGCATCCTTGATTAACTCGGATGTAAAGGCCCTCCACAGATTACTGGAAAACTGAATTCAACAGAACCTGCAAACGTTTACTCACTCCAAACAACACTGTTTCAGTCCAGAGACCCAGTGGGAGGAAACTGCTCACTCTAAGATGTAAGGGTCCTACATAACCATGGCAGTCTGATCTAATCCACCACCCCAGGATTGACTAGGGACTCAGAACCCCTTTTCCCTATCATGGACTGGGAATGAGTATATGGGAAGTAGTAGAAAGTGTGTATGTGTGTGTGTTTATATAAACAGTATTTTTCTCATTATAATTAAAACTCATCTACCTGAGTTTTGGTTACATCTAACAAATCCACAGTTAATAATTCCCCACTGTGCTGACTGAGAATGCTTATTTATGGGCTTCATCACACGTAAGGAAAAAACACAGCACTAACAAAATACATCGATGCTCTCTGTGATTTGTTTTTAAAATTCCCCATGGAAAGAATCTTAGAAAAATCTTATACTAATTAGGAAGCTGTCTTTGAAGGCCAACCACATCAGCGGAGGGTGATTGTGCTTCGTGTGATATTCAACAGACTCTTAGATTCCGATGGAGAAGGGAAAGGGTCCAATTCTAATCAGAAGCAGGTTGATCAGAGGAACTTATTCAAGGAGGATTAACTTTCCACACAGGAACAAAGAGCTAAATTCCTAATTCCTCCCTAGCACCAAAAGGCGCCCAAGCAAAAACAACTGGAATGGAAAGAAGGGCAATGCAGTGTGGCTCCAGTCCTCCTCTCTCTGAAGCACAGAAAGGATGAGAGACTGCCCGAGAGGATTAGACAGAGTCACAGGCAGGAGCAACAACACAGGCTCACGCTCATTTAAAAGCTTACCTTTGACAAGGACTGATTTATGACTTAGGTAGGATTCCAAATTCATTAATACATTGCTACTTTAGAGTCAGATAAACCCAATTTTAAAAGCTACCCTAATTATCTTTCTATCACACAATGAAAAATCCTACGAAACAATACTCTACAAGTTGATCACCCTTTACATACCCAGCTTATTTTGGACAGTTTCCAAGAACGTACAGTTTACAAAAGGCTCTTCTCTAGGATCTGAGAACTTTATATAAATTGATAGGTGACCCCCTCTTCAGATCCTTGTGGTCAGCTATCTGGCAGCACTTGTTAGATGCAGACTTCTTTACACAGATTCTTTACCCACTTCCATTCTTCTTCTTTAGGACAGCCAAAAGTCAGCTCCAGTGATTTGAGGTTCCATAGGGGCAATTTCTTTCATTTTTTGTGCCCTAATTTTTTCATATAATTTTTTCATTATGTGAGGTTGTCTCAACTGCATATAGACAAACAGTATTTGGCATTATGCAGTCATTCAATATATACTATATATGATTACTTCTGTTGAACTTGAAAAACATAAACAGAAGCTATAGTTCTTGGAGTGAGGACAGAAGACTAATGGAAATTATAGTTAGTGATGACACACTCCCAGAGCAGACACAGATCAGTAATATTTGTAACACCTTCAAAATCTGTCCCAGAATCTAAGGGCCCAACCATCAGATGACACCTTGGTTTCAATGATATTTAAGGGAAGCCACCCTGGCTTCTTTTTAACACCCAGCTGTGCAATGTCAGATTGAGGCAATGGTTGAGATGAGAACAGCTAAGCAGGTTTTCTTAGGCTGACGATATATTTAAGAGTGTGAGAACAGACAATCGCTTGAACTCTACAGCATGGACGGGCTCACTCAGTGAGCCTTGTCAGTTTGGTTGCTCACCTTCCTGGATTTAGGGGGAGTTGGGAGGACCTTGGACTTAACATAGTGAAGGGAACCCTGATGGCTCTTTGGCTTGGAGAGGGAGGGAGTGGGAGTATGGGTGGAAGGGAGGGGAGGGAAGGGGGAGGAGGAGGGGAGGGGATGGAAATTTTTAATAAAAAAATGAGAAAAAAAAGAGTGTGAGAACAGTACAGAGCTGGCAGCTATACAGCTGATTTCGACAAAGAATTGTATTTTTAAGAAAGAAAAAACAAAGAATGCACTAAACCCCTAAACAAGAAAACATATCTAACAAAAGCAAAAATTCAAATTAAACGACAGAATAAGATGTCTCTAGATCCACACCCAGCAACATAAATCCAACTAGGGAATATCCACAGGCAAGAAGATCTTTATGAGTTTTTGGATACGTGTTTGTGAAGCTGAAAACATATGAGCAAAACCAGGCTTTACGAGAGAGTGCCACCATTCTCTTAGGTGCCACATCGTATCTCTCCCAACCTGGCACATCTACACACACAGACACACACACACACACAGACACACACACACACACACAGAGTGTTATCCTGGAATCTCAACTTCTACAGTGGGAAAAGTGAGGTAGACATCCATGTTCTCCACTATTTTGGGGTGACTTATAGGAGTCAAAGTCCTGCAACTTCACCCAGGAAATATCAGAAGGAGCAGCGGGTCTAAACAATCTGGGATTCAATTTCAAATGAGTGGAAAGGGAACTCCCGGTGACAGAGAGCAGGTGGTACTTGTGGGCTTTCATTCTGGTTAATGGAGGCACAGCTTTCAGCACAGGACCCTTTAGTACCAGAAAGCAGTCCTTACATCTGTAAAGTCTGAGTCCCTAGCTTCCACACGCTGATGTCTGAATCTTCTCCAGGGCAGGAGGCATCTCAGGTCACCAATTTCCTAACAGAGGAGGAATATCTGGGCCTACCCAACTGAAGCTGCTGAGCAGTGACCCTGCTACACTTCAGGGCTCTGCTAAAGGCTACCCCTGCATGGAGGAAGGACAGAGCCAACTCAGCACTTGTGTGCTAGACATAGCTCACATCCCTGCCTGTCCTGTGTGACTGAATAGATAAACCCAAGATGTCACCTAACCTCAGAGCCCAGAGCATGACTTCCCACAACTACAGATGCCTGTTAGAATCATTTTCTTTATCTCATGTGAGCCTCATGGTGACTATGAAGCAAAGCCCTGTAGAAGTTGTACAAGATAAAATTAGTCACACAAATCTCTAAAGCCAACGACAAATGAAGGCAGTGAGAGATGAAGAAACTAAGTGTCTACAAAACAATATGAAAACCTAGTTTTAGCAGGATGGAAGGAATTCTGAGAAGAAGGAACTGGCCTGTCTTTGAAGATGTGTACATTTTCACAGCCATTGTGGAAAACAGCATGGGAGTTCCTCAGGAAACAAAAGCAGAGTGAGTGATCGTATGACCAGTAATTCTACTTCATGGAATATATTTAACAAAAATGAAATTAATGTTTTGCAAATCTACCTCCTAGTTATATGGCAGCATTATTCCTCATAAGCAAGATGTTGAGTTAACTTATGTGCCCAACACTAAGGACATTGTATGTATTCACAGTGAAATGCAATTCAATTTATAAAGCGAGGGAGGAATTTATAATAATTTATAATTTATTTGAAACACCATGAGTGAACCTGGACAACACTGTGTTGTACAAAATAAACTAGACCCAAGTGTCACTTATAGCATGGGAGTCATCAACAGCTCTCTAATTGCCCTTAAAGGTCACTCAATAGAAGGAGATGAATTCAAGCCTGGCACTGTAAACCTAGCCTACTACCTGCAGCTGGTGAGGGTCATGGACCCTCATGAAGAACATACTACTGTCACTTTCTCAAACCAGTTTAATTCCAAACTGCATTCTAAATAAATATCCCTATACCCACAGGAAAGTGTGCCTCTCTCACCTCATCCAAGAGGCCTCTTTGTGCAGCACATAGAGACCATCACAGAAACAAACAATTGGTCAAATGTAAACAACAGACGGTGGAGTATTCATTCCCACCCCACCCGAGAGCACAGTCCCTACGCCCAAGGCTTCAGGAACATTGTGAACAAGAATACAGAAAGGACATCTATGGCAGGACGGTGTCTTCTATATATGACAGAGTGTTGGAGCATGAAATTTTAACAAGATGGTTGCCTACACTAGACTTGCACAATGACAACACCAGTTGATATGGCAACATGAATGGAGGCAATCTCACATGACATCACCATTAGATAAACAGGTACAGGGAATTAAACTGGTGAGAGCAGAAGTTTTCCTCAGGGATGTGCTCCCCTGATAGGTTTTCTAATGCTAAGTGGTCAGCCCTAAATACATACATACACATGAGCAACACTAAGTCTTGTATTTATACACATAATTAAATTTATTTGTTGTATTTATACACATAATTAAAGTGTTGTAGTTATACACATAATTAAAGAAGAGGTCATGAAGTTAAGATGGTGGCATGGTGAGATGCTAACAGCATTGGAATAGGAAGAGTGTGGGGTAGAAATGATGTAAATGCAATATTCATGCAAAATCCTCCAAAAATAATAAAACACAGGTTAAAACCCAAGCAACTCGGGCCTATAATGATAAATGTCATATGATTTCACTCATCAGGGGAATCCAAAATATTTAAACTTATGTATGCAATCAGGGACTTAGAAGACAGTTGCCACCTGAGAGCAGGGGTGGGAAGGGTGGCAGGGATGAGTGGCTTGCTGATTGTAGGCTGGAAAGTTGCCGGTCAACAGGCAAAAGCAGCCCTACACAGGGTGACTGTGCTCAGGATTGACTTTTCATGTGTTTCAAAATAACCAATGGCAAATTCCAACACAGCAGGGAAATGGGGTGATGTGAGTATGCTAATTATCTAAATTTAATCCATTCACATGTATACACACCCTTATTACATACTTGTATAGAATTAAGATTTCTTCAATGAAAATAACAAAATTAGTGAAGTTTACAACTGAAAAACAATAAGAAAAGAACAGAAAAGAAGTAAAGCCCATTCTCTCTCTCTCTTTCTCTCTCTCTCTCTCTTTCTCGCACACACACACACACACACACACACACACACACACGTGCTAAGGAAACAGCATACATACATAAAAATGAGAAGGCTGAAACCGTTTCCAAAGGAAGATAAATAGATTGTAAAACTCAGGTTCTCATTTCAACGGTTATTTTTAGAAAATGACAACTTACTGAATGAATAGCACTGTGAAAACCAGATATCTGCAGGCAGCAGACTCACACTTGACTCCGACCTCTCACCCTGTGCCAAAATCAACTCAAGGTCGAACAAAAATCTCAAAGTACTCAGAGAAAACATAGGAGAAACACATGAAGACACTTGGACAGCACCGATTTGGGGCTGTTCCAAATCACAGAGGAAAAGGAGAAAAAAGAAATAACAAATGAGATTCCACCAAACTTCGACCAGTAGAAGGAAGAAACAGCCGGTATGATAGGAAGAGTATTTACAACCTACCCATCTGAGAGATGAGTGACATCCAGGATACGTAAAGACCTATAAAAAACAACACAAACAGTCCACGGAGAATGAGCAAATGTTCTAAGTAGACACTTGTTAAAAGTAGGAACACAGAGGGTAAATAAGTACATGAACATGCCCAGAGTCTTTATCCACAAGTAAAGGAAGTTCAAAGAAAAGCTAGGAAGTTATTTGTTATTAAAAATGTTAAAGTTACAAATGATGTTTGGCAAGGGCATAGATTAATTATACTTATGGTGGGAGTGTAAATTATAAAGCCATCATATATTAAAGTATGAGGTTCTTTGAAAGCTAAAATTGCATCTGTGATAATATTGATCTATCCCAGTTCTGGATCGGCACACCTGAGTGTTGTGGAATGCTATTTTAAGATGTGTTACATTCATTTATCCTATGGAACATTTGTTTTAATGATGCACATCATGTTTTTAATAAGGTTTAATGATTTGCTTTTATGTTGTATTTGCATAACTCTGTGAAGCTGTGTTACTTTGCCTGTCTAAAACTCCTAATTGGTCTAATAAAGAGCTGAACAGCCATTAGCAAGGCAGTAAAAAAAATTGAGAGGGCTGGCAGGCAGAGAATAAATAGAAGGAGAAAAAGAGGGATCGAAGCAAGAGAGGATCATGGGATGAGAAAGAGGAGGAGAGGGAAGAGAGGAAGATTCCAGGGTCCAGCCGCCCAGCTACACACAAGCCGTGGAGAAAGACGGAAAGAAAGGTATACAAAAATAGAGAAAGATAAAAGCCCAGAGGGAAAAGATAGATGGGATAATTTAAGTTAAGAAAAGCTGGCAAGAAATAAGCCAAGGTAAGGTCAGGTATTTGTATGAAAGAAAAAGCCTCTGTGCGTGTTTTATTTTGGAGTGGGGTGGCAGACCCACAAAGAGCAAAAGAGCCAAAAGAGTAAAAAAAACAACCAAGTACACCTGAGGGATGCCTGCACGCCCATATTTATTGCTGCTCCATTTACAACAACTAAGGCATAAAACCTGGCTAGAGGACTATCAACAAAGTGGTAAAGAAACCGGAGCATATGAACAAATTATGTGTCTGCATGCTCGCAGCGCACACACACATACACACATGCACACTGCGTCATATCACACTGCTCGGCCATAATGAAGGATGAAACAAGACACGACGACATGGTTGCACATGCCTTTCATTACAACACCGAGGCAAGGAAGACTCCCGTGAATCCGAGGTCATCTTCATCTAAACGGGGAACTCAAACACCGTCAACAACAAAAGCAAAAGTTGAAAAAAGTGAACTCGCATTATGTGCCTATCCTCCAATATTACATTTTCCTGGCTGCCTTGTTTTAGAAGGGACTAATGATAATCCTTGAAAAGCTCTTAGATTTGGCATGGGATGGTTTTGGAGGAGGCTTCTTGGAATCAAACAAGAGACTGTACCCCGAGCAGCCTTTTAGCCCTCTCCTTTGTTTTCTCTTCCTGTTAGTTTGTTTTCTCATTCACTCGCATATATATGAAGATGACATCAGCACCTACTCCGACAAAACGAATGACTCCACATAATTTCGGTATCTTTTCTAGCAACCATGCACTGGCAAGCCTCCCTTGCCACCCTCTATCTATCTCTAGTCTCAACCCCCTTTCCTAAAGTTCATATCTTGTATATTTTCACATTAAAACCTTCTAAGTCGTTGAGGGGAATGACAGGTTCTGCTTCACATGACCTGCAAGTCCCCAGGGTCTTTGTAAGTCATACCATTCCTGCCCAGAGCCACTGTCTGGATTTTTAAAGGGTCATGACTATGCGGGGAATAGTGATTTCTCTGAATTCACTTTTTTAAAACTGAGTTAAAGTGGCAGATTTTCTTATTTTCTTTCCAAATTGAGTTTAATTAGAGCAGACCTGTCATAAAAAGGAAACCAGAGGAAAATGCTAAAGAGAACGCCCGTCGGCATCCATCATAACCGAGCTCCTGACAGTGTTAATGTTCTGGAACATCTGGGCCAGCAGCAACTCAGGGCTCCTCTGTTGCTCTTCCCTCCCTGTTTTCACACATCCCAACATCAGTCTTCGCAAAATGGCTCGCTTTGCATTTAAGGTGAATTCATTGAAAACTTCAATAGAAAGCTACTTTATAACAAGTATTATCAACACTCATGAATATTTCTATAATGTAGTCAAACTGCAGAGGTAGACCCATGAATATCACTAGTTATGCACATATAATACTGTGCTTTTTGTGAGAATGTAATTATAACATTTCTTCCCTCCCTCCAAACCCTCTCATATATACCTCCATGGTCTCTTTCAAATTCATGCCCTCTTCTATTCAGTAATTGTTATTGTATGCATATATGTGTATACATATACTCATGTATTCCTAAACATAACCTGCTCAGTCTGTATAATGTTGCTAGTGTGTTTGCTTTAGGGATTGCCATTTGGTGTTGGATTTGTTGCTGATTGGGATTCTGATTTTGGTAAAAGAAAGGGGTCTAGATGAGCCTCAGGACTTGTACTGAACTACCTATGCACGTGAGATCCTGCTACAGCATTTTGCTCCAGTTTAATTTCGAGTACTTATCTTTTTTTTCACCCACAATGAGCTCAGGTGATACCTAAAATCATCAGACTCAGGGTCCTGCATCATTTTGCTTTACCATCTTTCTACCTTCACGAATGTTTATTGGACTCACGAGAAGGAGCAGCTTGGATGGTTCAATGGTTAGACTTGCTGCCAAGCCCAAAGACCAGAGTTCAGTCCCAGAGACCCACTTAGTAGGAAACAACTGATTCCTACAAGTTATCCTTTGATTCCACCAGTATGTTATGCATGGCACATGCATATATGTATTCTCATTTTGTAGGCTAATGAACATGTACATCTTTTAAATGAGAAAATCAAATTGTGCTTTTGGTTCATAATTCTGATTGTAATAACTACATTCTGTTATTTTTATCCTCAATATGAAAACAATTATTATAATATTCAGTTTTTCATAGGTACCAGGGGACATTAAAACTATATCCACAAACTTTTCCACATTCCTTTCAAATGATGCTACTTAGTTCTCTATACTTCAGCATGGGCTGTAACTTAGTGACCTCTTTTTTAACACATAGAAAATGCTGAATTTAAAAATAATTTGGTTAAAAGGAAAGAGTGTTTTCTACTGTCCCCTCCTCTTCCTCATTCACTACAGGACAATCTGCCATATTGTTAACTATCCTATGAGGGGACACACCTGGCAAGGAACTGGAGCTTCGGTCCAGCTGAATGTGAGGAACTGAGGCCTAGCAATAACCAGAGCAATGAGTTCAGATGTGAAATTCTTAGCCACAGACAAATCTTCAGATGACTTCAGCCTTGACCATAGTCAAATAAAGAGCCTGACCAGGAACCAAACGGCCTGGCTGTACTCCAAGCCTAGCTTCTCAGAAACTATAGTAAATACCTAGCTTCTCAGAAACTATAGTAAATACCTAGCTTCTCAGAAACTATAGTAAATACGTGCTGTCTTAGCTTCTAAACTTGGGGCTGCTTTGTCATGGTGCAGCACACACGTGCACGGATATTGACTGAAAGTAACTTTTCATTTTCACCCTGGGGTGATAAGAAGGAAATCATAAGGTGTTTTTAGTTTTTACCACCTTCAACTCTACACCCCCCCAGCAAATGTTCAAACATGCCAAAAAAACAAACCCTATAACAACAGCTATAAAATACGGCAAGAGAAACAACAGCCGGTGTGAGCCCTAAATAAAATATGAAAGAGTTCAGTAGTAAACCACAAAGTACTGCTGGTTGTCTGTCCTCTGTCCCTGGTAGGGACAGAAAAGGCATATACATACATAATGACAAGTAATAATAAAAAAAAAAAAAGACATGAAAGAGATCAAGGAGAGGTACATGGGAGAGGGAGGGAAGGAAAGGGAGACATGTAATCATATTCTCAAAAAAATATAATAAAAAAGTAAAGCACAGAATTATATCACAAACACAACCCTGCCTACACTAGCGTGGGTGGGAGCAATGGAATGCTTAAAACACACAGTGCATAACTGGATTTGACTGCAAACTGCCTGTTGTATTCTAATTCTCTCTTTGCTTCAATCCCTGTTTTTGCCCTTTTAATTATTCTTTTCACTCCCCCTGCTTCTCTTTGTAAAATTACTAAATAGACCCCTATTAATTATTTTACCAGTTTCATTAGTAATTTCTCCAAGCGTGATTAACTTTGAAGTCCACAGTTAACAATATCTCCTTCTTCTTCCAGACCGCGGACCAATGAGTCTCAAATTTAATGCCCTGATGAAATCCTTAAGGACCTTGTTAGACTGAACATTTGAATTCAGTAGTTCAGGACAGGCTGGGGAGGTGACCTTTTAATCCACTCCCAGATGAACTGGCCTCTCCTGCTGCAGGCAGCCCACTTAAAACAGCAAGGCCATGGGCCCCAGGGCTCCTGCCATCTCTGTTCTGAGTCAGAGTTCCAGTTTATTGCTGTTGCTTAATAACTTCACATTTGAGCCATAGCATTGTCAAATGAAGGATATAATAATCTACTTTATCTTGCTTTTGTTTCGTTTTTATATGTTTTATAAAAACATTTTCTACATAACAGAAATACTGTCTCATGTAAGTTTCTGAATATGTGTTCTGTGATTTTTAGCCTATGGATATATGAATAAATTTCTAATCAGACCATATAGAGAACTAACAACAGATTCAATATGAGTCCATTCAAGTCGACTATAGTGGTTCAGTGAGCTTAATGGGGTGACCTAAAGGAATAAAGATGGATTATTTATAGGAGCATGACCAACTCAAAGACACCTACAGCATCAAAAAGCCTTCAGGAGTGAGCACTCATGAAAACTGCATTTCTGGAGTCCTATATACAACTTGCAGGCAGCTCCACCGTCGTAGAGTCTCCTCCCCCTGGCAAATTTATTGCCAAGGCCTTGTAAGTCTTGTAGGTTTCAGGAATATCTTGTACATCGCAAATTTTGAAAACTTCTGAAGGCTTATACACCTCCCTTACCATCTAGGAAGGAATGTTTCAATTCTGGCCAAGTAGCTTTGTTGCATTGTGCTATTTTCACACTTATTTTGTAGTGTGGTGCTGCGGGCCGGTTTCCTGCCGCCCTGCTCTTGGCTGCCGGCTAGCTTATGCCCGAAATAATTACACGGAAACTGTATTCTTTTAAATACTGCCTGGCCCATTATTTTCAGCCTCTTACTCACATCTTGACTAACCCATATCTAATAATCTGTGTAGCACCACAAAGTGGTGTCTTACCGGGAAAGATTCAGCATGTCTGAATGGCTGGCTCCATCGCATCTGTCTGTCTCTCTCAGGAGAGGCACGGCAGTCTGCCTCACTTAGGAGAGGCGTGGCCATTGTCTGAGCCATCTACCTCACTTCCCTTTTCCTGTTCTGTCTACTCCACCTATCTAAATTTTGCCCTATCAAAAAGCCAAGGCAGTTTGTTTATTAGCCAATGAGAATCCTCCATCATTATTTAAACTATTTCACTGCACAATTTGTCCAAATGGAGAAAGATATGTAGATAAACTGGATATATATATATATATATATATATATATATATGTATGTATACAAACACACACACACACACACACACACACACACACACACACACATATATATATATATATATATATATATATATATATATCCTGCCATCAAAAATTAATAAAACTCTCTTAGCTGCCCCTGACTCTAGAATAAGGAATCCCAATTCCTTGGTCATGGAATTTTGTTTTTGTCATCAAAATTTCATTCTTTAATTTTTTTAATTATTTGAGAATCCTATACATGTCTGCATTGTATTTTGATCCCGTTTGCCCCCACTGTCTCCCCTAACTCCTTCCAAATCCTCCCAGCCTATCCGAACTTCATGTCCTCTTTTTGATGCTGTTTTTAAATACCTGACTGAAGCCAATCTGTGCTGCCTGTATATTTATGGGTTTGGGACTACCCAATGGAGCATGGGCATTCCACCACGGGCCACCCCTTAAAGAAAACCGACTCCCCTTCCCTGAGAAGCCAACAACTACCAGGAGTTCCTTGACTGTGTGCTGGAACTAATGAGACATTCCTTTCTCCATGCTAGAAAGTGTACTGGCTTGGTGTTGTACTGATCTTCTATAGACAACAACGGCTTTGGCTAGTTTGTGAATGCAGTACTGCTATCATCTCCAGAAGACACTGTTTCTTCAGGTTTTCCCCATCACTGGGTCTTACAATCTTTCTCTGGCCATCCTCAATGGTCCCGAGCCTTAGGGAAAGAAGGTATGACATTGATATTCCATTATGGCCATAAACACCCCACAAAAATGTGTTTTTTACATTTGGGCAGTTGTGAGCTTCTACATTAATCACTATCTACTGCACCAAGAAGCTTCTCTGATGAGGTCTGAAAATTACAATCCTCTATTGATATAGAGACATGAATTAAAAGAGTGGTTTGATGATATGTCTATTAGCAAAGTGGTAGTAAGTTTACCCCTGCAGCTTAGAAGTTCACGAGACATGGTTTCTTAGCCAGAGTCATGGTATCAGATGTGAGCTTTCTCCTGTGGAGTTGGTTACCCTCACAACACCCATACCACTGATATCCCAATAGGCATATCTTACCCTGTGATCATCATTATTTGAACTCAAAAGGTTCACAGATGATGAAACTGTTGATAATTTTTTGTTTCTTCTCCAATAGCCTTCAGATAATCTTCTGGTCATAAAAGCTAGCCAGCAGGGAAGAAGCTTCTGAGTCAGAACTAATTTTATTTCTGCATGTAGCAATAGAGTCTTACTATCAAGTGCCGGTAGGCAATATCCATTGAAGAGCAACAGCACTAGCCTGTGTTACTTGGAAGACTTCCAGACACCCCTGACCAAGAATTCAGGGGAAAGTATCTTCAACCTAACACTGAGCTGTTTTTGTTTTCTTTTTCTTAGTTCTTTGTTTGTTTTGGTTTTGGTGGCTTCTGGGAACAGTTTTATCCCATGTTTAGTAGCTTTAATTAAACTCTTTTATATGAATATATGAAACAGTGGGTTCCCATGCGGGTTTCCAACAGCTCTAGTTAGTCTTCCCACCTCCTCTTCTTGACCGGATCCTTCTCCCTTAAACCTCTGCCCTCATTATTCCCCCTTCCTTTTCATTCCTCTAAGAGAAAAGTGGAGTGAGACTTGCATTTTTGTTCCATTTGGTCTTTCCATTCATTATTAATATTTTGTCTAGCAGAAGTCTTGATGTAATTCAAGGTAAAACCCAGCATCTTTGTCAGTAATGTTTTCAAGAACTATATTCTGCGTTCACAAATGCAGGTTTTAAATCTAAGGAATTCAGTCTTTTCTCTTAAAGCTTCATTAGCTTTCGGGAGAAAACGCTCTACCAAAGAGAGAAAACAGGGAGTCTTGAAAACCTCTAGGGCTCCTCAGAAAGGCTTCCTTTACATAGAATCGTTCATCAATTTCCACAGTAACAGAAAGTAATTGGAATGTGACCCGAATGAGCAGCTGAAAATTGAGTGGTAACGTAAAACCCTGTGGAAGCTGTTCATCAGATACCAGGGATGGCATGGCCTTCCTCTTTCAAAGATGTAGACGCTGTAGATATTTTTGCTAAAACCAAAGCTTGTCTTCTCAATACAGCAGTGGTGACATAGTATGAGTCACATGTTAAAACACTTAACCTTGATAGGTAGAAGATTTGTGACATGAGTTAAGAAAGACCTAGTGTATTCACAACTGCACAAAACTTCCTTTAGAAGTGTAGGCAACCCACTCCATAGGGGAGACCACTCCATAGGGGAAACACTCCATAGGGGAAACACTCCATAGGGGAAACACTCCATAAGGAAGATCACTCAAAAGGGTATCTCTCCACAGGGGAGCCACTCCATATGGGAACCACTTGACCTGAAAGCACACTCTGCAAAAACAAGGTTTTAGAGAATAATATAGCTTTCAAGTAATTAGATTCTGGAAAGAGAATTTTAAAGTCACTTCCAACTCTATGTTTTTCCTTGGTGTGAGAAAATTGTGTTTGCCAGTTTTCTGAACTTTCACATCCATGTTGTTTGCTTATACTTTATGTACCCCAATTTTATTTATAGCTAAACATCAAGCTTTGAGCTTATAATTATCAAAGTGGCAGAAGTGAAAATGGGCAGGTTAAAATTTAATTATTATTCACAAGTACACATTCAGAATCAACCTAGCATCCCACATTAAAGAGCCTATATAATTCTCAAATTATTTCCTCTACCAATACATGAGTGTGATCTTACATGTTGGCCTTTTTAGTGATGACATTAACATTCAATAGCTCTGTAGTTATTCAAAGAAAAATGTGATTTTATTAAAAACAAAACAAAACATGTTGCTCAGTACTACCGGAAGAGACAGGGAGAAGAAAGTGAAGCAGGATCATTGCCATAATACCTTGAATACAGAGGAGGCTTTCAGACAAAAATTATACTCTTGATATTCTATAAACTATAATAAAGACCAAAAGAATAGTGAACACCCTGCATGCTATTCTCTTAGACACTTGTTTTCTAATTATGTTTTTTAGCACAGATCAGATTTTGAGCCTATTTTCTTTTGTACATTTTAAGCATCTTTTCCATAAACATGTGGCCCTGTTTTTTTAATATGACACTTTAAATATATGACATCAAAATCCCAATTAATTATGTACATGGGAGTAAAGCAAGAACTTCCCACTATTGATGCGCTTTTCTTCTAAATGTTTTATGTTTACGCTAATCTAGATCAACTCATTTGAAGTATGTGAGGTGTATATGTAGATGTGCATTAATTGAGGTGTATGTGGACGTGAGCGGACATTGTGCATTAATTCAGGTATATCTGGATGTGGGCTGCCACTGCATTAATTCACGTGTATGTGGACGTAAGTAGACACTGCTTTAATTTAGGCGTATGTGGACATGAGTTTACACTGTGTACTGATTAAGGTGTATATGGACATAAGTGGACACTGTGCATTAAATTCAGGTATCATTGGACGTGAGTGGACACTGTGTGCTGATTCAGGTGGATGTGGACCTGAGCAGACACTGTACATTAATTCAGGTTTATGTGAACCTCAGTGGACACTGCTCCAAATTTTCCTAAATACTTGTGAAAAGAAAGAGATGGAATTTCATGACTTTTTAAGAGGTTAATTTAATAAATTCTTCTTCAACTACCCAAAATGTTTTCCTCTTTCCAAAAGCCAAAGTTTTATCACTTTCCTTTGTTCCTCATTAAAAGTAAGAGAAAAAAAATCAAGTTAAGTCTATTTCTAAACATTAAATTCATTTTCTATTACAGTTGTTTTTCTTCAGTTTAAATGAATCCCAGGAGACTGAGAAAAATCTAATGAAAGAACAAAGAACTGGATGTGTTACAGGCAATACCTTCCAATATATTTTTCTCTGTTTGAATTGACTTACTAAACTTCTGAGAGTGCATGTCCCACTTGGAAAGTCATGGTAGCCCTCAGTAGTGCCCCCAGCCCATTGCTAGCACCCATGGTTAGTGGAACGCCCCATTTTTCAATATTCAAGGCACTGCACAGTGTTGAATCAACTCATGGAAAACGGCTTTGAAAGATTTCCCAATCATAACCTGACTAGAGAAATTCTCATAAACACTTTTGCACCATCGTTATAAAGAATCTTTGCCTTTCCAGACATGCCTGAAGTAGAGATGGTTTCTCTCTCGGGCCTGAGCCTACTTTTCTTCCACTCTCGCACAACCAGGGTATCCAGATGAATATCCATTTTCAAAAAACCTATTTATTAGCATACAGACCAAGTGAAGGGGGCAGGCTCTTCTATAATACACAAGACCTATAATATTCCAGTTTTTCACAATCACTAGGTGAGAACTCAGCACATTTTTGTCTATAAGATTGGTGATTTTCTCAGTCTATCAGGAAGGCTTAAATGACCAAATCAGAATCACATTTCTTATTCATATCCAGAGACTATGCCAACTAAGATGGTATCATGTCACCGTTAAAGAAAATAAAATAGCATGGTTGTAAATGATGAAGTCAGAATCCTCAATTTTCTAAGGAAATGAATATAACACTTCTCTCTCTGCTTCTCTCTGTGTGTGTCTCTGTGTTTGTCTCTGTCTCTCTGTCTCTCTTTGTCTCTCTCTGTCTCTCTGTCTCTCTGTCTGTCTTTCTGTCTCTCTCTGTCTGTCTCTCTCTGTCTTCCCCTCCACCCCCCCCTCTCCTTTACCAAGAAAGAAGACTCTGGGAGCTGGTCCCCTTCTGGGAACACCTGCATGAAGTAATAAACTATTTTGAAGGTGTAAAAACAGGTAGGAGGTTGTTCCTTCCTATTAGGAATATCAGCTGCTGATGTTAGTGGTATTGGAGAGGGAGCAGCAGGAATCTGGCATTGGACTGCCCAGCCACTGCTGATCTATCTTTGTGATCAAACACCATTCTTTGCACATTGCAAGTGACCAAGAAAGCTAAAAACATGACAAGAGAGTCAAGGACCTCAGTAGTGTGTTGTGTTTGGCCGATGGTTAGGAATACCACATCATCACTGACAATGGTGGTGAAGCATCATGGGTAACACATTCAGTGAGAGTCTGAAAACCTCTCTGCTCTGCCCACAGGGACTTTGAACTCCCCTTCTTGGTAGAGTTGTGTATCTCTGCAATGGCTGCCTGTCGACATTTATCACAATCAGTTGTCATATTAGGGCCACATGCTCAACCATTATACCCTTGGAGTCCCCACGGGGAATGAGTTTCATTTATTCATCTTTTCTTCATGTGTCATGATATCTGTGCCATCATTTGACTGAAACTAAATAACTAAACCTTCATTGTTGGAATTTTATGGATGGTAGAGAAGACTGCATATTCGGGCTACTGTGTTATTATCAATTCATAACAAGTCTGAGACCGGTTTTGCAGGACACAGGGTCTCATGAAGGACATTGACTCTCCTGGCTACTAAGGGCAAGAACAGTGCTGGTGTTTGCCGAGTGATAACGGTACGCTACACCTGGAAGACACTATGGTGGTTGGTTTTATTGTCACCTTGCCTTGAATTAGAATCTTCTGAGTAGGGAACCTAACCTGAAAAAGTGGTTTGGTTGCCCTGATTGCTGTGGGAAGGCCCGTCCTGATTTACAGGCGGCATCTTTTAGTGGCAGCCCGGATCAGAAAAGGTATGACTGATGGAAGATTATCTTGTCTTTTGCTTGCTTGCCCTTCTCTCTTCCCACGGAGTTGATTTGATTTACCCTGTTGCTGCTGCTGAGAACTGACTCCCTTTGCTGCTGGCAGAACCAATGTTCCCAAGTTGTCATTGTGGATCTACTGATCAGTGCTTCTCAACCTTCTGTGCTTCTGGTGTCTGATCCGGACTGGGGAAGCACCCTGCCTTGGGAACTGAGTAACTACCAGTTGAGAGACAGCTGTGGGCCTGCTCCAACTTTTTTTTTTTTTTCAAGACAGGGTTTCTCTGCAGCTTTTAGAGCCTGTCCTGGAGCTAGCTCTTGTAGACCAGGCTGGTCTCGAACCTGTTCCAACTTTTGCAGCGCCCAGCCTCAAGGCCAAATGATTACCAGATTCTCAGGTTCTCTGGTGTGATTTAGCTGTTGTTACTATTTTAATGCTGACTTAATATATTCAGTTCACGGTTATTAAGAGGATGCCGACTAATACAGCATATAAACACTTATAAAACAACTTTCATATGATATTTGGCTGCTTTCTCAAGCACACTGGAAGAAGGAAATGCACTTCACTTACTAATAAGCCTGTGGCTTATTAATGCATATGTAATTTGGAAGTAGTAAAGTGAACACAGAAGCTGAGTTCTTTGATATTCTGTCCCTTGTTCAGAACTTCATTAAAGCTTTCCTTCCAGAAGGCATGACTAAAGCCTTTTGGCTTGCATATACAGAATCTTGCTATGTTCACACACACACACACACACACACACACACACACACAGAGAGAGAGAGAGAGAGAGAGAGAGAGAGAGAGAGAGAGAGAGAGAGAGAGAGAGAGAGAGAGAGAGAGAGAGAGAGAGAGAGACTTGGGAAGTTTTGATACTTAATTACAAGATTAGGTCAGCTACTCTAATACTACAGATTTTCAAATTCTCATTAGATACTTTTGATGTTGTCTTTTTGGGTCCTTCAATGGATGCAGAAGGTTCATTTGGCTTAGCTCACCATTGCGGGCCCCCAACCTGCACCCAATTACCTGGATGTAGCATGAGGGGAGGTCACAGTGTTCCCAAATAGTTCTTTCATCTGAGAGTGAAGATGAAAAATAGTCAACAACTCTCCCTGTATTATGCGCTAGCTCTTTGTTTTATTTTTCTAAAGGTTTGATGTTTGATAATGAATAAATTAGAATAAAATATGAATGCACCCTCTGTGAGGACCCAGCAGGAAACATTAGCTGCTCGCCAGATCTCAATCAGCAAATGAAAGAGATTCCTTCTGGTCCGAAGATTGAGCCTGGGAAGTCTGCTTATTTAGAAGAGAATTGAAGACGAAAGAGGAAGCACATGCGCATGGGCGTGCCACTTGTGTGTGCGTGCAAGGGAGGCGGTGACTGGAGGGAGGAAGTTTCGCCTTTGCTGAAGCCGCAGCTTCTAGAACCCACGTTAAGTATTGCCTTCGTCATCTAAGTTATTCTACAAATATGCAAAGATTCATTGATTCCTTATTCGTGATTTAATTGGCATACCTGCTTTATTAGGAATGCACATGGTGTGTAGCCATTAGGAGACTGAACATGTTTGAAAGCTCATAAATCCTATAGCGTATCTACATTGCTGCCTAAACTTAGGCTCATAGAATAAACACAAACCATTTACGAAATGCAGGTTGTATGGCAAGAGGCTTGTTAGCAACTCCCAACACTTGCTCTCAGGTTCAGTTTTGAAGGAAAGCTGGCTTTTAACTACAGCTCTGCCTCCATCCAGTCTTGCCTGAAAGTGAGAGGTAAAACTTCTGAGAGGAGGCGAATGCCAAACAAAGGTGTTTCCTTGGTACTTTCCTCGTTTTGCTTGTGTTCCTCTCTCCGTGCCGTTCCAGGCTGTAGGATGTGATACAGGTGTGTGTGTGTGTGTGTGTGTGTGTGTGTGTGTTTTAGGTTTTTTTTTTATAATCTTACTAAGTGGCATGCCACTGATTGAACAGAAGTAAATCTAGAGAAGACTCAAGGGACTTGTCTCTGTAAATTCATCACCCATTTCTACTTCTTGAGCTTTTCAAAGGCTTCACCTTATTTACTTCATTCGTACGAAAGTTAACTGCTAAGTGAAAAAAGTCTAAATTTCCATCTAGCAACTAGAGAGGATTTTAAGTGGAGAAGTCACTTCTGCAAACAACATCTTGTGAGTAGCACTCAGAGCACCTGTATGGAGCAGGAAGTGACTCGTGGTCCTCACGCAACCTAAGCCTATCACAGGTTCTTCCAATCCTTGCGCGCGCGCACACACCAGCACAGCACGTCCTTTTTTATTTTAATTGATGAGTCACCTCTGCCAATCCCTTTTTTATTTTAATTGATGAGTCACCTCTGCCAATGCAGGCTCAATCATTTTAACTAAAGACTATAAAGTATATAGAAAATATATGTAGTATGTTCTTTACAAACACATTGTAATTACCATTTGACTTGCTACTTATAATTGAAATGAACTTTTAAAATAAGAAATGGGATGGGAGGATAAGGAAACTATCTTCTGAAACACTGGGATCAAATGACACCGGATCTCATTCCCTATGGTGGGATGCCTTGCTCAGCCTTGATGCAGGGGGGAGGTGCATGGTCCTGCCTTAACTTGAGGGCCAGGCATTGTTCACTCCTCATGGGAGGCCTTACCCTTTCTGAGGAGTGGATGGGGGAGGAGATGAAGTAGGAGGGGAAGTTGGAGGAGAGAGGGAGGGGGAACTGAGGTTGATGTGTAAATTGGATAAAAAATTAAAATAAAAAATAAAAGAAAAAGAAAAAAGAATAAAAGAAAGAAATAGTTTTTTTCTGTTCCTTTGTGAGAATTTTTGGACAGTTTAAAATTCAATGATTAAGCTTCCGTAGGTCTATAAACTACAAATAATGTAATATTAAAATATAATAAACTGAAAGTATTATTTCTATCATTCTAATATAAATCATACATTTAAATTATATTTTCTTTTCTCTGAATTTCACACTATCTGTATCTTCATGACTATCAGTGTTAAGATTCTTATCTGTTACTTAGTAGCACAAATTTTGGAAGTTATTGCTTGAAACAAGCAAGGCAAGTGGTGAAGTCCTCTGTTCCCACCACGTAATTAAGTGACTTCCAACCGTGAAGGGTGTGTGTGGCTGGGTGACACGCAGACTGTCACAAAGCAACAAGCTAGGAAATGTGCCACAGTAGCAAGCAAGTTGTAGTTCTTTATAATTTCACTAGGTGGCGCATGACTGACCTGTGCAAAAGTAAAACTACTGGAGAGTCAAGAGATCATTAAAGGGATAAAGAGCAGGTTCTCTAGCTGACCGCATTTATTCATTTGCTTGCCTGTCTGGGCTACTGGCAGCTCAGATATCTAATATTTGTACTAGGTATCATACGGCATAGTCTGTGATCAAGTGTTGTGAGGGCCAAATACTCAGTTAAAATATGGTCAGCCCTGAGAACACACGTCTACAAGGAACACATTTAGTTTTGGTTGATTCTCCCCGACCCCATCCTTCTTTACATCTTCCTGCCGCACAGCTGGTACCCTTCCCTCCTCAATAGTCTTCCATCCACTCTCACACCCCTTGTGTTCCACGTTCTCTTTCCCCACTCCTTTATTCTAGAGCCTTCTTTTTATAACACAACAGATTTCAGTGTTTTGAAATTTAGAAATTAAAAAAAATAATATTTGAACAAGGTAAGAACAATTTAAAATGCTAGAGGCTTTCTCCCTCACAGACTCTTCATGGTTTTAGCAGCTTTAGAACTCTGGTGACAACCACAGAACCCAAGGAAGAGAAAATGTGGCTGAAAACAGTTGAGACTGGGGGGGGGGGGGAGTTCATTTGGTTTAAGATTTCTAGTTACATGTGAAACCTGTGTGAGTCAGGCTAGTGCAATACCCTAGAAACCAAAACTGGGTTCTGCAGTTATAGACAGCTGTGTGCTCCCTCGAAGTGGGGTCTTAGAACTGAACTCAGGTCCTCTACAAGGGCACTCGTTCACTTCCCTGTTCTCCATCTCTCCAGCCCAAGCTAGTTACGGTTCTGCAGTCAAGAACGTTGGAAATGGTTTAGCCCCACAGGTGTGAGTCCTAGACTTGTGGTTATTCCCCCTTGTGGAGTTTGCTGTTTCGCAGCAGAGTGGCAGTGGAAAGCTCAGCTGTGTCGTGGGTCGCCTACAGCGCAGCACAGAGAGGACAAGGGAAGGCAGTCTAACTCCTTCAGAAAACAGAGGAAATGGAGATGTCTTCTCCTGCTTTATTTCAGATACCGAGGAACCCATGCCAGGGTCAGAATGACTCTTCAGGGTCCTTCCAGAGACTGTAGATGCCACAAACCAGAGACTGTAGATGCCACAAACCAGAGACTGTAGATGCCACAAACCAGAGACTGTAGATGCCACAAACCAGAGACTGTAGATGCCACACAACCAGAGACTGTACATGCCACAAACCAGAGACTGTACATGCCACACAATCCCCAACCAGAGAGAGACTGTGGATGTCACACAACCCCCGACCCAACAAACGGACTGAAGCCATCCTTCAATTCCAGGGCCTCAAGCAGCTGGAGAAGGCAAAATCCTCGGCACAAGAGAGCCTGTCCGGTTGCAAATCTCTCCAAAGAGCTTTTGGAACTAGACACACAAACAGTTCAAATGTGACCAGGCATGTGGGCCAGTAAGACAATCCAGCTGAGGGGGCCCTCCAGAGGCTCCAGGTGTTTCCATCAAGGTCTGATCGGGTTGTATTAGCTGTGCCTGGCAAGATAACCAGGGTGAGATGTTTGGAGGAAATTTGAAAACTAAAAATTAAATAATATGGGAGGAGGGAGGATAGCTAACCGGCAGTCTTTGGAAAGTAGACTTCACATAGCAAATTGAGGCTTTGTTTACTGCAAGCTAAGGGAAGATGTATTAAGCGTTATATATAAAAGACAAAAATTAATAACAGTAAATTCAAAATATAAGAAACATAGATGTAAGGAGGCGTGGAGAGCTGGATGGGAGTGCTTGGTGAGCGTCGCGGTGACGCTAAAGGACAGAGGACCAAAGTGAAGGAAAAACACATTTTGAGATGTTGGATACAATCTTGGCAACACTGGTAGGAAATATGCAGTACTTTCCCCAAAGATGATAGCATCAACCAAGGAAAATAGAGGAGAGAAAATTTCAAAGTGACGGGAGTATTAAAGAGTCAGCTGGGTGGTGGTGGCTCCCGCCTTTAACCCCAGCACTCAGGAGGCAGGGGCAGATGGATCTCTGTGAGATCAAGGCCAGTCTGATCTACAAGAGCCAGTTCAAGGACAGGTTCCAAAGCTATGGCAAAAAAAAGACGTAATGGATTTTAATATGTGGCAGGTTGAAATATAACTTCTCTATGGCTATGATAGAAATTGATACAGTGTAGGGGTCTGGATCAGTTTTTTTTTTCTCCCAGTTGAGGAATTTAAAGGCAGGAAAATATCTGAAGAGCACTAGAGAAAGCTCACGCACAGCAGACAGAATGGGCAGCTGAAGAACAGCGTCCATCGAGGGTAAGGAATGCACCCATGCAGCAGACACACTGAAAACAACACTCAAAGTCAGAAATCCAGTCTCTTCTTGAGATTCCCTTCCCTACCTTAGGGTTGGTTAGTTTGAAGACAGGATGGTTGATTGGTTCACAATTCTTGTGGGCCATGTCCTGGTCCACCCTTAAAATTGTTGAGTCCCTCAGTAGGGGAACAACTGATAGAAGATCAAAACTGTCAGGCTTTTGTCTCAAGTCGGGAGGCTGAGGACACTTTTCACCAGCTTTGTTGCCTAGCCATGGTCTCTTTCCCTAGCTGTCTGTTAACATGGGTCTGTGTAACTCCCTTCTGTCTCTTAAAATTTAGAAGACAGCATTATAAAACCAATGAGAGGAAAAGAGCCATGATCCACCCCACATGGAGCAAAAATGCTCTCAGAAAAAAAAAAAAACAAGTAAAATGCATTTCAGGCAAATTTTGAAAGAATTACCACCAGGAAAACCTGCTGTTAGGAAGAAAAACACATTTCCAGAAGAGTCAAATGGGATTTCTGGTGGAAATTTATCAGAGAGCTGAGATGATAAAATGAAACCGAAGAATAAAATTGAAGGCAAGTTTAAAGTTGAATGGCGGGCACGACAACATTATAAGGGTGGTTATTGTTTTATACATTATCTGTATACATTTGATAGGTCAATATGGGAGAGAATTTAAATTTGCAATTTAAATTTAAAAGTTGGGAACACCTGAAAATCTCTTCGCTGAGGGTTAGACCTCATGGTATCAAAAGGTCCTCCTATGCAAGCTGCCGGGGAGAAAAACAACCAATAGTCACTCATAGCCATAAAGCCTATCAATTGCTACAATGGCAGCTCTGGTAAGAAATAACCAATAGTGCAATAGGTACAGTCTTAAGGGTGACCAGCAGCTGTTTATTTGGACTTAAGGCCCATTCAATAGGAGGGGATTCGTGGCTGATACTGTTAAACCCAGTTTTTAGACCTGGCTAAAGAGGGTCATTAAGGATTATGTAAAATGGCTTAGCATAATCTTTGGTCATGTTTCTGGATTTGAAATGTACTAAATCATAAAAAAAAAAAGTTTTACAAGTACATGTAATTTTCTCAATTTGAAAACCCTTCTTAAATCAGATAGCTGCCCAACACACAGCCCAAGAAACAAATGTAGGCTGACTGATTATGTAAAACCGGTTTCCAGTCTGTGTCCCCAGTGGGCCCTCAGCCTAGAATTGCTGCCCTTGCTAAACTCATCCCCCTGTGAAAAAAGCTGTGCAATCCCCACGATTTCATTAAACTTATTAGTTACGGCTCAAAGTTGACTTTCAACTGCATTGACCTGGCCTGCAGGACTTAGGTGACCCACTGTGATGTCATCCCTCCCCATGGCTCTCCAGACTTCTTCCCTTTAGCATGCTACCCCTTGCCAAGAGACTGGGAAAGCACACTAGTTTCTGCATACTTTGAGAACAAAGCATTGTTTATCTGTCCTCAAATTCTACATCATGTATCAGAAAGACTTACAGTCTTTTTGTTGTCGTTGTTCTCAAACTTTTTCTCTGAAAAAAAAAAACTTTTTAAAATAATTGTCCATCTCTGTTTTCACTGATACCCCAAAAAGGAAAAAATAAATTCAGCAACTAAATATGCATTTCAAACCAAGTGTCCTGCTTGTTATTTAAGACTTACCGAGGAAGCCAGCAAACATCCATTTTGTGAGAATATCCAGAAAGAAACTGTGTTTGAAAAAGGTAGAGTGGAGAATGTCCTAGCAGTAGTATGGTATGTTGGACATCATTGCAGTTCCTCCCCCTGCCTTTACCACACACTCCTCACTTCATATCCATATATAGGACACTTATAAATGTCATTCAAAACAAACCAACAAACAAAGAGCCAAAAGAACAGCAACAATGAAACTCCTCTGAAGTCTGAGGCAGTGCACAACTTGTAAATGCTAATGCCAAATCACCAACCCGTGATGGAGGAGTGTCTATGTGTTACTTTAATTATTAATAAAGATACTGCCTTGGCCCTTTAAGAGAACAGAAAATTAAGTAGGCGGAGTAGACAGAACAGAATGCTGGGTAGCAGGCAGGGGGCAGACGCTTCAGGCAGTCACCATAAGTGGTCACCATGATTCTCCTCTCTGAGATGGACGCAGGTTAAGATCTCTCCTGGTAAGCCACACCTCGTGGTGCTATATAGATTACTAAATATGGGTTAAAGGAAGATGTGAGAATTAGCCAATAAGAGGCTGAATCTAATGGGCCAGGCAGTGTTTAAAAGAATACAATTTGTGTTGTTATTTTGGGGCATAAGCTAGCCAGGAGGCCGAAAGCAGGGCGGCGGAACACAGCCCACTGCTCCCCACTACAAACCCGTCTTCTGTATCACAGAACCCATGTGTAACTATGGAAGTAACAGGGGGGAGAGAAAAATAACTTGATAGATGAGTTTGCCAACATAGAGTAAGATGCAATAAATACTGGGAGAAAAGCACAGGGTTTAAAGAGAATTAAAAGGGGAGTGATGCTGTCCCTACCTAGTGAACTCCGTAAAAATTGTTGAGAATAAAGGTTGCCAAAGGGCAAGGGAAGATGAACTGAGATATACTACAAAGCCAGGTTCTGTTCTGGAGAGCGGCAGCCCTAGACTGGCTGGATGATTAAAAGGAGGCCATGTGGTTGGCTCACAGCAGGGGTCTGAGTGCTGAAGCACAGTGGAAGCTTAGCTGTCAAAGGACCTGATCAAAGATGAGCTACCAGAGCAAATGACATGAATTCACTGGCTTTTTTAGTCCATCCAAATATCTCCAGTGGGGCTGCATGAGAGGAATTTTCTGCTTTCTGAATGGTTTCAAGTAGAGGCATCCCTAAATGTGGCAATGGGAATGCCTGACAATAGTGAATTGTACAGTATGCTTTAAACAGGCTGCCTCGGTAGATATTCAAACACGAGCATTTTGTTTCTTCAAGGGATATTGTCTTTACAGTACGAAAAAGCCATAGAGATTTGGACTTTGTCTGGAAGTTTAATTCAGTTAATGCCAAATTGAACTTCCCAGGTATACAATTTCTTAATTTGCTAAATGCTGCAAAATTTTACTTCTTAACAGCAGAGGAAATTTAAATGAAATATATACTGTTATACTTCCCAACAAGTATAAGAAAAACTTGAACTCCCCATAATTACTGGAAAACATCTTAAATTCTTTCAAAGGACCCCAATCTATGATCACTTAATTTTCCATAAGAAGAGATCTGGCCTCTAGCTGGAGTGTGAAGAGGTTTGCAGGAGTTTGTCCTTGGGGGACTCTGACATCTGCACTTTCACAGATGTTGACATGCTGCCACATCCGAAAGAAACCCTTCATTTATGATCAGGCGCCTCACCTCTCAGTATGAGCTCAAGCAAGGACCTAAAGAACACCAGAAGTGACTCCCACAAACTGAGACCAGACAAAGTAACAGTTTCAGGGATGTCACTGTTTCCTTGGAGCGGGCAATGAGCTGAAGGACAAGGGACACCAGAGCTATGTCCTCAGTACTTCCTTTCCTTCATGATTTTGGGACAAAGTAATTCAGCAATTTCTCACTCAAGTTGTCTGTCTCTAGGTGCCATCGCCAACAGAGAGATCTTGCAGATGTCTAAGAAATGCTGGCATATTTCACAATGTGATTTGTTGTTCATAGGATCTTCTTGACATTGTGAAGCTTGAAATTTTAAGACTTGTCACTTTGCCTTTGAAGTTTTTTTTATGAAGTTACATATATCAGTCATCATTTAAAAAAGCTATTTGATCACCAGCTTTAGTTAGAATCTCAAAAGACTTCTAAACTGGAATGAATGGGAAACTGTTTTCCCAAGGACTCCCCTCCTTTGCCCTGCTTGCTCCTCTGTGCTATTCCTCCCGATGAATATGAATCCCAGACTGCACTGTGTATCCAAGCTAGCAGATAAACCTATTGTTCACAAGGCATATGCTTTTGTTACTCTTCTAAAACATGAAACTATCAAAAACAGTTATAGGTATGTTTCCCTAATTTAGTAAAAACCTAATCCAAGGCCAACAACATAACACTGCATAGCCACAAAAAACAACATTTAGAACAAAATAATCTATTTAAAAATCTATATATAATTGAAGACAAACATCCTACTTAAACAAGATCAGAAGAAAGTTACAAGTAGTAGAGTTGAATTTTGCTCTTTCTCTGAAGTCTTTGATACACTCTAGATGTTAAAATGCGTATCACATATAACTTCAGTATGCAGTAAGTTCAATCACAAAAGTTTAGCGAAAGTCAAAACTTCTCCCAAGAGCATTCCATCTTCAGAGCTGTAGAAATCCCACTTGTGATCAGTTCAATTTGTCCAATGTTTTCAAGTGATATTAGTAGTTATAAGGGTTAGCGTTTCTCTTTTAAACAGATATTCTTATAGGCCAGGTCAAAATACACAGCCTAAAATAACCCAAACGTTCTTGGAGAGCTAAGTCTGTGAATTAGGCGCAGTGAACTTTATTTGCTATGCTAAAGACAACGGGCTCGAGGTTGAATTCACACTGCCGTTTAACCATGGTCTCATCTTGATGCTACAAGATATTTGCATACAGTCTCCTTATAACCAAGCTAATATAAAAAGAGATTTCTCACTAGGTTCCCATCACACAAACCATACTCAAATGTACACTTTTTCCATCACTTATTCCTCTTGGCGTAAATTTTAGATTCAAATCTCCTGTCAATATGAACTTATTAGATACCAGGTATTGAGTTACACATTTTCACACATGTTATACCAATTAATTTTTAAATGGTTAAAAAGAATCATAAACTCTTTCACAGTTTCTTTAAAAATGAATGTATTGTGATGTTTGAAGCCACCAAGTGCTAATTTACGTGGCACGGGATGTGAATCGATGGATTACACAGACGCTGTTCTCAGAGAGATTTTGGTCCCACTGTCTGAATAGATACAGTTGCCATGCTTTTGGAAGCAAAGCAAGTATGTTTTTACATCAGCTGGTAGCTGTACTGAGTGTTATCACGATATAGTGGGCATTTGTTTTACGTACCCGCGGCCTGGAGCCCTGTAGTCTGTTTAGTATTGCTGCACACTATTCTAGATACTTCTGTGGTGTCTCTAGGGTGATGAAATGATAACGTTATCAACAGCACCGTTTCCACTTTGAGCTTTATCAGTGCGCTTTCGCTGGATCTCGCATGCTTTCCCGTCACACAGCCGCGGTCTGTGCATGCCACCACAACTGTCCACAGGGGCACAAACATCTGTTCTCTACACTAGGGATTTCCAGACAAGCTAGGAATGCCCACAGACGTCTGCAGTTGAAAAGGCTGTCCTTCATGTCTTTGTTCCATGGTAATGCTGTTTAGGTATGTCAAAGCACAGCTTGGCTAGTGCCTTGCTCCTAGATGTCTCTAGGACCTACTGTTCACCACCTCTCACTCCCTACTCATCTGTAGAACAATTAACCAACAATGTGCACCATAGAAAAACATAGGTCTTGTTTGAGGGGACCTTAATCCCCATCCCCTAACTTCAGCATGTCATTTTTCTGCTCACCTTTGTAGCCAAACTTGATGGGAGCTGACTTCCTATGTCCAGCATATTTCTCCAGCACCCATCCACACTACAATTCACTCCAAATTGACTTCTGCCTTCAACACATCTTGTCAAAAACAGAAACCACTGCTGTCAGCAGTCTTTACCTCCCCAGTCCAGTTAGAGGACTGAATACGTCATCCCGACTCTCAGAGCCGTCCCACGTGACCCAGTGCTCTGCTAATACTGTACTCTAACCCCGACAAATCTCACCAGCCCTGCTGATGGTGCTTTTGTGCACGTCTAGCTCTTTGTAGGTCTGCACTTTAAAACCTGGGGGTCAGAAATCCTAGGTCCTAGACTGATTTCTCTTTGTGTTGTCATTTTTAATACTTTGTATCATAAATGTCATGTCTAAAAACTAATGTCATTTTTCCCATCCCAGAGAGCATCACTACTTGTTAAACAGGAGGCTGAAGCTAAAAATGTAGTGTTCAGGGGGTC
The DNA here is from genome assembly GCF_903992535.2 of Arvicola amphibius. Taxonomy (NCBI): domain Eukaryota; kingdom Metazoa; phylum Chordata; class Mammalia; order Rodentia; family Cricetidae; genus Arvicola; species Arvicola amphibius. Next base: position 133,660,227 of record NC_052051.1, read on the forward strand.
TCGCTCAGTGTCAGTAAAATGCAATCAGTAGAGAAACATTCTACTTTATCTCAGTGATAGGAGACATGGCGTCTAGGATCCCACTATTGGAAACATAGCGTGGTGCATGAGGTCAGTGTGGGGAAAGGCAGAATCTCACATGCTTTTTAACAGGCATGTGACAACTGGTTCCACCTTCAGGCAAAGGAAAAGAGACTATCAGCTGAAGCCATCTGAAACTGGATCCCAGTACCCATTCCATCTCTTTCAATAATTCAAAGGAACGCTGGTGCAGCGCTGCTATAGAATATCACATTTTAAGCAGGATCGACTCTTTGTCCTGTCAACTCCATTTAATATGTTTTTCCTAATTATAATAAAAATACACATAAAGTATCTGTGGGAATATGCATAACTAAGCACTACTAAATATTGAGAAGTTTGTGCATGTATGTGTTCCAAGTGAATAAAAGCTATATGTGTAAAAAACAAAACCTGGAAATAGAAGCCACCTACAGTAAGATACCAAGAGCAGCGATGTCTGCACAGTGAATTCTCGGTAACATTTGCTTGTGTGTTTCTCTACACTGCAGTAATTCAATAATTATGAACTGCATTAGCAACTGTAAAAATTAAAGACATGTATAAAAGAGTTCTCTAAAGCTCCCGAAAGTGTTTTCCTCACTGGCGAAAGAGGCAGCAGCTGCTCTTGTCACCCAGGCAGTGCTGCTAGGAGCCACTTCACTCACAAGCACTCTCTTACTTCCCTAGAAATGCAATCTTAGACATTGGTGTGTGCCCTTAATATATGTAATGGTTTACCATATAAATTCCTAGGAAGCTAAGGCTATCTTCGCTTCATCTCTCTTCCACATGCAAACATGCAGATAGCAGTGTTTTCTATTAGAAATGAACAAATACCAGGTTAGTGGGTATTATCAGACTGGCATATTAATGTCACCACCATATTAATATTACCCCATGAATATTGCTGCAAATATTAAATTAGCACTACCATCATACTAACATAGTAAAAGTTATTATTGTTGTTGTATATAATAGCATGATATTGACCTGGTATTTCGCATTTCTCTTAGTAAAAGCTCACTTGCAGCATAGCTTCAATAGTAATGATGATGAGGGACAATAATAATAGAACATCGGGGCATGAACTATGTGTCAAGCTCAGTACTAGGCTGCTGAAATGAAAAAAATGTTAGCTAAAAAAGTCTGTCAAAGCCCATACCTTAAAAAAGAAAAAAAAAAAGCTATTTCTAGGAATCAAACCTAGGTCAGCATAATTCCTCCACAGTCCATCAACAGTACCCATCCCCCTGCTTTGTATAATTAATGCATGTAAATAAAACCTTGAAAGAAAAGACTTAGAAACTATTCACCAGAAGGCCTCCCCACCCGGTGACTCTGCTCTCTTCAGCCAACCTTTTGTTTCAGTTGTTTGTTCCATAAAAGCATTTACGAAGTTAACTGTCACCCATCACACCAGGCAGGGCATAGTCGACTTTGTCTAACAAATGAAATCCACGGCAAGCTGAGAAAGTAGCCTCTAATTGTGAATTTACACAAGTCTGAACTTTGAAATAGGCTAAGCATGTCACCTGAAAGCGTTTACCTGGAGATCATTGCATCTCACCTTTAATTAAACGATTAGGGGCATTGCCACTTAGCACACGGAGGGGGGACAGTGAGATTCATTGGGTGGAAAATGATACATTTGGAGATTAAATGCTAATCTTTTAAAATGTTGACATTTTGACATTCTGGAGACCTGTAGAAGAATTTTGCTTTTTACGCTACAGGAAGAGTCAGTTGCTCTGAGGTGCCGTTGTGGCTTTTGTTAGAGTTTTGCAGCTCATTGTCTGGTACAATTTCAGGTGGCTGTGGACTGCTGAAATAATAGTGTTCTTCCCCTAACAATTTAAAATTGTAAAAATACCTTCCAAAGTAGTTAAGTTACCACCTCAAATGTTCCCACTCAGCTGCAATAGTCATCCTGAAGGTAGAGTCACACCATTTTCTCCAAAAATCATGTATCTGAACAAGAAATGGTGACTTATCCATGCACTGTATAAAATGATTGTTTATATACTGATTCAGTTATTCTAGGAAAAAATTTAAAATCATAAGCTCATGATTTCCACAGTTAACAATATAGCAATACAATTCTTCTAGAACAAACAAAACACTATAATTTTGGGCCACGGATATTATACAAGTCTTCAGTTTTTTGAGTTTGTGCATTATATAGTAAATACACAGAGCAATCTTTTACATTGCAGACTTCTTTTTTACGCTGCAAATAAAATTAGTTAATTCTAATAGATAATTTTAAAATATTAAAATTGGTCCACGTGCTTTCATTTTTAAACAAACAAAAATGAATTAATTATTCTCTTGAATTATTAACCCATGAAAAACAATGCAAAGGTCTGTCTGTCACTGAGGAATCAATTTGCATCTAATCTAGAAGTTTCCTTCCTGACGATCAGCTTTCAGTGTTGGGAGGTGTTGGGAAAGCTACTTTGGGAGAAAAGTCATCAGTGCTCTTACCCAGCTGTGGATCTCATGAGCGATGGCCTGACTGGCAAGCTCTGCCCACTGATGCTGTAGTGGAGTTGACTATTGTGGAGTAACCATTCTCATTATTGGATTTGAGGCTCACTCCATAAAGGATACTTACACCCAATACTATAAACCTGGATAGAGCCTCTGGGTGAATACATCACAGGCCTTAAGGGAGAACTTACTATTTTTGTTTTGGTAAATGGTCATGATGCCAAATTCTCTTCCAAATTCTTCTGTTTACATCAACAGATTTGTGCTGTTCTCGACCTCCATCAGAGAAGCAGCTCTTTGCTGTGAGTAAGTTAATACAGAGACTCATGATTGACCTGCCCACAGGGAATGTATGTCAATGAAGTATTTGAATTCAAAAGATACTTCTGTATTGTTTCCTCCACGGCGTAGAAAATACAGCAGAAGTCAGAACAGAAAGATTATAAGAGCCAGAGGTTGGGTAGGAGTAGCGTGAAAGAGTGTCTTCTGTACATGACAGGCACTTCACTGTAGCTGTGCATTGCACACAAAATTTGTGCAAGATTGGAACATCGCTGTTTCAAATGCATGGGTGAAAAACTTATGAAGCTGTTCCCCTCCTTGAGGGATTATGCTCCGTTTATGGGTGCTGGGGATGAGGACTCAGTTTTCAGCGGTCAGTCACTAATAAGTAGTCCATATTCCACTAGATGATTCCCTCCTCATGTAAGTCACCACAACTAAACTCAGTGGGCCAGAAGAGTAAATAAGTAAGTAATAAAATAAAGACATAAAATAGGAGGGGTTTGTTGGTAACAAGAAGGGTTTCAGCAGTGCAGGTAAGGGGATGAAAATTCAATATATATGTACATACATATGCACACTATATAATTATTTGATAGTTTCTATGTCTATGAGTGTGTGGTGTGAAACTGTCAAAGACATTTTAAATATTAAAAATTTCTCTCCAAAAGTAATCTCAACTAGTCAGAAGAAAGTAAAATGTGACTATTTAAAGAAAACAATAAGCATTTGTGCTCATAGCCAGCAATAAAACTCCACCTACTCAAACAAGGACACGTGACATACTTCAGGGATGTAACATGGCCAATACGTATTTCTTGAAAGGTTGTCTTCCAAAGTTTTTTGTGTTTATAGTAATTCTCTACATTCTAAAATTTGACTCCAGCACCCTCCAAAGGAGACAAAGAGCCCAATGTTAATATGACCAAAACCAGTTTCCTCGCTTCATGTTATTTGACACCTTAAAGCTACAAGTGATCTAGATGTCTAGGTGCTGAGACAAAGAAATAGGAAGAGGTATGTAAAGGAAGTCTACACTGAGACTGGTGGGTGGGAAAAAGACAGGTTCTTACAGATTTTGATCTGTCGTGTGCCCATTGTTCCAATATTTCTTTTCCAAATCCTAAGCCGGATCCCAGAGCTAGAGACAATGGTATCTTTCCTCAACCTCTGAGATCAGCATTTACATGAGCTGCTTTTGCTCTGTGTAAACAACACTGTAGAGAATCATGTTCATCTCAGAGCTGACTGGAATGAAATAAGAGACAAAATAGAAGATATAGGAGAAATGGTCAACAGAGGGAAAACACCAACATCTCCCTTCTCTGATTGTAAAGAAAAGTGGCATCTGATGGTCCCCATCCTTTGAATTTAGACTGATCTTATGATTGATTTTGATCAATAGCATGGCAGATGGACATTATAGGATTACCACTTTGCTCTCAAAACTCACCTATTTCTTGAATTCTGACTGTCCCCCCAAAAACAGAAGGCTCTAAAGGGCAGGGCAGGGCAGGGCCACATGACCCCAACCATTTCAGCCTGCTCAGTGATGCCATGGACATTTGAATGAGGCTATCTTCAACTTACAAGAAGATTTCACATCCAGCTAAGCAACTTCATAGCAAATCTAACCACCTTGGAACCACAGGAAGGAACGATGGTAGCTAAAGGGCTGCTAATATCTGGGATAGTTTCTATATGGCAGTTGGTAACTGAGACCGATTCCCACTCCAGGTCACACGGAGCATAATCTAATTTCACCCCTACACCTTCGGTGAATTTGCCTTTATTAAAACTCTTCTGCTGGACTTAATACCTCTTGAGAATGTCTTCCAAACCCTTTCCAAGCTGCCATCCTTCTGGTTCCCAATACTGTTCTTTCTTTACGTTTCCGGTGTTAAATGCTTATCTCACAAGGAAGCAAGCCCGGCTTGCGGAGTTCCTTTCACTTTTATGGTGCAGTTGTCTTTTCTGCAACCATATGCATGATGTTCTTCTTTGCCCACATATTCCTGACTCTAAAATTTCTAATTCAGGCCATTCCCAGTATGTCCTTTACAACTCCAAATATGTTCTGGAAAAATTAAAGATTGAAATGTTTCAAACTGGACATTAAGCTAAGGCTTGACTTTTCAATAGCAAATTTGTGCATTGATTTTGAGTCACCTTTACTTTCCCTGTATCTCATTTTTCTGAAAATGACCCTTCTGTTAACCCTCCTTTGTGGTTACGTCACCCGATCTTTTTTGTGATTCTTATAAACCTCCTCCCCACACACTCAGCAAGTCACAGGAATACCCCTTTCCTTTTTCTTCATTCACTCAAAAAGTTCAATATTTGTTTTCTGTATTAGTTTAATTTCCTGTTGCTGTGATAAACACCATAACCAAAGGCAACTTAGGGAAGAATGAGTTTATTTCATCTTACAACTCCAGGTCACAATCGACCACTGAAGAAGGTTGAGGCACGAACCTAAGCAGAGGCCACCTGAGAAACATTGCTAACTGTCCTGTCAACACCTCGTGGCATCCTCAGCCTTCTGAGGAGCAACTCAACTCAGGAGCAGTTTTCTAAGGGTGGCGCTGTCCACAGTAAGCTGGGCCCTCCCACAATGATCACTGATCAAGACTATGCCCCACAGAGAAGCCCACAGAGCAATCTGACAGAGGCGATTGAAGTTTCCTCTTCTGAGCTACTCTCATTTGTCTCCTCAAGTCAACAACAGTTAACCGGAACATTACCTGGAGGTAAAGGAGAAAGCGCTGAAGTCATTAGGTGCTTGGGAGTTTTGAGTGTTTCCTTTGCCTTTAACATAGCTTATTTAGCTGTAAGTTTACATCACATGATATTGAACGGGGCTTCTTTTTATCAGCCAGTCTGCCCACACAATACCTGGAATTGGAATAATCAACTGTCTTTATCAATTGGCTTTTTACACTCAATCCAGTATGCCTAGGACATTCAGAGGCTGGAGGAACCTAAACCTCTGTGGTTACTAACCTGTTGGCCTTTGCTTTAATGTGGAGGACCGGATAATTTTTTACATGATAAATCAAACCTCCATAAAACTTTCCTTCACCCACATAGATGAGTGGATTCCCCCTGATAACCCCATCCTTACTAGTTCATCCTCCTGCTCTTATCAGAAATATTGGCACTGTCATTTTTCAGGTTTGCCTAGGGTTTGTAACAAACAGCTGACTCATGATAGCTATTCAATTTTTATAAATATAGGACTAAATTTATGAAAAAGAAAATGATTGTTAAGGGTGGTGGAGGACCAGAAGTTGAAAAGTGCCACCCGAATGCAGGGCTCTTCACCATCCTGGAAAAACTGACTTTCACTGACATCATCTAACAGGGAAGGGAGCCAACGGAGACCCTTTCATCATGGTTAAGGATATCATTGAAGAACAGCAGAGAGATCTGTCAGCGCTCTCCTTAGTTAAGGACCAGCGAGTTTCTGTAAGATCAAAAGGACTTCAAAGTCTCTCTTCCAGAGTCTCTGGCAAGATATTTCATTACAAACTCTGCTAGAAATTTTAAAATAGCAGGAGAAACCAGCAATTATAAAAATCCCTGCAAACCTCAGTGATATGAGCCCCACAGAGCAGAAAGGGATTGTGTGCTTCTGCTCAGCATGACCTAAACACCTTCAGTTCTTAACGATCAGAGTGTAATATCATCACCATTTGTGTAAAAACAGGAAGAATCAAAGGAAAACAAATGCAGAGCATTTGTGAACTTCCAGACATTTGATTTTAAATCATGTCAAAAAAGAAATAACTTCTTGCTGGTTGTCGTGGTGTATGCCTTTTGTTCCAGCACTCAGGAAACAGAGGCAGTTGGATGTCTGAGTTCAAGACCAACCTGGTCTACAAAGCCAGTTTCACGACAGTCAGGGCTACACAGAGGAACCCTGTCCCGAGAAACAAAAATACCCTGTCTTGAGAAACAAACAAAAACAAAACAAACAAACAAACAAACAAACAAACAAACCAAAAAAGAAGTTCTCTCCATCTTCCTCCGTCAATGAATCATGCCGTTTATCCTGGAGCTTGCCCTGTGTGCTATGGAACTTATTACACCCCTCCTAGATGTTGTTATGGCAAAACACACAAGCCAGTGAGACTGATAACAGAGGCCTAAAACAAGTCAGCTTCACATCCTTACAGTGTCAGGACAGTCACACATATGCTGCTAAATGTTACAGAAACTGTCAAAGGACCAGAGCAGCCAACAAGGTTGGGGCCATAATGTCTCCACTAAACAAATATGCTTTCAGAAAGAGTGAGGTGAAGATCTGCATCTGCCCACACTGGAAGCACATGATCACAGACAGACGGCTTAGCAAAGCCACTTTTCTTCTTCTGGAATGGATTACTGAGGGTATCAGAGCTTGACAATAAGATGCATATATTCATGGAACACCTTCTCTGTTCAATACTGATTATTATTTATTTTGTGACACCAATGAATTCAATGGCTGCAGGGCAAGTGGAAAAAATTTACCAACGTTCTCAATATTTCACAAGGTATCTCATCCTTAGAGAACCTTTAGTATGGCTACCCATATATAAAAGTAAAACCAGAGGTTCGTAAGAGGTTGGAATGGCAAAGTGAAATAGAAATGTAAGCATCCATGAGCCTAAGATTCATATTATTAGTCCTATATATTATTAAAGTTTAATGTTTCATGCATTGAACATTAACAAGTTCATATTAATAAAGTCAGTCACAAGTCAGCAATATAAACTTCACGGACAGAGTGTCACTACCTCAGTGTGCACTGAAATGCTCGCTGTCACTGTTCATGTGGGCAAATGCGGTTCCTCATGTCTATTCACTCTTCTAACAGTATAATGTCCTGGCTATTCAGCAAGCAAGCACTGACTTTGGACTAGATACTCAATGAAAGAAAGGCACAGAGTCCTTCTACAGAAGGAACCCATGTTTTAGTTGGAAAAGAGAGAAAACACAGGCATATGTAAATGGATGAATAACCACGAGGGCTGTGGACGATAGGAAACAACAATGCTTGTGGTACTTACCACAGTGTGATGAGATAAAAAGGAGTCAAGATGATTGCTGACAATCAAGTGACTCCATGCTGGCATCTTTGTCCTTAGGAGCTAGTAGCTCGAAGAGCAAATCTTGAACTTTCTGGAAAAAGCAAAATTCTTTTGCAAACTAGGCTCTGACGCTACAGGTAATATAATAAAAACCAAAGACTTGAACAGGAGCTAACTTTTCCAGGCCACTTTGCATTTTGTCAGTAACTTTTGGTTAACTCAAACTCTCGATGGGTTTGTTTCATATAAAGGGGCATTTTGGTAAAGTTAGAGGAACTGTATGATTTGAATCACTGGAAATATAAAATAATTTTGCTTTTAACTAATTTTATTTTACAAATCCTATTCCAAAGTCACGAGCCCCGTGACACAGGAAATGAACTGGTAAGTTTAAGAAAATTTTCTTTAAGTTATCTATTTTCCAAAAAAAGATTTATTTACCTTATTTTACTTGTGTGTGTGTGTGTGTGTGTGTGTGTGTGTGTGTGTATGTGTGTGTGCTTGAGTGTATGTATGTGCACATGGGGGTGCAAGTACCTACGGAGGCCAGAAGAATTCATCAGAACCCCTGTAGCTGGAGGTACAAATAGTTGTGAGCCATTTGACATTGGTGCTGAGTATGAATCTGAATCCCCTACAAAAGCAACAAATACTGTTGATCACTGAGCCGTTTCTCCAGCTTCAAGTCCATTTTCATACAATCATTTCTAATGGAGCTGATATTAAAAAATTGAATTGTTCAGTTGTGCTGTTACGTTTCCCAAATACACTATGAGTCGAAAAGGGAAATGTAACAGCACAACTGAACAGTTCAATAATGCACGTAAATAAGAAACAATTCAGTAGTTGGATTCCTAGTGGTTTTGTTTGTCTCGTGCTTTCAATTCCCAGGTAAAGCTGTCCTATGTAGGAATATAGTCACTAAATCATATATACTTTAGCTTTGGGCTTGGGAGATAAGATCAGAAAGCGAAGAAGCGAGAAAAAGAGAAATTCCAAAAAAATATAGTGCTCTTCTCAGAAGTATAGGAAAGGTTGGAAGACTGTTAAGTCTTGACATGAGTCCATCTTTTTATGGTGAACCAGATAAAAAAACATGACCAGAACTGGAATGAGATGTTTCAGAGCCTGAAAGTTATTTGTATAGCTAGGTTTAAAAATACTGAAGTCATTTAGAAATGGACATGGAAAGGCTTTTAAACATCATCTTTTCTACCTGGAAATAAAATGAATGGGAGCAAAATAGACTTTGACATCTGACCACATTTGTAGTACTGACAGATTTGGTTAACATTTTAATAATGTTTGATCCCCAGTTTAATCAAATGCAAGGATCTGTTCAAAACTTGGAGTCTTAAACAGACCATACACCTTGGATCTCGAGCATTTTTTCACAGTCCAGTAAGAAACTATCCCAAGAATCAACAGATATAGTTGGTAGAGTTTTAAAATCAGTGAAAATCCAGAGCTATAGATGGAGGAAGAATATACTAAGCCAGAATGTGTCAGCAGGTGAGGCATGTTTGACTTGTTTTCCTTTTGTTTCCTCATGCTTGAGAAATTTAATAAATTCTACCAAGTCCTTTTTAAAAATGAAACTTCAACTAAGCCAATAGCTTTCCATCTATTAGTCCTGTGAAGCCTGTATTGAGAACATATACTCTGTTAAAATATCAGTAGAACTTCTGGAGATGCAAGAAAAACATATTTGGTTAGACGCCCATGCCAGTGGAAAATACACACAACAATTAACAGGCTGAAATCATCAAAAGTTAATAATTGAAGCACCTGGAGGACCTATGAAAAAAATCTCGGACGGTAAGGCCATTATTGCTTTGTAGAGTCATGCTAAGTTTGGGAGATGACAGGAAGGCAGTAAGGTTGGAGTAGTACCCTTGTCAATTAAAAAGTATAAACTTGAGTTTTGGTAGGATAATAGATATGGATCTATTTGCATTCTTCTACAATGCCAACATCCAGTTAGACCAGCACCATTAGTTGAAGATGCTTTCTTTTTCCCATTGTATAATTTTGTATAATTTTTCCCACCTGTTTTGACAAAAACAGGTGTCTACAGGTGTGTGGATTTTCTTCTGGGTCTTCAATTAGATCCCATGATCCACCTGTCTCTTTTTATGCCAATGCCATGTGATTTTTTTTATTACCATAGCTCTGTATTTGAGCTTGAAATCAGGGATGGTGATACCTCTGGAAGTTCTTTTATTGTACAAGATTGTTTTACCTATCCTGGGTTTTTTTGTTTTTGTTTTTCCATGTGAAATTGAATATTGTTTTTTCAAGGTCTGTAAAGAATTGTGTTGAGATTTATTGGCAATTGCAACATGGCACAAGGGATTTTCCCAGGAAAACACAAAGGTGACCCCAGTTAAAACTCCTAGCAATAGCAGATAGTAGCCTGAACTGGCCATCTTCTGTGGCCAGATTGGTACCTAGTCTATTTTTCATCAGAATCTTCATCCAGCAAATGATGGAAACAGATGCAAACCTACAGTCAAACATTAGGTAGAGTTTGAGGAATCCTGCAGAAGAGGCAGAGAAATGAAGTTTTCTAGAAATATAAGAAAAAAATCTGTTCTATAAATAGATGAGCAAATCTAGTGTAGTCTATGATAGTAGCACAAAGGAGATTGGGAAATTTTGGAAAAATCATGAAAAAACATGGTAACAACACCATTGGGTGAATTCAATAGTGTCTGTCCTCTGTAGACAAGAGCCAGCAGGAAGAACATTTTAGTAACTCAAGTCACTGACAGCCCTGGAACTAACGCCATGAAATAAAGGCCAGTTAGTGGAGCACAGCCACAAGAGTGAGGGTTATAGTAGTGATCACCAAGGTGGATATGGTACCCCATGGGGTCCAGTTCAGAATTATAGAGGTGGATAATAGAACACAGATTCCCTACAGCAAAATAGACACACGGAGATGTGGGTCTATTCAAGTACAAGAAACCAGAGATGGAAAACTCAGGGCAGTTTCAGTCAAAGTCCCAATTTTAGTTTCCAGACATGATCCACTTTGCACATTCCGTAGTCATTAAGAGGTGATTTAGTCTCTGAGAGGGACGGCCTTGTTTAGACTGCAGCAACTATGCACAGTAATGAGTCCTCAGCCCTTTTCTGAGGGCACTTCTGTCTCTTTCCTCATACAGCTCTGTAGCGAGGGGAGGATGAAGGGAATCCTCACACATTTGGAAACCATTGTGGAAACAATCTGAGTTGACGCTGAGATCATCAGAAAGACTTACGATATGGTTTCCCTGTTTGAAGGTAGTACGGCACCCAGGAAAAGGGTAGCTCAAGAGTGGATTACAGGAGGCTCACTAAATGCAAAGATGTGTCTAGTCATTGTTTCTACGATCCCCAATGCCTTATTGCTATTAGCATGCTTCACAGCTTACACAATACTCGAATGGATCTTCTTTGTGCAAGCAAGAGGCATTGCACCAGAGACTGCAAAGGAAGGATCATATTAACACATTGTACTGTAAAGAAAGTGTTGTAAGTTTATGGTGTAAGTTAGTTCTGCCTTTAAGAGACTACAGGATACAGATAGAATGATCACCATCACATCCCCATTTAATCTGTCAATCTGGCTCTGGAAAATGGTAAATAGACCCTGGAATGTGAATACAGGCGTTCTTCTGATTAGCAGTCTCTGCCAGAGCAGATGCAGTATCTCTATTCAATCAGACAATATTGTTTGTGAAACACACAGTTTGTGTCTATTGATTTGTACTCTTATTTAAATTAGGATAGAAACAGCTCATATTTATAGGAAGTATCAGGAGTAGGCTCGTGGGATGAAAAGGACTCTGTAGGAAGCCTAAACTTAGGTCATATGATCTGTCAACGCCAGTGGGCTGCAGATATTACTGAAGAGAAAATAGTCCATGTAGGTTTTGTGGCAAAATTCCCTGTGAGGACTCCAACAAAGACTCATGAGGTTCTGCAGAAGATCCATCCCCTCTGTAATGAGATTTTAACATCTTCTGAGAAATAACCACACTCATGTTAGTTGGCTCTGATGGAAAAGGAACACCTGATTGTGGAAGAATTAAGTCTGTGGCCAAAACTACTCATTAGGAGCTGAATCCTGTCTGATGTGATACAGTATACGTGGAGTAGACACGGCAAAAAATTCATCCTAACTTGAAAATGATATCTCTGAGATAACTGTCAAACAACAGCAAAAGCATAACTTTGTTTCAGTCCATGCTGTCCGGAGAGACAGATTTGGCAAGATGTGCAGAGGCACAGGATGGTGTTTATCATGAGGGTTGGCTCACTTCTTTATGGAGAAGCACTGTGATAGGCCATCTGAGATTTGGAGAACATCAGAACCAGTGATCCAGGTCAGCACAAGTCCAAGAGGGCTTTAGAGCCAACGGAGTTGCGATGCGATTCTTAGTTCTAGACTCAAAAGCCCAGATGGAGGCACTCGGGCACTGGTTTGAGCTCTGGACCCTAAAGGTAAAGAAAATCTGGAGTCACTGTTTATCAGAGGGCTAGGAAAGGGCAGCCAGGCAGGATGTGACAGGATGAGACTTCTCTTTCTCCTTGTTCTGCTCCATCTGGTCTCCCATATGGCTGGATGGCACTCCTTTGCTTCAAGGGAGCGTCTTTGAAAGCGAGTTCACCAACTTATCTGCCAGTCATTTCTGCAAATACTTAATAAGCACCCCAGAGGCAGCCCAACTATTCGAACCTAAAGCGAAATTATACAAATTACAGCACAAGAAAGGTGCTTTCTGTGCCTGCTGAGTTATAGAGAGCAAATATCTCTTAATTCAGTCAAAATGATGTCCAAACTGCCTGGAATACAGCACAATCCTCAAGGCATCCCCAACTGAAGAAACAGTGTAGCAAAGCCGCTTTTCATAGTTCCACCCACACAAACAGGCTGGCCACCTCTATCAAATGTTATAAAATAATCCTCTTCTAATGATTCAAGGAGTAAAAGGAGTAGGAGAAGTAGATCAATGGGCACTCATTTTGCACAGGCACCTGTGAGCATAAATGCTCATAACTGGGAAACATGTTAACAAAACCATCTCATTGAACCAAATAATGGATGAATTTCTGCAAATTTCTGGAGTTGAGTTGGGATACAAAAGGACGAGAAAAAGCTTGCTTCCTGAAACTGAGAACGCCACTTACCCTGTGTAACACACAAGTGCTCAACCTTTCAAGCTGCAGTGATTTTCTATTTCGGTGTAGTGTGACGTCCCAAGGAGTGCTATTAACTCAGCAGTTCAATGACACCACAACACTCTCCATGGCATGAAACAGCTCCCAGCAATTTACCAAATTGTTTGCTCATTGAGTTGTATTTTCAGAAGTGAAAATGGTCTGTTTAAGTGTTTCCCCTCAGCATAATACACACAAGACAAGATCCAGAAAACAAACCTGAAATGACAATCCAGTTAGTGTTCTGTTTCATGGTACTATTAAAAAGTCATGCAAATTCTACACATAGATTGTGCTGCTAACAACACGCCTTGTTATCTGTTGAGTGTTGAGTGGGAACAGCCCCTGTGCTCGGGGCTTTTATAGAACTTAGACAGCCAACGAAAGCTGAATTAACTACACCAGTTAGTGTGAGGCTTTGGGGCTTGTTTTGAGCTATATTTTTTTTCTCTTTTTCTTTTCATTTCCTCCTCTTTATTTTTTTAGGATGCCGTGTCCAATGGACGAACGTTATTGTGACTTTTTTTCCCAGAGATACCACAGCTAGTGTTCACTTAAAAACCTTGCTGCAAATATAGGAAGTCTTTTAACTCAATTTAGAGAAAAAGTCTCCAGTGGTTTTTCACAGAGAGAATTTGAAATTTGATAAGTATTTGAACGATAGTAAAGTCTTTTGTTACTAATTTACTGGGTTACATTTTTCCTTGAGAGGACCAATTTAGCTGCATAACAAAAAGAAGCAAAGAAAGAAAATGTACCCCTTAGTTATACACCATTTATTTGCAAAAGTTTGATATCTTTAATTTACCAAAAAGTCATTGCTTTGTACTTAGGAATTTATAAATAGATACTGTTATGAAGCCAATTTACTCATGAATGTGTTAAAATTACTTTAAAAATTAATCTTCAGTACACTCATAATTATGTTTCTATTTTAAATGAATCTTGTATTTAAACATATAAATATAACAGAATTATACTTTGAACATTTGGAAACAATGAGTTTCATGGGATATTAATGTTTCCTTAGGTCAACAGAAATATATTATTGTCTCCTTAGAAGGGAACCCTGTTTCAAAAGCATTCTAAACAAAATTAAGACTTAGTTCATCTAAGCCCCCTTCTAAGGAAAAACAAACCAAACCAAACAAAAAACTGATTTATCATCTACCTTCCATTTTTATGAGTTTATTTATCCCGAGATAACATTTGCAAAGCTTTCCAAAAACAGAAAAGCAAAAGTTTCTGTTTCTAATTTATATAGTCATTTGACACGTGACCTTAGTGCAACAAGAGCTGTGCTGGCCAGGGCAGGTTCTTCTATGGATCAAGGGTATTTTTGTTAAATTGCAAAAATTTAAAACAAATGTTTCTCCAAGAGAAAAAAAATAATTAAAATAAAAACCCTTAAGGCATCATCAGTCATAACTTTAAAACACATGCTCAAACAATTAACAGCCAAATCACAATAAGAAAGCTAAGAGGTTTTCCTGAACAATTTGTGGTATATTTAAAATCTTTTTTGAGGAGAATTATTCTAGGATGACCAATTTCCTTTGTTTTTTTTTTTTTGCACTTTTACTCAATAAACACTGACGAGTCAATTATGTAAAAGGAAAACTAAGCAAAACAAGGCAGCATTGAGCTATTTGAATAGATTAAATGACAGAAGAGAAAAAAATTGCTAGCTCTTCTGTTTTATCTAGTAAACAGCGACATTCCTTTGAAGTCGTCCAAGACTTGGCTGGTTATTATATCATTCCTTTCTGCACACTCATAAAAGTCCACACACAGATGTACAGGGAGGGGAGAGGCATGCTGCAGTATGACTTCTTCAAATATTAATAGCACAGGAGACACCTCTCTGCACAGCGGCAGAAAAATATCCCTGTGATTTGAAAGCCACAGAGAGTATGTCCCGTAGGAAGGAGAGCCGCAGCGCATCTTCCCGTTCACCTAGTGCTTCCTCCTCTATAATGCTACGTGAACAGTGGAGCGATAAACACGGTGTTTCTCTCTCCTCGCCCCAGCTCCTCCAGTCTCAGATGGCTTCTTCAGGTGTTAATTGCAGAGTCAACAAGAGGGCTCCTTCTAAAACTGTGTTAAAAACAAATGCCCAAGGCTATTTGCAAAGAAGATGTAGCACAAGCTCTAGAAAGCAGAATATCTTACCCCGCTGCTCCCACCAGCGTCTCTCTTTGAACTGTGGTGGGTAAAACATGAACACAGGATCTGTTTGCAATAATGTGAATTATCCTCCCAGTTGTATGACGTTTCATACTCACAGATGATTATATTTCATTTATACTTCCTGTTCCCTAGATTACTTTAACATGCCTTTGGGTTTTCCTTTAGACACTAGTCTACTTAATATAAGAACATTTTGAATTAGTAACACTGACGTTTTTCCCTACATGGATTTTTTTTTTCTTACTTTCAAAATATTTCTTATACTATGAGCATTTTTGTCTTCTTTCTTTATAGTAATAATAAAAATCTTCTGTTAATACAATGTATTTTGGTCATGTTTACCTCTTCCCCAAGTTGTCCCAACCTCCCTATCCACTGAATTTTATATCCTTTTTCTCTCCACCTCTACTTTTTTGAAAAAAAGGGGAAAAAAAGCAAGAAACAAACAATAAAAGCCCCATTAAAACCACAAGAATAAAAATCAAAACAAACTGAAAAAAAAGACCATTAGCAAAAACTGCCCAAACAACGCAAAACGAAACAAAAAGTCCATAAAAATGCCATTCAGTCTTTTTTTTGTGTGTGTTGGTTCGTTTCTCCTGGGCGTGGGGTCTGCTCTGGACTGCGGTTGATGCACCCAGTGACATGCCACCTGAGAAAATGGATTTTCCCTTTGGTAGAGAGTTTCACTTGCAAGACAGCTTCTCGACAAGGGTGGGACCCCTTGCCCACTTCCCGCTCTCAGTGCTGGGGCCCCATCTGCCTTAAACCTGAGCAGGTCTTACGTGTGCTGCCACCGTCTCTGTGAGTTCAAGTGTGCCGCAGTTCCGTGCAGAGTCTGGAAGGTTCTCTTTCTGCATGTCTTCTTAAGATTGTGCAGCTCTACTAACCTGTTAGGTGACTTTTGTTTGTTTGTTTTGAAACTGAGCATTTTAGTTTATTTTCTGTTGCCGTGATAAAACATTCTGACCAAAAGCAACCTGGGAAGGAAAGGGTTTATTTTAAACCTTAGAGGACCTAGTCCATCATTAAGGAAAGTCAGGGCTAGAACTGAATGAAGACAGAAATCTGGAGGGAGAAAGCACTGGCCATAGAGGGATGCTGCTTATTGGCTTGCTTCCTCCGACTTGCTCAGCTGTTTTCTCAATTACCTACCCGTTAGGGGCAGTAGCACCCACAGTGGGCCAAGTCTTCATACATTAATTAGCAATTAGGAAAATATCCACAGACCTGCCCACAGGCCAATCTCATATGTGAAGTTGACAAAAACCAACCATCATACAGGAACTCGCTATATGAATTAGGCCAGCCTCAAACTCACAGAGATCCACTAGCCTCTACCTTCTTTACAAGGACTAAAGGTGTATGCCACCACATCCTGCTAATATATATATTATTGTTCTTTTATGACAACTGTCTTTTCTATGGTGTGTCCAAAAATTTTTTCAAGTAAACATCCAATAGTCCTTCCTCACATAACGCTTGGATTGGTACTGGCATATTAGGAAGTCAGCTGTGGTAAGGGCTACATGAACTTTCTTGAGAGAAGCAGATGTCCCAAAGTTTATGAATCTCATCCATCTATGCCACAGTTCATTTGGTGAGGCCTACCTTGATCAAGGGCAAGTTTATAGAGAATGAGGTTGGCTGACACAGTCAGAAGGGGATAGTTTGTATTCCTGAGGAATGAGCACTTCAGGGCAGGGGCCAGGGGAGCACAAATGTCTTCCTTTTTGGATCTGCTTCAAGAAGTTTGTATACATAATTCATATACAGATTTCTTTTCTTCTCACCAGTCCTTTAATCAGGTTCCTTCCCAGCTTCTCACAAGGGTGACAAACCATTAATCTTACTTCATGCCTTTCCTTTTTTCCAGCCAGATAGATAAAGATGCGTGCTTATCATTAGACGATTGCTTTCAGAGAGTGTGGCATTGCAATCGCCCACCTGTTCCAGGGAACTGCACGGAAAGCTATGAGCTGGCATGAAGTCAGTTCCTCAACTGGTCTTAGAGACTTTCTAACGAAACAGTTGATAAGGTGTGAGGGAGAATTTGCCAGTGGGTCAAGAGTGGGCATGATCATGTTTTGAGAACAGTTAACAAAAGACAGAGGCCCCACGACTCCCTGAGATGCCATCCTGCATAGGCACTGTTTTATTTCATGGGAGTTTCGAGACATACTTATCTGCGTGTCTTTCTTCTTCTTTCTCTTCCATTCTCCCCAGCCATTCCTAGCATTCTTCTTTTCATGCGCAGCTTGCTTACCTGCTTTGAAATATGAGCCAACACTTAGCAGCAACTACCCTATTGTCAGCTGCTGAGGGATGATGGGGAGCGATGCGGACCAGTTGTTCCTTCGTGACCATCATGCTGGGCTAGCACAGTAGCTTCAACCTTCCCAACACCGCAACCCTGTAATAGAGTTACTCTTGCCATGGTAACCCCAACCATAACATTATTTTTGTTCTACTTCATAACTGTAGTTTTGCTATGGTGATAAGTCGTGATGTAAACTTTTTGGAGGCAGAGCTTTTCCAAAGGGGTCACCACTCATAGGGTGAGAACCACCGTGATTGGAGGCCTGCTGCCCCATGCTCTAGTATTCAGTTTCAGGGAATAGCATGCCAATGTTCTGGAAATCTTGGAGTTAAAATTTCAACTGTCTTTCCCAGACCTTACTGGTCCCTTCAAAGCTGAGGTGATGCAAGTTGCCTGGTGGCTCCCTTAATTTCCATGGCCTACAGGGTGGAGAGACAGTTATTTGACCTCCTGTAAGACCAGTTAAAAGATATCATTGCTCTGAGAAATTCTCAGAAAGTGTCAGTTCTTGGATCATCTGGTAAATACTTAGAAAACATTCACTCCAATGAAAAACATGTTTTCTCCCAAAACCTTAAGACTCATAAAAAATATTTTGCTATTTCTGGTGGGGAAAATTTGAAAAGGAGAGTAGTTAGAATTTTATTGCTGTGAAGAGACACCATGACCACCACAACTCTTCTAAAGGAAAACATTTAATTAGGACTAGATTACAGTTCCAAAGGTTTAGTCCATTATCATGATGGAGCAAAGCATGTGACAGTGTGGACAGACATGGAGCTGGACAGGTAGCTCAGAGTTCTATATCTAGATCTGCAGACAGCAGGAAGTGACTGTCACACTGAGTGTGGCTTGAGCATCTGAGACCTCAAAACCCCACCACCAGTGACATACTTCCTCTAGCAAAGCCACAGCTATTCCAACAAGGCCACATCTCTTAATAGTGCCACCCTCTATGAACCTATGGGGCATTGTCATTCAAACTAGTACATGCCCTAATAACCAGATCCTAACAACTTCACTGAAATTCTAGGCTCTGAATCCTCTACTCTTTGCCAAACTCTCTGCCATCTATCAGCACCACTATCAACTGAATGAGAAAGAATTAGTTTACCTGGCATTCGTAATGTCTTTGTGAACTGAATCATAAAATGCCTTGGACAGTAACCATAAGTGGGGAGCAGGGATTTACCTTGATGTGTCTCAGATTAAAACAGGAGTTGCCCTAGCACTTAATATAAATAACAAAAACAAAATTACCAAAAATCAACTGTTGTCTATTACTTATTGGCATCTACCTTTAGTCATCAAGAAAAAGATTTCATTTAAACTTTTGGCTTAGTAATGGATTAGTTTGCATCCAATACTATTCTTTTGGGTGGACCCACTGTCAAATGCCCAGGTGAGTTAAAGTTTTGTTTTTAAAAAGTTACAGATATTAGTCTTTCCCCAGCACATTTTTTATTGGTCTGGTTTTTCATTTGTTACCTCCTTACAGTCACCCCCAGTCTATGCATCAGGGACATCCATGTAAGAGGTCTGCCATATCTGTGGTATCTGTTTTCTGGTACCCACTCATATCTGGTGGAAAAGCAAAGTATTGTGGTGGATATAGCTATCTCGCCATTCAAATCTGCTTCCCCTTCATCGGACTGTGAGGCTACATGTCTTACCAACACTTGCATATAGAGATGGTCCTATACTTGGGTTTTGTTAAATAACTTCTGGCCTCCCAGACCTGAAAAAATCACACAGAAACTGTATTAATTAAAACACTGCTTGGCCAATCACTTAAGCATATTGCTAGCTAGCTCTTATATCTTAAATTAATCCATTTCCGTTATTTTATATTTTACTATGAGGCTTGTGGTTTACCAGTAAGTTTCCCACGGGAATCTGTCTCCTTCAGCAGCTACCTGCCACCTCTTTTGCTCCACCTACTCTCTCCTCCTCTATCTGCTGGGAATTCCTACCTTGCCCCATTCTGTGCTGCAATAGGCCCAAAGCAGATTCTTTATTAACCAGTGGTATTCACAGCCTACAGAGGGGGATCCCACACCAGTCAAGTTTGATGTATACAAATTGAAGACGTTTTTGAAAAAGCTTATGTCCTCCTGATACCCCTACCACAGACTGGTTGTAGACAACAGAGAGATTGCAGGAGATGCAGAAATCCTATGCAGGAATCATTCTGGGTTTTAAAGCACAAGAGATGCTTGCCTCAGCATTATAGAAGTGTGAAAATATACCATTGTGTTTAATCAATTTTGTGTTGTTACCATAGCTAGTGATTACGCAAGGCAGCTTCTGCTTCAACCCCCTTGGAACTCAACTTTTTGCTATCCTGCTAAGAATAGAGTGGATCCAGGATTTCACTGGAGTTGAAGATTCAGATCAGCATGTATTTATGATCTTCATAAGCCACCAACATGTCAGTTGCCATGAATTTGATGCTTTTGGGAGTTGACTTTTACACAGAGTTTATGTCCATTAATAACCCCCAAATATCTGAGTACGCTCTGTTCTATTTGCCAAAGCATTGCAATCCTGGCGAATACTCACAGGTTTTCTTCTGATAGGTAAAGTGAAAAGTTTATTAATACACCAGTCTTGCTTTCCTCAGACTTTCTGGAGAGGTGTTCAGCTTTGGCTTCATTTGAGGAACTATGGATTGTGTACTATGCTATATCTGAAAATTTGGCAAAAAAGCAACAGCCTTCTATTAAAATGGATGATGAAAATAAGGGAGTATTTTGTTTGTTCTCTTTTGTTTTCATACTTCTTAGAACCAGGATTCAGTAAAATTTCCTGTCCATGGCACTCCTGTAGTCTTATAATATGTTAGTAATCACAAAAATGTCTGAGTCAGACATAGATATCTTTATAGTAACCAGAGTCCACTTGACCTGAGTCTAGGTCCTCAACAGCACCCCATGGGAGCACTTTATCTTAAGTATAGTGATGCTACTCTCTGAAATTGGTTTCTCTGGGTTTGTAATAAAAGCTGATTCTAGGCCTTGGAAGGGACATAATGAAGCAATTCTCTCTAGCAATCCAGTAGACTAATCTTTGGTTTTCACTTCTTCCCCAATACAAAAAAAGCTTTATGGGAGATTCAAGGTTACTTTTTAAATTTTATTTATTTTTAAATTTTAAGTTGTTTTTGATGGCTGTTTGGCCTCAAGAGGGAGGGAGTGGGGGTGTGGGTGGAGGGGAGGGGAGGGAAGGGGGAGGAGGAGGGGAGAAGATGGCAATTTTTAATAAAAAATAAATAAACTGGAAAAAAAGAAGATCACATATGAGCACTGTGCTGTTGTCATTTCCATTCTTCATTTTCCCACCTCCCACTCCTCACACATCACCCCACTGCCTCTTAAATCCAGCCACTTAGTGGTGCCTCTATGTGTTTATGGCTGACCATTTGGCATTGGATAATCTATTATGAGGCTTATTCCTATAAAAGATACATTTGCCCTCTCTCAACAGCCTTTAATGGTCTGCGACTCTTCATCTCAGGGCAGGACTTGTGAGATTTCCTCCAACCACAATGGCACGCCAACTGGTGGTGTCATTGTATGGCTCTTGTTAGGCAACCATATTGTTGAGATTTCAGGGGTTCAGGCCCTCATCAGAAATAGAAGACACCATTTCATAGTGTCAAAGTCCTGGTCCTCTGGCTCTTGCAATCCTTCCACTCCTTTCTCTGAATTGTTCCCTGAGCCTCAGGTGTAGGAGTTGTGTTGTAGATTTATCTGCTAAGGCTAGGAACTCTGCAGTTGGTTGTTCTTTGCATGCATGCGTTTTGACCAGTTGTGAATCTCTACAATTGTTTCTATTTGCTGCAAAATGAATTTCTTTGATGAGGGGTGAGTTCTTTTTTAAAATATTTATTTATTATATATACAATATTCTGTCTGTGTGTATGCCTGCAGGCCAGAAGAGGGCATCAGACCCCATTACAGATGGCTGTGAGCCACCATGTTGCTGGGAATTGAACTCAGGACCTTTGGAAGAGCAGGCAATGCTCTTAACCTCTGAGCCATCTTTCCAGCTCAGAGGGGTGAGTTCTATACTTATCTGTGAATATAAAGGTGAGAATATAGGAAAGTGGTAGTAGTAGTTTCTCCTCTATGCTCCATGACCTCACCAGTCATAACCAGTTAGTGCTACAGTACCAGACATGAGTTATCTCTTACTTACTGGGCCTTTTGTCCAATTATATAGTTGTTAGTTACCTTATCCAAGGCATAAGTGCCACAACCACACGCTTGGTGATATCTTGCATGCTGGTCCTTTTTGTGGTTCATAGGCCTCAGAGCTGGGTAGGGCTGGGTTTTTTTTTTTTTTCCCTTGAATAGCTTGGCAGTTTGCTTATTGCCTTCTGATACTGTGATAGTTAGACCTCAAGGGAGACGCTTCCAGGTTAGTTCCTGCTAAGTTCTTCTGAGTCCTGTGTTTGAAGTGGGTGGTGTCTTCAGCAACAAAGTTTTATGTTCAACTTCTTTGAGGTAATGGTGGACAAGGGCAGGCAATAGCCTGCATAGTTTTCTTCCAAGTCTCTTTGATTTCTTTGACCAATAACTCCTCTCTCTCTCTCTCTCTCTCTCTCTCTCTCTCTCTCACACACACACACACACACACACACACACACACACTCTGACATACACACAAACACTCTGACATACACACTACACACTATGTATTTTTAAAGTAAATATGAAATATATTTCTTTATGTCTTTTTCAAACACTTATTGATACTGTTTATCTTTCCTACCTCTTTCACACTTGGTATTGGTTTTTGTTCTCCTTTCTCAGCAAAATTCCTGAACCCATATTTTTTTAATCCATTCATTATTTGATAATTTCATATATCTATACAATATATTCTGGTCATGCTCACCCATGCTCACCCTTCCCCATCCTCTACTTAAAACCTTCCCACTTCTATGAGTCCTCATTACAACCTGTTATTTCCCTCCTGCTATCTTGTCTTTTGTTTATTTATTTGTTTACATATTTTGTGGACCATTGAGTTTAACAAGGTTGTTTTGTGTTCTATAGTGATATTTTGTTTGTAATCTAACAAATAAACTTGTCTGAAGATCAGAATACAGAGTTAAGCCACTAGTTAGCCACAGAGGCCAGTCAGTAATGGCAGGCATCTTTAATCCCAACACTCCAGGGGCAGAGGCAGACAGATCTCTGTTAGCTCAAGGCCACCCTGGGCTACACTAGGTTGATCCAGTCTCAAAGAGAAACAGAGCCAAGTGGTGGTGGCTCACACCTTTAATCCCAGTACTTGGGAAGCACATACCTTTAGTCCTAGCACTAGGGAGGTGGAGATAGGAGCGATAAGGTTGGTCAGAGAGAGAAATATAAGGTGGGAGGAGACAGAAGCTGAGACACGTTTGAGGATGCATTCTGAGCATGCAGTCTGAGGATTAGTAGAGACAGGATTGCCACTTCAATCTGAAGATTCCATAGGGGTAAAAGGTCTGCTTCTCTGAGCTCTCAGTTTTCACTCCTGTGTCTGACTCCTGGATTTTATTATTAAGAACAATTAGAATTCGTGCTACAGGGCATGGGTCAAAAGCTAGCTGTTGGAGCACAAGCAAGCCATTACGCCACTAAACACATTGACTCTTTCTTCTCCAGCAACCATTAACTGCTAAGGTTCTCCTGAAAGTAACCAGACCTCATAAGTCCCTTTTCCAACCATGACTGAACTTTGATAGGTCCAGTTCTGTGCAGTTCTTGTGAGAACAATTGTAACAGCTGTGAATTTGTAAGTAGAATGGCCATGTCATACCCAGAAGACAGCTTTTCAAGTCCTTCCTCCACATGATCTGACTGTTAAACCCTTTCTTTGGTCCGCTTATAGAAGCCTCCTAGATTTCAACCATACTTTGCTTGAACGGATTTTGAATTTGGCTCTCTGATTGTTTTCTTGTAGGATCCTTAGGAACAAGCATGCCATCCCACAAATCTTAACTCCCATACAACAAATATATGGAAAATGAAGATCTGTTTTCAGTGCCTCTGTCATTCCAGGAGACCATAGGCAATAATTTAAAGCCATTCCGGTGCTATGTGTCACAGGCTGGCAGATTCCTACTCATGGAGAAAGGACAGAATGTTCAACCCCTCCAACTTAGGCTCTGTACCGCAAGCACTTTGTGTTTTTTGAGGTCCCTTTGACCTCGGGAAAGTTTAAGTTAGGGTTCTTTTCTGTATCTGCAGAAATGAATTCTGGCTTTACTTAACAGAAAAAAAATTGTTACAATGATGTCATTGTATGGCCTAGAAATCAGTGAAAAGGCTGGAATACTAAGTTCCCGAAAACAGGCAGAGACAGCAAGGAACTGTTTGCTGGGAGCAGCTGGTATGAATGCCAGTGCAACTGGCTTGGAAAACTAAACAAACCACTGACACCTTCGCCACTCATGGCCCTGGACCCCTTCAGGCAGAAAGTCTACCGGGCAATTATTGACCTGAGTATTTTGTTCTGCATTTGCCATGTGAATACTCTATTCGCGATGCTGAGGACACACAGAGACTGGACACTGTTGGGATGCTGTGGGAAACGAGAACAGTCTCTACCCTATCTCAGAATAATTTTTAATGCTAATCATAGCCATAGAACTATGAGCATAAAAGGCTCCAGGAGTCAGCATCATTCTCCCATCTATGGCAGGGTGTGTAACATGGATATGGATGATATCATCTGCGGTTTCATTTGATCAATTACATAATAAATGTTTTTGAGTATTTAGCAATCCATGGAATCTGAGACGTGTCACTGCAAATAGTGTTAAAATTAAGCATCCTCCTACCAGGCAGAAATGGTACTAAGTTAGAGAATGCAAAAGGCTTAAAAAATTCTTTCAAAACGGATGTGTTGGTTTTCAAGTCATATCGCTAGTGATAGTCTGCTGTACTTGATAGAATTTGCTGAAGGAATGTAATGGAAAAGTCTGTTCAGAGAGTTCATGGATCTTAGTTGATATTTTTTTTTTGGAACTGCAATATAGAAATGCTTGTGTCAATAATAAGTAAATATTAATAAATAAAGTAAATAAAAAGACATTCCTATGTATAAGATACAAGTGGCATGTGAAAAGACCCAATGTGCTGTTCACACAAGTCAAGAGCACGGTGGACGGTGGTTACTTCACCATTCAGAAGGCTGGAGAGTCATTTTTAGTTTACTTTTGGCCTCTCTTACTACTGAAAGGAAGTTACATACATATCGTGATGTTTGTCAATATGTTTAGTTTTACAAATTGCATGAAAGGCCCCCAAAATTAGTTGTGATTATTCCTAGGGAGTGGAATTTTGAGACAGTGGAAGGAGTTTGGGCAAATTAAGTGTAGCAGCACAAGATAATTTAAACATGAACTCTGGAAGACACAGGTGCTCCAATGGCATCGATCAATAGGTATTTATGACACTTTGTAAAGCAAAGAGACAAGCATGAGAGGAATGTGGGAGTTATTTAAGCTTGTAGAGGTGTGAGGTGACATGTTCCAGGCGAAGGAAACAGTGTATGTCATCCTGAAGCAGGAAAGATCATGGTATAAGTTAAAAATTAAAGACGTCCCAAGGGAGGAATATAATGTGATTTGTCTGAAGAAATGGAAGCATGTGGACCACACAGGCCTTTAGGTTTGTTAAAAAGTTTAAAGTTGGTCCTAAGAGCACAAAAAGCCATTTGCAGGGTTTTGCTTTCATGTTAAATAATATCTCTGTCTACAGAATAAAAATCGGATTGTATAGAGACAACAGGACAGCAGGAGACAGGCTATTGAGGAGATGCAGCTTTTACACTAAGAGCATAGCAATGAAAGCCTGAAGCTAGGAAGTGAGGAAAACAAGCCAATGGTTTGACGATCAGTTGTACAGGAGTGACATAAAATGTAAATGAGACAAGAGTGGCCTTCATGTTCTGGGCATCTGGATGGCTGATGATGACCATACTGAATGTGGAATCTGGAGAAAAGGTCTCAACTCCTGAAAACTACATTCTCTAGCTACTGGAATTTAAATATTTGAACCATCACAAATTTAGCATATTTTATTTCATTTTTATTAAAAATAATTAAAATATGATCATATCACTTCTTTCTCTTTTCTTTCTCTCTCCAATGCTTCACACGCTCCCCAACTACCTCTGAAATTCATAGCTTCATTTTCTTTATTAGTGTTGCATAAACATATGAATTCATAAATGTACAAACACAATCTGCAAAGTCTGGTTAGTATTGCTTGTGTGTGTATATCTTTATGACTGCCCTTTGGAAATGGATAATCAATTAGGGTACTCATCTGTGGGCAAGATTGGTTCTCCCTCTTTCAGTAGTCTACTGTCATCTGTAGTTCCTTGTCTAGAGACTGGGCTCCAGGGCGTTCCAGCTTTCCAGGTGGGCATATTTACTGACATTGTTCAGGTCTTTTTTAGGCAGTCATTTGTTAAGTTTATATGAGTGTGTAGCTTCCCTGTCGTTTCTAGGAGACACCATCTCACTATAGATTTTCTGGTCCTCTGACTCTTGCAATCTTTCTTCTGCTCTTCTATGATGTTTTCTGAGTCTCAGGTGTAGCATTTGTGTTGTGGATGTATCCATGGAGATAGATACAACATGATTGAGTGTTCTCTGCATTTGACCAGTTGTGGTTTTCTGTAATGTCCCTGTGTCCTGGAAGAGAAGCATTTCTGATGAAGAATGATAGCTACACTTATCTGTGGGTATAAGAATATGTTTTAGAATGCAGTTAAGAATTATGCTGACTTTAAAAAGTAGCAGTATTAATTTCTTCTCTAAGATCCACAATCTCACTAGACCTTGGTATAATACATATATGTGCCAAAACACTATTGCTGCTATTTTGGGTTGTGTTCCTAGGGTTGAAGGCAAGTCTCTATTGCTGAAGTCATCACACTCTTCAGACACAGGACTTGACAAATTGGAGCTCTATACAAACCTGAAAGCCTCATCTCTGAGGTTTAGCTTTCATAGCACCAGAAGATGCTATGCAAGTTGTCAGTGGAGGGAAGAAATCAATTGTCTCTCTCAACTGTGATGCCTATGAACCACAAAAAAATGATCAGCATGAAAAGACATCTTTAAAAGTGCAATAGTGGTACTCGTATCTTGGTCACAACCATAGCTTTCTAAAAAGGCCCAGTCACCAGGAGAGAAATCATGCCTGCTACTGAAAACTTAGCCAACATTTTTTTTTAAAAAAGATTTAATTAGATATAATTTAAGTATAATAAATTCCCTTCATGTTAAGCATATGATTTTAGTAAGTCCTGAGTAATGTCCATAATCATTTAACCTCTGTCATAACCATAACACAAAGCACTTACATTATCCAATCCCTTGTCCCGCTTTGCCATCTATGCCCATTGGTTCCTTCATCAAGTCATATTTGAGATTTTTCTCTTTTGTGGATTTTCATATAACTAAAAGCTTCCTTCACTTAGATTTTTTTTTTTTCGAGACAGGGTTTCCCTGTAGTTTCTAGAGCCTGTCCTGGAACTAGCTCTCGTAGACCAGGCTGGCCTCGAACTCAGAGTTCCGCCTGCCTCTGCCTCCCGAGTGCTGGGATTAAAGGCGTGCGCCACCACCGCCCGGCCCTTCACTTAGAATTTTGCTCTTGAGAAACATCTATGTTACTGAATGAACAGTAGCTACATTCTTTCACGCTGAATAATTTTCCACTAAAGATATGTAAGAAACTACTTGTCTACTTTATCAGTCAATGCACAATGCCACTTGTGGTTTTATCTATGTGAACAAAAGTGACATGATTATTCAAGGACACATCATTTTTTACATGTACACTAATTCTTCTCAGATAAGGATCTAGGACTTAGTTGTTGAGTTGTACAGTAATACATACTTAACAAATATTTTTAAAAGTTCATTTAACAAGTGACTCTATCATATTGCTTTCACATGCCATGTGCGGGGATATAGTTTTTTTTTCCATATCCAAACAAACACTCGGTATTGTAGACATTTTTAAAAGTTCATCAGTTCTAATGGTTATAGAAAAGCTATTGCTTTCCTGGTTTTAATTAATACTGAGCATGAAATTATTCACACTAGTGATGCAAAATATCCATATGTATATATACACAGGAACCATACTACTTTGATCCTGTTATAAGAACTGAGTCAGAGTGAGGGAGGAGGTATCTAATATGATAAAGCTTTAGCTGTTCTAAAAGAAATATAAGAGAAAATGACAATATTGGAAATTGAAAATCAAAAAGACAAACTATAAAGACAGATTATTAAATCAGAAGTTGCTATCATTACTGTATTGAAAATATTGCAGATTTTATATTGAAAGTTTTATATTTGGTCATCTTAGCCTCACTCTACCTTGGGCTTATGGTTTCTTCCTTCTTATACATTTAAAGCATATCTATTATTCCCCTTTAATGCTTTTCTTGGCTCGTGTTACTTCTATTGTATCTGCAACTGTTTTTTACTAATCGACTTTCTTTTCATTCTTTCTTTTTTTGTTATTAGACCATAGCATTCAGTTTTAGGCTTGCATACAATTTTTTTCCTGGATGCCAGAGAATGAAATTCTTGCATTGTTGCTATTTTTTTTTTAAAAAAATCATTATTCTTTTAAATTCGGCACTTGTTCTAATAGACAGTTAAGTTACTTGGAAACAGATGGATCACATTGAGACTTTAAAGCATTGCTAAGATGGCCCCATGTCAACCTTAATGACAAGGCTAACTTTGTCTCACTGGTAAGCAGATGCTTTTCTATGAAAACTTTCTAATACCCTGTGCATTTTGCAGCCCCCTCCACTCTAGCTGAGGTCCTTGCACTGCCTCAGAGGTAAGTTCTGAGGCTTCTTTATTTCCTGGCTCTCCTACCCCAGCCAATGAGTAGTTGCTTCAGGTACTTGTACAAATCAGAGCACACACGGCTCCTAGAATTCCAGGCTCTGACGTCTAGGATCTCATGGTATTCTGCTCATACAGGATGCAACGCAATTCTTTTATCTAATGTGCTTGACTTAATAAATCATGCCTGACAGACTATGAGAAAAATGATGGTTAATTCTATTATTATATTATCTAAGTGCTAGGCTCCTAGCTTGAGTATACCATTGTTTTATCTTGAATAACACCTCCATGAAGAACAAAGGTCTTCTGTTCTAGTCTTCTTCAGTGACTGTGGACAGTGTCTCTGACCTGTCGTTCAACTCCTTCTTATCAGAAAATCTGAATCAGAAGTATCCAAATAGTTCTTTTCCTTAAAAAGATAATCTTAAATTGCCTTTTTAAAATTTTTAACTTTGCCTTGCTTTTTAAAATATATGGGGTTCTGACTTCATTTTTTTTTTACATAGCAGTAGACAATGAGTCGCTTTAGAAGTTCCGATACACTACCAGTGAGCACTGCCGTAAAAGAAACTTAAATTCTGAGAATGCAAAGAGTATCAGTGAGAGGCTAAAGTGTCACAAATGAGCCTTTATATTTTATTTGTTTTAAAGTATTAAACATTTAGCAACTTGATAGTGTAATACTGATATCGTCTATGTCCTTTGTACAGGATTTTTGTTCATTTTTTGAATGTGTTGCAAGCATTGTTGGTGTGTGCATCTGTGTGTGTGTTTGTTATGCACTGTGTTTGTGCATGTACTCATGAACATACCTAAAAACAAAAACCCAGAAGATACACGATATCTTTGTCTATTTCTGCCTGCCTTACTGCTTTGAGACAGTAAGAAACTCACCAGTTTTTTTTTTTTTGTTTGTTTTGTTTTGTCTTTTTTTTTTTGGTTTTTTCGAGACAGGGTTTCTTCTGTAGCTTTTGGAGCCTGCCCTGGAACTAGCTCTTGTAGCCCAGGTTGGCCTCGAACTCACAGAGATCCGCCTGCCTCTGCCTCCCGCGTGCTGGGATTAAAGGCGTGCGCCACCACCACCCGGCGAGTGAAACTCACTAGTTTTGAATAGACTGCCTGGCCAGTGAGCTCCAAGGACTCACAATGCTTGCGATACAGGTAGGCATAGCTATGCCTGGCTTTTTTACATGGGTGCTGACTGAAATACAAATTCCGTCCTCATGCTTGCACACCAAATGTTTCTACCCATCGAGACATATATGTGTGGAGAGGCCCAAACTTGATACTGGTTATCTCTCTTGACTGCTCTTCATTTCATTTATTAAGGCCCGGGAACTACTGCTCCCGAGCTCATCAATTCTGACTAGACTAGAATGCCATCATCTACCTCACTTCTAGGTGTGCATGACAGTTCTCCTGAATCATTGATTTCATGTCCTCTCCTCTGTGTACACCGGAGAAACTTGAGGAGCAAATCATTCAACTCACATGTACTAAACAAGCTAACAGTGGAGGCGTCGTCGTAGTATTTATATTCAAAGAGGACTAAAGCATAGGGAGGAAAGAACCACATGGTTGTAATACATGATCGCACTTATTATGTACATGTATGACACAATAAATTTAAAAAATTTAAAATCTTCATTCAAAAACTCTTTACTACATTTTCCTTTGAGTATGAGTTGAACATTGTGATTTTCTTTTTGATACTCAGACTACAGTATAAGTAATGGTTCACCTCTCTTGAAGTTATGAAATACTATGTATGGCTCCTTCTTTCGGTAGCCCCTTTCTCTCAGACTGCAATACATGTGCCCAGCAACCCTATGGGGAAATTCATGTAGCAAGCTGCAAGCCTGGAAATTCTATTTCCCGTTAAATGTTCTGAAACTATACTCCTGGCCAAGAGTTTGACTACAATCTTTGCAGAGACCTCTAGCCAGAAAGACCGAGTGCAGCCGCTCCTAGATTCCTTAGAAATTGTGAGACTGTAAATGTTTAATGATTTTAAACTTTTAAGACTGTTATTTGACAACATAATCGGTGCACTCCTTGAAGCCCCCTCTGCTCTGGTACGGTACTTTGTAAATTCTACTTAAGTTATTTTGTGTTCTTGCCCTCAGGACTTTGTTTGATTCCTTTGTATTCTGAATATTCACTTCCAGTTGGTGGGCTAAGGAAATTATAGTGTTTATTTCAATTGTTCCTTTCTCTCTTGAGTCATAACTCTAGACTGCATGTGGTTTAGTGCCTAACAACTATTGTTCAACATGTCTTTCCTGCTTATTCTGCTTATCATTTTAAAGCCTTCTTTTGTGTAAAAGTGTGTGTGTGTGTGTGTGTGCGTTCACACATATCTGCTTGTGTGTGCACACATGTGTCAGAGGACAGCTTCAGAAGTTGATTCTTTCCTACCATGAGGATCCAAAGGCTTGAACTCAGTTCCTCAGGCTTGGTGGCAGGTGCTTTTCTCTGCTGAGCCATCTCTCTGGTCCCCATCTTGTCTGCTTGCTAATTCCTCAAAGTCTGAGTTCTGAGTTAAAATATGGTCCATATTTTTTTTCTAGCATGGCCAGAAACAGTTAAAGCTGTGCTCTCAGTTTCAATGCAGAGTTAATACCCTTATGAAATCCAGTTAAGGGGTTTGTTTTTGTTTTTTGTTTTTGTATTTTCTCAATATTTTAAGTCTTTATTCTGCCCTGGAGAGGGGAGTATTTAAGGTTAGCTTTTTGCTGTGAGAAGCTCAGTGCCAAGGATGATGAGCTTTAGAGCGTTTGGAGATGGGGAAGCCAGCTCTGCGTAAAGACCATCCAGGTTGTAAAACGCAACATGTAAACACTGTGCGCAAGCCCAGTTGTCCCTCCTACTTCCAGTCTGAGCCATTTACCTCTCCTCCCTGTGTCCTTGTTCTGAGAACACAAGATCAGTGAATGGTTGATTCTAGTTACCATCTGGTGAAATACAGAGCAACCTATAATAGGTGCCATATTTCCCAACTGCCTTTTTCTTTCCTCAGAGGTTACTGATGTACACACACGTGCCGCAGTCCTCCCCTTTCTTCTCTGTTTCAGCACACATGCTTCCCTGAGTCCTAAATCAGACTAGTTCTTTCTTTCACACCATTCCTTTCTGAGGTTTGTTTTGTTTCTCAGCCAAACACATCAAGTTGATCGTGGCAGATCAGCAGCTAAAACTAGTGTCATTTCTGGATCATGGAGTTGAAATTGGAATAAATAGCATCTTGGAAATTTTGTGAGGATTAGAACCATTATTCAGTGTGGCTCATTAAATGAATCAGTATGCTGCAGAAAGATAGGTAAACAAAATCACAGTTACCTTTCAAAACTTTATAGTCTGGTAGGAGGAATAAATGTGGAAACCAACTCAATGAAAACTATTTATAAAAGCATTTGACTTTGTACAAAATAAATGCTATTAGTATTCAAATGGAAGGAAGGAAGCAAAGCTGGCTGGAATGTAAGTAATTATTCCTGCAACAATTCATTTACCTCTGTCATGAAGAACTCATAGGAAATCACTACAGTCGAGCTGGGAACTTGACCTTGGCAGCCCTTGACCTTTAGCACATTTAACTTAAAAATACGGTTCATCGAGTTTTAAGAAATCCCAAATGTATTCTAATAAGTATACAGAATTTAATATGCATTTCTCTTGCAATTTTACTTTGGGTAAAACACGAGAGAAATATCTTATTCTCTTATCCTATAATACGTTATTGTAAAAACATGTGAGAACTATCTTAAGCCCCGTGTGCTAGCAGACCCCGCCTCCCTCTCCATACTGTCCTTTAGTATCAACATCAACCTTCTCGTTCTTTGCTCCGTTCTTTGCTTGGTTGAATTCTGTGTAACGGAGTTTTGTGAAAAGCAGCAACAGGTGAGTCACCGAGAACTCACAACCGAGTCGCTCCCGTTTTGGAGAGATTACAGATGTGGTGGCCAACTCATTTAGAGTGTTTCATGTCTGCTTTTAGACTGGGCTACCCAAAGCACTCGAGGACCAAGCTTATCCAAACAATTGAAATAGGTTGCCTTTGAAATAACATCTTCTCCCTCCATTAAAGGCAAAGTCACGGCCTTTGAACCTGGGAACCTAAGGTAAAACAACAAGGGATGTGGGAAGCCACTCTCAGTGGATGGTCCATTTTATTTTAAAGTGTATTGGCATGAACTCTTGGTGCCTGGCCTTGTGTAGAGGATTGAAATAGCGGGCTGTATTAATCACCCTTGTAAGTTCAACGTGACTGCCAGAGAGGTGGGGGCTGCAACAAAGAAAGAGGAATGTTTGAGAGGAGGAAAACCATCACTTATGCACAACACAAAACAAAGGAGGCAAGATATTCTCACCTGGTATGAGAGCTTTACAGTACAATTGTTCATATTGATCTCCTTAATTTTACTCCAAGAAGGGGAAAAGGAGGAGAGGAGGAGGAGGAGCTAAAAAAGGTGGCATAGAACTGAAAACTCAGGGGTGTCTGTTGTTACTATTCTGGTATGATCCTTGAGAAGTTTTATTCCCTCCAGGGTTGGAATGTTCTGAGACACCGAGTAGACAAATCAAAAAATCTCTGATGCACAGGCTTCTGATTCGTCCTCAAGTATGTACTGTGTTTTGCTGTGTGTGTTGGGCAGGTAGTGGCAAAACTAAACAAAGGAGGAGCCTGAGACGGAGGGTGGGATAGGAAGGGGAAGGCCCCCTACCTGCCTTTACCTAAGCCACAACACCCCCTCGTCACCCCTAGGGCAGAAGGTGGGGGATGCAAATTAGGTCTTTCTGAATGGCCAATCAGGAGTCAGGTGAGAGAATTTGGGTTTCAACACCACTCTTTCCCAGCCTGAGAGCACATGTGAGGTGTTCTGGGACCTTTGTCCAGCAACGTCACGCTTGGCGGGCACTCCTGGGTCCCTGATTCTGGTCTGACTCGCCTGATTCTCTCCACCCCCGACCCCAACCTCCACACCTCTTTGAGAAGCGCGCGCTCTCCCGCCCCCTCCCCCATCCAGCCCTCTCTTCTCCGCGGCGTCCCGGGGAGTGTGCAAAGCTCTGCTAAGGCAAGCTGTCCAAACCCGGGCGCCGGCCTCACTCTGTGCGGGTGCCGGCGGCGAGCAGCGGCTGGGATTGCACTACTCCGCCCGATCAGAGACCGGCCGGACCTCCGTGCGTCTCCCGGCTCTCGGACTGTCCCGCGGAGCTCAGGCTCTGGCCCTCGGGGCCTGGAAACTCCTGCACGGTCCACAGCACAGAAAGTCGACTCATCACCTAATTCGCCGGGGAGCTGGAGCGCGGAGAGCCCGAGTGCTACTCGCCGCTCCTCCCCACCCCAGCCCCGCCCGGGCTCCGGGAGTCACACAGCTTGCCCCCCTTCCGCCCCCCGCCCCTGGCAGACAAAGGGCCCGGGCACAGTCGCCGCCTGGCCGCCGGCGCTCCGGGGAGGCGGCTGCGTGCGCTGTGGATCGCGCGGGAGGCGCGCACTGTGGAGATGGGCCCCGAGATGCGCCTGACTCGCATCTGCTGCTGCTGCTGCCTCCTCTACCAGCTGGGCTTCCTGTCGCATGGGACCATCTCAGGTACGTTATAGAGTGACTTTCCAGCTTCCTCTCCCACTTGGCCAGTGAGGACCCAGGACACACGGGAAGGCAGAACTGCTGCACCCCGTGCGTGTTGAGCAGAGCTCTGTGGGTAGCAGGGAAACAGCTTGCTGGGCAGATGAGCAGGTCAGGGTCGCAAGCGAAGGGCACTTTCCTTGGCTTGATTTTAACGTCTGTAAAATTATCAGCTCTCCCAATCCCACCCCAAGTCATGGTTCAAAGCTGTGTTTACAGTACCTGGAGGAAACCGGGTGGCTTGCCATTTATTTCTTTTGGGAGCTTACTGGAGTTTGCACCGGTTTCAGTTAGTATATGCTTAAATATTATCGCCACACTTTTAGTATGAAAGTGTCGAGGTCTATAAGACTTCAGGTCCTGCAGGAGTCTCCTCGCATTCGTGCCAGCACATGTTATCTGTGGGGACTGTGTGCCTGAATGCTTGCGTAAACTTTAAGCCCTGCGCCCGTCTGCCTCATCCACAGGACTGCAGCTCACACCCGACCTCGAAGAGTGGGAAGTCGTGTTTCCTGCACTCTGGCGCCGGGAGTCTCTGGACGCGGCGGGCGGCAGCGGGGGCAGCGCAGATCCGGGCTGGGGGCGCGGCGCTGGGGGCGGCGGCCGGACGCAGGCTGCGGGCAGCTCGCGCGAGGTGCGCTCGGTGGCCCGGGCGCCGCTGGAAGAAGCCCCAGATGGCCAGTCAGAGTCCTGGTTCGAGTCTACCCCGCAGCCAGGTGGTGAGGACGAGGAGGAACTCGAATCTCAAGAGCTGCCTCGGGGATCCAGCGGAGATACCTCCCTGTCCTCGGGAGCCCCGGCCTCGTGGCAGTCGCCGTCGCCCCCGCAATCCCCCTCGTCCCCACCCCCGGCCCAGCAAGCGGAACCCAGCACTGAGGAGGTGCTACTGAGAATCCCGGCCCTCTCCAGAGACCTGTACCTGCTGCTCCGGAGAGATGGCCGCTTCCTGGCGCAGCGCTTCGCGGTGGAGCAGTGGCCAAATCCAGTTCCCCATCCCACTCGGGCAGAGGCTGACCCTCGACCTCCCACGCCGCCAGACTCCGCCTGCTTTTACACTGGGACGGTGCTGCACCACCCTGGCTCTCTGGCCTCTTTCAGCACCTGTGGAGGTGGCCTGGTAAGCGCCCTCCCTTCCCCAGATCTCCATTACATTCTTTTATATATATATATATGCCAGCTGTTTTGCATACATCTCCTCCTCCGTTCTTTCAAGCGTTTCTCTGAGCTTACTTTGACACCTTACCACCCAGGTGTCTACACTAAGCGTTTCTAAAGGAAACACTACCAGGGCAGTGCAGTGAAACAGAGGTCTTACTGCGCACGGGGAGCTTTGGAGGGAACTGTCAATTTCTTTGGGAGACCTCCTTCTTCCTTCTTGCAAGTGGTTCAACTTCTGTTTTTCGAGTTTCTAAAGCACGTCCACCATGCGGTTGGTGTCTTTGAGCAGTTTGAAATATGCACCATACTGAATCCTGTTTGTATTTGCCCCCACCCTCAGCTCGTCCGTCATCTGTGGTTTTACAGTGTTTGTTCGTTTGTTTTGTTTTGAGTGTCCCACTACAAAGCGGCTCAGAACAGTTCTCTGGTAGTTACATTCTGACAGGTGTTTAGAATCCGTACTCAGTCACAACATTCATTCTATCTAGAAAAGCCCATTGCAAAGGTACTCAATCTAAAGCAGTGGTTTGCCATAGGGCAATCCTGGAATCCCACCAGCAGGGGGCTAGGGTTTTACTCTTGTTCTTTTTCATGCTATTTTACAACAGTCGCCTTTCCTCTCTAGAGCCCATGTTGGAAAGTATGAAGGTGGAATTGCTTTCCTAAAGACTCCTGTTGAGAAAGTCACTTTATCCATGTTCATTACTTGACTTTTCTTCTTGTCTTGACTTCATTAGCTTCCATAAGTTGACCTTTACTTTATGTGGGTATAAAAATATAGACGACGAAATTGACTATTTTAAAGAACCTTATATGTTCAGTTCAGTGGCAGTACCCGTATTTACCTTATTTTCCTGCCATATCCCCTATAACCTTAACTATTAGTATAAGCAGAACTTGAGGGAAATCATCCTGTGAGTTGCTATTGCTCCTCAGGGGACCAGTAATATAATTCTTATTTATAAGAATTTACAAAAAAGCAATTTGATGCCGTGGAGGAAAATCCAACAGCAATAGATGACAGTCAAAAACCACCCAAAGGCAAGGAATGCAAAAGAGAAAAAAAAAATGGTTAAAAACCCAAACAAAACAAGACTTGGAAACTTTACCTATGCCACCAAAGTTCTTGTGCTTGAATGCTGGGAGTTGTTGGACGGGGCTATATTTTACTAGATGGTGAATATTCAAACATAGGCATTTCAGGCGTGACTGGGAAGGTGGCTTGGAAAAATGACATGGAAAGCTTTGAAAATGTTTTCGGTGGAACTGATACTGGAACACCTCAGCAGGGTAAACATTTTGTGGGAGTTCCATTGTCTGCTAGCTTTCGGCTGGGGATTAAATAATTACATATCGAACGTTCCTGGTGCGGTAAGAGCAGGAGGGGAACAAAGCATTTCACTGTATTGAGTCTTGGGCTGTGGGTCAGATTTTCCAAATGAGCTATGTCCTCTCACCATACTTAAGGGAGCAAAGTTAGAATTATGACTGGGGTTTTCATGGCCGGAATGAGCGTCTGACATTCCTCCCTGTTTATCATGCTGGAGCTATGCTCACTTTTCCTACCAGCCACACAAGGATATACTCTGAACTGGGAAGCCTTTGTTGTGGAAGAGAACTGACGTTGCCAGCAATACAGTATAGCAGTCAGAATTTGAGTAAAAATGTAGGCAGATAGCCAAGAGGGTAAGTCTGCTACTCCAACTGCCATGCCAGCCCCTCCCTCAGGAGCTCCTGGACTAGGGAAGAGAGGATAGTTGGTGATCTTGACTCCAGCTTTGGCTTCTTCCCAGGTGAAAAGTTCTTTACCCCTCTCATTTGTGGCATGAGATAGTTAAGTGATTGAATTAAGAATTTCAATAGTCAACTTTATGGCTATTGATTGGATCTTGTATTAAGGGCTAGAATAACCTGTCTTCAGAGGCACAAAATGAAGTTGCCCATATAAATAAATGGATATGACAAGGAGTCGCGCGGCAATGGCATGCCATTGTCAGGAGTCAAATGTCTCACCTGAATTTAAAAATCCTTGCCCAAGGTAAAACCCTAGGTAGGGAAGCTGAGGCCAGCTTTCCAATACTCAGAAGTTGAAGTGGGTTTCTAAGAATGGGGAGATGGTCTCCAGCCACGTGATGGAGTGCTTCAGGTACCACGTGATGGAGTGCTTCAGGTACCACGTGATGGAGTGCTTCAGGTAGAGAGTGAAGAGACGGGGTGGGGGGAGGCATTGGCAGAGTCCGTAAAGGAAATGAACAAAACAAACTCGGTGTCTAGAGCAGAAGAAACAGAAGACCTTAAAATGTCCATTTGGATTAGTCCTCCAGAGTGTCTGTCATCTTCTCGAGTGTGGGCCTCGTCTGGCTATTGGGACGAGCCTAGACCACATTGCTGATCATCCTGTAACCCTTGTGGGAGACACCATCCTGCAGAAGGTGAATTACTTTCAAATGTTACAGCCTTTGTTGGGTAACAGCGTCATTCCTCTCCATCAGCAAAGGCTTTCTTACTGGTGGTTGCTTCGACAAGGGTAAATCACCGTGTGTCCGGTTAGGTTATTTGTTCTTTCCATAACGAGTTCTAATTGCTAGCTACTACTGAGCCATAGAGTTGAATTACCTTCTTGATTATGACCCATTTAAAAAAAATCAGATTCTGAATAAAAGGAAAAAAGTTATCAGCTACCCAGTTTTGTAAAGAGCTAAGTACTTAACAGATTAGACATTTATTTCTGAGATATTCGTCCAGTTTTCAATTTGGAAGTACTAGTGATGGAATGGATATTTTGGATAGAGGACTAAGTTCTGCCTCATCGAAGCACTCAGCATTTCTGAATCTCCATTTCCCCCTTATAAAATGTACAAATAAAAATTGTGTATCT
Source organism: Arvicola amphibius (assembly GCF_903992535.2). Classification (NCBI taxonomy): domain Eukaryota; kingdom Metazoa; phylum Chordata; class Mammalia; order Rodentia; family Cricetidae; genus Arvicola; species Arvicola amphibius. The sequence goes on from NC_052051.1 coordinate 133,698,400, forward strand.
AGCAACTATTTTACATATGAAGCCTTATTATGTCTTCTCCCCCCAGTTAGGCTAGTACTGAATGATAACCTTTGCTTAGCTATTTATTAGATTGACTGGACCTCCAACACAGTAGCATTGATCAGTCAGATATCTGCCAATGACTCCTGCGCCTAACGCCCTCTGTAGATAACAGAAACAGAAGCAGATGAGGCAGTGTTGACGCTTTTCAAGAAGCGCTCACCCTAACCTGTCAATCACTAGATCAAGCAGGAAGTGGAGTAGATTGAGTGCTGGGATTGGGTGTCTTGCTTTCATTCCCAAATCCTTATGAGATGGCTAGCTGTTCATAGGCAAAACTACACAGACAACAAAAAAACCCTACCACTGAATAAATAATAATAATAAAAATAATGAGTAAAGTGCTTTACATCATTGTCTTTAAAATGTAACATATATGAAAATGACCAGTTCTGCAAAACAGTACAGCAGTGATGGTAGCCTGAGATGGACACCACGTCATTGTTTCAGTTATGCTCAGTCTTCTTGTACAGTCAAGCACTTTACAGCTGTCCTGCATTTCCAGTAACGTGACCCTGTAAAACAATCAAATCCATATACTGAGCCAAAGAAAAGTAGGCCAGTGTCTTTTTGCTTATTGCTAAATATGTGGATAATTTTCTCAGAATGGTGAGCAGCAGTGACTAAACCATTACCGATTCTTTTTTTTTCTCATATTTTTATTAAAGATTTCCATCTCCTCCCCTCCTCCTTCCCCTTCCCTCCCCTCTCTTCCACTCATACCCCCACTTCACCCCTCTCCAAAGACAAAGAGCCATCAGGGTTCCCTTCACTATGTTCAGTCCATGGTCCTCCCAGCTCCCCCTAAGTCCAGGAAGTGAGCAACCAAACTGACAAGGCTCACAGTGAGCCCGTCCATGCTGTAGAGTTCATGTTCATTGCCATTGTCCTTGGTTTCTCAGTCCTCCTCCACCGTCAGCCACATTCAGAGAGTCCGGTTTGGTCCCCTGTTCCATCAGTCCCATTCCGACTGGACTTGGTGGTCTCCCGTTAGATCTGTCCCACTGTCTCAATGGGTAAAAGCACTCCTCGCGGTCCGGGCTTCCTTGCTCATGATCTCCCTCCTTTTGCTCCTCATCAGGACCTTGAGAGCTCAGTCCGGTGCTCCTATGTGGGGCTCTGTCATTTTCTCCATCCAATGCCAGGTGAAGGTTCTATGGTGATATGCAAGATATTCATGACTATGGCAATAGGATCTGGACATTTCTGGCACCCTCTCCTCAGCTGCCCAAGGAACTAGCTGGGGGCGTCTTCCTGGACACCTGGGAACCCCTCTAGAGTCAACTATGTTTATAGCAGCATTATTTGTAATAGCCAGAACCTGGAAACAACCTAGATGCCCTTCAGTGGAAGAATGGATGAAGAAAGTGTGGAATATATACATATTAGAGTACTACTCGGCAGTAAAAACAATGACATCTTGAATTTTGCATGCAAATGGATGGAAATAGAAAACACCATCCTGAGTGAGGTAACCCAGGCCCAAAAAGATGAACATGGGATGTACTCACTCATAATTGGTTTCTAGCCATAAATAAAGGACATCGAACCTATAATTCGTAAAAAATCCTAGAGAAGCTATATAAGAAGGTGAACCCAAAGAAAAACATATAGTTATCCTCCTGGATATTGGAAGTAGACAAGATTGCCGGACAAAAAATGGGAACATGGGGTGAGGTGGGATGGGGGGAAGGGGGGATGGGGAGAGAAAAGTGTGAAGTGGAGGATGGGAAGAGCTTGGGGTAATAGGATGGTTGGGATATAGGAAGGGTGGATATGGGAACAAGGAATTATATATCTTAGTTAAGGGAGCCATTCTAGGGTTGGCAGAGACTTGACTCTAGAGGGGTTCCCAGGTGTCCAGGAAGACGCCATTACCGATTCTTTACTTACACTGAGAGTTTTAACTCAGAGGCTAAGGCAGGAGAATTGCGAGTTCAAGACTAGCCTGGGTGACATAATGAAACCCTTCGCAAGATCTTAATAGTAGTGGTCATTTTGTTTACCGTTTGATACAGAAAAATACTTTATTTTTCTTTTTTCACGTGTACTCAAAAATTCTAATCTGTGATGAATTTTGAACAAGTTAATATTTTGGGACCTGTGCTTTGGATAAGTTAACGTCTGAGAGCAGAAGTCAGGGCAGGGAAGAAGGAAGGAGACTGTTTGACACGTAGAGCAAGTGGGCTACATGTCTGAACACCATGTGGCAGTCTTCCTGGGAGAGGTGACCAGGTCTACGTACCTCAGATAGCAAGCTGGTAACAGACCACAGTAAGGCTACCATTAAAGTCCATCTTTGGGAACCAATGCGTTTCATGGGGATTATTTACAAGAATTTGCGGAAGGAGTCTATTACAGGAACAGAAATGACTCAGACAGCTGCATTACCAAAGTTCCCACCAGCAAAAGCTGGGAACCTGGAACATACTTCCCAGCCTGTAAGCAGCTCATTGGGTTGGAGAATGTTCTTTCCAAGTAGCCCAGTTGGTCTGAGCCTGGCCTAATCCCTGCTTCAAGGCAGTTTAGCATATCCGAGAGTGTCTCTTAGCAGTTCTATCTGTTTATATATGCTCGGGGAGGGAGAGACCTAATGATTAAGTTCAGTTTCACAGACTTTCCGAAGCCATTGAGTTATTTACTTCTTCAGCTTAGCATGCTTCCCTGAAATACAGAAAATTTTAAATTCCCTGCAAGACAGAACATTTTAACTTTGCTGGAAGCAGTGGTTCTCAATCTGTGTGTTGCCACCCCTGGTGGGGGCCGAAGGGGTTGCCTAAGACCATCGATAAAAACATAGATATTGACATTACAATTCATAACAGCAGCAAAATTACAGTTATGAAGTAGCAATTATAGTAATTTTATGGTTGGGGTCACCACAGCATGAGGAACTGTATTAAAGGGTCATAGTATTACAAGGGTTGAGAACTACTTGCTAAGAGCATCTTGTTGCTTTATCTCTCTTTAAATATCCTGATCATGCTCTGGGTTGCATCAAAAAAGAGATACCCAAACTTTGACATACTGTGACAGAATTGTAGAAAATCAAAGAGAAAGAGAGAAAAATCTAACATTTATTAAGGAGAGACGACTACCTATGGAGGAACGGACATCAGTTGATCTGAGATGATTAAATCTATAATATTTGATGTTAGAGCATGGATTATTCATAGTTCAGCAAAATGATTTTGAATCTTGATTAGTATACATGGCTCTTCTCCCGTTAAAATCTAAGGCCAAAATAAATTATTCTTGAAATAAGAAGGATTCAAATTTTACCATGTAGAACCCCCAGCAATGATATAATGAAAACCCCTCTTCTACCTGTTCCCTCCTTTTTACTTATTGTTTTTCCCAAGTATAAAACGTGCTTTTTGATTGTGGTACATGATCTGGAGGTCACAAATGCACAAGCATATGCACATGTAACTTTGCGATTTTTGTGATATCCACACCTGCATGTGTGAGATTTCCTTTTGGGTAGTTCTGTTTCATTGGATCTCAAAACTTTTCCACTATCTGCCTCAGTTTGGCTGGATGGACCTTTGAATGTTTGACTCCAATACTCTCCTGTCATGAACTGTAACATACGCAGAAGAGTGAAGACATCGTGGTGGTTAGGTAACGTTTTGCGTGTCAAAAGGAAGGTGTGTGTACTGGTAATGCATTGTGAGGTGGTGGTGTTTTATACATAGGCCAACAAAAGTGTGCAAGCTCACCTTTCCCTGTAGAGTTGTTATACTATTATTAAAATTTCTTTCTTTTGGTTCTCATCATCTTATAGAATTTCTCTTTATATATTTGACATATTTTTCTATGTGATTTTTGCTCTTTATTTCTAATTATAGAGTTCCTTAAATATCAATATTTTGAAAGACAAATTTTAATTATAACAAATACATTCTGAAAACAATTTCAAAAATACATAACATTAAATATATCATCTGTAGTCTTCCATCCAGAGAGACACTTAACTTTTAATGGTTTTATGAAAAGGTTAAAGTTACTGGGAGACTAGGAAAGGTGTGCTTTCTTTCTATGTGTTTTGAAACAGGGTTTCTTGGTGTAGCCCTAGCTGTCCTGGAACTCACTCTGTAGGCCAGGTTGGCCTTGAACTCACAGAGATCTGCTTGCCTCTACCTCCGAAGTGCTGGGGTTAAATAAAAGTCTCTATCTATCTATCTATCTATCTATCTATCTATCTATCTATCTATCTATCTATCTATCTATGTGTACTTTGTTAAATATCCTTTTTGGGTCATAAGACTGCACTAAATTTCACAGATTTAGAGGATCAGATGGAATTCTTGATCTTACACACTGCATTTTGTATGCAATTGCTCCATATTTATGTTCTTATTTAATTCAGTTAATTGGTAGTGATTAGCTTAAGGAGCATGTCCATTTTTTAAATAGCTACATGCCTACGTACAAAATCTTTATAAGTAAGCCTATTGTGCAGTACTCTTTAAATCTTCATCAGTGGTCCTTAACATCCTTCAATTCAGAAGGCTTGGAAAACAGAAAGTACAATAATAATTTCTTGCTCTATGTATCAATCATATTAAGTTCCTTGCTCATGTATTCATCTGTATCTTAGGCTTGAGATAATCCTATCATGTACCAAATTTGAAGAAGAAATTTTTGTATTTACTTACCAGTATTTACTTTTTTGAATTTTACTAACTAAATCATAAAAAGCACATTAAAGATTAGATATATTTATTTTATTTTTATCTACGAGTGTCTACTTTTATGTAGGACTGTGTACCACAAGCATGTCTGGTGCCCTTTGAGGTCAGAACAGGTCATTTGAACCCCTGGAACTGGAGCCATGGCCAATGTGTGGGTGCTGGGGAATGAACTCAGGACCCCTGCAAGAATAACATGTGCATCCAAATGCTGAACCATCTCTCCAGCCCCACAAGCATATTTTTTAAAATCTATAGAGAAGTCTTAAGATACTTCTAAAGCAAGACAAAACAGGAAATTTAAATCGGACCTCATTAGCACGGGGATGTTTAATTTAATAATAATTACAACACTTTAGGTAGTTGGATGAATTTAATTGAATGAATAATAGACAAAGGAGTGTCCCTGCAAGGAAATGGGTTAAATAAGGGGATTAATTCCATATATATTGACAATATCTACAAAGGATGAGGTGAATAGCAATCCCTTTAGGCTTTTGCTTTGGGGAGGAGATTCCTAAAAAGAGGCTTACAGGTTCCCCTAGACAAATGGAGACCATGATTTAATGCCGAGGGCTTTCAGTGTGCAGCTCCACTGAGCACATCACTGCGTCCATCTCATCGGTGTTCTGATGCCAAGCCCCAGACTGAGGGAAGTGAGAAAATGGGAGCTCAGCCATGCAAAGCTACCCAGATACTTTTATAGAGTGATTATGTGGTAGTGTTGGAAAGACCCCAGGGATTGGATAGGGCAGTGCTTACTGGTTCAGTAAGAGGCACTTGATTTCATCTCATAATTAGTGTGCACATATCTGCACGCGATTAACACTTTATACTTTAACTCACATGTTGTGAAAAGACGGTGCTGAACTCAGGCCAGTATTGTCATTCTCTGGGTGTGGGGGTGAGAAAGAGAAAACGACAGAGAGGTCGAGAGAGGGGTGGGGGGGGGGAAATCATCATCAAAATCAAAGGCATATTAAGAGGGCCAATATGAGGTCATATTGCTCCAGATTCTTTTTTTAGCTTCATTGCTTCAATCTGGCATAACTAAAGGAGTGACCACTTATATGGCAAGCCTCATCATCATGCCTTTAACTGGATTGCCTAGTGCCTTATATATTAACTCGGAGTGTGTAGATACCAGTGTTAGAATATTGGAGATAGGGGATAGAATATTGGAAATAGGGGAAGTTAGGAGTTGGTGAGTATAACTAGTCTTTTTCTGTCCTACCTGCTAGCTCCCAAATAACCACTTATTAGTGGAGACTTATTAACTATGAAGGCCTAGCCTTAGCTCTTTAGGCTTGTTGTTAACTCGTTCTTATAAATTAAATTAAGTGATATCTTTTAATCTATGTTCTTTTACATGGCTTGGTTACCTTTACTCTATATTGTCCATTCTGCTTCTTTTGCACCTGGTTGGCTTTTGTGTCTTTCTTCTTCCCAAGACCTCTCTGTCCCTAGAAGTTTCACCTAAAATTCTTCCCCTTTAGCTCTTGGCCATTCACCTCTTTATTGAACCAATCAGAGAGACACATCTTCACATGGTGTAAAGGAATATTCTGCAACAGGCAAGATAAAACTTGTAGGTCTAGTTTTAACCTCAAGTAGACAGACTGTATTTGAAAACTAAAAAGGAATTCCCTTTCTTTCCTATTTTGATTAGCTCTTTAAGAATTTTATACAGTGTGTTTTTATCATTCATGTTTCCCCAAGTCCTCCCAGATCTACCTCAGCTCAATTCTCTTTTGTTATTCTCCTTTGTTAACCCAAAATGTCCTAATTGTGCTGCTCATGTATTCATGAATGTGTGGTCATCCACTGGAACTTGGTCAACCAACCAGGAGTCACATCTTTAAAAAAATGCTCTCATTCTCCCAGAAGCTATCAACTGATACTAGCTCCCCAGCTAGAAATGGGATGTCAAGCCTATCTCCTCTTTCACCGTGGGCTTCTTGTGTGGCTTGAGATGGTTCAGGACTTGGGTATGCTGTCCCAACGGCTGGGAGTTCCTTTGTGCAACTGCCCTACTATTGCCAAACACCACTCTTTCCTTATAATCATCCACTACCTCCAGCTTTTGACAATTCTGCAATTCTCAAAATTTCCTCCCCTGAGCTTAGGGAGGAAAGGACACAGTATAGATGTCCCATTTGGGGCTGAGTACAATGTTTAATTATTTCATTTTTAACTCTTGTGGGTTTTCTACTAATCACCATAACTGCAAATAGAAGCTTTACTGATGAAGGCTGAGAGATGCATTAATCTATGGTCATGATGATAAGTTATTAGGAGTTAGTTTAATACTATGTCCATTTATCAGGATAATAGTGATAGGTTTTCCACTAGGACCCATTACATACCCAAGCAAAAGTTCATAGTCCTGATAATGGTGACAGAAATGGGTTTCATATTGGGTAGGGGAAAGTGGCCATCAGAAAGTTGCCTGCTACTTCCACAATCTTCATGGCACTAATGCACCTGTCAGGGCATCATTTTTGCGGCTCTCCGAGTGCACCATTCATTGTGATTGATGACTACTTTTCTCCTCTTGTTTTGTGGATGGAACCTTCCAGCACTATGAAAGCTATCTAGGAAGGATGAAGCTTCCATGTCAGTACTAGTTTGATTTCTCCATGTTTTATGATTAAAACGTGTGTTATCTTCAGGATAGGGCCTTGCCTTCAAATTCTAGAGGGTAACTCGTCATTGTAATGTTAATAAAACATTGTAATATTTACACAAGCTGAAATTTGAGGGCAGCCATTCTAGTGGCTCTGAAAAAAAAAAACCACAGAATTCAAGATCTTTAAAGAAAATTTTACATCTTCCAAACTTTGAATAAGGTTCTAAAAATCTTTTTCTTTTTTCTTTTCTTTTTTTTTTTTTTTTTTTTTTTTTTTTTTTTTTTTTTTTTTTTTTGGTTTTTCGAGACAGGGTTTCTCTGCAGCTTTTTTAGAGCCTGTCCTGGAACTAGCTCTTGTAGACCAGGCTGGCCTCGAACTCACGGAGATCCGCCTGCCTCTGCCTCCCGAGTGCTGGGATTAAAGGCGTGTGCCACCACCGCCCGGCTTCTAAAAATCTTAAGTTTGTTCTTTTTATCATCATTTTCTTTTAGCACAATTATAATAAGCATAGATGCCTCCTGTCCATGCCCTCTAACATTCTTCTGGGAACCCACTCATGTGTCACTAAGGTATAAATTTGAATTAGTGGAGAGGAGATGCAATGGACTATTCCTGCCACTATGAATGTTTTTCTGTTTTTCAGACAAAATCGTTGAACACAAGTTGAAATATACTTTGTATTTGAGAGAATATCTTAGAAATGAAGTAAACAAAAGTGTTATTTCAAACCACAATAAAATTTTAACTGGCAAAAATAAAGCAGACAGCTTATTCTAGTTTTGCTCCAGTCATTATAAAATAAGATTCATAAGAAATAAAATATGGAGCATACTTTCAAATTGACAGGGATTTACCCACTACCAAGTTAAGACACAACAGAATAAAGGCTGAGATGCATTCCCAAGCAATATGTTTAAATCATCAATGAAGAGGAAATTGTGACTTCTTTTGTGGGAAGTTATCCAAGCTGGAACGTCAGAGCAGTGCAGATGAGTTCAAGGGAACAAAATAGGACTTAAGTGATAAACTATTTCAAACACTAAATATTGCATGACATCTTAGGCACTCACATTCTGAAACAGATGTTAATATATGTGTGTGTGTATATATATATATATATATATATATATATATATATATATATATATCCTTACAAAGGATGCAGAATTTCAAAATTGTATCACCCCAAATAGCAAGCCTGAGTACTCTTCTATGGAAAGAATCATGTATAAACAGGATCAGCACAGCATGAAGTCTGAGCAATTTGTTGGTAGAAATAACCGATTTTGAAAAATTAAATTAGTAAGTGCCCAATCTGTATACTTACAGATAATTCCTAATCCCAATAGCTCTTCAGTTGTAGTTTCCTGAGGTCAAAATAATTGACTTGCACAGTAGCATTTTTAAAATTATTAAATTGGTACTCTTAAGATGCACTATAGACCACTTTGCAAATATAGCCTAATACTTTCTCATTAGTAACATGCAGCCAGAGATACCAGGTTGGTTCTGCCTAGAGCAAATCATTGTCTACAATAATGAATTGAAAAGGATGTTATACATGTTTTCTTCCTGCCATCATTTATTGGAGTTATGAATTATGTACCACGAAGTTTAGCTATGCTAAGTGTTCCATCCAGTTGTTTTCAGAACATTGACGGAACTGCACAGCCATCGCTGTGGTTGAGTTTCAGAGCATTTCCATCAGTTCCAAGTGCCTGTCATCTCCCACTGCAGTCACTCTTCATCTCCAGACAATAGCCAAGTTTCTGTCCATGTAGATTTACCTGAACATTTCCTGTAAATGAAATCATACAAGTTTAGGGTGTGCCCAGCTTCGTTCAGTTATCATCATGTTTATGGTCACGTTGTACATCCCCTGTTTCCTTTTCATCGAAAGAAATTGAAAGTCTCTATTATGACAGGATTAATCATCATGTTATCAATATTTATTTATTTATTTATTTATTATGTATACAATATTCTGTCTGTGTGTGTGCCTGCAGGCCAGAAGAGGGCACCAGACCCCTTTACAGATGGTTGTGAGCCACCATGTGGTTGCTGGGAATTGAACTCAGGACCTTTGGAAGAGCAGGCAATGCTCTTAACCTCTGAGCCATCTCTCCAGCCCCCTGTTATCAATATTTTTGATGAGTAATATATTTTTTATTTCATTATGTCTTAATGTGCTTAGTTGAAATAGAATTGCATCATTTTCCCCACCAGCCTAGCCTTCCCATCTTCTAGCCTCTCCTCTTTACAATCCCTGGGTGGACCATTTATGATTATCATTTCACCAAGTAAAGTGCATTTAGTTTACTTCCATGTTTGGTCTGTTATGGTTACGGCTACTATAAATATCTGTGAATAAGACTTTGTGAAGATGCATACTTTTCAATTTCTTAGAATAAATATATTGAAATGGAATGACTGGGGCAGATGATAAATGATGCTTTTAAAGTCACTTAAAGTTTTAGAAAAAATAACTTTATCTTTAAAATTTTGGGGTCAGAATTAAGTCATAGTTTTTATCCTATGCATTTTATGTTCCACACATATTTCTAAGGGATAAGACAATAGTAAAATTTTTATTGTTAGGGGAGCTTCGGGGTAGTCAGAGGAAGGTTGACAAGACATAAACACAAGTGTGAATTATGTCAGCTGGTAAAAGGGAGATTAAAGAAATAGATACAAAGACTGGAGATGTAGCTTAGCTGGCAGTGTTTTTCTGGTACACACACACACACACACACACACACACACACACACACACACACAGACTGTAATGTACACCCAGGAATTAGAGAATCATAAATTAAGGTGACTCTGAAACCAGCCTGGGCTACATGAGTTTCAAATTAAAAGAAAGCATTAAAAGAGAAAGAGGGACAAAGGAGCAGTAGGTAGTTGGTCTCTTACTTAATTTCCCTGACTAGTTGGTTTTCATTTTCAGTTCTGTAGATCCTTGTCCTTGTTAAGTACCAACAGTTTGCATAATCCATGTGAACTGAAGACAAATGCTCGGATGAGGGAGGCAGAATTATGCAAAGGAGCGAGGAAGCAGAACGATGAAAGAGGAATTTGAGTCTGATGACATATACTCAGGGCACCTTTTAAATGTAAGACTTTGGAAATGCTTGTTCCCTAGGTTCCACTGGATTGTTTGGGAATAGCATGTTCCTGCCTACCTCTGCCCATTAATGTGGTTGCCTGGTTATCTCACCAGTGGTATTTTAGGAAGTTGTCTAAGAGTTTGGCTATCCCTGCCTTTGGCTGCAGAATCTCCATAACTTAAAATCTGGGTTCTCGATGACACAGTCTTACGTGTTCATGTTCTGAATCTATTAATAGCTCACCGAAGGCTTGTAACAGAACACACAAGACTCTATATAGAAACTACATGATTAACTGCCTGATTTTCCTCTCGTGTCTTCCCATTAACTCACAGAAACATATCAGGTGTGCATAAGCCTCCTTCGCCTACCATCCTTGGAATTTTGAAAATACAAGTGAAAGAACAAACAAAAGAATCCTCATGATACAATGTGGTTAGAACCATAATAACAATATTTTTGAAAATTACATTAGAGTTTACACAAAAATTTTGTCTGTGGTATAATACATGCTTTATAGAAAACATATGACTTCAAAGATATGTTTATGTGCTAGGTCTACTTTTTGGAAACTGTTATATTTTAAGGACTCTCTGATATGTTTCTATGTAAAGGAAACCATTTTCTTTTTTAAAATAAATACTTTAAATTTACTTTCTCAGTGAAAGTAAGGTTTGGATATACCAATTTGCCTCTTAAAAATTTAGGATTTTCCTCAAATTATAAATTTTGAAATGAATATTTGAACATTTAACTATATTAGACATAAATCTTTGTGAGTCACGACAGTAGCAGGTAACAGATTGCACAAATAATTCTGCAGGGAGCAAAGAATTCACGAGGTTCTTCCACCTAAAATGTTTTGCTGTAAAGACACCATGGCCCAGATGACCCAAGAGAAAGCATTTCATTGGCGGCTTGCTTAGACGTTCAGAGGGTTAGTCCATTATCATCATGGCAGGAAGCAAGCATGCATGGCACTGGGGCAGTGACTGAGAGCTTTCCATCCTAATCTGCAGGAAGCAGGTGGGGGTGGGGAGTAGGAGGTACCCAAAGCCTACCTGTAGAGACATTGAGACACACTGCACCTCTTAATCCTTCTCCAAGCAGTTCATCAATTGGAAGCTAAGCATGCAGATATATGTGATGGAGGAGAGTTATCTGTCTATGTTACTTTCATTGGTTAATTAATAAAGAAAACTGCCTTGGCCCTTTAAGAGACAGAAAATTAGGTAGGCGGAGTAGACAGAACAGAATGCTGGGTAGCAGGAGTGGGGAGACGCTTCAGGCAGTCGCCATAGTGAGTCGCCATGATTCTCCTCTCTGAGATGGACGCAGGTTAAGATCTCTCCTGGTAAGCCACACCTCGTGGTGCTACACGGATTACTAAATATGGGTTAAAGGAAGATATGAGAATCAACCAATAAGAAGCTACAGATAATGGGCCAGGCAGTGTTTAAAAGAATACAGTTTCCGTGTAATTATTTTGGGTAAAGCTAGCAGGGTGGCGGGACACAGCCCCGCCGTTTCTTCTACATATATGGACCTATGGGGGCGTTCTCATTCAAACCACCAGGCAGAGTGTGGGGTGAGTAGTGCCTCAGTTGTTCGCCAAAGAAAGTGGATGAATGGAGAGGATAGTGTTTGTATTTGCATCACCTTTGAAAGAAAGCAAAATTAGGAGTCCACAGATAATGTAGTCCATACTCATGTTGTCATACAGTATGGCCAGTTTTCACACTCACCAAGACACATGATTATTTTATTAATAAGAATTTGGGGCCTACAGGGGTAAATAATTTCCCAAAGTCAAGGGTATGGTAATATCTGGGGTGGAGTTCAAAACTGTTCATGTGTATTTTATTTTTGTGATGTATGACTATAAACACAGCGATCATAGAGACTTTATTAGAGTAGAAAACACAGGACTCAAAGATATGCTGATGTGCTAAATTTACTCTTTATAACTCAATTATACTTTGGCCATGAAATGTTATGTAAGGGATATAGTTCATATTATTTTATCCAATGTTTATGGAGAAATTGATAAGAACTAGATAGAGTAGTAGAAATAGAGGATAATATGCTGGAAATACAGTCTCTCTTTCTCCCTCTTTATGGTTCTCTTGTGTTAGTGTGTTTAATATTTAAAAACAAGAAATTTTCACACAACAGAGAGATCTGTTTGATGATACACCAGACATTTTCAAATACCAGTAGCACTTACTTTTACAAAGAAATTCATTCATCATTGTTGTGTGTTATGTCCAAGATGTGTTTGTGGCTGTGGCACAGTGTGTGTGTGTGTGTGTGTGTGTGTGTGTGTGTGTGAATGTTGGAGGACAACTTATGTTGTCAGCCCTTCTTCCATTTTTACCTTGGTCCTGAAAATCACACTCAGGCCATCCTGATGTTAAGCTTGTATTCTAGAGTAGCAAGTGCTGTTAGCCATGGAACCTTTTTATTGACTCTGTGGTTTGTACTTTTAAAAGCAGAGAATGTAGTATTGTCAACTTCTGGCTGCACCTTTCCAAACTTCATTGCCTGGAAAACCCTGATGTTATAGAATCAGTATTGGTTCAGTTTTCACAGTCTGCAGAATACTCTCCCTGCCTTATGGTGGAGAGCCTTGACAGCTATAAACACCAGTGCTCCTGTGTGGCTCAACTGCTGAGTTTTTAAGTAACTGCATTCGATCCCAAAGTACCCTGTTAGGAAGATGCTCTGCTTCTACTTGATTTGCTGTTTAGGATATTGAATAATTGGTCGAAGACCATCAGTGGACTCAAATACAGAGCTGGCCAATTTCAAAACTGTTGCCCCATAAAACTATAACGTTGTAAAGCATTCTCCACACAATTTTAGTTTAACTCCCAGTGCCCACATGACAGTTCACAACCATCTGTAATCCAAATTCCAGGAGATCTTATGCCCTCTTCTGGCCTCTGTGGGTACCAGGACTGCACGTGGTACACAAATGTTTTAATACATAGAGACATAGATGAGTAACATTTACTGTCCTAGTGTAATCATAACTGACTATGTAGTATAAATCGCATTACAATTGTGTTTCTTCGGTAACTTGTTTGTTGATATGTAGGACTTGGGCCTTAATGTTTGACTATCTATTGCTCTCTGGTGAAGACATTATTTTAAGCCCTTTGCTCACATCCATATTTAAAAATAGCTACATTGCCGGGTGATGGTGGCGCACACCTTTTATCCCAGCACTCGGGAGGCAGAGGCAGGCAGATCTCTGTGAATTCGAGGCCAGACTGGTCTACAAAAGCTAGTTTTGGGACAGGCTCTGAAACTACAGCGAAACCCTATCTCGCAAAACAAAAACAAAAAGAAAATTAAAAAAGCTACATTTAATGCATAACGTGAAAACACAATTTATTTAAATCACCAGTGTCAGTGATTGACTTAAAAAAAGAGCTTAGCTTCTCATTAGCTTTATTATTTTCAACAGAATTTTCATGCAATCTTTCTGAGTCTTTTAAATTTATATTTAAAACAAGAGAAATGTTTTCTCATTATATAGCTATAGATGATAGTAGAGAAATATAAACTCATACAGACTGGTTCAAGTCCTGTTTGTTGACGTCACTACAAAGGAGCATAGGTGGGGGAGTGTTGTCTTGTGACTGTTGATATTTAAAGGCATCTGGTCTGTACACACAGATGCACATTTAGGACAGTCAAAAATATATTAAATTGTTGTCAGCTCATCCCCCCATCTCTCTCTGTCTCTCTCTGTCTGTCTCTGTCTCTGTCTCTCTGTCTCTCTGTCTCTCTGTCTCTCTGTCTCTCTCTCTCTGTCTCTCTCTCTCTCTCTCTCTCTCTCTCTCTCTGTGTGTGTGTGTGTGTGTATGCTTGTGCAGTTTCGCAAACTTGAGAATCACTGTATCACTGTTCTGGAGAAAGGCATGGGCGTGGCATCATGCATGCTAGATGAGGCTGCACACATGCACAGAAAAATCATTATCAGTTGCTCTGTATGGAGGACACACTGATGACTGACTGTACTTGTTCATAGCTGTGAAGGAAGATTAGTGTTGTTAGGCTTTAGTTCAGCACCATTTTACACAATTGCAAAGCACAACAGCTTGTAACACACAACTTTAGCTAGTGTTTGCACACCTCTTTAAGACGTGCTGCTGGAAATGGTATCTTTAAGGGGAGAGGGAATATAGGATGGTATTATTGAAACGGCACATTCTGTCCATTATTTTGGAAAGATGCTAGCCCAACTTACATCTGCACCAGTTGCACTATAGCTCTTCTTCTTACAAGACATTTGCCATTGTGGATGTTAACACTCTTTATGGGTAATATTCTTGATGAATCTTATTGTTTTTTTGCAACAGTTTTCATGTCTTTTCTGCATTACACGTTCATACTTTTTTGCATTTCCTCATTAGCCTTTTGGTCATTCAATAAATATATAGTTCTGTAACTGTAAAACTTCATAACTATATGAATATGCATAGGTTAATTCAGCAACACAGATTTTTGTAAATATGAAATTTCAGCAGTTTTACTTAAGACCTTTATTTTCAAATGTGTGCATCATGTTGAAGCTCTCATGTACCCTGGCAACAATTTCTTCCCCAAGTCTCCAGATGTAACCACTATTCACAACATTGTAACATTTTCATTCATAGTTTTATAATTTTGTTAAGTATGTGCATCCATAAAAGCATAATATTGTTTTCTTTTTTAAAAAATGACTAACTGGAATCATACTGTAGATGTTTTCTTTTTAAAGTCCTAACGTACAATACCAATTTATACAAAGCAACAGCAAATGTCCTTGTATTGAGCAAAAGTTTATCCCGATGCTTCTTGTTTCCTCTACTCAGTTGCTCAGCCAGTCCATGTATCATTTCATCTTAATACACGCAAAATTTGACTTAATATATTTTCCAGAATACATAAACACAAGACAAGCAGCAAATTTAGAGATAGCCCAAAGAGAATAATTTATTTCATAGAGAAGCATAATGTATAGCCATTTCTTTTGAATTCCTAAGGAATTAAAGATTCTTTGTCTCTTCCAAAGAGTGTTGGGAACTACCAAGATGTAGAGAATGTTTGAATAAGGGCTTCAGGCCAAATCTGGCCAACTTTTAATATATGATGTTTTCATTTCAACAATAAGATTAAAAGGATACCATTTTAAATTTTTGTAGCAAAAAATAATTTTAAAATTCACAGTACCAATTCAATGGAAGTATTTGTATAGATTTTGTGGTCTTTTAATTCCGTATCTAAGCGTTTCAAAAGTATGCTTTATAGTAAAGATGTTATCAGTAATAATTTGACAGATTTTATTTTTTGTATTTATCATATCTCATGCAGTATTTTAGCCCACTTGTTTCTGGTCAGTTTTCTCTTCATGAATCCTATACATATCAAACAAACATTCATAAACATAAATGTCTATACATTCATATATACATTACAAAATATACATGATGATGTATATTGATATGTATGGCCATTAATAGAACTGGATTTATAGGTGTGTGTTTATACTTGTGAAATAGTGAATTAATATCTATACTTCCTTGGTATCTCACGCTCAAGTACAAATAGTATAGAATTTTATGTATGTACTTTGCTGTTGAAACAAGCTTATTTTGTCTGTTGCAGAGGTCCAGGATATTATTAATTTAGAATGTAATTCAGTAAAACATGACTTGAATTCTAAATGAATTCATTCTGCAGCAGAATGCAGTAGTGGAGTCTGTCATTTGTATGCATTGTTCTACTAATTATTGAGTTAAGCCAGAATGGAGTTATACACATATGGAGTTGAATTCTGTATGTGGGTTACACTGAAAAAATAATAAGTTCCAGAAAAGTTACTAGACTGAAGGAAGGCATGAGACCATGTGTGAACTCTGTGTTGTGTTGTGTGAGTTCAGTCCTCTGTAGTTTTACTTCCTTTACAGAACTTCACAATAAGGGAAATTCACTAGGCTTTAGGTTAGAGAGAAAAGCCTAACTATTTATAAAGTGCTTGAGGAACATTTTTTAAGGGTCCAGTACAGGGGTGGTTTGGTTCCTGCAGGAATTTATACTTGCTTAGTGTGCTTTTAATAAACGCTGTGACTTTTAATGGACGGTACTGTTAAATGTGAGGTAGAAAAGGTTGCATTAGCTTCACTGTTAGTGCTGCCACTGGGCTAAGACTCTCAGGCCAACTCACCTGTCAAGCCTCAACTCACATCCTTGGTTGAAACACAGCACCACCAATTGGGGACTTAGTATTCCTATTCCAGAGCCTGTGGGGGACATTTTTCATTTAACCACCTCAGCCTGTTAACTCCAGCAGCACTAGAGCATCTACACCCTCTTCTGGCTTTCATGAAGCAAACTATTGTGGAATTAAAAGCAAGTTTTTAAGGTACTGTGAGAAGAAAAATAGATGTAGTCACTTATTCCAAAATGATATGTCAGGGCAGACAAGCTTACTTTGGGATGTTCTTGGCTTCTTACAGGAGAAGAGTTCTCCACAGCGAGAGCATCTACGTAAGTCCCCAGTCTTTAGTTAGTAGCATAATCTCTCAGGGCCTCATTTTCTTCACTTGAAAATTTGAAGTAGAAACTGAGTAGGTGTTGCTCCCCTCCATCTCTTGTGAATTTATGTTTGTGAAATAAAATGGTGGTATAAATAAAGAAGGCAAAGTTTATCTCAGTTAAGCAGCCTCTTTCAACTTTCTCTCAGCTGACACTTGTTAAATCACTTGTTAAACAGCCTTGGAGTTAAATGAGCCCAGAATTAATTAATTTAGGCTAACACAATTGATAATGTACCCTCATACTACATATTTTTGTTTGTTTGAGTAGATCTGAGAGTAAGCCTTCAAGGCTAGTTACCTCCTGAATTATTAGAAATGTCTGTTGATGGCTTGAGCAGCTGAATGAAGTTTCGCACAACCATCCCAAGCTCTAAATTCTTAACCAAACTGTGATGTCTTCCAAACCCTTGCCTGCCAGCCAGCATCTCTCCAGTTCCTATCTATTATGTTTTCAGTGTTACAGTGGTCAGGTCTTTAGAAATGAAACTAATCCCTATGTTGTTTCTAAGAATCATTTCGGACATACAACATACATTGTTGATTTAACCAACATCAAGTCCATGAGCAATGGAAGAAATGGAGAATAAATGACACTGAGGTGTAGGGAGGTCAGGTAATCTCCGGCTCTCCAAGAAATCAGTTTCCTATAGATGTTTCTTCTCCTAGAGAATAAACACTGATCTGCTCTTAAGTAAATGCATATTCCAGAAACATCCTCCATTAAATGGCTATATGTATAGGTCACTCATGATATTTTTGAGTTATTTTTAATCTTGAGAAAATAAATAAATTTGAGAAATAATAGAAAGCCCATATTGCTTTCTATTGTTCATTTGTGAGCTGGTTTTCAGTAGAGCTTCTGGACCCCGGAGTACATCTATGCTTAATTTAGATTTAATCCTGCATTGACCTTCCACATATTTATAGCATTTCCTCTGGTAGTGACAATACTCCAGAGTACATTACTCATATAGCCATAATTAATTCCCCACTTCACCCTTTTATTTCTGAGGAAATGAGTGTGAGGTGGCATTTGATTATTTCTTTGCTTATTGGTCAGGTTGATGATTTTCCTAGTTCATCAACCATATGGTTTCTTCTGTGCGAATTTCCTATCTTGAGACTGGAAAATATCCTACTCTATTACCATTATAACAGGACCATTTAGTTTTAATATAGTCATTATACATTTTACAGATAGTTTCTCCATCCTAGCAAGGGGAATCAAACTCAGGTTCTTGTACTTGCAAAAGCACTTGACATGTTCTTGTACAAGCACTTTACCAACTGAGCTATCTCCCCTCCATCCCTCCCTGCAGCCCCTAATCTAACTATTCAAATGAAGACTTATTATCAGTCAGGAGGAATAGTTATAGAAGCATCTTGATACTGTCTGTTCATTACTTTTAATTAATTCTAGATAAAGATTAATGATTCTTTTGGATTCATTTGTTCATTTTCGCTGCTGAGGTTGGAACCCAGGGCCACACATGTAGTATGAAACACTCTGCCACCGAGCCATACTCTTAGCCTTAATATTATTCTCCTTCAGATTAGAAATGTGAAAAATAATTTATAGGCTATTTTATTCATGAATAATAGAATCAGTATCCAAAAGTTTTCTAACAATGGAGAACTTACAAAAATAAGGAGTCTGTGATTATTTTAAATAAAATAAATTGCCTCAACTCTTCTTCTCCATTGTACATAAGATAGAGGGTACAGGTACAAATTTTGCCTGTTTTACAAACATCACATGTAAATCTCTTTTTTCGGTTTCTTTTTAGTGGATTACTTTTAAGTATTTCATTTCCTTTTCACACCATAAAAATATATCCACTAATATTGAACTTACAAAATCGGTACGTGTGAGTGATGAATTTTTATGTTGGATATTTTCAGCCTCT
The DNA here is from genome assembly GCF_903992535.2 of Arvicola amphibius. Taxonomy (NCBI): domain Eukaryota; kingdom Metazoa; phylum Chordata; class Mammalia; order Rodentia; family Cricetidae; genus Arvicola; species Arvicola amphibius. The sequence goes on from NC_052051.1 coordinate 133,717,394, forward strand.
CTCATTCAAACTGAAATTCCCTTTGGCATTAAGGAAATAAGGGACTAAGTAGTAGGTGTAGGTAATCTTTTGATTTGAACTATAAACAAGTAATTGCCCGTATTGTGGGATAGTTATTGTACGGGATTTGTTTTCTGTTCCATAATGGCTACTGGATGCCCAGGATTCTGAGCTATGAAATGTTAATTCAGACACTCTTGAACTCTTGTTCAGGAAATAAGAGCTTTTTGTATATCTAGGCACATAACTGAATTGAACATGAAAGATAATGTGTTTACCACACTTACAGTCTGTGCTAATTGGTTCCCTTTCTCCTTTCTTCATAGTGTTACTGTTCAGCTATCTAGGTCCATTTGACAATCATATTGTGATTTTTATGTGTCTCTTTTCTTTTTTTTTATATGCTATAATCCAAGCACCAATACATTATGCTTTTTTTCTACAGTGCAGACACAAACGAGGCATACAAACATCTGCTTCATTTTCAAGGTTACTTTGAACCAGAAGGTAAAGAAATTCATTTTAGGAATGGCTGGAAGATTCATTTCAGTTGAGCCAACACATTGTTCTGTGTTTGAACATCTATCAAGTAAGGGCTTGTGTTTATTAAATATTGGGGGTATCTATGAGAGCCTCCTTTTTCCCCACACTAGCTTTTGTAAAATCAAAAGAGTTTTGTGGGTTTCTTTGTTTTCTTTTGTTGTTGTTATTTTGTTGTTGTTTTTAAGAATCTAAGTCTTACTCTACAGCCCAGGCTAGCCTCAACCTCATGGTGAGCCTCACAAGAGTGGTTCTCTGTTAGCATATCTATCCTTTCCTATGTCAAGTCATCCTATGCACAGGAGTAATGTTTTCAACGTTCGTTGCCATGTTTTAGGATTCAAGCAACCAAGTCCCAAGGCAGACTCAGGAGAACATCCAACTAAAATGATGGGAATGACAAGACAGGAAACCAGTTTCAGGCAGAAAAGGTCATGATCACTGGGCTGTGAGCACATTTATCATACGTCTGAGACCTGAAAACATCTAAGATAAAGAAATGACTGGAAGTTCCTGTCCCTTTAATAATACTTACTCTGAGAATTGCCACTGTCCAGTAGAGGCCTAATTTGCCTCATCATGGTGACTGCTTTATGGGTGGTTAAGAAGAACAAACACGACCTTAAATATTTATCAATGATTTTGATGAAAGATACCTTTTCTACATGGAATTTGGAGCCCAAACCAACCCCTGATGTCTTGTCTTGATGCTTCTGTGTTTGTAAAGTTCACTGAAAGCTTGATGTCTGGGGAATGTCCTGTTGGCTGGGTCAGCATGGAAGACATCTTGGGTTTCAGAGTGTATACCATATTATATCGGTTATTTAGGTCTATGATTTCCTAAGGCTGCATTTAAAAATCAGCATATTGCATTAACATTTTTAGCCTCTGCAATCATTGATGAAGTGAATATAAAATTAGTGAACAGAGAAATATTAGGAGGCAAAAAATATTCATTTGTGCTAGGTTAAGAAACCACTCATGTGGGAAAGAGTCTGTGAGCACAAGGTTTCTCTCTCACACACAATAAACATGCCTTTGTGACCTGTTAATGCGAGTCAGAATGGAGATGGGAGAGAATTATTCAAGAATTTGAAATGGAAAAAAACCACCACTCACCTCATTTTGCTGTTATATTGCAAATGAGAAAGGGACTTAATATCTACAAGAGTAAATTTTTATTGTTTAATTGATTCAGATTGTTTTCTTTAAAAGTAGAAAAGATTTTGCAAAGAATTCCTTGCTGTATGTCTTGCTGAATTTCTGACTTCTATCCTACTAGGCAATGTGTAGTCTACACTTGATAAATACCATTAAATAAATGAATTGACTGTATTCATTTGACCTTTAATTGACTCCTGAAAATACGTTGCAGCACTTTTCCATTCTCTGAGCGCCGATGCTATGGTCCTAAATAGTTTGCTCCACTAATCTTGTTTCCATGGTAAAATGAATCTGCATCTTCTCTCTTGGGGTATGTAGGAGGTTGGCAGCATCTCTGTCAATTGTGAGGTCACCAGTAAAGACCTGGCAGTGATGTGTGCTTCTCCAACAGCAGCTGTGCAGCTTGCTCCACGGTCTCAACCCAGAACTGGGCTGGAATTGCATGAGATAAGCATCACAAGAGTTCATCACCATGGTGAGCAGCTCCCCAAACTGTCCAGTGACTAACACTTACCAACGAGGGGCATCACCGAACACACCAGCTAGCATTAAGTGCTAGCGTGGAGCGGGGGAACTTGAGAGTCACCTTTTCTTTGTTGAATGTTAAAGGTCAGTTCAAGCCATTCCACACACCCAGACTCTCCTTCTGACTGTCCAATATGGAGCGCGTACATTTTTTCTCATTTGAAACAAAAGAGATCCATATTGGTAGTGACTTTCAGCAACCCTGATGAGGAAGGCCCAGGAATGTTCCTTAGCTTAGGTTTTGCTGTTGATTTAAACAACAGCCCCAGCCCTTGTGTTTGGTCCTCCTGCATAACACTTCTGATTTCTTAACCTTACCCACGTAGGTTAGACAGGGACAACAGCTTCCTCTGACTAATGGAAGCAGAGCTTATTTCTAGGTTTTCTTCAAAGATTCTTCTAGTAAGAGAATTTTTTTTAAAGTATAAAAACTACTCTTTTTTTTTTTTTTTCCCTATCAGCCTTAGCTTTTCTTCCATTCTATCTGTTTCTGGCTCCCTTTCTACTTTGCAGTTGTAAGATCCTGGGTTCGATTTTAAATCTTTTCCAGATAGCATCATTCATTTCTATGTTGAAATTTTATCTCCCACAAATTTTCCGGTTTAAGAAACCCCCTTGAGTTTTATGTGTCTACTTGAATTCTGCATTGGGAAGTCTCACAGACATGCCAGACCTAGTAAGTCCTCCCCAGAAAACCGTCATTCTCTCCACCCACCGTTCAGTTCATCGCTAAGGTCTGGCTTTGATGTCCTCGTTACAGACTCACATTTCCCCCCGTCTTTCGTACTTAAGCCAGACACTCCCAAGTCACCCTTAATCATTCTGTGGCCTGCCTCCCTTCTTGGTCAGTATTGAATCTCTGACAAATTTGGGTGATTGCCCTCTGGTTTGGGTGGAAGTCCAAAATAAACCCGAAATGTGTCGAATTTTCTCCACATCTTCAGTCTAGCCCTGATGATCTTGCACCTGGCCTATTGGGACAGATTTCAAGTTGGTCTGCTTCATTCTGCTTTCATCTCCATCTCCGTTAAGGACCTTTTCCAAAAAAACAAAACAAAAAGAACAGGAATCGTTTTCTTTGGGGTTGACATCAGATCATGCTGCTCCTTCTATGCTTCCCATTGCCCTCCAAGTAAAACTGAAATGCCCCGCAGTCCTGAGGGGTATGCTTGGTGATCAGCCATCCCGTCTGTATATTTGGTTTCTCCTGCCATTCTGCGATCCCATCAATGGTGTGCCTGGAACACTAGTTACTAGTTTCTAAGCTCAATCCTGGCTTGTCTTTAGGTTTCCTCCCTGACCGACTTCACCCTCAGGCCAGCATTGCGGTGTCCTCCTGCCTCTGCATCTTCTCATCTCCACCTTTTAAAGTGTGCCTGTACCTGCGTACAGTGTGTCCCCCCACAACACACACACCCATATACAACTTAGACAAATTATCCGTGTATATACATAATCTTAAAAGCCAATCCCTACTCTAAGCCCTTTTAAGTCAAAAATACAGCTTAATGTTTTTTTTTTTTTTTTCTAAAACAGATTTACAGAACCAGAAAACTATTACCATTACGTAATTTTGGAATTTTTATGACTAGAAAAGGAAGTTTGTTTCCATTAAAAGTTACTTCCAGTCCTACTTTCTTGCCCAGTCCCTGGTAAAGACAATCCACCTCGCATCTCTATAGATCTCTGTATCTAGAAGAGTTCAACAGAGTCATGCCTGAGATGCCTTTCTGTGATGGCTTTCTTTCATCTTGAATGTTTTCCAGACTTACTCATGTTGAAGCTATATTTACTGCACTTCAGCATTGCTGAATAGTATCACATTATTACCAGTTATCAACCTATGAGTCATGAACCCTCTGGGGGGGCCCTTTCACAGGGATCACTTAACAGATATCATTCATATCAGATAGTTACAGTTTGATTCAAAGCAATAGCAGAATTCCAGCTATGAAGAGGAATTGAAAATGGTTTTATGGCTGGGGTTTAGGGCAACATGAAGGGCTGTATTAACATATAGCAGCGTCAGGAAGACTAAGAACCATTACATTCTATGAACATACACTGTGTACCGAATCAACAGTTGGAAGACATTTGTGTTGTTTCAATATTTGTGTTATTTTTTTAAAAAATATAGTACTAGCATCAATATCAGATCACAAGGTTTTATGTGGAGGCAATTTTCATTTAACATGGGTACAGACCTAGAGACAGAAATGTTAGATATAACTTACCACAGGTATTTTGAAGGAATGAACAATGGATTTCTAAAGCAGCATTTCCTATACCTACAGGCAGCCTAACATTCTCCCTATTCCTCTTTTGTCCCGCTTTTATTGAAAATAGATTGGTTTACCTCACATATATCCTGATTATAGTTTCCCCTCTCTCTATTCCTTGACTTTCTCCCCACTTCCAACTTGATATATTCCTTTTTTCTCTTTCATTGGACTATAAATAGGAATATAAAGGATAATAATAAAATAAGATAAAATGAAAACTAATACATCAGAATTGGACAAAACAAAAACAAAAACACCAAAAAGGCAGAAGGAAGAGTAGAGGAGAAGGCAAAAGAAGCAGTGATTCACTCATTAGCACACAGGAAATCCATAAAAACCCTAAATTGAAGCCATACTACATACATGAAGGACCTAGTGCAAACCTCTGCAGGCCCTGTGCATGCTTCCACAGTCTCTGTAGGTTCATATGAGCTTTGCTCATGCTGATTTCAGAGGCCCTTGTTTTCTTGGTGAACTCCAACCCCTCTGGCTCTTATACTCTTTCTTCCTCCTCTTTCCCAGGGTTCCCTGATCTCTGACAGGAGGGATTTAATGGCAACATCCCAAATAGGGCTGAGTGTTCCAAGGTCTCTCACTCTGTGCACAATGTCTGGCTGTGGGTCTGTATTTGTTCCCATCTGCCGCAGGAAAAAGCTTCTCTGATGACGGCTGAGCAAGGCACTGATCTATGAGTAAAGCAGAATGTCATTAGGACTCATTTCATTGCTGTGCTCTCTTAGTAGAACAATATTGTTCGGTTTTACCCTAGGACCCTGGGTTATCCAGCCTCAGGTCTTAGTCACCCCAACAGTGTTGGATGTGGGTTCTGTGGTGGTTTGAATAACAGTGACCCCCCATAGACTCATATATTTGAATGCCTGGTCATTAAGGAATGGTGCTTCTTGATAGGGATTAGGAAGTAGGGCATTGTTGGAGTGGTCTGGCCACGTTGGAGAAAGTGCGCCACTGAGAAGGGGCACAAGGAAGTATAATGGAGCCAAGTTGGGGCTCAGGGAGAAAAGCCTAATGTTAAATGGAATAAAGGGAGTGGTAGCCTCAGGGTAAGCCCCCACCCAACTAAACTTTCAACTTGTGAAAAAGAATTGAAGGAAAACTTAGGGCTTGGTATGGTGGCGTACAACTTTAATCCCAGCATTGGAGAGGCAGAGGCCGTTCAGAGTTTTCTAGGTTCAAGTCCGGCCTGGTCTAAAGATCGAGTTCCAGGACAGCCAAGCTTAGGCAGTGAAGAAAATCAGAAAACAGAAAGCTGATGCAGACATAATTGGAGAAGGGGGTCATCTTCCAGCCCCAGCAAACAGCAGAACTTGACAGCTTTGGCCACATGGTTATGGTTTTAGAGTCAAGGATACAAGAAAGGAGTTAGGACATCTCCCTCCGTAGCTAAAGGAAGCAATTGAGTCCAGGTGTTGTTCCTACATGGAGGCACAGAAAAGCCATTGTGTGAAGCTGTGGAAATGAAGCCTGGGTTGTCATGGAGACTCCAAGATATCTCAGATGCCAGAACTGTGGGGTACCTGCTGAGGAAAGTTGCAGACTGGTTGTGGAATGATCTTCCCAAGGAAAAAAATTATATTGCTGTCAACAAAACTGAAAGGAGTTGGAGATTGGAGAGCCCTTTGATATGAGATTTGGAGATGCAGAGTTTGGAGTTTGCCCTGCTGTTTTAGGTCTTGCTATGGTCCAGTATTCACCTACTAGGCTCCCTTCCCTCCCTTTTGGGATGGTAATTTATATACTATATAACTGTATGTTGGAAACATGTTATCTGCTTTTCAATTTTTATTTTACACAGTGTTACACTTAAGAGATTACCACGTGTATCAGACTTTGAACTCCGGACTTTTAAACAGTGTTGAGACTGTGATAGTATATAGGGACTTTTGAAATTGGGCTGAATGTGTTTCTACATTATGATATGGCTTCAGGCTTATGTGGACCAAGAAATGGAATGTGGCAGTTTGAATAAGAATGGACCCCATGGGCTCATATTTTTGAATGCTTAGCCATTAGGGAGTGTGGCTACTTGACAGGGATTAGGAGGTATGGGCATGCTAGAGTAGGTGTGGTCTTGTTGGAGGAAGTGTCTCACTGGGTGTGGGCTTTGGGGTTTCAAATGCTCATGTCAGGCCTAGTGTCCCTCTCTCCCTGCTGCCTGCAGACAGGATGTAAAACTCTTCAGCTGTCTCTTCAGCACAATGTCTGCCTGCATGCTGCCATGATGATAATGAACGGGACTTCTGAAACTGTAAGCCAGTCCCAGTTAAATGTTTTCCTTTATAAGAGTTACCATGGTCCTGGTATCTCTTCACAGCAATAGAACACTGACTAAGACCGGTTCCATCTCATAAAGTGGGCCTTAAGTCAAATCACATGTTGGCTGATTATTCCTATAAACTTTGTACTACCATTGCCCTAGCATATATCACAGGCAGAACACCATTGTAGATCCAAGGGTTTTTGGCTGTGTTAGTGTTTATGTTTCTCCATACTAAAGATTCTGGAACATAGGCACCAGTTCAGCATCTCCATGTTCAATGAGTTGTTTATGTTTTGTCTTAAGAAATGGGGCCTTGCTGTCAGCTTGTGGAGTGCATCCTATAGTCTTGGCAACAGTCTGGCTTGTTTGGGGGTTCTCATGGAACCCATTTGGCAAACAAATCAATTAAATGCTATGAAAAAATATTGTCTTCTGCTGCATCCTTGATTTCTGTCTTCTAGGAGCAATTTCCATTCTTCCAATACTCATGTCTATAAAGTTAGAGCATGCATCATTTATTTAATACACGTATATTACTTATTGTTCTTCATGTTTCAACATGTTCTTACCTGGCTTATAGACAGCAGGTGCAAACATATTGTTATAATTTTCAGGTGTTTGCTTCTGCGAGTGTGAAGTGTGTGCACTGACTTCCTTTTGTGTCATCTAGCATCCTACATGGCTTTTCTGTACGACAGGCTTCTGCTAAGGAACTGTCTTTCCCCCCACTTGTACTCTCTTTTTCTTATGTTCTTACTATAAGTCTTATCTGAAATGCTGTCTCCTTAGGAAGGCTTTATTGGGTTACCCTCTCTAGGCCCTCATTACCTCGCTTGTTTCCATAATGATTCTTTCCACAATTTGTTATTTTTTTAAAATATTTATTTATTTATTATGTATACAATATTCTGTCTGTGTGTATGTCTGCAGGCCAGAAGAGGGTGCTAGACCTCATTACAGATGGTTCTGAGCCACCATGTGGTTGCCGGGGATTGAACTCAGGACCTTTGGAAGAGCAAGCAATGCTCTTAACCACTGAGCCATATCTCCAGCCCCACAATTTGTTATTTTTAAAGTGTATTGATCCAAATCCATGATTTTTTTGGGGGTGGGTTTGCATCTATACTATTGCATTAGTATGCCAGATTCATGAAGATAAGAATTGATGTGTTTTTATCCTTGAATCCTGTCTTAGGGTTTCTTTTGCTGTGAAGAGATCGCGACCTTTCTCTCTCTCTCTCTCTCTCTCTCTCTCTCTCTCTCTCTCTCTCTGTCTCTCTGTCTCTCTCTCTCTTTCTCTCTCTCTCTCTCTCTCTGTCTGTCTGTCTGTCTCTCTCTTTCTCTCTCTCTCTTGTCTTCATCTTCTTAAAAAATAAACTTTTCTCATTTTACATACCAATCCCAGTTCCCACTCCCTCCACCTTCCACAGCAACTCTTATAAAGGAAAACATGTCATTGTAGTGGCTTGCTTGCAGTTCAGAGGTTCAGCCCATTATTAGCATGATGGAACACAGTGGTGTGCAGGCAGACATGGTGCTGGAGAAGTAGCCAAGAGGCCTACATCTTCTAGGCAACAGGAAGTGGTCTGAAACACCTAGCATATATGAGACCTCAAAGCCCACCTCCACAATGACACATTTCTGCCAACAAGACCACATCTCTCAACAAGGTCACACCTCCCAATAGTGCCACTCCCTTTGGAGATCTATTTTTCTTCAGATTCCCTATGCCACACAGCTTGTTGAATGCCAGCTCTCCAATAAGAACACTCATGAGGAGGGCTACACAGTTGTCAGGAAGATGCAGGGAAACAAAATGGAAGAGAGTGCATTTTGGTCGACTGGTTATAAACTAACTATAGCTATAAATTCAAGCTGATAACCAGAAGAATTCATCGCTATTAATATACATTGTCTCTAAATTAAAGATTCCAGAGACAACCCAGAGGATTTACTAAAATAACTATAAGCAATGCGATTATAATAGAATGAATGAACACAAGTATATGACGATCAGTCTTGTCACCTAATATAAACAAATAGTAAATGGAATAGCTAATCCCAGTCATGAAACCATCTGACATTTGGAACAGCAGTTCAGGACAAGTAGATCATTTTCTCCATAAGCAGACACCCTGTCACGTCCATTTGTTTCTTCAATACAGATGTGAAAACACAGCTGTTTGTCATCAGACTCATGCATCAGTGTGCCTGTGTGTGTTTGTGTGTGCCTGTGTATTTGTGTGCCTGTGTGTGTGTGTGTGTGTGTGTACATGGATGGTTGTACATATGTGTGCTTATGCATATGGAGGCCAGAGTACAGCCTTGGGTGTCATTTTCCAGGTATTACCCATCCAGTTTATTTTTGCAACAGTGTCTGTCTCTCACTTGTACTAGACGTCCACAGATAGTTCAGTTTTTCCAACTAGGTATCCCCAAGGATTTACCTGTTCCTCTTCATCCCATCCTCCGCCCCAGCATGGGGATCCTAAGTACGTGCCTGCCAACATGCCTATTTTTTCACACTGGATGTAGAGACTGGGCTCATGCAAGCACTTTGCTGAGCCTTCTCCATGGCCACAAGAAAAGAGTTTCAGTCAGGTCTTAAATTCCTGTCCCTGTTGTGTGTCGGGGGGAAGGAACATCAGGAGAGCATAATGGTTTATAGGAAAACGGACAGAGAGCATATGTTTCGCTGCTAGATGAGGAATCTGTTCTTGTGTAAGTATCATGTAAATAAAATACGACTGTGTTGAAAGAGCACAACACAAGAAGCCAGCATGAGGCGCCCTGCAGTGAAATCGGTAACTCTGGCCAAGAAAAGATAGAAAAGACAGAAACCAAAGAGGCTTGTTTGTAAATGCAAACCACATAAGCGAGTCAGCCCCTGGATGGCCCCCTGGCTTCATTCTGACGTCTTCCCCTTTGCGTCACTCTTCCAGCTGGACTGATGTTATATGTCCTCACAGTTGCCGCTCCTCATCTGTGCCCATGTCTGGACCATGCATAGATGCCCCCTGCCCCTGCCCACAAACCTGGGCACAGCCATCTCCTCTCAGAAGTTCTCTCACCCATGGGACCATCTACGCGGCACATTTTAACCCTGGCGTAGACCTTAGAACTACCTGCATTCTTGTTCTGTTTGGACTCAGACATCTTAGCAACACACAAACCCCTTCCTGTTTTCCTTGTTCTGATATGTGTTTTTTGGTGTAGGAAGCTCTCCCATGAATTTAATCCAAAACATTCATTTGATAATTAAAATATTTATTCCCCAATCATCACAACTTCCAACTCATGTCAGTGAGAATTTTCCTCTTGTGTGCTCTCCACAATAAGCCTTTCTTAGACTGAATAGCATCCATGGAAACTGGAGCTAAGTTAGAGTCCTTGGCATTTCCAGCTTAGACTTTTCTACCTGGACCTGGGCTTCCTCTGATTCGTCAACTATGGGAGCTGGAAGGGTGTTCATGACGAAGAACACATTCTTTGTTGACTAACAGTATTGTGGGTATTGTTTTCCAGGTGATTAAAGCAGACACTCTTTCACAGGCTATTTGTGGGTATGGAAAAGGCTCCTTCATAGAAACTGCTTAGTTCCCAAGGCTTGTACTAAGACGGGGCTTCATCCTATGCAATCATCTTTTTTTTTCTCCAGCTTTAGGTGTCTGTCCAGGAAACTCTCAGGCTATATTCCAGTTTGTTTTCTACCCATGGAGTAAAACATAGACAGAAATCAAGGAATAGGCAATCGTACAGAAATTAAGCAAGGTATACTTTTGCTTCAGATAAGTGGCACCTTCTTTCCTAACAACGAAAGAAGGTTTCTGGTCACAAGCCCTTGAAGCCTTCTTCACAGTGGACTGAAGCCTGATCTCTGCTTGCAAAAAGCCGGTACTAAGGAGTTTTTACTTCTCAGTAAATAAGGGGTGTTTGAGTGAATGAGTGGCTAATAAAATTAACACACATCGGAAAGACAAATAATTATATTTCATTTTAAAAACACACATAATGATTGTTTATTGCTATTAAGAAATAAGTTATTAAATGTGAAAATGAATATAGACTAAAAGATCCAAACATGTGAGTTTGTCTACACATATATAATATTCCATGATACATTTGCATGTACATCTAAAAGCACGTATGTGTGCGTGCATATGTACATTAATTGACTAGAAATAAATATGTACTTCTACTCATTTATAATATTTTTATTTTGGATTTGGGGATGATGATTTTCTTCTTTCTTTAACTGTATACAATGTTCAGTTATTAAAAATATCTATTGTTATGTTCAGAAGACTTAAAAAACACAGAAGAGAGACTCAAAGACAAACTAAAAGCTTAAAGCATTCTCTAAAATCTTCCATGGGAAAATTATGGGGCACCTACAACTGTCAGAGCCTGTGGATGAAGCCCTCAGTTCACTTGGACAGTCAACTGTGTCTTTGGCAGCTAAGGAGCCCAGCCACACAAAACCACTCAAGATAAAGGTCAGAAACCTCAGTGCGATGTTTCCCTCCGTTCATTGTGAGGGATAAGGCCTGGCCTTGCTGTTGATATCAAAGTTTGGATGTCTACCATCTGTGAGGTGCTGTGCTTGACATCCAGTTCCTTAGTGCAGAATTTTTTAAAGATGAGGACTATTTGAAATAGCAATCACATGGCAAGCTTGGCTTTCTGCAGTTTCCCAAAGGCAATATGCATTTGGAGCCAGGCTTCTTTGGTTTGAATCCTGTCATCACCATGTGCTGGGTTGTAATCTTAGGACGCAATAAATCTTTTGGAAACCCACTTTTTGCAACTATAAAACTAGTGAATTAGCGAGTGTGTTCCAAGATCAGCGTGCAGATTAAGTGAAGTAATACACATAAAGTACTTGCCACATAAGAATTCTATTTTTTTGTTTGCATCTGAATGTTTTAAAATAAGTGTTTAAAAATATAAGTAACCATATATAGTTTGAGCATGCAGGTGATGGTTAGATATTTTGTCAATGACACAAACTAGTCATTGACTAGGTCATAAACTAGGAAAGGTTAATTGAGAAATTATCTCCATTTCATTGGCTTTCGGCCATGTGTGTGGGGCATTATCTTTATTAATGATTGTTGCGGGGCGGCCCAGTCCACTGTGGGTGGTACTACCTTTGGCAATTGGTCATGGGTTGTAGAAGAAAGCAGGCTGAGCAATGCAACAAGCAATGTTCCTCCGTGGTCTCTGCTTCACTTCTTGTCTCCAGATTCCTGCCCTGGTTGAGTTCCTTCCCTCGGTGATGGACTGTTGCACTGTGGTCCAGACATGTAAGCCAAACAAACCCCTTTCTCCCCTTGCATGGTTGTGGTCGGTATTTTATCGCAGCAACAGGAAGTGATTAGGACAATGGGTGCATAGAGAGGAGATGGGACCTCGAGAACAAATGTGACCTAGGAGAAGGGTTCAGTTCAGAGAGAGCGATGACTCCCAAAGTGAGATCATAGAAATGAAAGACAAAGAAAGTTGATTTCAAAGGAAACGAGATGATTGGGGTGGGGTTCTGGAATGGTCTCTCTACAAGGGGTTATCTAAGCAGAGAGTTATAAAGGCAGAAAACATGTACTGACAATCTGAGGAAGATTGGAATGAGGAAGACGTGTTTAGGACATACTTGGTTCATCGGCTGGCGTTGTTATCATTGTGCTGATTTTGTTCAGGCATCCATATGATTGAGGTTTCACGTGTGTATTTTCTCTTCATTGCTTAGGAGACACTGTCTAGCGACATGTATCCCAAGTCTTTGGCTCTTAACATCTCTTCTCCCTTCTGTTAACTTGCCTGAGCCTTAGGTGTGGGGGTTGCTTTGCAGATGTGTCATTTGGGGCTTGGGCACACCAATACCTTTGAATTTTGACCAGTTATCCCTGTCCTTAGCTCCATCTGTTGCAAAGAGAAGCTTGCCATTCCTAGACGAAGAGCCAATGGCTGTTGAAAAGGGTCAATCACTTTTCTTCAGGGCTGTGTAGGTTTTCTGATCCCACGTGATCTGTCCTGGACATATGTACATATGTATATTGCTGAACAAATTCAGGAGGTTGTGTACACACATATTTATATAGATATAGATGGATACGTAACAGCAATAATTAAAGAGGAGCTCAGAAGTTTGTGTAGGGAAGGGTGGAGCAATGTGAGGAATTGGAAGGGGGTGAGAGGAGTGAATGATATAGGGTGTTCATGTATGAAGTACGTACAAAAATGAAAACGTGTTGAGACAACAAGAAGTGTGGCAGTGGACAGTTTGGAATATTGGAAAATTCTGGCTATCCCTGTAATGATCCTTGGGCTAACAACTTATGGAGGTGGCATTGCCATTGGGAGTTCCAGTGAAGATGGAATGGTCAGTACCATAAACATTTCTCAGAGAGCAAGTCTAGAATGATGTTTTAAAAACCAAAAAAAAAAAAAATTTTTCTTGGAAATTTGGAACTCTTGATGTTGTTCCTCAGTGTATGAATTTTAAGCAAGCCATGCAACATTTCCAGCATCCCGTTTTCTTGATTTTAAAGCTTTGGTATTCCCAACTGATTTCTAAGTGTCTTTCTATTATTATCCTTTTACGATTCCCTTTGAAATTCTTTTGGCTGTGAAGGAAAATAGAATGAAGTTTATAGTCTGGTTGCTTCAAAAGTTTCCTCAAGATATTACTTGGACATATAAGGAAGGCAACACTGGAAAAGCCTCGTGGAAGAAATGAAATTTGGATTTTCCCTGGATGAAGTCATAGGTAGAGTGAATACATGCTCTTCAGAAAAGAGAAGTGATATGCTCTCTTTTATTCCAGAAGAGAGCAATGCATTGGGTTAAGAGTAGGTTTCTCTGAGTACAGATGCTTGACCAGGCTTTGTAATTAAAGGCACGAGACTACAACTATCCCACAGCCCTTTGCCTCGGAAGCTCTCAGTCTATTTAGAGTGAAATGGGACAATAACTACATTAGAAAGAAGAGTACTGGAAAATAGGAGGTGCTGAAGCACCAAGGAAGGCAATCAATACTCGAGATGTTAAGGTATTTTTGATTTTGAGAAAGTAAATGCTCTACACAAAGGCAGGAATATTCTTGGAAGAACCTGACATCTGTGATACATCAAGATGTAACAATGCGTTAATTGTTACTCTAAAATACTTCAATATAATGTTGGTTCACACAGAACATTTGTTCATTATGTTCACATGAGATTTCAGTAGTGAAAACAAAATGAGAGCGACCGGCAATAGTTTCTCATATGCAAAAGCTTCCCATAGCCTTACCATGTGCATCTTAATTAACACTCTTGTGTTTAAGGGAGACACTGAAATGATCAACTGGGAAAGGTCATTTTCTTATGATAAGAAAAAGCACAGAGCCGGGCGGTGGTGGCGCACGCCTTTAATCCCAGCACTCGGGAGGCAGAGGCAGGCGGATCTCTGTGAGTTCGAGACCAGCCTGGTCTACAAGAGCTAGTTCCAGGACAGGCTCCAAAGCCACAGAGAAACCCTGTCTCGAAAAACCAAAAAAAAAAAAAAAAAAAAAAAAAAAAAAAAAAAAAAAAAAAGAAAAAGCACAGGTATGTATGTGTCAGAAATGTATTTCTGTACAAATTTGTATATACACAAGGAATATACAATTGCATGAAAGGTCACTTCCGATTTTGATTATAGCAAAATACTATGTTATTTGATAGAACACAAAGCAAATTTGAAACTGTAATTCTTTAGCCCTGTTTTATGCTCGCATTTTAAGATATGTTGCTTTACTCACAGGAGATAATATGCTATATCAACAGCAAAAATGCTATAGAAATTAAAGTCAAACAATACAAATTCAGATGACATAGGCCATCAGCTATTTCCCTAAGACATTTTTACAACCATATACGATGCTAAATCCTTTACACTTGTGTTTCGTATCTCTCTTTTTTTATAGTATGCATTATCTTCGATCAGTAGACTGGTTTGTCCAAGACACACAAAACAGTAAGGCACTATTTTGCTTGCTAAATATTGTCCTTGTATTCCACCACCCCCAATTTAATGAGTGCATATTATCGTTTGTATGCATTTTCTCACTTCTGTCCCATTCAGGCATCTTTTAAAATTGTCTGCAATCTATATATTTATCACCACCACCCCTATGCTTCACGTTAAGAGCAAAAACCTCATTTCATTTTATCCAAATCCTCCACTCAAGACTTTTTATATCCTGAAATCACTATGACTTTATCTTATCGCCCAAACCCTTTTAATGCTAAAATTTAAAATTATTCTTGTTGATAATAGCTATGTATTTATGTTCTTAGTTTCCTGTTTATATGTGTGTGTAAATTAAGAAGGGTTAACTCAAGCTAATTAGTTTAGTGTTTTTTAATATTTATATTCCATCCTAATCTTTTACTTAGCACAGCTCCCCACCCCTCCCCTCCTGGCTCATCTGTTTTGTCACAAGTTGAATTTTCTTCTTCCTTAGGTCGACTGGTCTCCCTCTGTGTACACATCAATTTTTCTTTTTTCGTCTTGCCACTGATGGACACTAAAACTGACAAGTGAAAACAATGCTACATGGGAGTGTAAATATCTTTCTAGCTCAGTTGTTCTCAATCTATGGGTAAACGACCCTTTCGGAGAGGTCAAACAACCCTTCAATAGGGGTTGTATACGAGGTAGTCTGCATATCAGGTATTTATATTATGGTTCGCAACAGTAGCAACAATTGTTTTTATGAAGTAGCAATGATAATTTTATGGTTGGGGGTCACCGTAACACGAGGAACTGCATTAAAGGGTCATGGTGTTAGGAAGGCTGAGAACCGCTGCTCTAACTCACTTCATTTCCCTGATAGTCATGAGTGGAATTGCTAGATTATATATATATTTTTTTTTTTTGAGACAGGGTGTCTCTGTAGTTTTTGGAGCCTGTCCTGGAACTAGCTCTTGTAGACCAGGCTGGCCTTGAACTCACAGAGATCCTCCTGCCTATGCCTCCCAAGTGCTGGGATTAAAGGTGTGCGCCACCACTGCCCGGCGCTAGATCATATTTTAATACTGCACTGTCATATAGTCATAATATTTAGTACTTCATGAGCACTCAACCTGTATTCTCCATCAAGACTCAACAAATCCAACAAACTCACTGAAACTTTACATAGAAACCAAGAAAAGCCTGCGATGGAATCACGGAAGAATGGGGTGATGGCTTGATGAAATGGAAGTAATATTTTGCTAGGTTAAGAGTAAAAACAGCACTCGGGAGGCAGAGGCAGACGGATCTCTGTGAGTTCGAGGCCAGCCTGGTCTACAAGAGCTAGTTCCAGGACAGGCTCCAAAGCCACAGAGAAACTCTATCTCGAAAAACCAAAAAAAAAAAAAAAAAAAAAAAAAAAAAAGAGTAAAAACAGTATCTGAAATGAAAATCACCCCAGGAAGAAGAAGCAAGAGTGTTCTACTGCTTCTGGGCCCTGTAAGTTTTCAGTTATGCCTACCTAAGATGTTTAACATCCATTCATCTCTTAAGTAGCCTCAAATCAATTTGAATAAATGAAACAATTAATCTTGATTCACTGAATCAGCAGTGTTAAAGCATCAATGAACACTGACCAAATCGGTGTTCTGGATGTAATTAGAACAGATCCGTGGCAGTATTAGTGTACCTAAAAGGAGAGCGACATTTGTGGTAGCTTACAAAGCACCAGAACTTAGAGGAAGACGCAGCAGAGCCAGCAAACAAGAAATAGCAGCCTATTTTCACATAAGCAATGCTACATAGAAAAATACAGAAATTCTTTTTGAAAACCCTTATTAATGGTGCCTATGGGCAGAGGTGCTGTGTATATGTGTTTACATGTGTGTAGAGGCCATCCACTTTGTGTACATATGGGTGTAAGTGGATGTATGTGTATGAGTGTGCATATGTATGCCTCTGTGTGCATGTGTGAGTGTGTGTGTGTGTGTGTGAGTGTGTGTGTGTGTGTGTGTGTGTGTGTGTGTGTGTGAGAGAGAGAGAGAGAGAGAGAGAGAGAGAGAGAGAGAGAGAAGTAAAGTAGGTGTGTATAGGTGTATAGGCCGGAATTCAGCATCAGATACCTTCATCGGTTGCTCTCTCCTTTATTTTCTGAGCTAGGTCTTAACGTGGGGTAAGCCAACTCCAAAGATACACCTGTCACCTCCTTCCTTATGCTAAACTCTTAGTTAGCGTTCTCCAGGAAACTGCAACTCTGACCTTTTACATAGATGCTGGGTAATCCAATCTCACGTGCTTTGTGCTTGAAGATCAAGCGTTTTATCCCCAAGTCATCTTCCTAGTCACATCTGAAAAAATTTTTTTTTGGTAATTTAGGCAGGACTGGCTAGGCAGTGAGCCTCAAGGATCTATCTCTATCTCCCCAAATAAACATCATCAAATGGCAGTTTTTACATGAGTTTTGTGGTTCAAACCCAGCTACTTGTGCTTGTGAAGCAAGCACTTTGCTGAGTAACAGCCTTATTCCCTGAAATTTTTATTAAATTGTGAAATAAAATAATTAATGACAAATGTATTAATTAATTACAACAGAGTAGAGAAGGAAACGACTGTAAAACTTACATTTATTCTCTGATACTATCATTCAAAATTTCAGAATAACTCTGGAAAGTGCAGAAGTGATGGCCATGCAGTGCCACACTGTGCTGTGATTTCCCATGAGCTTTGGTTTCCTTCTAAGTTGACGCTAAAGCAATTCTGCTGAACACTGGGCCATTTGTGCAGAGAGGTTAAAAGGAGGTTATAGTTTTTCACAGCTTGTAAAACCGCAGTGGAGATAAAACAATCTATTTTGCTAATAGGAAAAAAAAGCAACTTCTCTGTGAGAACACAGAATCATCCATGATAATATCTTTAGTGATACAGACCAAGAATGCAACCCTTGTGTGCCATGGTGTCATGGTAGAGGTTCCCGGTCTCTGATGGAAAGTCTACAGACTGATACTTGGTGCTAAATGTGCCTCAGAGGGAGCTAGGACTGGCACACAGCGACAGACTGTAGCTAAGCATTAAACGAATGAGTCACCCTTTATAATTATTCTAACGTTTTTTCCTTTTAAAACTGGCAATCTTGGTTTCTTAAAAAAAATGTCTATAGATAAAATTCTAGTGCCCCAGATCACCTATATTATGGTTTCTAATTCTTAGTCAAAGAAATTGTAACAGCAAAATAGACATTTCAAGTTATACTTAGTGTGTTAATAGAGGAACATGAAATGCAATGTCTGTGTATATTCAACACATTTGTCATAATTATTGGAGTAAATGTATCAGGGTATATTGAGTGTCTAGTTGCAGACCCCGGGATAAGAATATTAAGTGTCTTTTCAAACGCCCACTGTCTTTTTTCTGTGAATTCACAATAATGTTCTTACAGCCCCATTGCTAATAATAAGTTACACTACTCCAAAATCAAATTCCAGACCTGTTCTAGGGAGCAACAAACTTTACAGGGTATGACATTGCATAATATTGTAAGGAACACTTACATGAATTCAGGAGTTTAGAACTTGTTGAGTGTGCCTCAGATTATGAATTCAGAATTTGAGTTAGCTTGGCGTGTTTGCATGAGATGTCACGTCATGATTCTTTCACCAGTCATTACTGGTCATAAGGGATGAGTTAATAATGATGATCTACTAATCTGTGACACAAGGGTAGCATTTCCACAACTCCATAATATGGATCAGTTTCTAATTCAACACCACCCAGTCTCTTTATATAGATGACCTATGTCTTTAGTACCTGTTACTTTGTATATTTTAATTTATCATTCTATTTATCATCAAACTACAGCTAAGGCAAAATATTTAAGAGTCATTGTAACTACTTTAAAATTCAAGAGAATCATATACATACATCTATATTATTCACATATTACTCTAAAGGTTCTTTAGGTTAAAATTTTATTTCTGATGTAATTGGGGTTGTAAACCTGGAAGAAGGGTCGAGGAAATAAGATGCAGAAAGGGTGTTAGATTGGGCCATAATTCTTCAGAATCTTATTAAAAGGTATGAATAACTCAAAAAATTAAATTGGTTAAGAAATTTCTATTTGCTCTAGAGCATCTCACAGTGGGAATTTGATAAAGAATAAAATGAAGTAGTATGCACTTTTCCTTTCATGTTTCTTGGCAGGACATTTAATGCCCTCTAATAATGAAGTAAAATTCACATTTGAAGTTATTAGCTGCAGAAATAGAAAACATAGTTATGTATTTTTGGTTACTAAATTAGGCAATACCTATTTGTGTATTATTTTGTATCTTTCTATCTACTAGGAATGAAGAAATAAAACCATGTCTTTTTAAAAATAATGCATGTGGTATTTTTTTTTTAAAAATCTCCTACGTTAATCTAAGGAAAATGTATTTTTTCAGAACAATTTTAGTTCTTAATCTTCAGTTTTGTAAGTTTACTCTTTTTGAAAGAATTATTATGCTACTTATATATGAACACTAAATTAAAATAAGCCATACATTTCATGTGGTTAATATGAAGCCAAATTAGCAACATATATAAACAGAACTGTTGCTGAATAATTCATACTTCAGGAAAGTATTTCTATAAAAATGCCTGCTAAGCTGTTAACATGGTAAATTATATATTATTTATAGATTGGGTTATATACTTAAATTATAAACATTAAGAACAACTTCTGATGGTTCTTTATGGAGTATTTTCCTAGTTATGATACAGTTTATATATGGTTCAGGAAGGAAAGACGCAAGTGCCTAGGCTTACCCTCAACACAAAACAAAAATTGCAAACTGGTTATTATTATTATTTTTTTTTTGGTCATAGCCTTGGTTTGCAGTTTCTGAATTTACTTGCCCAATTTTATAAGTTTAAAATTATATGTTAAAACTCCATGACCTGAAGTGATAAAATAATAAAAAGTTTCTAACGTATTTAGTGGAAAGTTTAAGCCATTTTCTATATTCATTTCAATGCTCTACCTCATCATGTGCAATGATATTTTACATGAATTATTTCACTAAATAGAGGTTGTCAAGAAGTTGGACTGTGCAGTGCCTGCAATTAAAAACTGCTTCGCTATTGCTGGACATGTTGTTCATGTTAGTGACCCCATGGGTCTCCCAAAGTCAGCCTTTAACATTCCAGAATTTTTACTGTGCATCTGTTGCTGGCGTCTTGCCTCCCACCCACACAGGCTCAGCCTAACTAAATGGAGTTTCTGCTAGTACAGTGAGTGCATCAAGATGAAGTCATACTATGAGAAGGTTGCAAAGCTAGCTTTGCAGGGAGTTTGTGTGCACATTTGTTAGAGAAAACAGCACGTGGGCGTGGAATCTGAAACGTAATTTCTAGATGGTATGTCTTACATATCTTTTCATGTTATGTGTTCCAGATGGGCTTTATACAACTCAACGAGGACTTCATATTCATTGAGCCATTCAATGATACAATGGCCATCCTAGGTCACCCACACCGTTTCTACAGGCAAAAAAGGTCCACAGAGGGAAAAGTCAGGGAGAAGCCAGCTCTTCACAACCATCCCTGCGGTGTCATTTCAGGTAACCCGTCCTGAAAAGATTTACGCCACTGTGTCCTCGGAAAGGAGTTCTTTGAAGCATTCTGTCTCTGCCTCTCTACCTTCCCTTCTCCCAGTGTTCACTCATCCTCCGTACCCTCGATCTCTTGATTTATTTGTTATTAAAATAGAATCTCATTTGCTTAATGGCAATTGGATATGTCCGTGGTAGGTGTATTATTCATGTTTATGTTTATCGTTTGTGAGGTGCTGTACTTTAATAGCAAACGACGGAAATTCAAACACTCTTCAAAGATCAGCATATGACCTCTGCTCTGCCATGCTCTGTCATGCACAGTCATTCTGGGAAGTCTCTCTTACGGGCTGCTTCACACCACACTGGAGTATGAATAACTGACAGAGTCCCAGATTTCTGAATGAATACCATGTGCTCAGAGCCTTACGAAGTCAACCTCCAGGAGAACTGCAGGGATTTTGCTTCTCTGTGATTAGAAGCATCCTCTGTGTTCCTTGAAACTCATCTAAATGCCGTCTTGGAAGATCAGTATCAGAACTAGAAGGGAAGTCAAACCATATACATTTAATTCATTCTCTGCATCAGAATATAGGCCCTTTTAGAAGCTCACAAACATTCCAGCCTTTGCATTCCCATCATGTTCATTCTGGAAGTTTCCTGGAATAGTAATGTGGCTCTTCTGCTTACTTTCCTATGAGCTTTACACAGAAATCTGTGATATTTTCAAGAACAGGAAGAGCGACGAATGGGTGCCATCGTCAACAATAGAATACAGTCTTCCCTGAAGACAGGCCTTTTAGACATTTAATGCAGCTGTCTCAGTGAGTATTCACTTACTTGAGATTTTTTTTTTTTTTTTTTGGTTTTTTTTTTCGAGACAGGGTTTCTCTGAAGCTTTTTTAGAGCCTGTCCTGGAACTAGCTCTTGTAGACCAGGCTGGCCTCGAACTCACAGAGATCCGCCTGCCTCTGCCTCCCGAGTGCTGGGATTAAAGGCGTGCGCCACCACCGCCCGGCTGAGAAATATTTTGATTAAAATGTGAGAAGGTATGAATTTCAGAAGGATTTTCAATGTGACGGGTTTAAAATTAGACTTACAGGCTTGCATTTAAGTGATAATGTTGTTGATGGACAGGATATAAATTCTAACATTGACTGCGGTATTTGAAGCTAGCTTTATGGACGTGTGACAGCAAGTAGTATTTGCAGAGCCCACAGCTCTCAAGGGTGTTCAGTTGAGAGAAAAAATAGGATGTGCCTTGTGTGGGATGTATTTCTTTAATATCAATCATATATTCTACTTTCTTCTGTGAAAGCTCATCCTATACATGAAAAGATCTTCAACAGTTTGCTGAGACTATGTTAACATCTGATTCAGTGAACCAGAGAAGACCATGTTGTGGAAGACAAGGCCTCTTCCCTATTTTAGGAATTATAAATTAAAAAAAAAGGTGAAGAGCCAAACCAAAGAACATTATAGAGGAAAGAAGAACCTGTTTAGTGTCTGAAACTAAAAATGATAGCACTAACTCAGAGGTTTCCTGTTTAAGACGATGGCTCTGTATAGTGATCCTGAAAATCTGTACTGTACAGCTTCTGCATCCCGATGAGCTCCCGTCTATAACTAACCACGTTAACTAAGGACACAGTTTAGGCTTTGTGGGACATTTTTAACCGTGGCACACACGCTAGAGAGTCCTTGTGTTAGTAGGTTAATAAAGCATAAATGCATGATTCATATTTGGCAAACATTATTCCCAATGTTTCTGATATACATTACATAGTACATATAGTATGCATAATGCATTATCCTATTTGGATAAAAGACTTGCATGTGAGGACAGGAAGCTGTCAGCAATCAGAGGATTTGTTGAGCTTACCTATATCGAGGAGTTCCATGTTTGGAAACTATTTTAAAATTAGCCACATATGAAATGTATTTATTTTCTTTCACTTATGAATCTACCGTTTCTGTTTTCTTTGCACTTTGAGCCTACACATTAGCACAAGAATATGACTTAGGTTTGCATAATGTTTCAATAGTCTTACAAGATAGAATTTTAAAATTTCTTCCAGCTTGGTCTCTGTAGTACTCCTTTGCATCATGCAGATGTCGTTGGCGGCTTATATGTCTTTGCATGGAGCATATGAATTATTTTTTTGCAGACACTTTTGAGTCTTAGTATGACATTTTGTGTGTTTTTAAAGGTTTTTGAGAATTTCATATATGAGCTCTATATTTACATAATTTCTCCATATTTTCTCCCTTCCAACTCTTCTCCTATCCCTCCTCAACTTCATGGCCTTTTCTCCTTAATTAAATTAAAAAATTTAAAAAATAAATTAAAAACAACCAGCCAGCTCACAATGTTGTAGAGCTAACTGACAAAATTCCTATTTCTAAAAGGCGAATAATATATTGTTTTAAAAATGAGTCAAAGTCGGACAGTGGTGGTGCACGCCTTTAATCCCAGCACTTGGGAGGCAGAGGCAGGCGGATCTCTGTGAGTTCGAGACCAGCCTGGTCTACAAGAGCTAGCTCCAGGACAAGCTCTAAAGCTGCAGAGAAAGCCTGTCTCGAAAAACAAAACAAAACAAAAGAGTCAATCACAAATTATATTGTACAGTGGTAAGTATGATGAGAATCTCAGTTCATAACATTCCTTAAGTGTGGAACTGGAGGAAAGAAAGGCTGTGCACGAGCTAAGACAATGAGCTGTGAGGTCAGGGGTCAGGCTGCCTGTTTTCACACTCCAGGTTACACTTTGTAAGTGTGTGAACCTGCGTAACTTATCTCTCAAAAAAAGTCCGCTTACAGCATGCAAACTGGGACAGCATACCTGAACCCTATCGTTCTTCTCGGAATTAAATGTGACTACGTGGGAAAATGAAAAACGTATGCATAGTTTTTTTGAGATGTTAATGGGGCAAGAACATTTTGGACAGAAGAGACAAAATACAGGAAAGTGTAAAGGCTTAAGAAAGCCTCAGCCAAGGGGCCTGAAGCCAAATATCTGTATTCGATGCTCTCCAGTCCTGGAGAAGTAGCCGTGCACTGGATAATGATGGCCCCCACGTGCTCTTCAAGTGACTCTGTCAATTTATTTATCTTTAAAGATTTTTTTTATTTTTATGTGCATTGGTGTTTTGCCTACATTGTATGTCTGTGTGAGGTTGCCAGATCCCCTGGAACTGGAGTTACAGACAGTTGTGAGCTGCTGTGTGAGTGCTGGGAGTTGAACCTGGGTCCTTTGGAAGAGCAGTCAGTGTTCTTAACTACCGAGCCATCCACAGCCTGACATCGTCAATTTATCATTGATTAACACCGGAGAATAAATTTATTATCGTGCCTAGATTCTGTAAGAAAAACTAGACATTTACAGGATTCAAAATCAAAGTCTGAGCTGGATAAAAGATCATTTCTACTCCTCGAGCTTATTCAACCTGGCCACTGTTGAAACAGTGACTATACTTCATCCAGCACTGCTCTGATGATTGTCAGGGTTGGCAGGTGATAAGGGGGCACACGCTTTGTACTTTTCTGCACATTGCCAAGTTCCTTCTCTAATGGGAAGTGTACAGCAGCAGGAGCTGTGCATATGGCAATGTGCACAAGTCCAGAAAAGCATCTGAAGATTTAGGAAATGAGGAGTGAGCTAAGCAAAGTTGTAGAGAGTAACAGCTTCAAAGGAACAAATGTAAAAAAAGGTTGCCGCAATGTGAATGGCTTCCACGCACAATTGCTAGGTTGTAAAAGGGACTCTACCATGGAGTGGAATTATTAAGAAACATAGAGTGTTCCAGATCGTTTATTTAAGTGCAAAATGCAAAAAGAAACAGAGGAAGCTGACATATTGGGATTCTCAGTGTCTGGGAAAGCAAATGGTCTACCAGTCCACACAGGGAAGAAGCCCTCTTGGCCCGTGCTCAGTGCCCACTTCTTGTTTCAGTCTCTGAGTCACTTGCTGCTCTGTCTCTGCTGAGTGTCTTCTGTATTTACTGGTATAGAGACATTTTTCAGAAAGGCCATGTTTGCATTTTATCTTAATTTCGTTTACTTTATGGGGTTGATAGAAGTCAAATTGTGGGTTCAACTTCAGGTGGATTAGTTACAAATTCTGTCTCTACTTCAGCTTCTGTCCTGACTTCCAGATATATACTAGCTCTTAGTCATTTCTATTTAAAATGGTGTAGAGTGTTTATAAATTATAATAGTTTAATACCATTTTCTTTCCTTGTACTAAAAATTTAATTTTAATACTAATTATATGGATTTTTGCTGTAGTTGAAATTGATTTATTATGAATTCTTGAAAGTTTTTCAAAGCCTTTAATTAAATATCCTTTATGGTAATTCTTAATATTTTTAATACAGGGTTTTGAAAAATGCTGTTTTGATGCATATTATGATTATGAGTCCAGGAGAGAAATTGAGCAAAACAGATAGAAAACACCAGTCAAAGCTGAGTGGCTTCCCTTTATAGTCAGAAATAATGATGTCTCCATTGAAAAGAGAGTCAAAACCAGAGCCATAATGCACAGCTTGCTAGCACACAGCGTGCTAACAGCAAGGAGCCAGTGGTGAAAGAAAAACATCCTACTGTGGAGAGGAGAGGAATGGTCTTACTTTTCTGGGTTTATTTGAAGTGAAAAAGCTTTAAAGGATTACATGAAAGTTTGTTGTCCCAGGAAAAGCTGGAATGCTTGGTTTAACGCAGAGACAATTTGTTAAAAAAAAAAGGAATTGAGTAATCATATCTTCATGCTCAAATTCAATGTTCCAAACCCCTAAATTTTCTTGCAGGGCTACCTATAAACCATGAAAGGTGATCTTTGCATACACTGGGAATCCTTACATTTTGGCAGGTTGTATGTGAGGGAAGCATTCTGTCCCCTTGTCCTCTCGGTGATGGATACAGACAACCAGAAGAGCGGATGTGATGGAGGAGCCAGCTTGTTCTTTTCCCAGCTGCCCAGACTCCCGAAAAAAACCACACAGAAACCATACTAATTAAATCATTGCTTGGCCCATTAACTCTAGCTTCTTATTGGCTACCTCTTACTTCTTAATTTCACCCATCTCCATTAATCTATGCATCATGATGAGGTCGTGGCCTACCAGCAAAGTTTCAGAGCGTCTGTCTCTGTTGGCAGCTCCATGGCTTCTCTCTCACTCCACCTTTCTCCCCCCAGCATTGAGTTTAGTTTTCTCTTCCTAGCCCCGCTCTACCTTATCGCGGGCTCAAGACAGTTTCTTTATTAACCAATGATATTCACATACTGAGGGGAATCCCACATGGCAGATACATCATAGATAAGGGTGTTCATAATGAGTAATTCACAAGAGGCACCGTCTAAGGACAGTGAGAGACCCCTGGAATGGTTCCAAGGAGGCTCTAAGCTTCTATAGTAAATAATAAGGGTTCAAATTGGATAGCAGTTTGCATCCCCCAACATCTTACATGGCTACAGAGATGTTTATATAACCATTGGGTCTTATTAAAATTTATTAAAAGATACATGTAAACAGCCACATATTTATGCCATGTCAGTATACCTCAGTGCTGCTGCTAAATCATAAACACTACTGTAGTAGCATATGAACACAGGTGGTTACAAAGTGTTGCACATGAGCAACCACAGAATTGAATACAGGGAACATCTGTATCACACATACAACCCTGTTATGTGCACTTCTAGCCCAGGTTAAAGGTCCTGCTGTCTAGCTCCAGGACATTGCAATCTGCAAATGACCTCAAACTACCTACTTTTTTAAATTGGTTTCTTTTTATAGCATAGCATGAGTATTGAGATCCATCCATAGATGTATATTTTAGCAATATTTTCCATTTTATTTAGTGTTCCATTGATTTTCATTAAATAAATACACCAAAATTTGATCTATTAGACTGTTGATGGCCTATGTGAACTATTTAGAACAGTGTTGTTTGGAATAAGCATATACCTTATGTACAATTCTGATGGAAGTATTAGAGAAATGACCATTGCATATGCATAATTTCATGTTTGGAGACCAGGATAATCAGCTTTTCAGTGTGCTCATTCAATATCTTTTGTATTGTTGATTGTTATGTCAATACAATCTTTGGGTGTGTGAAGAAAAACACCCAAATTCAATCAGCCATTTTTCCTGGCTGTTGCATATGTGACTTTTTAAAATATGCACGGACACATGTGGATATTCAGTTATCCTGCATTCCTGTCAACAGTCAATGTTATAGGTCCTTTCATTTTAATCACTGTAGGGACTTTGATTCATTTCCATTTACTTTTGGGTTTTCATGTACCAAACTTGGTTGAAGCATGTCTTGTACATAAATTAGAGATGTAGATGGTTTTGTTGTTGTTTTGCTTTTATTTTTGTGCCCAACAACAGTCTGTTGCCTGTGTTTCTGTTTGGTATATTTAATTAGAATTGTTCTTCATTTATATAATCTGAAAATATACAGCTAATGTCTTCTTCCACCTTGGGTCATTCTTTTCAATGTGTCTGGTATTATTTCATAAACATAAGTGGCTAATATTTCATGGTTAAACTTATAAAATACCATGTTTTCATCTGTCACTTTAATTAAGGAACATTTGAGGAATTGCTATCGCTTGAAGGTCTAACTTTTATACACATGATGGGTGGTGGAGTCAAAGCCTTGCATCTCATTCATGATGATTCAGTAATCAGAGCAGCTTCCCGTGATGTGCACGACAGTAACTTTAGGTACTTCTTACAAGCAGACCTTTCTTTTGTAATTAGGGTAAAGAAAAAGTCACTAACATTTTTTTGTTTATTATATTTCATGTCAACTTTTTGTTAGAAATTTTGCTGGTGTGATTTTTAGATGCATAATCCATCAATAACTCTAGGTAGAAATGACATTAAAATTCACTTGAAGGTGGGGAAACCGAGGAGGCCTGGGAGACGAAAGTACCTTATTACAGGAGAATTGACATCTCCTGAGTACTGTGAGATTCCATCTTGGAGGACTTCACTTGCGTTGCTTTCTATCATGAATGATCACTATGTTATATGCTCTGAGAAATTCATTTCTCCATTCCAGATAAAGGAAGACAAAGGTCTAAAAAACCAGGAGAGAACAGAAGAGAAAAACGGTATTCATACAAATTGCCCCAGGAATACAACATTGAGACTGTAGTGGTTGCAGATCCGGCAATGGTTTCCTACCATGGAGCAGATGCAGCCAGGAGATTCATCCTAACCATCTTAAATATGGTAGGCGAACCTCAACGTGAATTAAAAGGTTTTCAAGAGACTTCTAAGTAGATTCCGATCTAAAGAAGTCATTTGTTTTGTAGCACTGGGCATTGAGACCAAAGTTTCAAATTCTATAAAATTTGACTCCTCTCGTTCTTTCACTAATTATGAATAGAAATATGGTTTAATTATGAATAGAAATATGGTTTGTTGTCTTAAGCACGTCAGACTGATTTGTCTCCAGGGCAACAGCAAGCAGCTCTCCAGACTTTGCTTCGTTTTAAAACCTTTGCTGTTAATTTTGAGATAGCAAAACTCTTCATTTTATTTTTCTTTCATTTTTTTTTCTTTCTCTGCTTCTGCCTTTATTTTCTATCTTTGAAAGACATCGTTGATAGTAGAGCCATATTGTAATCTTGGTTTATGTGCATGGTTCTAACACAGATGTTGTAAAATGATTATAGGGTGAAATAAAAATGAATTTTGTCAACCCGCTTAACTCAAGAATGTATGCAATTTTAAAAAGCAAGTATGATTCCGGTTGGTAGGCAGAACCTAATATGTTGTCAGTAAAATCCAAGCAGGCTGACTTCCAGGAAGCTAAGTATGATTGCCATCTTCTGGGGTGCAGAAAAAAAGTTTGTGTCTATTGTGTTGTGTTGACATATTTTGGGGGGCAAACTTTTTTCCAGAAAAAAATTAGAAAATACCAGTGAGGAGTGTTTTTTTTTGTTTTTTTTTTTTTTTTTTTTTTTTTTTTTTTTTTTTTTTTTTTTTTCTTCTCAGAAGAGAAAACAGAACTATGGACTGAATGGATTTTAGTGTCCATTTGCCGTTTTCCCCTCGTGGACTGTTTGTCTTACTTGAGCATCTACTGTTCCTCATCTATATTCTGAGACTCAACTAGCCTTGTCCTCTGGCAGTCTGACAACCTGACTGTAGTCTCATCTCTGTACTAAGAGCTAAAGAAACACACTTTGCTTTGTCAGCCATAAGTTTTGTAATACATACTATATAAATATTAAAAGAAAAAAATAAGAATAATATATAACATCAAAAATTTGTGTTGCCTCCTAGTTTTTAACATAAATTTTTGTACTAAGTTGCAATTTTCTCCATGTTTGGCCTTGAACGAAAGTTGTCATGTTTTCCTTTCGTTTTAATAGTTTTAATTTTTATTTGCTTTTAGGTTTTTAACCTTTTTCAACACAAGAGTCTGGGCGTGCAGGTCAACCTTCGTGTGATAAAGCTTATTCTGCTCCATGAAACGCCAGTAAGGGAGTTTTGAGTTTTTATTCAATTAAGTGGGCGTGAAATTGTGCTCAGGAACTTTTAAGTGGAGAGAATTTTAAGGATATTCTTTTATTGACTCAAAATCCAAAAATATCCACTGAATCACTTAAAGTATACATAAAACTGGCCTTTGGTTTGGGTTAATCCCTCAATTTTATTTGAAAAATGGAATGTTCTTAGTTTCCAAGGATCCCAACAGCAAACCTTAACTTTCCAAAATGTAATTTTAAGTTATTTTAAAAGACAGCGTTCTTCTATTATTTAAACATATGTGTTGAAGGTGTTTTCTTATCTGTATTGTAGCCGAAATGGCATCTATGGCATCGCTCTGACTAATTAAAAAATAATTAAAGAAAAACTGTTTTCATAAATTACAGAATTTAGTCTATTTTCCAAGCCTGAAATATCAGATGGTTAAGTGTTCCATAATGCCTCTTTGATTTCCATGGTAACTTTAGAAAGATTATGCAATTATTACACCTTCACAAATTTCAACTTTTTGTTTGTTTGTTTTTTTAATGCTGTGTTGTGTGTGAGATCAGGATAAATTAAGACTAATTGCCTTCCATGTTCTAACTAACGTCAGAGTCTGCAGTGTAAGAAGTTTCCTTAGGATCAATGAATTGATTAATTAGGTTTATCTGAGAACAATCTGTCTGGAAAATGAAAGCGGCCTCTGTTGCAGGCAGATCTGTATATTGGGCACCATGGGGAGAAAATGCTGGAGAGTTTTTGTAAGTGGCAGCATGAAGAATTTGGCAGGAAGAATGATATACATTTAGAGATGTCTACAAGCTGGGGAGAAGACGTTGCTTCGGTGGATGCAGCAATCCTTATAACAAGGTAAAATTTCCAAAGCCACTTAAATTTTGTTCTTAATCCAGCATCTCTGCTGCTAATCATGTCCATTTCGCATTACAATGCTCTTATTTCAGGATTTCTTGGCATAATGACTTTAGTCTTCTCCCTCCATTGATCACTGATTTCTCAGAAGTTTAATGTTAGATCGATACTGTTGACAGAATATCCTTCAGTTATCTTAAAAAATCTTATTCACAATTGCTGGAATCAAAGATACAGCACGGATGAGAGTATCTTTAAACCTAGAGAATTTCAGTAGAAATTAAATACTACGAGGAGATACTATATGTTTGTCAGCCATCACCATACAAAGTTAACTTCTTAAGTAGATTTCAGTAATTTATAGTTTTTCTAGGTCCATTTGAGAAGAGATTTTTCTGATGTATCTAATTAACTGTACTGTGTAGTGAATGTACTTAGTATAAATAGTTGTAATACAGGAGTGAGGATACTTGTAGCTTTAAAAACATGGAATAATGCACAACAATATGTCCTATGTCTGTTCTCTGTATTAACAATTGTCAGCAATATTGCTTTGCTTCCAAGCAAGAACTAACAAAACATTCATTGCGTGCCAGCGATTTAATCTAAGGTCATCAAATGTATCAAAATTTCATAACATATCAGTGACAGCAATATAATACGATTTGTCTGGAAAAACCTGTGAAATTAATGATATTTTCTTATTAACTCTACTCAACAATTCTACCAATAAAACTTTTGTAAAGAAAAAACTGTATTCAACAACATGAGTGGACTTCCACTTCCAGCTGAGTGTGTGTAACTGATACTGACCTTGTATGCCAAATTGGCACGCAATGTGAAAATTTAGGTGGCAACAGTTTGAAGTCTTTGGAACGTAATCTTTAAAAGAAGGAAAATATACTAAGGAAGCCCTACAGTTAACCCAGCCCTGTGTTAGAGGACAGTTTCTCAACTGATAAAACAGCCGGGATCTCAGTCGATCCCCAGGGTACTTCTGAGAATACCAAAGGACAGAACCCTATGCTCTGGATTTCAGATATTTAAAACAGTGCTGATAATTGGACGAGTCAGTCTACAAGTGTGAGGCCGTTTTGATCCTTTTCCTCACTCTTGGTATTTATCTAAGATACTCAGAAAGGCTGTGTTATCAGCATGGCAATCTAGGGGGGATATGTTCTGAGCCAGCCCAGTCTTTGCTGTTTAGTAGAGACTGAGTTTTCCCCATTTACAGGACCTTGAGTGCTTTTGATAGATTCTTCATTAGGGGTGGGAGAATAACAAAAAACAAACACAAAAAGCAAACAACCCCCCAATACTTTCTTCTATAAGATTTGTCTTGCCTATGGTGTCTCTTCACAGCAATAGAACAGAGGCTAAGACATGCACATGTCTTTAAATAAAATGCAGAGTAAATCTTGAAAGCAAATAAAAATCCCAATTTGCTCTTTGAAAATCAGCTGTGTGGAAACGGATTAACATAACTCTGAGTGACAAATTCTTAAGAAACTCTCCAATGTCATTCAACAGTGAAAAGATAATCTATTCCTTAAGTGATACTTAGATCTACGTTACAAAAAAAAAAAAAAAAAAAAAAAAAAAAGAATGACAACATCCCTTAACTACTTACGTAATGTTAATTAGCATAAGACCCTAGACTTAGGCCTGAAAGGTACAAGGGAGGTGCTTAAATGTAAAGCAGAAGAAAATCTTTCTGAACAGTGGAGGACAATGACTTCCTAAAAACAAGAATAGGAACAAACCGCAAACTACTTGCGTTGTTATTCTCTTTTCTCTTGCTGTCACAAAATGCATGATGTACATGGTAGGGAAGTGAGGTGACCTGGAAAGAGCTCTGGGGACGAATATGATCAAAACAGAGTACTGCATTTTGTGTTGTACAAATATTTGTTTGTGTGAATGTTGTCAAAACTCTCAAAGAACTAGTACAAGTTGAAAAAGATATAGTATACTAAGAAACATAAAACCACCGCTTTGGACATTTTTTATAATTGTTTTTATTGAGTTATATATTTTTCTCTGCCCCCCTCTCTTCCTTTCCCCTCCCCTTCAGCCATCTTCCATGGTCTCCATGCTCTCAATTTACTCAGGAGATCTTGTTTTATTTTTTTTGCTTGTTTTTTTTTTTTTTTTTTTTTTTTTTTTTTTTTTTTTTTTTTTTTTTTTTTTTTTTTTTTACTTCCCGTGTACATTATATCCATGTATGTCTCTCTTCGGGTCCTGTTTGTTGTCTAGGTTCTCTGGGTTGTGAATTGTAGGCTGGATTTTATTTGCTTTATGTCTAAAAGCCACTTATGATGGAGTACATATGATATTTGTCTTTCTGGGTCTGGGTTACCTCACTCAAAATGATGTTTTCTAAATCCATTCATTTGCCTGCAAATTTAAAGATGTTGCAATTTTTTTCTTCTCTGTAGTATTCCATTGTATAAATGGACCACATCTTTCTTATCCATTCTTTGATCGAGGGGCAATTAGGTTGTTTCAAGGTTCTGGCTATGACAAACAATGCTACTCTGAACATAGTTGAGCACATGTCCTTGTGGTATGACTGAGCATTCTTTGGGTATACACCCAAAAGTGGTATTGCTGGGTCTTGAGGAAGTTGTTTTCTAATTTTCTGACAAATCTCCATACTGATTTCCAAAGTGGCTGTACCAGTTTCCACTCCCACCAGTAATGCAGGAGTGTTCCCTTTACCCCACATCCTGTCCAGCATAAGTTGTCATCAGTGTTTTTGATCTTGGCCATTCTTACAGGATTAAGATGGAATATCACAGTTAGAGGATGCTTTCCATGTCAGCTGGAAAGGCAGCCACATATTATAGCTCCAGCCTCCAGGTCCCTTGTATTTAGTGTCCGTGTAAATCTGTTTGAAATTTGTTTTGTTTGAAGCCTCTACCAGTGTGGCCTCCATTCTAACTGCCACAGGAAACCATGGCACTCTTTTTGTGTTCATTCAGAGGGAGGATCATAAAAGTGTCGGGCTCTGTGTGAGCCTTGTCAGTTTGGTTGCTCACCTTCCTGGACCTGGAGGGAGTTGGGAGGACCTTGGACTCAACATAGTGTAGAGAACCCTGATGGCTCTTTGGCCTGGAGAGGGAGGGAGTGGGGGTGTGGGTGGAGGGGAGGGGAGGGAAGTGGGAGAAGGAGGGGATGAGATGGCAATTTTTAATAAAAAATAAATAAACTGGAAACAAAAAAAGTGTTCCAATTTATTTGATTTATTCATTATAGAAAGCGTTAATGTGGTACTCTTTGAGAAAAGTTTCCTACAAATATCCCTATCTATGACACTGATCATGTGTCAATACTTACTTATGTTACTAAAGTACTTGTTCTGTCGATGGTATACACACATGCAATCTTCCTGGAGGCTTCCGGGCTGTTTTCCCTCAGCCACCTGTGAGGCGAGGCTTGTATGGAGGGTCCGTATCTCTGCTGCCTGTCCCACACTGCTGAAAACCAGAGTGCCAATGAGAAAGATTTAGTCCTAAATGACCTCCAACTATCTGGTCAGAAGCATCTAAATGAGTGTTTTGTGTGATCTAGAGGAATGTTTTAATGCTTAAGGAGTGTAAAATCATGATGATCAAACCTTTAATTTGTAAGAAAGCTATGAAAAAGTAAGAACAGTTGAGCATCAGGGATCCCTTAATTCTTAGGCATATTTGTCAGCTCAGTTTAAAACCGAGTTTCTACTGAATGTTCCTCTTAGACAATTGCTGAATGTTGTGTGCTGTGTGGACACGTCACCAGGAAGAAATTGTAGCTCAGGGATTAATCTTGGTCTCAGCTCCAAGGCATAATGCTCTTCTAAGTTTGAACCTATCTGAGGTAATATGTTTGTTAAGTTGCTCTGTGTGATAAAATGAAGTAAATAATTTAAAGCTGACCTAGTGCTGTGGCCTCATGGCAACAGGAACACGAGAAAGCTTCTCCCTTGTGCCATCGCTAGCATTTCTCAGCATAACTGTCACATTTCTCTCTGATTTATAGAGAAAGCCTGAATCTCTGGCTCTGGAAAACTGTCTTATTTAAAATTTAATCTTCATAATAATTTTTGCCTTTCACGTTTATTTAAATGATTCCGGTTTATCTGCAATCCTTCTCAAAATTAATTTCAAGTGAGTGCCATTGGCAAGAAAGACAGAGAATTTAATAAAATAGAGATGGCAAAAGTATCTTGATTTAATAAAAATCACAGAATCATTTCTGAATGAATCATTTATAGGTATATCCCAGGGCACTGTAAAACTTTACAATGAGATTTATTCTCCGATGCATCTTCATTCCTGGAAATTAAAGATTATTTTTTTTAATATAAATCAAAACTTAAACAGAATTTATTGGTCTTCTCAGTTTAGACTAAGAGTATCATTTCCACAAACTCACATAATGAAATTCTCTGAGGCCGATTTCACAAACACCAAGTCAACATCGGCCAAAATGTGAATTTCAGTCCGCTGGAACACAGGTCTAGGCTGCAAAGAAATTCTCTTCTCTGCAACACACACACACACACACACACACACACACACACACACACACACACACACACACACTTCTTGAAACATCTTGAAATTAGTATTGTATTACCTTGGTCATCTGCAAAATCATCTCTGACCAATGAAGATTAAGAACCCCAGAGTCATGTGAGGTCAAATGCTGCTGACAGCTTAGTCTTCAACTGTAATGGTGATGCTTCCAGTGATTTTGGTAGAAGCACCTTTTAGATTTTATATAAAGGTATACTTTATTATTTCTTTGTTTTACTAAGTGAACAGAAGTTGGCTGTTCAAAGTCTCTCGGCACCCTTCAAAATAAACAGTGCATTTATCCTAGTTCTATAATATTGTTTACTTACAGATGAAGACCTTTGGTTCACATTATGTAAATCAGTTGGCTCTATTATAGCCTTATGTGCCTTGATATGATGCACTATATATTTAGGAAAAAAAGCACATAAACCTGTTCCTCCTACATCTGAGGATTCTTTGCACTCCATGACTTGGGTCCTGGGGTTGACTGTATTTTAAGTGGCTCTTAAATTTGCCATAATACCATAACATTTGGTTTTATTTGTTTGGTGTGTTTTATTTTCTGCTTGTTTGATGGCAATAATTTTTTTTTTAAAAAAATATAACTGTGTGTTATTTAATTAATACAAAACCACCTTAGGCTTCTTGCTTATCGATTCTCAGCATTACAGAGGTGTATCATGCTTCCTAGACTCTCGAGGATCCCATTTCATTTACCACCATGGCATTTCTTAGATCCAGATAAAGAACACACGAGGTGTGATATTTCATTGGAGCCTACTGTTTTTTCTCTCTGCAGAAGCACAGGAAAACATTTCATTACAACATATGTAAATGCACCTCAATTTTAAGCAATACTCAGCGTGTACAATTTGGCATTATGTCTCCGTGAAAAACTGATTTCTGTAGCTGTCTATGTTGTGTGCTTTTTTTGTTCTCGTTTATTTATTTACTTTGTATATGGCAGCCACCCTTTCTTAAGACCATTGATCTACTGTTATGTTCATACCCTGGATACATTTAACTACTTGGAAATAACTTTTTTTTTTGCCCTTATCATTTGGCATTAGTTCAAAATGTAGATATTGAATTTGTGTGGGTTGACCACCACACGAAGCAGGTCTGAAGTGGCTAAGGGGCGTTCACAGTGTTCATAATCACCAAAGAATCAGGCATGAGGAAAGACACTGAAGGGGGCTTGATGGGAATTTCATCTTCTGATGTAGATCATTAATAGTCATTAGCCACCCGATAGTCTGGTCTTTACACACTCTGAAAAGGCTAGATTCATTCTGGAAACTATGTTTTGTTTTTAGCTTTTTCCTTTTGTTTATTTAAGTACCACCACATCTCGTGTCGTTTACTCATCCTGCCCCCTTCTTTCCACCCCATGTAGCCCTTTTTAACCCCCTAATCTACAAGATCTCCTCTTCGTTAACCATTGAGATTCATATACTAATTTATATTTTATGATACATATGTATTCATATGTATATATATCTATAAACATATGAATAAAACTTGCGAAGTCTGTTCTGTGTTGCCTTCACACATAGGTTTCTAGGGATGATGATGTATCTATATTGCATCTCGTCCACCTATGGTTGAGGCAACATCAGAAAAAGGAGAAGGAAAGATTGTAAGAGCCAAGGGACCAGGGTATCTGCTGTGAGATTGCGTCTCCTAGAAATGACAGAGAAACTGCACACATGATGTTCCAATAACGTGGATCCCTAAAGAAAACAGACCAGTTCCAACAGCAGTTGACAACCCAACACAGAGGAGGGACAGCTCTTGTTTAGAAGCTTACGCATAGAATGTTATGAGCAAAATATATGAGAAAACAAAAGACGTTTCCTGTAGAACAGTGCTGGTGCGGGGGGTGGGGCAGGAGCACAGCTTTAAGATTTACGTAAGGCTGTCAAGGAAACACTCAGTTTTATGTAATCCTCTAATTATAGCCCTAGAAATACATGTTTTAGATGAAAGCAATCTTGTTTTGCCTAGAGGACAAGTTTTTCAGTTCTTTTGTTTTTGTTTTTGTTTGTTTTCTTTCTTTGTTAAAGGGACGGTTACAGCGTGGCCTTGGGAAGTTTAGCTGTAGTTGTAACTTGCACAAGATCACATCTTGTGTCTTCACTGACTCCTGACTTTGTAGTGTGATGTCCAACAATCTTTTTCTTGATGAAAATCATAGGCATGGGAACTCTCAGAGCAAATATGTAATCAGATTATTTAGTTCATCAATGTTTGCTTTCTGTTCTTTGCTATTTCTTTTGAACAACTAAAAATGAATTTTACTTTGTGACATTAATTCAGTTGGAATAATAGACTTTAAGGCATATTCCTAAGAGCCAAACTTAAGTATGCAGGAAAAATTAACATCCCGTTACTGTTTTAACAGCTTGGAAAACGATAGCATATGAAGCAAAACCTTAAAATTTCTCTAAACGAGATTCAACATTGCAATATTAGTAGTACATAAATACATAATAATTACACGATAGCATATCTTACCTCTAAGTATGTCTGTTGTATTTTGTGGATGGGTCAAATCCATGACAGTCAGATAAGACAATCTTTTTCTGCACAGGTATCTTCAGCAAAAGTAGATGAAGATGGGAACTAGGAAAAAGGTTAATGTACAAGAAAACCTCAATCTATCTTAGTTGAACTCAAGTGAGTTATTGGAAAGGGGAATCTCACTAAGACACCAAATGAATTCAAGAAGAGGAACTCTTGATTCATTATGGAGAAATTTATATGATGAGCCATATACTTGTATTAATTTGTTATTTACAATCACAAAATAACCAGTGTATCCCTAAACTTTAGGTATAATTGCATGAATTAATTTCATACTAAGTCCCCTTGTGCTAGTATTACAAAGATGTTTCGAGTTTGAACTTCTTCATGTCCGTTAAATCCTTTCACGTTACTCTTGAGTTAAAGTTGATTCTATGTCTGCTTCATAGAATTGTTTTCTGTCAGACGTTTTCCAGGAGGAAAGACAAATCATTTAATGATAGTGTATAGTAAAATAACTCATCCCTATCTCATTTTTACCTGCCACTATCCATTTTGTTTTCCTCTAAACTTTTTTTAAAAAATAACTTGCTTCAATACTAATTTTGCAATAGTTTATAATCTTCAATTGAATAAAGATGACTTTGAACAGGTGTTAAAAGTTAAGTATCTCTTCATGCTGTAATGCATGCCTGCAGTCCTAGCTTTCAGGATGGAGAGGCAGGAGAATCATCTTGACTAGTCAGACATTCAAACCTGGCTGGACTACATGATACCTTGTCTCAAAAACAAAGAAACAACAAAAAAGTGTTTGATTTGATCTGAGTCAATGAGCACATATTATTGAGACATTACTGTGGACCTTCGAAGGGTTTAATCAGAGTTTTTGCATGTTATAAAATAAAATAATCCACATGTGAATTTTTCTTTGCACATTGATATTTATTGTTCATTTGTTGTTCTTTTTTTGTTTTTGTTTTTTGTTTTTTTTGTTTTTCAAGACAGGGTTTCTCTGTAGCTTTGGAGCTTGTCCTGGAACTAGCTCTTGTAGACCAGGCTGGCCTCGAACTCACAGAGATCCGCCTGCCTCTGCTTCCTGAGTGCTGGGATTAAAGCGTGCGCCACCACCGCCTGGCTGTTGTTCATTTTTGATACTTAATTTCTATCTGGCAAATTGCAGATGAGTCCATTCTGTTTAATTCTGTGATCATACAGTTGCCTAACTGATAAGAAAGTGCCCCATTTTAGGACCACTCATAAATTGAATTTAAGATATAAGAAGTATCTTTTCTGTGCACAGATTAGCCATAAACAGAAAGGTCCGCCAAGGAGAATGCAGCTTGAGGAGGAAATGCAGAAGCTGCCCAGGGGCGTTGGTTCTTTGACATGCTCCCTTTGAAGTGCTCTGCACATCTTGTTCCACCGCTTTTCTCTTAAGGTCCAGGCAGAGGAAAGCTTTCAAGGCTGTGCAAAGTGGGAAGGAGAAATGAAATGGCTACAGATATCTATAACTTACGGATATCTAGACCTTACCTGAAAGGATATGTGTGGTCAAAGCTCTGCCAACAACTATAGGCTGTCAAGAAGGGAATCCTCTGTATCATCTAGGATTATAGGATAGGAACAAAATGCCACACCCCAACCAGTCACACCATGAATTTACTTTTAAAATTTAATCACTCAGTAACAATAATTTTGTACTTTCCAGAAAGGACCCTCTCTCAATGTATTGCCATACAATGGAAACTCAGATAAAGAACAAGTGATCAAGTTCATAATTAATTCAAGATTTCAGGAACAGATTATCTTTGATTGTGAGAACCTAATGTAACAATAATGAGTAATACATAAAAAATAAGAATGACAATTAAAAATAAGCATGCTTACATTATTAAGAGCAAAAAGGTCAGGTAGATGACAGTGAAATACTTGGAAAGCAGAATACTTGCCCTGAATACAGAAAACAATATGATAAAATATGGTGTTTACACTTCAATTCTCCATTTGTTAAGTGAGGTATGCTTAGTCTACATTACAAGCACTCCTAGCTT
Organism: Arvicola amphibius; assembly: GCF_903992535.2. Taxonomy (NCBI): domain Eukaryota; kingdom Metazoa; phylum Chordata; class Mammalia; order Rodentia; family Cricetidae; genus Arvicola; species Arvicola amphibius. Next base: position 133,756,252 of record NC_052051.1, read on the forward strand.
ATCCACAGCTATAGAGTAAGATTTTATCTTTAAAAAAGACATAAAAACAAACAAACAAAAAACAAAACAAAAAAATCAAGAAAAAGGGAAAAGATAAGGAAGATACTGAATTAAAAGCATTTAGTGTCTTTGTTTTCATTTCTCTTTTTAGAAAAAGATTAAAAATAAATTTTGGGCTTTTAACACTTAAGTCTTGTCTGGGAAAACTAATGTCACCCTTAAATGCCCAGGCTCACATCTCCAGACATTGAATATACTACCTTATATGCCTTAAAAGACTTTGTAGCTGTTGAGAGCAGAGACTATCCTGAGTTATCTGTGGGGCCCAATTTAGTCACGGGGCATAAAAGATAGATAGAAACTTTTAGAGAACACATTACACTGTGGCAGGATGACTGTGGCCTGAAACTCTCATTTCAGAATTTTCATCTCTAGATTGTAAGCACAAAACTATGTACTGCTTTCAGTTTCTAATTTATGCAATTATTATAGCAGCAAGAGGAAACCAGCATATCCTTCTTAACAGTCATTGTTTTAATAAACAGTCTGAACTGCCAGTTGATATACAGGAGGATAGGTAGGGCTGGCAGGGAGAGAATAAATCGGGGGAGAAATCTAGGCTTGCAAAGAAGAAGGGGAAGACAGAGAGAAGAAGGAAAAGAACGAGGGACACACCTGTGACAAGAAACCAGGCAGATTCCAGCCAGACATAGAGACATCAGGAAAAGAAGATGTACAGAAAAAAGGAAGGTATGAAGCCTCAACGCAAAATGAAAATATAAAGAGAAACATGTTAATTTAGGTAAAAGTGCTAGCCGGGTCAAGCATTCAGAACAAATAATAAGTCTGTATGTCATGACTTGGGAGCTGACTGGTGGTCCAAAAGAAAGAGCCTGGTATAATAGTAAGTCCAAATATACCAATAATCAAAAGTTGAATGATATACAAGAATATTATATAACTAGATTTACATGTTTAACTATGTTCTATTTGCAAGAGACTCAGAAAAATGCAAGTTGAATCTAATACCAAGAAAAACTGTCCTAACAGACACATTAATAATGAGAATATTAGGGAATGAACTAGTTTTTCAACTTAATGTAAAAAAGAGTCTTCTGTGAGGAGGCCACTTCAGTTGAGGAAAATACTTCCATCCTAGTGGGCTATAGGCTTGTAAGCATGTATGAGTGTGTTGAGGGAGCAGCCTGCTGTGGGTAGTGCTGCCATTGAACTGTTGGTTCTTAGAAGAATAAGAAAAGAGCCGAAGATGAACTGGAGGCAATCCAGCAAGCAGCATTCCTTCATGATTCTAGTCTATGCTGCTCCTTGAGTTTCTGCCCTGGCTTTCTTCAATGATGGACTGTGCTTGGGACGTGTAAGCCAAATAAAGCCTTTCCTCCCCAAGTGGCTTTTGGGCAGTGTTTAATCATAGCAACAGAAAAGCAAACGAGAACAAGAGATAAATGTGATATTTATCCAGAAATAAAACCAATAATTCAAAATAGATAAAATCCATAAAACTGAGAGTTTAATTAGTCAATGACTTAGCTTTGAAGTGAACAAAACAAAAATTAATAGACACTCCCATGGAAACATCAAATACTTATAACTTTAATGGAATTTTAACGTTTCTTCCTTACTAATAAATTCAAAATCAATTCTAAGTTGTTTATTTCATAAGCAATTCTATTTCATTATATGTAATAGGTTAATCTAGTGAACATGTGAAGAAATCTTTTTGAGAAAATAATCTATTTAAATATAGAGTGAAAATTTTGAGACCATACATAGTTATTAAACTGTACAGGATTCTGCTGACTCAACCAATGTATAAATAGATAACTACTGTTAATATCAATTTTATTGATGTAGCAGTCTTGCATGCATCTTTTTGACAGTGACCTTTTAAAAAAGCTAATTTCCAATATATCTCTACCCTCTCTCTCTCTCTCTCTCTCTCTCTCTCTCTCTCTCTCACACACACACACACACACACACACACACACACACACAAACACCACAAACACACATATGGAGAAATGGGGAATTAACTGGGTCAGTAGTCTTGAGAGTAAAAATTATAAGAACTTAAATGCTAAGAAATGGGATATCACTTATATTAGGTACAAGAAATATGACAATAAAAATCCATCAAAAATCTCAATAATTACTATATGTCTGACATTGTTTTACTACCTTTTGTGTGAAACTCATTTAATTTGCATGATAAACCTATATTTTAAATGAGTGTATATTGCTATATTATTTATTCTGCACAATAAATATATAGAGCTGTGCTTCTGTGCACATTAGATTGTGTGCATTAGATGAATGCAAAACTGCTCGGTAATGTTAAGTAGTTAAGGAATGCTCTCGAACATACAGCACTGTAATTCACAGAGCCTCTTTATGTAAAATACTAAATTTTCTCATGCCCTTTTAAAAATGCTTTTCAGTCTTTGAGAATTTTTGACAGTCTTGGAACGAACACTGTGGATGACTTTAAATTATATTCCTTATCTATAAACTCTCGACCTGGAAATTCCTTTGTCATACGAAAGAGTGTTATAATATTTTCCTATGGTAAATCACTTCCTGACATCAAAAACTATTTTGTCTAACAACACAATAAAATATTTCAGAAAATTCAAAACAAAGCAAGCTTTTTAATCTCTGAACTAGTGTCTACTAAATAGGAATGTATCTCATAACTAAATAATATATGATCACTATTAAACTTGCATTGATCATTATTTCAGATCTATGTCTTAATCCTAATCTGATTTATATTAAATTTGAGGAAATAGACAGTGTGGCTCATGTCACTGTGATGATGAGTCATGATGGTCTGAAAGAATCTATCTTTACTTTGGTTTTCTACTCTCCTTTCTAGGAAAGATTTCTGTGTCCACAAAGATGAGCCATGTGATACTGTAGGTAAGTATTTGTGATAACCATTCATCTGAGGAACACTAGAGAACTTAAATGCTTGTGTTGCTTACATATGATAAATTATTTGAGAGTGTTGACTTTGAAAGGATATTTTTGCAATGTTATGTTTGTATATATATATATATATTGCATCTATATGTTAAATCATATGTTAACACTTCACTTACAAATGAAACAATTTGAAGTCATACATAAACTATACACTAGAGATAATTTACATGTATTTTAAGATTATTTCCAATTCCTTTTTGCCTTTTCCCAAAGATACACAAACATATTCAACAACATTTTATTATTGTTGGTAAAACAAGGTAAAACAATATATTACATTTGAGTAATAGATGCTTCAAGTTATTTGCAGTGTGAAAAGGAAATGCATCTACTTTGACTAACTGGTTAAGGATCTTTGGCCACCAAGTAACAAATTTTCCAAGTTTTTAATTGGCATCAAAAAATCCCAGTAAGGTAACACTGGGGTCAATAGAATACATGTGCCTGTCTTTCTGGTTATTAGATAATATCCTCATGTATGTCTATTAAAGCGAGTGCAACTGTACTTATTGAAGGAAACAAGACAGGGTGGAGAGATGGCTTAGCAGTTAAGAGCACTGATTCTTCTTTCAGTTCCCAGCATACATGGCAGCTTACAACTGGCTCCAATTCCAGTTCCTAGGTATCTGCTATTCTCTTCTCATTTTTGCTGGTGCCATGCCTGCACATAGTACACAGACATACATGCAGGCAAAACATCTATACATATAAAATAAATAAAAAATTTAAAAGAGACCTATGTATTATCTATATAGATATATATCCTTCCATTGTAGGTTATGTCGACGTAAAGAGAAGGTACTATTGTTAAGGGACATTCAAAAGTTATGATCTGTTTTAGCATATATGGTATAAGGTTCCTTTTGTAGGGTAGCAAGTATTTTAGCTTACCCATCTTCGGATTCTAACGAATTTATTACAAAATGAGCAATTAAAAGTAGATGGAGATGGAGAAATGAGTCATCAGTTAAAATCACTTGCTTATCTTTAGAAGACCGAGATTTACTTTCCAGCACCTACATGGTGGGTCACTACAGTCCACAATTCCAGTTCTTGGGTATCCAACCTTCTTCTGGTCTACATTGGCACCAAGGATGTCTATGGTACACAAACATACATGCATGCAAAACAGTTCTACACATAAAATAACTTTTGGTGGCTAGAAATCCAAATGATTAAGTAGTTCTGTTACTTTGATTTCTCATATATTTAAATTCTTGGATAAAATGTGAAATACCATCACAAAGCAGATGACAATTGTGAACTCTAGGGATGACTTGATTTAGAAGGTTTATCAGTAACATAAGGCACCCAAGGCAGCCTGGCTTCACTCAGACACGGTATCCTCATGTTCTCACTGATTTCCTTTAGTTTTCTTCTTTTCCTCTCCCCAAACACTGACAAAGCATGCTTTGAATCATCCTAACCATGGAATATTTGATCATCAATCACTCTTGTCTCAATCGACACACACTAGGGTGAACTTGCCACACATATTTACCCTTTAAGTGGCAGCAGATCAATGGCTCACCATGTTAAAACAAGTACCAGGACTCAACCATTCAGGTGGCAAGCATATACATTGCCTCAGCCCTTCAAGAACAGGACTCTGTGATGTCAAGCCCCAGCCAGTTTAGCATATGAAGTTTCCCTGGTTGAGACTGCAAGCCATATCATGTTTGCTTCACTGAGCCATTAATGATCCATACATTATACATGTCACCAGATATATAAAATAATAATCAAACTGTCGCCACTACAGTCACAAAGAAAAGCAGGCCGACAATTAATATGTAACTGAAGAATGAACAAATAGGAGATGTCTTTCTCCAACGGACACTCAAACCATTGAGTCTAACCTCAGGACCCATTTTCATGTTTGGGTTTATTGAAATGGGAGCCAATGTAAATCTCTATTATTTAAGCCAGTTTAAGTCTTCTGTTTCTCTTATTTCAAGATGTGCGTAAAGAAATCTGCCCTGATTCTTATGTATTTAGCCACAAAGCAGAGAGTGTTGGACAATATTAGTAACTTCTCTTCTACAAGCTGGAAAATGCCTGATGCTTCTCTTTGATTCGATAGGAAGTCTAACACACTTAGCTACTGTATAGTGTGTATGTATCCAGACGTCAGTCTGCATCTCACCAATATAAAGTACCATGTCAATCAGATGTGTACAATATCATATATATTATGTTGGAGAACATGCTATGTCACAGCAAGGCAAGTTTCTCTTGCTTTGTGGTGCTGACACATGGATTTATCTTACTTTTTCAGTTTTGATGAGAAGGATGTTTCTAGGTTTGATTTGTTTTAAATAGCCACATGGGAGGCATCATGTAAAAACTTAGATAGGTATTGATATTTTGCCAATTTTGTTATGAGGCTCTAGTAAAGCAAAGAAATTTCAGGTTAAAATCAGTAAAACATCATTTATACACATTTTAAAATCTCCCAATAAAATACAAAGGCTTGTAGTTCTGTCAGATGCTTTCCTAAAATGTGACTCTTCTTTCATGGTTTATTCATAATTGATTTCGATTCAGCCTGTTATATATCAGATGTTGTAAAAAGGGTGTTTAGAAAGGGAAAGGGATAACGTCAAGATTCATCAGTTGAGAAAATGAGTGGCTGAATGAAGTCCTTTATGTCACAGTTCTCCCTACACTTTCTGGGATAGCGTAGATGGATTGACAGCAGTTGACAGTTTTGAGTCTCTGTTAGGGATTTGTGTTCCATGTGGAGGATGTTTAAAATTGATAAGGAATTTTGTGGCATTCATTGCAATTCCAGCAATGCTTTCAAGGATATTTCATTTACATCCTTTAGCAACTGAGCTCTCTAGTTTCTCATCATTATATGGTTTTGCAGATGAAGCAGGCGATGAAATAGAACAGAAAGATCATGCAATTTGAAGTCAGACATGTAGGTTTAAATTAGGCCTTTGCTGTTTATTACTTTTCCGAACATGGCACAGTTTAACACCCTGAAAACCTGAATTCCCCTCCTGGTTATTGCACACTGACACTTGTAAAACAGCTGCTTTGGACAGCCACCCAGTGCATGGCCAGGTCTGTCACATCCTCTTTCTCTTTGGGGAATGATCAGGTATTAGTCTGTATCACTGTTGGTACCTGGAAGCGTGGGCCTCATTCCCTTAGCTCGTCACTGTAATGCGAGCCGTTTCTAGAACAGCACGTTCATGTACTGGAGAAAAATAGAAGTGTGCATCTGATTGTTACGTCTGTTACCTGGGATTGTGAACGTCTGTCCCAGGACTGGTGACTATGGTATGAGGGGGCTCCTGTTTGTTGTTTATTTGTTTTTGTTTTGTTGTGCTTTACTTTGAGAAAGGCTCTCACTATGTAGCCCTTGCTGGCTGGGAACTCACTATGTAGACTGGCCTGGAACTCACCGATCTTTCTACGCTACCTCTAGAGAACTACAATTAACACTAGTGAGGGGTGGCAGTGAGTGTCAGTAGGAAAAACAATGACAGTAAAGGTAATGCCACTTCCTGGTTTTGCTTATGGCTCTTAACCTGCCATTGCTTTGCATCATTACTAAAAATGCTAACTGTGTTTACCTTGAATATATCTCTTGAAAGGACGCTCAGGGCCCTGCTAGAGGGTGTTTTAGAAGGTCACGGTTCTATTGATAGTCTTTGAGAAATACTACCGTAAATCCGAAATTATTGACCCCGGTGTGTGTGTGTGTGTGTGTGTGTGTGTGTGTGTGTGTGTGTGTGTGTGTGTGTGTGCCTGTGCAAATGAGTGTGGATGTGTCTGTTGAAGGATTTTATATGGTGGAAGATTGGGGAGGTAACACTTATATCTGATAGGGGAAAATACCAGCCACCATGAGTTCCAGCTTCCCAGTGTCCCAGCCCTTACTGTACTTCATTGTTAAGACATGGTGCTTCAGGATTCAGATGCTGCAATATTTTTTTCAACAGATTATTCTTTGATTGTCTTTGATCAGATTGGAAGGATGTAGATTATTTGACCTGTGCTTCTGAATATTCTGGCTTTTGTTGTTAAAATGGCATAAAGACCACTTATGGAGCAACTTCTAGAGAGAAACACACCCAGACACTGAAGTTCTTTAAATACTTGATTTATGTTGACAGTTTGCATGAAAGCATTCATAGACAAGTTTCCCTCTCCAGACACCAGGACATTCCCCAAACCACTTTTCTGTAGAAGAATAATTTTTATTCAGTGAGAGAAAGAGGTTACGCCTCCTTTTAAAGCTTATTTTTCTTGAACAGCATTTTTTTCATATTATGGGTCCCTAAGCAATGAAAAGTACAGTGACTTAAAATACTTAAAAGATACTCTGAGGTCAACTGAGGTCAACTATCTTTTTAGTGCCTTTTGCATTCAATATTTTGTTTAATATTCCTAGATGTATATGATATGCTTGGATCCAATCCAGCTCACCATCCCTTCCCTTCCATTCTTCCTACTTCTCCTTTTATTCCGAAATTCATATGCTCCCTCTCTTTTTTTAAAGCACCCACTGAGTTAATTAAAGCTGCTTACATGTTCATGGGTATAGAGACATCTCCTGGAACATGTGTACCTTCTCAGGGCATGCATCTTTGAAAAAAAAAGGAACTCTTTTCGTCCCAAGAACTATTAACTACTACTAGATCCCCAGTGAAGGACTTCATGACCTTCCCTCCTGAAACCATACTGAGATTTGATCTGGTTGGATATTGTGCAAGCATTGTGTATGCTGTCATAGCCAAAGTGAATTCGTGTGCAGATGCTGTGTCTGATAAATACAGCTGTGCTAGTGTCATCTCCTTCCTATGGCTCTTACATCTTTCCACGCTCTAGTCCACAATCATCCCTGAGCCTTCTGGGGAAGGTGTGATATAGATGTCTCTTTAAACCTGAGGACTCCACCATCTCTTATTCTCTGCATACTTTTCTGTATTTTGTCTCTGTATTAATTGTTACCAACTGCTAACAAGGAGCTTCTCTGATAAAGGTTGAGAGAAGCACTAATCTAGTAGTATAAGATAAGAACTTAGGAGGCACTTTATAATTATATCCACTTGGGAGAATAATAATACTAAGACCTCCTTTAGGGCTATGACCTTGACAGCCACACATTATTGACTAGTTAAGGGTATGTGACATTATACAAGCTTTAGATCAAACCAGAAAGTGATTGGTTACTTCCATAACATTTTTGTAGGATACGCTGTCCCCACTCATGACAGGTTTTTTGGGGAGCTCCATTTAAACAACCTTTATCTATGATTGTGTATATATTTTAGGGAGCATCAACAATAAGAGTTTTATTACTGTATTTTCAAAGTCCTATACCCAACTTTCCCATTCTCCACTGAAATTATCTCTTCCTGTTTTATTGTTTCTCTTTCCTCTCTTGCCAACTGCATTTTACCCTTCTTATCTTGAAATACCTTCATGGTCCCTTATTAGCTTTCTACTTCTATGTGTAATTCAACTTAAACATACATATCTAAAGATTCAAAGCTAGCATCCATGTATGAGGAAGAACATTTATAACATGTTTTTCTGGGTCTGGTTACCTCTATCAGAATGATTATTTACGGTAGATGGAAGTTTCTGTCCCATTTAGTCCCACAGCCATTCAGTTCCAAACAAACATACAAACTGTTTGGCCCATTAACTCAGGCTTATTATTAACTAGCTCTTACAACTTACATTGACCCATATTCTTATCTATTTTTAGCTATGTGGCTTGGTACCTTTTATGAGTAAATCATTCTCATCTTGATTCCTTTGTGTCTGGCTGGTGACTGCATCTGCCTTTCCTCTTCCCAGAATGCTCCTAGTCTTATCACCCTACCTATACTTGTCCCCTGGCTACTGACCAGTCAGGATTATATTAAACCAATATGAATGACAAATCTTTACAGTATACAAGAGCATTATCCCACAGTAATTTACTGTTCTATCCTTTTAATTGTGAGTTATACATATAGGATATGTATAGTATACATATAGGATAATTATACATATAGGATATATATGTATATATGCTGATTCATGCTTATTCCTTTTATACTTTAAAGTCTTTGGTGAGAGGTGTATTATATTCAGTAAAAATGCTTTAGTTTATTATTGAATATTTAATATTTTTAAATTTCTTGCTTTTAGCAAATAGTAAGTGTAAGCATTTTCTATGTAAATGTTGGGTTCTCTGTGAAATAGTGGCAAAATTAACTATTCAAAGAAGATAAAATACATTTATCCTAAATTAATATATCCAAATCTAATAACAAATTGAGTAATTTTTTTTTGGCTTATGGTTTCAGAGATTTATTCCCTTATCATAATAGCAGGAAGCATGGTGGAAAAGGAGATGAGAGTACTATATCTTCATCCACATGCAGCAGAAGGAGGCTGTGTGCCACAATGGGCATAGTTTGAGCATATGAGACTCCAAAGTAATGTTTATACTGGGATTCTTGGCTACTCACTGTAGTGGAGGAGATGATAATAGCTATTAGAAACCTCCATTCAACTTGAAGAGATAATTTTGTATAAAGTAGGATAAAGTCTACCAGAAGCAGTCAGCATACTTGTATGAGGTCAGCCATTATGCAGTGCTATTAGGCATTCTATGAAGATGATCACAGACATGTAAATGGAATAGGATCAGAAACATGGAGGTATTCCACCCCTCGCTATTCATTCGAACACTGATACTGCAGTGAGAGATTTTGCAAATTCAATTATACTCTTTCACTTTACCTTAAGGTATAGAGATCTACCTAAGCAGCTCTTTAACCAAGCAAGGAGCTGAATTATGCCAACCATCCCATACATCAGATAAAAATGCACTATGGTCAACATCCTGATTTTAGATGCCTGAGATCCTAGACAGAGAATTCTCTCAGGTATTTTTTTTCTCATTTTAGCCTGAGGTAAGTTCTTAGAACAAAGGCAAAAGGCAACTAAATTCTTTGCCCAAAATTTTCATATCACAGGACTATCCTCTAATCCAGTGGCTAACATATTTCTCCTTTGAAACTCTTGATGCGGGCCTCCAGAGTCCTATTCCTCTCAGCATTTCAGTTTTCCTGCCTCTTCTTCCTAGAGCAACTGATGAACTCTGCCTAAAGCAGTCAACTGCTTTTCTAGTGCAAAATCCTAAGTCTTCTGTACTCCCCCAAAAAACAACACTGTCGGGGGTTGGCAAATAGTAAGTGTAAACTTTTCCTATGTAAACGTTGAGTTCTCTGCGAAATTGTGACAAAATTAACTATTCAAAGAAGATGAAATACATTTATCCTAAATTAACATATCCAAATCTAATAACAAATTGAGTAATATTTATATTCTGGTAAGAGCTTCTGTATTGGAGACTTTCTCTTGGTGTGATAAAGACCTCAGTCAAGGCTACTTATATAATAAAGCTTGTTTGGGCTCGTGGTTCCAGGAGGATTAGTGTCGATCACGGTGGCAAAATATGGGAACAAGAGACAGGCTTGGAGGCAGGAGTAAAAGTTATAGCAACTCATCTTGAACCACAAGCATGAAACAGAGGAAACAAGAAGTATTTGGTGGTTCTAGTGAGAATGGTTCATATGTTCATCTTTTTGAATATTTGGTCCCCAGCTGCTGGATTTGTTTGGGAAGGATGAAGATATGTGACCTTGTTAGGAACATGTGTCAAAAGACTTGCAGCTTTCCAGCGTTCCCTTTCTTTGCTTGCTGTTTGTGGATGGAAGCTCTTAGCTGTTCCTGACACCATGCCCTGGCTCTATCATCAGAGGCTCCAACCATCTGAAACTATAAGCCCAATTGAGTGCTTTATTTTATATTTTTTCTTGATCATGCTGTTTATTTCAACAATAAAAATGTAACTAAGACAAAATGGCATGAGTATTTAAACTGTCAAAGCTAGCCTCCAGTGACATACTTCCTCCAATATTCTGAACCCTCTAAATCTCCCCCAAACAGTGCCAACAGCTGAGAACCAAGGGCTCAATACCTGAGACTATAGAAGACATTGTTATTCAATTCTCCAAATGGGTTACTGAAATTCCTCATTATCACTGTGCTGGGGGTCAATTAATGATTTTAAAACTAATAGTATTTTGTTTGTTTCCTTGCTTGTTTTATAAATTTGATTATTTCTACATTTGGTGCATCCCTATTTACCATTTTAGTAATATCCTAGTTTTGAATTTTTCTTTAATAAGAATAAATTATCTGCCCTTAGCTCTTCTAGTTAGTGTTATTTTTAAAGTCATAGATTGTGAATGAACTAGTATTAAACTCCATTTGGAATTTTAAAATATTGAACACTTTTGGGGGACCTCGTAAAACTAAAATTGTACCTGAATCTACATTTGGAATCACTTATCCTTAAGTATATATTTTACTTGACAAATTATATCAAAGCATTATATTAATTCAGGCAGTGGTGATGCACACCTTTATTCCCAGAACTCCATGAAACTGAGAGCAGCCCGATCTACAAAGGGAGTTCCAGAACAGCCAGAGCTACGCAGTGAAAACCTAAAAAACAAACTAACAAACAAAAACCAAAAAACAAATCATTATATTAGGCTTGTACTTATAATAATGTAATCTCTAATCTCTTTATATAATAAATAAACATATTTATAATCAGAGATTTAATAATACATGTTTATAATTGTAATTGTTTTAAAATTGTAATAGTATTTAGATTGCTTAAGTCTCTGAACATAATTTTCCTTTACCTAAATAGATGCTGATTATACTGAGAACAAAGCAACTTATGAAGTAAGATTTATTAAAAATAGGCACTGTGATGGGAGAATAATAAGCAACCCATTTGAAACTTGAGTATTTCCATACTTATAAAAGCCTTCTATCAGTGTTTTTACTAAGAAAGCAGTTTCTACGGTTTTGGTAGCATGGTGTTTGTCCCTGTTCAATACCTTTGGGATATGCTTATGTTATAACGTTATAAACATGCATTAGCCAAAATTCCTGATTTATATGCAATCAGAACACAAATGTTTTCCATCTGTATGCTTAGCATTACTTCACACAGATTAATTCTGACTAATCTTAACTTTTATGAAAGTCAGGCTGTTCATCTCTAAGGCAGATGAAATCCTTAAAATCAGTTCATTTCTTTTGCTTGCAAGTCAAATCATGGAGACTGCATGAGAGCTCTGAATTTAGTTACCCAGAAGGAAATACCCATTTCCAGCCAGGTTTGTGGAGACTTACCAGGAAGTTTGTGACACAGAATTGCTTGTGTCGTTCACCACACGTGGCTTTTCCAGTGTGCCACAACATTGCACTTTCTGGTTCAATAGGAGATGGATTAAGAATTTCCGGTTTTATATTTTGTGCATGGGTTATAAGTGTTCAATCAAGACAGCAAGCATAGACAGTATAATCTGATTCAATTTAAACTTGCAGCATTTGAAAGTTTAGTCTTTCAAAAATCAAGTGGCCTGTTCTGATAGTCTCAGGAGGAGTTAGAAGCTCACAGGAAAGAGTGCCGTAGAAGGTAACGGATGAGGACAAAATTGCCTTTCTCATTGCCTTACTGAAGAGGAGGAGGCTTATCCTCAAGACCAGAGAAAGAGCTGGCTGGGACTGCATTCTCTGCTGTGACCTCCTTCCCTTATTTCCCATGTTCAGGCTATTCCTACATGTTTACTTGAACCATCCTTTATTTCCTTCTTTCTGCATAGCAGTATGATTTTGTCAGAAGCAGAAACAGGTGTGTGAGCTGTACAGACTAGTGTACCCATTCAGCACTCCAAAACTTGGGGTGTTCAGAATGGTTCAATGAGAACTATTAAGAATAATAACTGACTACTCAGAGTAGAAAACTGGAATGGCCGTTCTGAGGCTGACTACCCCTGACCCCAGAGAACTGGGTGGTTTAAGCAAGGTGGATGAAGAGGTTGCTGGTCAGAGCTGTCTTCTGCAGCAGGATGAGCAAGAAGGGTGAGAGCACTTGGGTGAGAGGGAACGAAAATGTGGAAGCTTCATCATGGGAGTAAGGAATTTATGATTTTAGATATGATCACACATGCCCTCACTGAAATAGCCATTGATACTTGGAAGAAAAGAAAAGAAAAAAGGTTTGAAGCTCTGCAGAGACTTACTTTGGAAGGTAACATTGCAGACATGAGAATGCCTAGGTGAGAAGAGGGACTAAAGAGGAAAACGTGCTTGCGGCATTTGAGAAATAACCAACCTTAGCCACTGTAGCTGGATAGAAAGAATGAATCATTCTAGGAAATTTCAGGTTTTATGTATCATCCTTTGGCAACAAAGATAAGTAGGTGTCTTTATCCGCTCTTGTCAGAGAAGTCCTTTGTGTTCTGGATACTACTTCTAGCTCTGCCCTTCAGTCACATTTCGCGTGTGTGTATGGTGCTGCATCCTGTTTCAAAGTTCAAACAATTCTTTCTAATTCTCTGAGCGTTCCTTCGTTTTCATTTTATCCTGTCAGTTCCTGTCACATTGACTATTAGTTGAGGCCAGAGTTTCCTAAACGGTCTTGACTCATATTGCTGTGTGGCCTCATCTAAATACTGAAGGGGTAGGTTAGTAATTCATTCTTCCTTCTCTGCTTTTTGTTTGTCTGTATCTTTCCTGAAATTCAAATCATATCTTTCTTTTTCTCCAACTCTCTAGACATTTGCTCCATTTAAACACTGGCTAATGCCACATTCATAGCTGCCAGGAGCCTCCACTGCAGTCTTGTCCCTGTGTAAGCACAACAAGGCAATCCAAGTCCAACTCGTTCCCAGATACAGTTTTGATATGTTCAGTTAACAGCAACAGAAGAGTCTGTCCTCAAAAACCCCAGAAGGACCAAGGCTGGAAGATGGCTGGTGGAGGCGGCAGCTGCCTGGCCTATTCCAGTTCTGGTTGCAGGACAGATCAGGGATGCCCTGTCTAACATAAAGACTTGATCTCTGCATCTCTGACATGGGAAAGGTCATTTAGCCTGCTTGGAATTGAAAGAGAAATAAAATGGGGAGGCTTCTTGGGGTGGTTTTTTGTTTTGTTTTGTTTTGTTCTTCTAGAAACAGGCCCTGTATTTTCTGCCGTGATATCCTTAGCTTTGGTGAAGGTAGATTAATGCATGATTGGTCTTTAAGTGTGGTGTATCCATGGATCCTGCCAGAGGATCTTGTCCAGCCACCCCTTGGTGCACCTCTTGCACTTACATAATTGCATAATTACCTTTTCTCCTCATGGATTATCTCTGCTCTTTCTTTTACTTTTGATGTGTATGAAGGTTGTATGTATTTCTATGCTCATATTTAAGGTGTTATTTCTTTTTATGCAAGCTACAAGTTTTTGATCTTTTAAAATAGTTTAGTTCCGGTGTTCTATGCAGCGCACCATGCCCCGTCTGCGCTCTATGCACCCCCATACAGTTCGTGAACTGGGCAAGGGGCTGGAGATTGAAACACACAAAGACTCACAGACAGAGAGAGACACGGGTCATTCTTGATGCCAGAATGCCCCCTTTATTGTGTTCAGGGACAGCTTATATTGGGAGGGATAGCCACACCCCAGCCAAACGCATCAGAAACCATTCCACTGCCATTAGGAACTCCTGAGGGTCTCGTGCTAAGAGCAGCTGTAGGCACTAAGATCAGGGGAAAACAAGTTGTTTACAAGAAATTCAGGATCTGAGGCCGGGCAGTGGTGGCGCACGCCTTTAATCCTAGCAAGCGGGAGGCAGAGGCAGGCGGATCTCTGTGAGTTCGAGACCAGCCTGGTCTACAAGAGCTAGCTCCAGGACAGGCTCTAAAGCTGCAGAGAAACCCTGTCTCGAAAAACCAAAAAAAGAAAAAAAAGAAATTCAGGATCTGGGGGCTCTCTGATCCCAACAGTTCTGGAGTTTTCTATGTCTGTTCTAAAGAGAAGTTTCCTTAATGAGAGAAAAGAAGTATACTAATCTGTGGATTTAAGACAAGTGTTTCAATTCTTGTTAGGGATTATGCTGGTTTGTTAACGTAGTGGTTGCAGGTTCTCGTCCAAGATGGCTAACTTCAGTAGCTCTGAGTAGTTGACTGGATTTCCAGTATCTGGCTTGGTTTTTCTCTTTCTGAGTGCATCTTAAGTTGATCATCCCACATTTAAGGCTCAGGTACCATTGTGGAAGAGAGGACAGAAAGATTGCAGGAGCTGAGGGAGCTTGATGTAAGTTTGTGTCTCCAGGAATGTCAGAATGTATACACATAAATTCTCACCAGCCTGACTGCTGGCACATGAACTGAGTAGGAATGACACCAATAGGCATTGGCATTGCCTTCGATGGTATCAGGAACAACAAACACAACACACACCTCGGTTTCTGTAGGACCACTGACCCAGGCATGGTATTGGCATCTGTCCTGGGCCAAACAGCACCAGAATCCCAGTCTCAGCACAGCCCTCTGATCCCAACATGGCCACAGGATGCGGCTGAGAGGTCATGTGCTTTTTTACAATTATGTTCAAATGTCTTTTTTTTTAATCTTATTTTTATTCTGGGTTTTATGTTTCTGGCCCAGTGGACAATTTCTTTGCTTGGTTTTAATTCTCTATCTCGAGGTCATATTTGGTGGGTTCGTTTTCCCTCTTTATGATTGCTGAGATGATTAAGTCATATTTTCTGGACTGAGAAAGCATTTTCTAGTGCAAGAGCCTTTTTTTTTACATTCTGTTCATGGCTTCCCGCTTACATTGCCAGTGACTTGGGGCTTGAGTTCTCTAACGGGAGTCTTCTCCAGCATTCCCAGTTTTGTTGTCATTGAGTTCAAGCTACTTTCTGACTTTCAACAATGACCAAGTTTTAAAGGCATTTTCATGAATCTTTAAAAACAACAAATAGCATCAATTCCAACTTTTCTAATTTGCTCGTGGATCTCAGTTCCTCATCCGTAGACTGTACACCCCCATCCATATTGAAGCTATGCCCTATAATAACCCCCGCCCCCGACTTGATGTTACACTGTGTGGTTTGAAAAAAACATGACCCCAAAGGGAGCGGCACAAATGGGAGGTTTGGCCTTGTTGGAAGAAGCGTGGTACCGTGGAGGCAGGCTTTGAGGTCTCACATATGCTCAAGCCGTTCCCAGTGAGATGGACCATTTACTGTTGCTTGTGAGTCGAGATGTGGGACTCTCAGTGATCTCTCCAGCTCCATGTCTGCCTGCACATTACAGTATGGCACCATGATGATGATGGACTAAACCTCTAAAAATGTAGGGCACCCCATTAAATGTCTTTCCTTTATAAGAGCTGCTGTGGCCCTAGTCTTTCCACAGCAATAGGAACCCTAAGATGCATAGGTCGGAACAACTTCTGATCATCACCCCGAGTCTCGAATTTGAAATTTTAAAAATTTTGTCTTCTACTTGAGCATTTCCTTTTAATCTTCGTTAAACATTCAACTTTTCCTTTATAAGAGGAGTTTCAGTCAAGCCCTGTGTTAAAATACAAACAGCGCCTTAACATCTTCGTAGTGTTCTACCTTGTTTTGTCAAGGGAGGCACTACATTTTTTTGTCTTCTTTTTTTTTTATGCTGGAAGTCATTTTCCTTAGTATTTACAGAAACTGCACTGTTGATAATATTGTAAATGGCCTTAAGAGAATCTGAAAGTCTATTAAAATGACATTTATTTCACATTCATTATTTGTATAATTGTACTTTCATATCTGTAGAGTGCTTTTTTCCTTTCCTTTCCTTTCCTTCCTTCCTTCCTTCCTTCCTTCCTTCCTTCCTTCCTTCCTTCCTTCCTTCCTTCCTTTCTTTTGGTATGTAATCTAACAATACGACAATTAGTAGGACAGATTACTACTTTATAAGAATGTTAATATTTGATGCAATCATGTGTATGGATTTTCCATATCTAGGCACTATTTTGCTACTCTCTCAGACATTTCTATTGAGTACCAGAAAAATATTTTCATTCTTCAAAGTTATCTTCTTATATAATTCTTGAAGCAAACCACACTTTATTAATCTTTGCTTCAGGGAATTTCACTTAGCGTGTCCTTTTCAGCCCAGTCCATATCCAGGACATCCGAAATCAGCTGTTGTAGAGAAAGGCTGCCTAGTCCAGGACCATCTACCCACATGAGCATCTCTCTGCCTTTCTCCATGTTCCCTCTCTGGCCTTGTGATATCTACCCTTTCCTGTTGTTTTTTCCTCCTCGCCTACTGGGTGATACCAGCAGCTGGTTTCCTTCTCGTAATGCCTTCCTGGTTTTCCCTCGGTAACGTCTCTTTTTCTCCCTATACTAATATCTTCCCTACTTTTACACATCTTAGTGTCCCCATTTTAAAATGGGTGTTTTTGTGGATCACATTTCTAAAAGTATGTTGAACATACTTAAATGGACTCTCTTGTTCGTTACATATTATGATTTTGACTGCAATAAATTATATATGTCTCATGGGTAAATAACATTTAGAATACAAGCTATGGGGTAAATAAGCTGCCTAAAGTTCTCCCACAACCCTGTGCTAGGAAAGCCAGGATGGGGAATTCAGGTGGTCCAGCCAGTCATAAAAGCAGCGGTTCTGGAGGAGGAACACTTAGTTCTGTCTGTGTTTATCTTTCTGGTCAGATAACGAGCTCTGATTTCATTCCGAGTCTTTTGTAAATGCCTCCTGCATCACTTCAGGAGTTTCCTGTGGCCCTCCTTAGGTATATCTTAGCACAGTTATCTTTTTTTCAGAAGATTCTCCTGCATCCTGGTATGTAACTTCGTTCAGATGGGAAGCTAGAGAGCTGTTTTTGAGTGCTTTTCATTTCAGGGATTCTTTCCATTTACAGTGCTTTGAAATAGGTCTGTATTGCGTCTCTCTTTAATAACAGCTGTGATAAATCCTTCCCCTCCCAACCCCCAGACTTCATTATAATAGGGAACACATGGGCTCTTGAAGAGAACGCAGAAGTGTGGCCTTTGAAACAAAATAATACAATTTGTTTAAGTGGTAACAAGTGCTCTCCATAACATTCAAGGCGAAGGCATGCCCTTGATCTGCCAAATTAGGGTCCATAAATTTCAAATTTACGAAGCACTAGCTGATCTGTCTGACTTTACACATCAGTAGAATAGGAGCAGAAGGTCATTTTCGATTGTTAAGCCACAACTGCATCTATGAGAAGTTGCAGTTTACTAATCAAATTTATAAAGATGATTAATCTTACTGTGCTTAAAAGTTTTAAAAGTTCTCACTATGGACACAAGAATTTGGGAAATTGGAAACAGGGAGAAAATTCACCCACAGCCTTAGCACTTTGTACAGCTGCTATTAGCGAGTTATCACATATTTATTTTCTTCTTCCTGTAATATGTGGAAGTATGGATTCAAAATATGCCCGCAATCTTACCTCCTTGTAAATATATAGTCATTCCTTGAATATTTTCTATCATGTCATATGCACGTATATTTTATACTATCAGTGTCTTCATAGCATATATAATAATATTAATCAGCATATTTTTGTAAGCACACTGTGAGTCAATGATTTGCTATGCCCCTGTGATTGTAGACTTCTGCACGCCAAGACTCTCGAAGCGATCATTCTCTGCTCTGCTGTGTTATATGCTGGTGCAGAGGAATATGACGGTGTTGGCTGTTTCGTTCCTCTCACTCTTTGACATTAAACCACAGTCTTTCCCACTGTATTTATCAACTCTTCATTCATAGATGAAGCATGTGTGCTTTACCATAGCACTGTCTGGTTCTCCTTGATTCTCCCCACATTTTCTATGGAGGTTGATTGTCCTTCCAACTTTCCTAAGTTCATTCTAATGTCAAATTTATTTTTTTTTTCAAAACTGAGCTCTACATTTTTCTCTGCTTCCCTCCCTGCCTCTCCCCTCCCCTTCAACCCTTCCCAAAGTCCCAATAAACTCAAGAGATCTTGTCTTTTTCTACTTCCCATGTAGATTAGAACCATGTATGTCTCTCTTAGGGTTGACAACCTCATTGTTGTCTAGGTTCTCTGGGATTGTGATTTGTAGGCTGGTTTTCTTTGCTTCATGTTTAAAAACCACTTATGGGTGAGTACATGTGATAATTGTCTTTTTGGACCTGTGGGGCTCCATCCATTTGCTGGCAAATTTCAAGATGTCGGGGTTTTTTTTTTTCTGCTGTGTAGTACTCCATTGTGTAAATGTACCGCTTTTTCATTATCCATTCTTCAGTCGAGGGGCATTTAGGTTGTTTCCAGGTTCTCGCTATGTCAAACAATGCTGCTATGAACGTAGTTGAGCATATGTGCTTGTGGCACGATTGAGCATTCTTTGGATATATACATAAAAGTGGTATTGCTGGGTCTTGAGGAAGGTTGTTTCCTAATTTTCTGAGAAATAACCACACTGGCATCCAAAGGGGCTGTACCAGCTTGCACTCCCACCAGTAATGCAGAAGTGTTCCCTTTTCCCCACAACCTCTCCAGCATAAGTTGTCATCAGTGTTTTTTATCTTGGCCATTCTTACAGGTGTAAGATGTTTTAATTTGCATTTCTCTGATGACTAAGAATGTTGAGCATTTCCTTAAGTGTCTTTCAGCCATTTTAAATTTCTCTGTTGAGAGTTCTCTGTTTAGGTCTGTACTCCATTTTTTTATTGGATTATTTCTTCTTTTGATGACCAATTTCTTGAATTCTTTGTATATTTTGGAGGTCAGACTTCTGTCTCAATGTGGGGTTGGTGAAGATCTTTTCCCATTCTGTAGGCTGTCATTTTGTCTTGTTGCTGACGTCAAATTTCTTATTCAACAAACACTGCTGAGTTATTTGACTTAAAATGTCAGAGACATTTTAATGCCCCGGCTTTTTACGTGCGTGCATAGAACCATTAACATTTTAAAAAGCTCTGACAATTTAAATCCCTCAATTCCACTCTCTGGTAACAGTCATAATATTTTATTTTAATTACACACACTGCCCCTCTACAGGATTTTAATATGTATCATTGGCTGGTCTGGAATGGATACGTAGACCAGACTGGCCTGGAATTCATAGAGCACCACCTGCCCCTGTTTCCCAAGTGCTGGATTTAAAAGGCACACACTTCTTCGCTTGGCATTGTCTGCTTTTGTATGTGTGTGCGTGCTGTTGGGGGCGCAGGCTATGAACAGATGAGGACAAGTGTCTGCAGAGTCCATAGAGGGTGTCTTCTCCATGAGCAGGAGCTGCTGCTACTTTCTCAGGTCCTCTGCAAGAGCAGCCAATGCTCTTAATTATTGAGCTATCTCTGCAGTCCCACCTTTCCTTATGGATGAATACATTTTCCCAACTACTCCATCCTGTCCTTTATATATTCAGGCTCCTCTGTCTTGTTTCTTTGCTCACACAGAGATTCCTACACATCATTCCCTTCTTCCACATGAAGTGTACAGCTGATGCTTTTCTGTATTCTTTCTCCACACCTGATGAGCAGAATGTGAGCACAAGCAAAGCCTGCGAGTTTCAGTCACTGGGTTGCCTTTCCCTGAGTATTGTTCCATTATCGGTATTAGTATTATCCGTCTTAGTGCCACTCCAGGACGTGCTCTCCCACATCCGCTGAACCCACTTCTGTTCTTCAGCTCGTTTATATTAGGTAGCCCCTTAGTACTTAATTAACTCACTTGCGTATTTTCTTCAATAGATTTTTTTTTCAGCCTTTTGTTCCCTTTCAGAGGCACTACCTCCCTTTCATCCAAGACGCTTGACCAGACAGTAGTGTGCAAGAATTTCAGAAAGCTGTTCCCTTAACATAATAAGCTGCATCTATTTAGGGGGGAAAAACCTCCAGCAATTATCACCCAACTGGGAACCTAGAGTTATTCCATTTACGAATATCAGTGTGACATCTGAAATCTTGGACAGTTCCGGTAATGTTAGAAAATTAGAAAATATCAAAGAGGGGCATGGGAAAAAGGCTCAGTTAAGTCCTGTCTGTGGATGCATGAGGATCTGAGTTCAGACACCATGCTCCCATGTAAAAAGCGTGTGTCTATAATGTCCATGCTATGGATATGGCAATAGATAGAGCCCTGGAGCTCCTTAGCCTTACTGCTTAGCTGAACCAGTAAACCCAAGCTTGGTGAGAGATCCTGATTCAAAAATGAAGGTGGAAAACAATTGAAAAAGACTTCTGACCTCAGTCCTCTGGCATTCATATTTAGGTGTACATGCACACACATGCATACATACATGCCACACAGAGACAGAAAAATAAGGAATATAAACAAGTAACAAACCTAATATTTGAGGAACATGTGCTATTCTAAGAATGCAGGACATGAAATACGAAAGTGATTAAAGGGTCTAGATTTTTCTCTGCTCTGATCCATGTGACGTGTTGATTTTTTTCCAGTTTAAATCTGACATATGATTAATAATGTTGATGTCTTTTAGGTATAGCTTACTTGAATGGAATGTGTAGTGAAAAGAGAAAGTGTATTATTGCTGAAGACAATGGCCTGAACCTTGCTTTTACAATTGCTCATGAGATGGGTCACAAGTAAGTAAAAGTCATTACCACCTTGTACATTTAGCACATAGATTAATAATGTGAGTTATTGGGAACCAGGTATGTTTTTGATTATTTCCTTTGGGGTCCACGTTCTTGAAAACTTTGAAGAACTCAGTGTAAGAAGTGGAGGTAATAATGCAGAGCACATTGTGCAACCTGTAACCGTTCCTGACACTTTGAACAAAGCCCCATTAGACTGCTGCAGTCCTCATCAAGACAGCGCGTCAGGACGATTCATGACTGATCTCAGCATATTTCCAAATAAATATTGCGGTAGCCATGAAACTATGAAGTAATGTGTGTTTTCAACAAGTACTCAGGAAAATCACACCAGACAAGTAAAAAATACTTCACAATAGCAGAATCTCCGTGACTATCACCACAGAATAAATGAATTAATCTGCACAGTTTATGCAAGCAAGGAAATGAAACACATTATTAACATACAATTAGCACTAAAATGACCCTGGGCATGGTTTGTCAAATACAAGCACCTTCCACAGAGTAGTTCATTCACACAGGGGAATGAGCACAACCATAGTTCTTTTTCTTTTCTATTTTATTGAAAATAATTTCCCCATGCAATATATTCTGATTATGGTTTCCCTTCCCTCAACTCCTATCGAATCCTCTATGTCTCCCCCCATCCAAATTCACACCCTTTCTTTCTCTCTCATTAAAAAGCAAACATGTATGTAAATAATAATAAAATTTAGAAGTAATAAGAAAGATAGATCAAACAAAAACAAACAAAATGATATAAAAGAAACAAAAACAGAAGAAAAAGAGTCGAAGAAAAAGTGAAGCTCATATAGACACAGAGAGACTCATGTTCATACACGCAAGAATCCCATGAAAACCTAACACCAGAAACCATAATATATACACAAAAGAAAACTATAAGTTAAACTTAAAAAAAAAACTTGATAAAATATCATGAGACAAAGAACCAACAAAAATGCCATTATGTTTGTTTTGTGTTGACTATTGTTTGTGTTGATCATTAACTGCTGGGCATAGGGTCTGCACTTGTAATTGCACCAGTGCCATTAATCGCGATCATAATCAGTAAACAGTACTTACCATTTCTAAGTACTCAGAGGAGGAATCTTGTGACTGAATGCTTTTGTACTCCTATATTATAGCAAAAAGTCGTCAGAAATTTTATTTACCCACTCAAAGTTATAAAAGAGGCGTTTATTGGAGTAAATTTAATCCCAAGCCATTGAATGCGAGTTATACTCTTCTGGATTTCTACGTTAAGTTAGCTATTGTCCTGGCCCTAAGGTTTCCTTCAGTCAATCGGTCATAATACTTTTGTGATTGATATTGGTTTACTTTAAGATGAAAGTTACAGAAAAGCTCTTAGTGTGTTTTCAGAAAGTCTATTATAGTAGATATGGTGTAGAGTGGGAACAGACCGAATAGTGAATGTTTGCTGGTCACATCAGCAGTAGAAATGTAGTCGAGTCTTGCCAAAAACCATAATCTTTAAGAAAGCCTTGTTCATCAAGACTTTTATCTTCACTACAGTGTCCCATGTTTACTGTTACTGTCTATTAACCTTTTTGTAAATTAATGAATTAAAAACTATGGTATAACCAGATGAGTTGTAACATAACCAGACAGGCCATAAAGCAATGAAAAGGTGTTGTTTGATGGATAAAACTGGAGATTGTTAGTTTAAATAACACAAGCCCCATTCAGAAAAGATGATTAGCACATTTTTCTTTCATTTGTGATTTAAAATAATGTACTGCATATTTCATGACATGAATTCATAAGAGAACAGGGGTAGGAGATTGGCAGAAAGGAAAGGGTAGTGGGTAAGCGGGGTTGGGAATGGATATTGTCAGGTCACATGATATACTAAAAAGAAACTGTCTTTATGAAATCAATTACTATGTTCAATGAATATATGCCGGAATTTTCAAATGAATAACTTAAGACTGAAAACTATCATTTCTTAAGATTTTTAGAGCAGGACCTTTATTTGTAACAATAACTAATGGTTGTGGTAGATACAATTTCAACCCCTAGAAATCTATTGGTACTCAAAATATTAAACATTAACTTTTTTATACTTAGTATCCCTTCTTCCACTGCAATTAGTAGTGAACATAGGTCAGTCTCCTGTCACTGTGTTGCATTACCCAGAATTCTCTGCGGCAAATGTGTCACACGTCTCCCCCTACCACTTATACTTTGGCCATTGGCACACATTCCTCAGAGTGAGTATGGGGTGGATTTTTAGAGGCATGAAATCCTTCACTCACAGTTTCGGGGTTAGAAGAAACTTTGTATTTTTGCTTTTCTTTCCATTATAGTACGTTTACTACTATAATTCTGTATCTGCTGATAAAACAGTAGTTATTCACTTGGTTAGAAATCGAATATTTCAGCCGGGCGGTGGTGGCGCACGTCTTTAATCCCAGCACTTGGGAGGCAGAGGCAGGCGGATCTCTGAGTTCGAGGCCAGCCTGGTCTACAAGAGCTAGTTCCAGGACAGGCTCTAGAAACTACAGGGAAACCCTGTCTCGAAAAACAAAACAAAAACAACAACAACAAAAAAGAAATTGAATATTTCAAAGAAAAATGTTAAATGGTATTCTTAAATGGCAGTTTTAAACAAATTCTAGGCAGCAATAGTGTACAGATATTTCTCAGTGTTCACCAGAAATCAAAGGTGGTTCTAATTATGTGTAGCATGCTCTATATTTTAAGGACACAGATGTTAAAGGTCACTAGAAACATGGGCCGGAAGATCTCTTATTTATTAAACAGTCCTTTGTAGAAAATGAAAGGTTAAAATCTGAACTGAAACATAAATGAAGATGTGCATAGGAAAACATTTTACCAGAGAGTAATGACCCATGCTAGGCTAGAATTAACTGTTCCAGGCAAAGATTAAATTGAAGTCAGTTGACAGATGGTTTGAATAATGGTATAAGAGTAGGTTTTAGCTAGTGTGTCATTAGTTCTCAGCACTTTGAGTAAATAAGGATCATCCAGAAAATGCACTAAAATGAAGCTTCTTAAAACCTTTCTATTAATGTTGTCTTTCAGTTGGTGTTAGTCCAGGGACTAGCCAACCTCATGTC
The DNA here is from genome assembly GCF_903992535.2 of Arvicola amphibius. Lineage (NCBI taxonomy): Eukaryota > Metazoa > Chordata > Mammalia > Rodentia > Cricetidae > Arvicola > Arvicola amphibius. The sequence goes on from NC_052051.1 coordinate 133,780,868, forward strand.
AATCAACAAGCCCTGTCACTCTGATGCAAGTCGTCCGCTCGCCACATTTTCAGGACCTCTTCTTGTCGAGAGAAAAATGGAAAGATTTTTTACATTGGGGGCTGGGGACTTAAGGTGCAGAGGTAGATAGGATCAGCCCTGATGGCAGAAGTGGCAGCAATGGGGGAAGGCAGGAAGGAGACGTTTAAGAGAAACACCTCTCAAGACCCGTCCTAAGTAAGCAGGAGTTCTCCAACCCTAGTGGAGAGTAAACTTAGTGATGGTAGAACTTGGTTTCGATGATATCTTTGCTGCCATCTCCTGCAAGACGTGTGCATCGTTTGAGCCTATCAACTGTGTGCAACGCTGGTAGGAAGGCTCGTACAAGTGTGGGGAAAGTTTAAGAAAACCTCTTATGCCTGTATTTTTCTTTCTTCCTTCCTTCCTTTCTTCCTTCCTTCCTTCCTTCCTTCCTTCCTTCCTTCCTTCCTTCCTTCCTTCCTTTCTTTCTTTCTTTCTTTCTTTCTTTCTTTCTTTTTTTCTTTTCTTCTTAATCCCCTGTGCTTTTTTGCTTTTGGATTGGGGATACTTGTTTCATGGGTATTTTTTGCAAAGTATTAAATGAAAATTAAATGATTTTAAAAAAATTAAATAATGAAAGATTTAAAGCTATTTATAGTTCCTTATTACTAACGATTTTCCATGAGGGCACAGCAGTTGGTAATTACATCAAGTAAAATATATTCATGCATTTTGAATAAAATCAAATGCTATTTTATGGAACCCAATTTATTCCAGTTAGGTATGGTCATCACTTACTTTCTTTTATTATTTTTTGCCATAACATACAGCTTCTAGAGAAAATATTACATCATGAAAAATATAACAGTCACCAAGAAGATCCCCCTTTTAAATTGACTGTTTTTCATACATGAAACTTGTAATTGCATTATTCTGCCTTTCTCTCGTGATTCTTCCTATGGTCTCTCTCAAGATCATGACCTGTGCTTTAATTATGTTATGCTGAGTCCATTAGTGTTGTTACATGTGTATGTGTTAAGCAGACACCTTGGAATTGGATGGTCTGGGGTTCGTCCTTTGAAGTAACTTGACTGTTCTCTCAGTAGTCACTGATTTTTCTGTAGTTCTTCACCTAGGATGGGTCTTGCCTGATTTTTCCCCATATAAATTGCCATTTCAACTGATGCTCTTATGAGGATCTTGTTTGGGCAAACTGTCGAGATTTTCATGGGGTGCAGGTACCTTGTCAAGTCTTGAATACACTTATCTCACAGAATGTCTCCTGGTCCTTGGCTTCACTCTTCCCACCCCCTCTTCCCTGCGTTCCCTGAGTCTAGGTGTAGGGTTACATTGTAGATAAACCATTTGAGTCTAAGCGTCTGGAGTCACTTCTCTGGCATTTTGATATTGTGTCTGCCTGAGGTATCCTCCATCTGCTGCAAGTGCTTTTAAGGACAAGAGATTTAAAGCTACATTTATATATGTGTTTAAGTGCAGAGAATACAGTAGGAATTTATGGTAGTAGCTGTAGGGGCTACTCTAGGTTTTGTGACCTCTCCTGATAGGTTGTAGTTGGTTAAGTTTCCAGCACCAGGCACGAGTTTCCTCTTAATTAGTGTGCCTTAAGCACAATCTCACAACTGTTTGTTGCCCCTAAGATATAAGTGCCACTATTGCACTCCTGGGGCTATCTTCCCAAGCTGGCCATATGGCCGTTGTCAGTCCTTACAGCTGAGTAAGATTCTTGGTTGCTTTTCTCTCTTGACAACTTGCAATAACACCTTCTGAAACAGAGTAACTTCTTGGAAAAGAGTCTCCCAGGTCAGTTTCTGCCCCATTCCTTCAAGTATAGTGTCTTCTGCAACAGGGTCTGTCTTCAAGATCTGGGAGGCAACCAAGTACAGTTGCGGAGCAGAAACTGACCTGGAAGACGGTATTATTTTCGAGTCTCCTTGACTCTCCTGACTAACAACTGGAAGGGAAGTTTCCATGCCTTTCACTGTGTATGCTATAATCTGTGGCTTTGTGGGGAAGCATTATTACACTATATGGCTTAACTTCATTTACACACACACACACACACACACAATAGTATTTTAAGGAAGATTAAAAATATAAAAATAATATATTTCCCCATTGCTTTTAAAAAGTTCTTTACTACTATTTGTCTCTCCCTCCTCCCTCTGCCTCATGAGTTAGAGAAAAACTCTTCTCTTTTAAAATATTACTGTTTACAAACCAAATCCTTTCCAAATTTCTCCTAAAATGGAGTGAAGTGCATGTGTTTCTCCAGCTCTTCCAACATGAGAAAGGACCATCTTCAAGATCCAAGCCAGTCCTCCAGCTTTCCGCCAGGATATCACAAAAACTTCCTGGCAGGGACTTTTAAACAAGTTGAGAAGTTTTATAAGATAAAATATTTTCTCAGTTGACTGACAACCATGGACAATGTTAGCGGAGAGTTTATTTGCCCAAAGCTTTTTGTCAAATGAATTTAAACGAGATTATTAAAATGTAGTTCGGTGGCACAGCCCGCAGAGAGGGTGTCCAGCAATGCCTTACTTTGAAAAACTGTTTTCCACAGGTTGTGCAGCGACGTAAGTTATAGAAGTGCGCATATATAGAGATATGTGTCTATTAAAAACAGGGGAGGCATAACAACAACCAAACAGAACACAAATCATCTGCTAAAATGGAATTTGGTCCAGAGAGAGAAGCCCCCAGTTTGTAAGTGGTTCCGAAGTCTGTTGTGTTGAGCATTGGATACGAAGGATATTCATCTAAGTTCTATGTCCTGCCTTGACCTCAGACTGTCCTCATATGTAAAATAGAAGACATTCTAATGGAAACGTTATGGAGCTATTATGAAGATTAAATGATATCATTGCAAATGACTAATAAATTGACCGGCACCGATAAAGATTAACAATTGTTTTATCGCATAGCTGAAGAATCAGCCTTAGCAGTGTTTCCCGATGACTCCAGATGTGCTGCAGAATAGCCTTCCTCCCAATTTTTTTGAGAATCCTGTTCTGATGTGAATCATACAGGAACATTAATGATCAATAAACAATATTCCATCATCAGCTCTTTCTATGGCTAAAGCTGAGTTCTCATGTGATAGTCAGGGCTCCCTGGAGGAGAAATGGTCATCAGAATTAGAAGCTGCCCTTCTTCTTCACTGGAAATCACGTCACTCTCCTTTGGAAATGGACAAATTGGCTAAGTCTTGGAAGTTAAGTGTCCCAAATGGTTGCATTACTTAAGAAGTTTTATTGTTGCGTTTGTAAAATGCCAACATTTGAGCATGAGTCTAAAGACGGCTTCAGCAGTCTGGAAGGATTGATCGTATTCCACACGGTCAGTCAGGGGCTGTTAACTGAGTGTCCAGTGAGCATGCTATGAACAGAATTCGCCAGGGAGATGAGCCAGTGATACTTCCAGGAACTGCATCAGAAGCGAGCCGTTAGAGATGCAGTCAGGCATCTCGAGTATTATGTGAGGTTGTGCCAAGTTTAGAGGGGCTTGTTTTATTTTTTAATTTAAAAAGGTTTTCATAAATCGATTTTGATCATATTATCCCCTTCACACATCTCCTCTCAGATATTCCCCACCTCCCTACACCCCCATCTTGTTTAAAGTCAATAGCTAAGCAAAGTAATTCTTGCTCTGGTGATTTTCTTGGTGAGTCTTAAGCCCATGCTTTGAGCAAAGACAACACAGCACCTGGGTCTCTGTATCTTTTGTCAAAACAGACTAACGCAGTAAAATTTATCTTATTCACTCCCTCAGTGTCAAGTGGCCTCTGTGGGGTCTCTTTACAAACCAGTGTCAACAGCTCCATGTGGTCTTCACAACAAGGGGTAGGAGAGTGTTTTTAATGTTCACAGTTATTTTGTTACTAGTTTCCAATTTGCTCTTTTCTTATAAATGGAGTAAGATAGAGAAAAGTCATTCTAAAGCAGTATCTTCTCTGTCTTTCTCCGTCAAAAGAGCTGTTTGTATACAGTGTCTTAATTTTTCCTATGGTCATCAAACTTTGAAAGCAATTTCTCTTCCATATTTGTCAATCATGCCCTTAATATGTTGTTGATACAAACCCAATTCAAAGACATTTATGAAAATGGAACATTATTTACTAGTGAGTGACTTTTTTTGTTCTTAAAGTAAAAAGTTACATTTTGATAGTACTTCTTTAAGCAAAATTATCATATCTAAGTTAGTGTACTTTTATTCTTGCAGAACACAGATGACATTTATTACTTCCAAGTCAGATGCTCCTTCCCAAAAGTTATTGTCATAATAAATTTTATTTAAATATTTAATTTATATAATTTATATTGTTTAAATTTGGTTTTAGAACAGTCTAATTGTAATCACCTGGAACATGACTTGATAATATTTCTAACTTAGTATTTTAAACTACAATGTAAATGTTCTTGGAAATTTTCATTTAAAAATTTTATTTTGTATTTAGAACAAAGGGAGATGAAATAGGATATCACACGATCATGTCATTGTTGGAAACGTTGCATATATTAAACAAACTTTTCTCTTTTCTACCTTTTCAATATTTAGCCCTTATTGATGAGTTTTTATATTAAAATCAGATTTTCATAGTAAGATTATCTACCTAAATCGACAGATTTATGATCCAATAGAAAAGATATGATGACCAAGCAGTTTTCCAAGGATATTTTTGTTATTTGAGGTGTGTGGAAGAAAATGAAGTTTCTGAAGCAGATGAAGAAACATTCCAAGAAGGTAGTAGTTTAGTTTTGATTTTGTTTGGCTAAGGAAGTAATTCATGTTTATAAAAGAACAAAGTTCTTCAGGCAAAGGCAAGAATCCAATGAGGTTGAATGAAATTTTCTATTTTTTGATTCATATAATAATTCAAAATAAATATCTACATATCAGTTTCTTGTTTTTTTTGGTTTTTCAAGACAGGGTTCTCTGCAGCTTAGAGCCTGTCCTGGAGCTAGCTCTTGTAGACCAGCTGGTCTCGACTCACAAGAGATCCGCCTGCCTCTGCCTCCCGAGTGCTGGGATTAAAGGCGTGCGCCACCACCCGCCCGGCTACATATCAGTTTCTTATATGTACTTCAGCATGCATCTTGAATATATGTTGGGAAATTATCTTAATCAAGTTACATTATTTATTTTAAACCTGGATGATAGAATTTAAAAAATAATTGTAATTGGAAATCCAATCTTGTTTAAAACTAATTTCTTCTAAACAAATTTTCCCATGTGATATTTTAATTGGAATACCACTGTGTAATAAAAGTTAAAAACCTCATTTGTTTAATTCGAATCTTTTTTCTTTCAATTATATTCTAAATTAGCATGGGCATCAATCATGACAATGACACCCCGTCATGCGCTGATTGGTCTTCATATCATGTCTGGTGAATGGATCAAAGGACAAAAATCTCGGTGATGTTTCATGGTCCAGGTGTAGCAAGGAAAGATTTGGAAAGAATTTCTCAGGTACTAGTGTCACGGATTACTTTTCATTGTGAATATTTCTTTGTTCCTGCTGACTGCCAACCAGTAAAGGCATTATGACAAAGCGGAAGTCAGCTCCACAGTAGAAAGAGAGCATTTGATTCTGCCTGGCTCTTTTCTTGACTCATGGTATAAACTAGAACACATTGTTTAACTTAATCTGTTTTTTACGTTCTTCTATATTTCTCATATTAAATGATGAGCAAGAATGAGTTGAAAGGTAGAAAATTGCTGGTAAATCATGGAAATCTGTTACTGAATGTAGTGGCCTCTTCAAATGTTAGAAGTAACAGGCTCATTGAGCATCATGCAACACACTGTAACACATGTAATTCCTTACATGCATGGTTCTCAAACTGCTAATTGCCGTGATCCTTTAATACAGTACTCATGTTATAGTGACCCCTGACCCTAAAATTATTTCATTGCTACTTCATAACTGTATTTTGTTACTGTTATGATCATAATGTAAACATCTGATAGTCAAGATATCTGATATGTAACCCCTAGGTTGAGAAACCACTGCCCTTAATATGAACTTCCATTTTTCATTTATGGTACTTCTAGGTTTGTAAACACTTCTTTCCAATAAGAACCACTTCTAGCCTCTGTGGTCCATAGGACACACCTTAAGTCTTCCACAGCTCTATCAAGAGTACAATTAGCTTCTGTCTAAGCCAGAAACAGAAATGAAAAATATTGCTGCTGTTCTTGTTTTTGGTCTGAGAGTGCTTGTACTTTGTCTATGCCTTTGACAAAGGATCAGATAAAAAAGAAGAAGTTGTATTGAAGCAGTAACAGATGTTTAAGTTTTTCAGAAATCTAAAAGAGGAATCCATAATACATATCTTGTCAAATCATCACAAATATGAAATCTATTTGTTTGTCCATATTCTTTAGATAGATGATTTTACTTTACCTATTAGTTGCTAGGGGATGGTAAAATATAATGTTTATTTGGATTTGCTCATATGTGCAGGGGTGTGTGGTCATCCTCTGGGTCATGAGCAACCTACCAGTGACTAAGTACCCAAAGGAGAGGAACTTTCCTTCCCTCAGTACGTCAGTTTGTCTATAGTTCCTCTCTGGTAGGTACGCTCCTCTCCTGTCCATACTGGGAACTGTGATCTTGTGCGGGTCGTATGTAGGAAACCCTGCAGCTATGTCTGATGAATGCAACAGCCACTCATGAACAAACTCAACACTTCACAGCTCTTACCGATTACTGACTCTTCCCTCCTTTTCCATGAAGCTACCCAAAGCTTAGATCATGTAAAGTCGATAAGAGGTGGAACACACCCTCCACAACCAAGTACACAGAATTACTTAAATCTAGTACTTGGACTGTGTTTCAACTACTCTGGGGGGAAATATGAGCATTGGGAAGAATTGGTAGATGTATATGAGCATATACATTGTGTGCAAGTCTAAAACTTTCAAAGAGTAAAATCCTTATTAAAATACAATACTATTGATTGTCACCTGTATCTCGACTCTAAATTCTGCACAGTAACTTCTGTGCCTGCTCTTTGTCATGACAACTCAGGATGACATTCAGAGTATTAATAACTTGAAAACAGCAGCAACAATTGCATCAGTATAGTGCAGTATATTCTTAACCTAGCTTGTTCTAGAAGAACATGCAGATATGCATGTGCTGTCTTCATATGCCAGAACTATGATCAAATTAAATGTGTTACCAAAATGGAAGCTGTAATCACAATGTCAATTACAGGCATCTCCTGACTATTAATATTCATTAGAAAAATGATTTCTTTAAATCCCCAAATAGGATTGACCCAATATGCTGCTTGGGCAGTTAACTCTCATAGTATGAGCTTATATATCTTATAAATGCATAAAATCATGTAACATCCCAGCAGATTTAAACCAGCTTGAACTAGGGACAGTGTTTATAAATGGAAATACTCTCATACTTGAGTAACATTGTTACTATTAGGATTGCCATAACTGGTTATAAATAAAGCAATCTCAAATGCAAAATTCTTCCCAACAACCATTCAAAATGGCAGGAATACTAAGTAGAAACTTAATTTTATTATAAAGCTATTTCTTCTGACTAGATGATCATAATGCCTTTTCCTCATTGAAATGAAATCTTTGATGTATGTGCATGTTGACAGGTCGAAGGCCAGTAGCTGCTTGTTGCAGACAAGTCCACAGAGCCTCAGTTCTGTGCTGGTTCCCTCAAAGCTAACCAGGGATGGCATACACTGCAGACGAACAGTGTCAATCCTCTTCGGGCCTTTGGCTTCATTTTGTCAAGAGATGCAGGTAAGAGGCATGGGCGACTATCTTCCATCGCTCACATGCATTTGTTTAGAAACACCACAGGGTGGAGGAGATGACCTTCATTAAGTATGTGTTGCTCCAATCACGGCAAGACTCAAAAGAAATCCCTGAGGAAAAAAAAATAGTGCATTTGGGGAAAGCCCAACCAAGTCTGCACTTACCTGAAGGCCACAGGACCCTTGCCTGCCTTCCTGCCCTGTTTTCTGACTCACCCCATTTCAAGTAGAGACTATGGACTTGTCCTACTCAGTCTGAAACTCCTTGTGTGTTCTTTGTACTTTGGAAGTAAAAGCAATCAGGTATGGGCAGTTATAAGAGTTGATAAAGAAGAGGGGCTAAGTCAGACAGGAATGAAGACCCAGCACTTACTACATCAAAAAGGTCCACTGAAATCAGGCAACTAATTATGTTATGCCAGAATAATGCCTCTGTTTTAAATTTTAAGCTTTTATAATTGTTAACAGCAAAACACCGTATGGATGTGTAGTTGTGGTAGAAGAGTCATCCGTCCTTAAAACAGAAAGGGGTAAAAGTTATTTCTTAGAAAACTCATTTTGGGAGGGAGTCTTTAAACTGAACGGTTAACTGTCCCAGTAAAACCTTCTGCTACTTACTTCTGCACTTTCTGTTTGCTTTGTTTATATTGCTATTCATCACAAACTCACTTGGATTGCTATAGGTGTTATTTAGCTTTGAATATTTAATTACTCAAGAGATTTTTTTAAAATGAATTTTTTCTTAGTATTATAATAGCAACCTATTTTAAAAATTAAACATTGCTCAAATAAATTTTGAATTTGCAAGTGTCCAGAAATGTTCCTCTTTTCTTTTGAAATTGTGTACACACACAAAAAAAAAGAAAAGAAAAAAGAAAACAAGTACTTAACCTATTACATTTTTAGCTTTCAACGGTGACAACCTCTCCTTGCTGAAAGGACTGATTGGACCCAGGTCTAGGCTTAAGATCACATGATTTTAACCAACGGAACCAGAGCACTGGCATCATCTTCACTATACCTTCTGTGCTCCTTGAAGCCAACCCAGACAGCATCTATGTGAATGACCCTGGGAGCAGCACAGTACAGCTTATTGTCAAAGAGAGTTGACCGGTACCACCAGTGTTTTGCCAACTCAGCTCTAGTTGAAAATATAAGCACTTAATCTACCTAGATTAAATGTGACACTCTTCTTTTTAGATTATAGAACCATGCAGTATGCAGTCACTTGGGTGCATTCTGGTTTGTGCTGTAGTCATCATGTATGCTAATCTGTGCACATTGTAAACCACAAAACAGTGTTATAAATTCTCCTTAAACATCTGGGTGCCGTTTAAACAATGATTAAACTGTACTCCCTTTTGCCCAGATATTTACCCTACTTACTGTTCTGCATTACGTATAAAGAGAATGTCTACTCTTTGGTTTCCTTTCTAATGTAGACTTCTTTATTTGGATTTTCTCACAGTATATTTCCCTTTATGTGAAAATGCCTTTGTTACACCGAATTATTTTCACCATAAATAATGCTTGGCTGGCATTTGCTCTCTCACTTTTTCTGAGGTGTTTCCTTGTTTTTTTTTTTTTTTTTTTTTTTTTTTTTTTTTTTTTTTTTTTTTTTTTTTTTTGTGCCTGTGCTTCCTGCATATTCAAGTCTTTAATGAAATTTGGTAAGAGGTGTTGAGTCATCATTCCACTGAAAACATCCTGATGACCCGTTAGACTTGTAAAAAGTAGGATGCCCTCACATGTTTCCTAAGCATTTTTATGCTTTTTATTATTCTCATTCATTCATTCATTCATTCACATTCAATAATCCCACTTCAATTACTTTCAAGTTTTCTGAATATTTTCCATATAATCTGTTCTGTGCTTAACACTATCACACATTCTTATTTACTTCACATTATTTTTTTTCAGTTGAAAGTGGGTTTTTATTGAGTCCACTTTTGTCTGCACCTATAGCCTGTCATACCCATTTCTTTTACCTCACTGAGTATATTTATAATTCCCGTTTAAAGTGTGAAAACTGCACACTGAGCTCAGTCCCCAACACCCACTCATGGAAGTAGAGAACCAACTCCCACATACATTTAGGTGCCCCATTCTATACAAAAAAATGAATATTTTTTTTTAAAAATGAAAATAAATTGTAAAAAGCATATTAATATGCATGTTTTATGTGAATAAAGTATAGACTTTTAAGCAATTTCTGGGCTTGACTACTTTCTTCAATTCCTTAATTTTAATACAGAAAAAAATTTTGATCATTGTGCAGTATGCTTTCAACTTATTGCTCTATTCAGCCTGCATTTAAATCTAAATTTAAAATATAGCAACTGCTAATATTACTTGTTCTTAAAATTCCAATCTAGTATTGGGATCCAACAAATGAAGTGTTTAGAAGTGTGATCTCTCACCCTTTTCTGTAGAGGGAAATAGAAAACACCATCCTGAGTGAGGTAACCCAGGCCCAAAAAGATGAACATGGGATGTACTCACTCATAATTGGTTTCTAGCCATAAATAAAGGACATCGAGCCTATAATTCGTAAAACATCCTAGAGAAGCTATATAAGAAGGTGAACTCAAAGAAAAACATATAGTTATCCTCCTGGATACTGGAAGTAGACAAGATTGCCAGACGAATTTTAACTCTTCTGGTCTTAGTATACTAACATACTCTATGATTGAAGACTTTTTTCTAAACACTATTCCACAAATGGGCTATATTTACAACGATGTGTTGAGCTACTAAGTTTATGTTTTTGAGGAAACCCATTTAAAAAACATGGAGTTACAGGACAAAGGGTGGATTATTACTTACATATATGACTTCATATCAATTATTTTGACAAAAATCTGAGAACATTTTAATCAAACCATTTGTGATGAAGAAAGAAAATTTATGATAGTTATACATGGACAGTCAGCTTCTCTTACCCTTTAAAGTGTAACACAGTGTGTCTGTGTGTACTTATGAAAAGTCTAGTTCCCAGCTGCCCAGCCCTGAAACAATCACACAGAAATTACATTAATTAAATCACTGTTTGGGCCATTAGCTCTACCTTCTTATTGGCTAAGTCTTACATATTAATTTAACCCATTTCTATTAATCTGTGTATTGCCACGTGTCTGTGGCATCTGTCTCCAGCGGGGCTCCATGGCTTCTCTCTGACTCTGCCCTTTTTCTCAGCATTCAGTTTAGTTTTCCCCACCTAGCTCTTTCTGCCTTGCTCTGCTATGGGCTCAAAGCACTCCTTTATTCACCAACGGTATTCACAGCATGCAAAAGGGAATTACACATCAGCGTGTTTGTGTTTAGATGTTCTACAAAGTCTCTTGGAGGTATTAAATTTCTTTTAACTGAAAACATAAGAGATCCCCAACCCAGTTAAAAATATGACTTGTTAATGTGGAGCCTAAAGAATGCTTTGTTCTAATCCCGTGCCCTACCGTACTCCTTAGAAAAGGCTAGGTAAGACATGGCGCTAGCCTCACCTCTGACACATTCTACCTTTAAAGGTTAGAACACTCAATACTGTTTCTTCACTGGCTTTGGAGCAGTCACCTTGAAGTGAACTGGCATTCTTCAGAAGGCTGAGACTACAGGCTACTCAACACAGACCTCTAGACCTGCCATGTATTGAGGAGATCCCCTCTTGATTTATTTCACCTGGTTGTGCTTATCTTGAAAAGCTGCCAAGTGTGCTGTTTATCATCACAGTGTCTCATGTGGGAACTGATTAGAGCACCTGCTGCTCGGAAGAGCTAACTGCTCACAGTTGAAGGCCAGCATTTAGACCACCAACAGTGCTCAGCTCTGAAATGATAGTGTAGATGATTTGTTCTTTCGCTGACTGGTTAACCTAAGCAATTTCTTCAAAACATAAATGAACTTTATTGAGTAGCAGTTAAGCTGTCGTTGGTGGAAATTCAGCATTTGACTCTAGTTACAGAAAGCATCATAAGAAATAAAATGAGAAAGGTAAAATATTTAGGAACTAAAATTCTAAAGCCTGAGATATTTTCACTTATGTATACATGAATTTACAGAAAGTATTTTGGAGTTTTCAAGAACCTAAAACATTACAAAGCAGCATGATTATTCAGTCTTTAAAGTAATTCCTAGATGAATTTTTGAGAACTTTATCCCTGTACAAAATAAATTATGATATATACACACACACACAAAATATTTTGAAGTGAGGATTTTTTTTCACAGAAGAAAAAAATGAATGAATTGTATCTCTATTTTAGTGGACTAGATATTTAGGAAATTACAAATAGTTTATAAGTCTGAATTTTAAATATAACAATATTATAGGAGTTCTGGACAATTAGCATTAGAATCATAAAAATTTGTTTGAAAGATTAGCTTAAATATGTCTGCCTGTGTGATTAGTGGTTCCAATTCTATGTTATCCTTAATCTTGTGACATCTGTTGTATACACAGCCTTTAGAGAGACCCTGGCAAGAACTTTTTACTTATCAGCTTTTTAGTTGTTGGCTAGTGGAGTCCTTTTGTTTACTTACATGGTACCCTTGGTCCTTCTTGGTTCTTCCCCATCTCCGTTGAGTAAAAAAGATACACATGAGCATTACATGCACACAGGCAGCATACAGTACCAATTACCTACCTCATCTGTTTATATACTCTTATTTTTCACCAGTCCTTTTCATTCATATGCTTCATATTGAATTGTGAAGACTTTTTTCTAAGTTTGTAAAGAATTGGCTTGGCAAAAAAAAAAAAAAAAAAAAAAAAAAAAGAATTGGCTTGGCATGTAGATTGAAACTGCTTTGAATTTGTAGCTTGCTTGTTAAGATAGTCATTTTCATGGTGTTAATGTTACCAATTCATGAACATAGAGAGGTGTAGTGGGAGGCTGCTTCTTGTTTCCTGGCCACCCGGCTAGCGTTCACCTGAAATAATCACACAGAAACTGTATCAATTAAATCACTGCTTGGTCCATTAGCTCTAGCTTCTTATTGGCTAACTCTTACATATTAATTTAACCCATTTCTATTAATCTGTGAATTTCCACGTGGCAGTGGATAACCGGCAAAGTTTTGGCATGTCTGACTCTGGCTGTGGCTCCATGGCTTCTCTCTAACTTGGCCTTTCTCCTCCCATGCTATAGACCAAGCTAGTTTCTTTATTCATTAACCAATGAAAACAACACATAGACAGAAGGACCCCCACACACACCAGAGAGGTATTTCCATGTTTTTGGCATTAATATTAGAGACATGCGTATTAGTAATGGGAATGTAGAAGACCGCAAGGAGAGAAAGTGAGTTCACAGTGCAAGTTCCCAGCACCAGAGGGAAGTTCTGTGTGTTATTGCAGAGAACAGCCAATGTGTTTTTCGTGAACTGATCATTAGACACTCAACACAGAAGGGCTTAAATATGTAAAAAACAAAATCAAACTGAGCAGTAAGGTAATGGGGAGAAGAGACTGGCATCTGGGCTTCAGCTGGAGGGACTAACCTTAGGGAGAGGTATTGAAATCCTGCTGCTTCGAAGAATATAGATGAAGTGAATGTCCGTGGATAAGGCTAATCCCAAAAGTTCGGTAGTGGGAAGAGAAGAGGTAATCTTTCTTCTTCAACCACTGCAGTCTTTGAAAGTTTTCATTAGCTTCCCCTGACAATCTTTCTTTTTCTTTAATTGCTTAGAAATTATTTTGTTCATACCATGTCTAGTCGCACAATAGCAATGTTTTCAAAATTCCACCTTTTCAATAGAAAAGTTTGTTGCATTCCAAATGTCCAAAAAATTTATTCATGCATGAGTAAAGTAACTGATAATGACCGACAGATATGCCTATAGAGTTTTGTATGGCCCAAGCTGTGTGTCCTAACCATGCTGTGGAAGCATCGAAGAAGGTCTGTGGATGAGGAGGTGCTGGGAAAAGCATGGTGAATGTAACATAAATAGAAACGTGGAAGGGCTAGGGCTAGCTCTAGGGCAAATAGTAAGGTTCCTAGCTTGTATGCTTAAGTCCATGGGTCATACTACGAAAACAGAAAAGTAAAATCAATTTTTTAAAATTCTTTCAGCCTGGTTTCTATCCAGGCATGAATGTCAGATTTTTAGCTAAAGTTTTGCTCTTATTAGCTGCATCTGTTTTATATATCCCTCTTTGATTAATCAAAAGATCTTTTTAAAGACTTAAAGTTTATTAAACTTACTATTTTCTACAGTCACATATAAAGATTTCTATCCCTATAGACAATCCCATGTATTGTTTCACTTATATTTAATATTAAAAACACATAGAGCATATTTTCACTCAATTACATTTTTGTTTGCACCATAATAACTGAAATTACTGACCTGAACTTAAAGCTATGGACCATTCCTCGTCTGATATTGTGCCCTTTCTGCAGCATGTTATCTGCGCTGGTCTGTGGTGCAAAGTAGAAGGGGAAGCAGAATGCAAGACCAAGCTTGACCCACCAATGGATGGGACTGACTGTGACCCTGGCAAGGTGAGTCACTCACGCTACCTAGAGTAGGTCGGAATATTGCACGAAATGGGAAACTTGTATTTTTTCTCCCTACAGCTACACACCCACACACATCTGCCTTCATATCAGTCGGGTCATTTCGGGATGTTAAAAATGTTAATGTTTTTAATTATTTTTAATCTATTTTTAATCTGCAAGTTTTACATTTTTCATAGGTATGTTTGTTTTGTTAATTATTAAAGTGCTCTATTTTTTCTTGATATTGGTTACTATAATGTTCATAGTCAGATATAAATATGCTTTCCCTGAAAAGTGAACTCATGTTCTTTTATTAGTTAATGCACAGAAATAAAATAAACACAAATAATAGCATCAATTATAAAATTTCCCAGAACATCAATAAATTCTTTTAATTACAATTTTATTTTCCTCAAGAGTTTAGCTGTCACAGAGACTGACCACTAATTCTCTTTTTGTGGTTGCTGTGTTTGTGTGGTTTTGGTACCAGGGTTATACTGGCTATACTGGCTTCATAAGAAGAATTAGAGAGTGATTCTTCCATGTCTACCACAAGAAATAGTTTGATGATTTTAATGTTTGTTCTTCTTTGAAGATTGGGTAGAATTCTACACTGTAACCATCTGGACCTGGATTTTTTATTATTTATTTATTTATTTATCTATCTATCTATTTATGGTTTGGGTTTTTTTTTTTTTTTTGGTTTGTTTTGTTTTGTTTTTGGTTGGTTGGTTAGTTTGGTTTGGGTTTGGGGGGAGATTTTTTGAATTATTCACTTTATCTTGATTTTACATTGGTAGGTCAATCATATATATCTAAAAATGCTTCCATTTCTTTTAGAGATCTTACTTCAGATTTTAAATACCAATACTCCTTAAGTTTTGTCTTAATGTAGAAAATTGATAGCACAACTTCTAACATCAGAAACCTGGAGAGATCTCATTAATAACTTAATGTCACCCCTAAAGCCTTGGAATTGTGTGAAAAAAAAAAAAAAACAAATCGCCCTTAATACCTTTTGAGGTTCCAAAAAAGCACAGTGTTATACAGGCTCCTAGCATATATATTTTTTACGCCAGTAGAAATTAATTTGAAAATGTTATAAAGAAGTACCTGTTTTATTCATGCCCCACCCCTTGGTGAGATGTTATTAACAGTAGATGTTTAGTAGGGGAGGAAGAGTCATCCTTTTGTGAGGATGTGGACACTCAGATGTTTGGGATGGATGGTCACACACCCCTGTACATATGGGAAGCACTAATTAGACTTAGTGTTATAAAAAGAATTAAGGAAGGAAAGAAAGAGAGAAAGAAAGAAAGAAAGAAAGACAGACAGACAGACAGACAGACAGACAGACAGACAGACAGAAAGAAAGAAAGAAAGAAAGACAGACATGGGAGGAGCTAGAAGAAGGAAATAGGAGGTAAGTATGAGCATATTTCAATATATATATATGCTCAAAAACTTATTATCCATAAAGAGTTAACTGTAAGGAAGAAGAGCTGCTGGATGGTTTTAGGGAGCAATGATGAATTGATATAAATATGTACTTCAATAATTTCTTTAATTAAAAGGGAAAAAATTACACATTGTTTAAATTGGAACTTCTTTTGAAGAGCTGAAGTGTTTTGTCACTTTCAGTGTGAGAGTGGCCTCCTGGGGCACACCTCTGTGAAATAGCAGCCAGTTGTTTATAGACTGTGCCAAATATTTTTCTATGAGATTAAATGGGGAATGAGGATTGAGGTCTGTTTTATTTTTTCTCAAATTATACACAGAGGTACAACAATGTGTGTTCCTCAGGAGCATCTCCTGACATGAACCTGAATAATTTTTTTCTTGAAACCTAAAACACTCTGGAAGGGCAATCATTTTCATCATTCTGGAAACACCGATGCAGAATCACAGAAGGATGCTGAACATTGCCCGGAGTTCTCCAGCACCCCACAAGTTACTCCACTTATTTTCTGCCTTGTTTTTATAGTCTGAACTCTAAATATTTGTACTATAACAGTTTTCTTCATGTATAGTTAAGAATAATTTACATTCTTGAGAATGTCAATTTGGTCTTTCAGCCAAAACTCTAATAATTACTCATCAAAGGTAAAAAGTTTTCTTTCCCTGTGACCATGCTCATGATATTTTTCTAGAGGTTATTTCTACTTTGCATTTGTTTTTGTTTTTGTTTGTTTGCTTACTTTTCTTTCCTTCCTTCCTTCCTTCCTTCCTTCCTTCCTTCCTTCCTTCCTTCCTTCCTTTCTTTTTTGAGACAGGATTTCTCTGTAGCTTCGGAGCCTATCCTGGAACTCACTTGAAAGACCAGAATGGCCTCTAGCTCACAGAGATCCACCTGTCTCTGCCTCCTGAGTGCTGGGATTAGAGGCGTGTGCCACTAGCGCCCAGCACGCTTTTGCATTTATAAATGCATAATTAGTTTCTTGGTTTCTTAGGTCATGTGAGCTTCTTCCAATACCCATGTGTCTTAGATACTGTAGGAGCCGTCATTCAGAAACCTTCCAAACTTGTTGCATTGCTGTTAATCTTTAAATGCCTTAGGTTCACACTGAATGAAAGAAAGAAAGCTGGGAATTTTTAAAGTTTTTTGTGCCATCGTGAGGAGAACTAAGTGGTATAAATGTGCTCCCACTAAGCGTTGTGCTTTTGAGTCTGAAATTCCCCTATACAATTCTGTTTGTGAAATGATTTTGAAGATGGATATTTATATACAGATTTAGATAGCATTTTACAAGGTAAAAGAAGCAACCTTTTTTCTTTTATCTATCACCATTGTACCATATCTATCATTTTAGTTTTGATTAATAACATAGAATAGTGAGTTGATGAGTTATTACAAATCAACAACTAGGTAAGGGTTCCTCTTATTCATAGCATTTGCTCAGAATAGAAAAAAGAGGAAAGAGGCTTAAGAAACACCGTTGAATTAGATTCCTTGAAGAATTCATTACTGCCTAGTCATTTATTTTCCCGAGTTAAGACTCTTTAGAATGCTATGGTCATTCACTACTGGAAGTAATGAAGACCACCACATCCTGGCAACTCCCAGGTGTTTGTGCAGTAGGCCCCTGCTGGCCTTGTCTATCTCTCTGTACTCATCGTGTTGAGAGCTTGGTCCTGCCGCTTTGACATCTTACCTCTGCGCCAGTTCTACCTTCATAAACCTCTTACTCAGGTTGGCATAAGCATATGGCAGCCCAGAAACAGAGCTAGACATTTTAGGGCTTGTCTTGTTACAGAAACAATTGATACTGTATAGTATTAATGTTTTGTAAATAAAACTTATTTTGTGCATAATAGAATATTTTATTATTTATTTAGCATTATTTGTTGAGGTTAAAAACCAGACACATGGTACAATATATGGTGCTACCAAATACATGCAATGCATCACTAGGAATG
Organism: Arvicola amphibius; assembly: GCF_903992535.2. Taxonomy (NCBI): domain Eukaryota; kingdom Metazoa; phylum Chordata; class Mammalia; order Rodentia; family Cricetidae; genus Arvicola; species Arvicola amphibius. The sequence continues at coordinate 133,798,602 of NC_052051.1, forward strand.
TTTTATATAGTAATTTATTGTATAACATTTTTAGCAAAATTAACACTTTCTGTAACACAGAAACAGCACTCACTACCTACAAGATGCAGAAGCAGGTCCCTTTGGTGCAGAAACCAAGTTGTCCGCAAGGGGACAAACCTTAGCTATCATGTTACAGTTTCTTTAAATATCACCGGGTTTTTTGTGTGCCTGCTGGCTTGCCTGTCTGTTTCCATTTTCTTCTTCATGTGCCAGATGTGATCTCGTTTAAATTATATGCAGGCAAAGTCCCAGTGCCTTTCAGAGACTTCCAGTCTTCTGTGAACCCTCGCCCAGTCAGTCAGTGCCAGCTTGCTGCTAAATGGACAAGGGTCTGTGATATGCACTCGGGGAAAAGTAAACACCCTCCACACAGGCCAAACAAGGTGACTGAGTCAAGTCTGACAGGTTTTATACTGGGATTTTTCCATGGCTCCCTTAGCATTATTGAGTGCTTACAGCTAGTATGTAATATATGTTTCTACGCTGACCACCTTCTCCTGCATTCTTTCTCACGATTCAGATTAAACCTTCACATGAAACGACAGCTTAGTTATTAGCAAACCTGTAACAGACACATCCCACTTCGCTTTTGAAGATGGAGCTTAAAGCTTACTACATCCAAAAGAGCTTGGATTAAAGTTTTCACATTAATTTTGCTCATAAAAACATCAATTGGATGTAAGCTAAATGACATACTGTTATTTTCTTTATTCATTCTTCTTAAAATAGTAAAAAAAAAAAAAAAAGAATCCTCAAGATAATTTTAAATCAAGACATTAACTAAAATCCTTGGAACTTTTGTTTATGAAAACCCATTCACAGTTTTACTGTAATGATACCCTTAATAAGCTTTTATGGTTATTATGCTAACCACAAAATCCTCCTGCATTGTGTTCTTTTTTTGCCACACTCAACCTTTGTCAAACAGTCCATATGCTGAACCAGATTCTCTTGAACCTTGGATGTGAACAGGATGAGACTCACAGCATTTCTACACTTCTCTCAAAGTCCTTTTCAAATATTGATGCCCTTGGGTGCAGGAAGTCCCCTTTGGCCAACAGGATCAACATTCCCAGCCTTGCTATTTTATAACTAATAATCTAAATGGTCCTAATATTATATCAGTTTATTCCAGGTTTGATGTTGTGGCCTTATACTTGTTCCCTGTGTCCTCCATCTATGTGATAAATTTTTTCAGGAGCAATTGTAACACTTTTGTCCATGTATTCCATGATTCCTTAATAACCATAGAAATAGCTGCTCCTGTCTCCCTATCCTATCACTTCTTAGAAGTTGTAGAAGTAACCTCTTTCATGGCTATTGGTTTAACTTCATGAAGAAGACACAAGAATTAAAAAAGAAAAGACCACATGCGGTTCTTTGTTAAACATATGACATTAGCTCCAGAATTTGAAATTGAAATGCAGCGTTTCACGATCAATTGCTCGGGTCTTTCAAACAAACTTGGCTTTCAAGCGAAAGCTTGTGATAGTGTGAGTGGGAACTCAGATTTCCTGAAATGTTTGTTTTGCCCTCATTTCACAAGGACAGGTATTGCTGTTTGTCCATGCCTGTATATGGTTGTTTCAATTCTGTTTTTCTTTTGTGTATGAAGAGGTATTTATTTGTTTTCCCCTTTTCACCAGTTTTACAGAATATGTCAGCTTTTTTCTTTTGCAGTTGGAGCCACAGATCTCACTTCCACTACTTCTATTTTTTTCTCCCTCACAACCCAGGATTTTCTGCACCTTAGTAATCAATCTCTGAGCACTGTTTTCATGCTGTGACTGTTAATGACCCCAGAACCAAGCAAGGGGGCCTTGATATTGCAAGTGCCAGCTAACTTTTGTCTTTTGCAGTCTTCGTATTTGGCACTGGGGATGCCATAGACCTAACTGACTTGCATTAATTCCAGCGACTATATAGACCAGTGAATGATTTTCAGTTGTGCCCTGATTTGTTCACCTAAGACATGACTTTTGGAATAGTGGTGTAAGGCTGGAGAATGCACCCGCAGGACCCCTGCACCTGAGCCCTTGGCTGGAGAGTGGAGCACGTGGAGTTCCTGTAGCCGAAGCTGCAGTTCTGGGGTCAGCAGTCGAGAGCGCAAGTGTCCTGGGTAAAGTCACAGCTCCTGGTTTGGGGGAGGGCATTTCGTCATCAGTTTTGAAGTAACAAGGCTTTTACCGCCTGTAAGTCATAATGGGAAACAAAAGAAACTGTTACAACTGTACTGCTGCCTCAAATTATTGACAAACGCTCACCTTAAAGAAGGAACCCTTGGCCGGGCGGTGGTGGCGCACGCCTTTAATCCCAGCACTCGGGAGGCAGAGGCAGGCGGATCTCTGTGAGTTCGAGACCAGCCTGGTCTATAAGAGCTAGTTCCAGGACAGGCTCTAAAGCTGCAGAGAAACCCTGTCTCGAAAAAAAAAAAAAAAAAGAAGGAAACCTTGATCAGCCTGATCAGCCTTTCTAAAAAATGAATAATAAAATCTACAAAAGGAGATAGTTTCTGAGTAAAATTAATGAAATATAGTTAAGTGAAGAGAATGTACTTTAGAAGTGTCAAGGAAACAGTTGAAGGAACTAATAAAAAGGCAAGAGGATGACTGAACTTCACAAAGGCAAAGGATGAGAGCAAAGTTAGTGATGGTAAAAGCTAAAGACAACAACAAAAGCATGCTGGGTCCACATCCAGTTGAGGGTCGTCGACAGACCCTCTTGCTCAATGCCACTGCACCTGGACAGAGCACAGGGGAGTGAGGTAGTTCTGCTCAGCTTGGGTTTGTGGTCCTCAGGGACACGGTTCAGTTATATATAGCTGCAAAGCTTCAGAATTTGCTAAAAAAAAAATATGAGCTTTATTATTCTCAGAACCAACTGACACATAGGAATGTTGGCCTTTACATGTTGCTCTGAGCTTTGCCCTTGAATTATGCTTTCGGTGTTATCTAAAGTCAGTTTTATTTTTCACAGATTTTGAAAGATAATTTGAGCATTGAAACAGTTTCATTTAAAAAAAATATATAGTAGGCCGATGAATATCCTGCTTTCCTCAGTCATTTAACATGTCCATGCTTTTAAAGAACCATTTTATTAGAAAGGATTTTATTTTATAAATATGGTGGTTTTCACTTTTTAAAGTTGTTACTTATGGAGGAAAGGTGAAATTTATTATCTGTACTCTTTTTCTAGGCTAGGTTCTGAAGCAAGGGATTGTAATGGCCCCAGAAAACAATACAGAATATGTGAGAATCCACCTTGTCCTGCAGGTTTGCCTGGATTCAGAGACTGGCAATGTCAGGCCTATAGTGTTAGAGCTTCGTACCCAAAGCATGCACTTCAGTGGCAGGCTGTCCTCGATGAAGGTATGATCCCCAGCTGGATGCAACTTCTTTAATAAACTTGCATTGTTCCACAAATAATCTAGTAGTGATTTGTAGACTTGTTTTTTTTTCTGACTTTTCTGGTATATAACAACCACAAAATTAAACATGTGTACATATATATATATATTATTCTGAACAATGACTATATACCTATTGGAATAACTAAAATAAAAATAAATTACAGAAAGGAAAATAAATGTTTCCTATCAGGGCCTAGGGATAGGGGTGGTGAGAAATGTGGCAAGAGGCACACCCATGAGCTGATGGAGTAACTCGGTGTCCTGACTGTGGCAGGGGTACAGCACCCATGCATTTGATCAAATGGCGCGGAGTAGCACACACAGTTAACAGTGGAATGCTTGCATTTTCCTCTATGTTTTACTGTAAGGACCAAGGGTCAGCCTTGGAGGATTCTAGCTGAGAAGTGGGTCTCCTGATGACCAGATGTACCAGATGTGTGCTTGTGTGGCCATGGAAAATGTGGCCGTGACTTCTCTGGATCCATCGTCCTGCCAGGGTTACCTTTTCTTCTCATTCCCAAGACGGAAGTGGCTTACCTAAGTCTGTGTGATTGCCCACACTCTGATGGCTCAGGGCTTCTTTAAGCTCAGTTCTCTCTGCTTAAGCACATGAGCATCAAAAGAAGGAAAAAAAAAAAGCCAGAACCGAAACACAATGGAGAGGTACAGATTACCACACAACATAACAAAAGGATTAGCCATCAGACTACCTCTAGCTTCTCACTGCCGCACACTGACGCTTAGCCCTATTCATCATTCCATCTGTTTTCTACCAAGTAGAAGGATTTCAATTCCTCTTTCCAAGGCTAGTCTCTCCAGCTGCATCCCTGATGCCACCCTTTCTTCCTTTCTTTACCTTACTGAACAGCTTGACTTTTGTTTATATATTTAAGTCTTGCTGTGTTAGGTGTTGTGATAAGTTCATTAAGATATGTAGGCCTCTCTCTCTCTCTCTCTCTCTCTCTCTCTCTCTCTCTCTCTCTCTCTCTCATACACACACACACACCACCGAAATTCTCTCTGATGCTCAGCCTACTAGAGATGTGCGCCCACTTTCTGACTTTACAGTCCCTTGCTTTCTTACCTCCAATATGGGCTTCCAGAACACAAATATTGATAATGTCCTTGAAGAGTCTCATGAAAATTAAGACTTGTATGGGATTTCCTCTCCTAGTTTTACTTGAAACATCAAACAGGTAACCCATCCTTGCATGTCTAAACACTTGTGTGCCTTGAATTCCATGTCCCAGCAGAAATCTGGCTTCTCTACTACTGTGTCCCTAGGTTGTTTCCTTCTGATTTATTAGAGATGCGCTCTACTTTTATGACATCTTCTTCCTGGTTTGACTGTCATTACCCCAGATCCTTCCAAGCATCCTGCAAGCATCACGTAATACCACAGTTTAGTTCACTTCTATTCCCTCTAATGTATATTCTGAATGTAGCAATAGGTATATATCAAACTTTTAATTAATTTTATTGCATAAAATATTTTAATATCTTCTAATTATAAAAGTAAAGTCGATCACCAGTCACCTTATCTCATTATTTGAGGGATATTCCCATTATCACTTCTAATTGGCTGAAGGAGTAATAGAAGGTACATTCATCTGAAACCTATTTACTCATGTGGAATAAATGAGCAGAACAGGTTTCCTTCAGATTAAAGGAAAATTAGTCAAAATGGGCATCAATGCAATTTTTAAAGAATTCACAGTGCGGGTGACTTATCAGGCAAAAGCCTGATGACCTGAATTTGGTCTCAACAACACATGTTCGAAGGAGACCTGTTCTTCACCTTCCACACACACACACACACACACACACACACACACACACCAAGAGTAAAGAATAATATTTAAAGTAAGTCATAATGACCGAAAGAAGGCCTGGCTTATAGCATCATTTTTGTCGTCAGTGCGTTATACCATTTGCACAATCAATAGATAATCATCTTAAAATTAAATTTACTTTGATATGATTCATAAAACAGAATATTGTACATTTTATATGGTACCATCAATATTTTTCTAATACTATGCATTGTTCAAATCAAATTGGACATACTTATTTCTTTGAACATTTACCATTTCTTTATGCTGAAACAGTCGACTGTTTTCTTCCTGTCTTAGGACATGTGTGGTACACTCTGTTGCCACATAGTCAGTCTCTGAGAGACAGTACACCAGAACTCCTTAGCATCCTTTGACAAATTTTTCTAATGCATATTGCCTGGTAATCACCATTCTATGCTCAACTTCTATGAGATCAACTTTTATATTCACATATGAGTGACATGTGTTATTTATCTTTCTCACCTGGATTATATATCGCATAGCATGATAATCTTAAATTCCATCCACATTTTCTGAAAAGTTCAGGACTTTATTATTTTTAGCATTATGGAGCATATTGTCCTTATCTACTCGGACATTAATACACAGTTTATTTGCATTTCTTGGTCATTATAAATACTGCTGCAATGATTTTGAATCTCCCTTTTCCGCACTGACTTAGTTTCCTTTGCTACATGCTTTAGAGTGGACATGCTAGATCATGTGGAATTTCATTCAGCCTTTCACTAAGCATCCTTACTACAGCCTTCAAACTAGTGTAAAATTCCCTTTTCTCTACATTCAACTCGATATGTGCCATCTTTAGACTTTTTGATAATGGTCCTTCTTACCAGGTGAGGTGGTATTTCATTGTGGTTTTGAAATGTGTATCTATAACCCCTTTGCAACATGGATCAATTGATTTCATCAGTCTGTTTGATTAATAAAATACATAGCAATAATTAGCTTTCATATGGCCCTATGGAAGAAAATTAAATATATGATTTCATAATTCCAAACTCTTGATAATACATGTTATCTTATAATATAGTGGTTTTATCTGGATTCTTTTGTGATACATAGCCATAGAAGGCTATCTGGGTATAGGATCTTACTGAGGTAACAAAGAGTCCTTGTTATAAAGAAAAGCAGTGTATGGCTTCAGTGTTCCTGTACCTATATCCTCCATTAATGCTGAAGCTCTGCTGCTGTCCAAGTACAAGGTGGACCTTGGAGAGGACTGTTTCTTTAAATCAAGTCATAGCCCCTGCCTGCCAAGTACTGGCTTGTTTCAGATCACCTTGGTGTCACAGTCTCCAGTGTATTCTCTAGGAAGAAAGAAAGAAAGATTGATGACCTCCATAAAGTTAAATTATGGAGATGGTATTGACAATATGTTACAAACGAGAAATACAGAGTTTTATTTTCATCAGACTCTTTGTGGGGAATGTGAGTGGGATTGTCACAAGGGCGAAGTCCTTCCAGCTCGTGTATCTGGTGTGCTTCTGTCTTCAATGAAAAGTCTAGAGAGAGAACTACGTACACCGCGTTTAAAGTGTTGCAGTCTGCATAGCGGCTTTTAAGTCCACAGATCTGACACAGTGAGCAGTCAGCGAGTAAGCACACTTCGCTTTGAGGTGTGAGAGCACACTGAACTGCTTTATTGCGGCTTCTAATGGCATCTTAAAGGAAAATTTCAAAACCATGCACATTAAAGGCCGTAGTCCAAGTCCCCCAAATTGTTCAGAGCAGCTTTCAGAAGCCACATGTGAAAATTGTTTAAAGTGCTTAGTTTTGAAGGATCATTTAGCTGTCTATCTTCTCTTTGCAAAGCGATGCCCCGTTCCATGCCTCTGGCTGTTATTTGGTGTTTATAGAATACCATCAGCACACGTGGAACTTTACTGAAGACACAAGAGCCGTGTCGAGGGCAGTAAACTATTTTCCATCCTATTTATACAAGTTTAATAAGCAGGAAAGGGCCGACTGGTGCTGAGCCAGGAGATTAGTAATGTAGCATGGAGGGTATTCCGAGGTTTCAGATTTGATTATCTGCACTGTTGGTGCCAGCAAGCACTACAGATCCTCTATAAAAGGCTTCAAAATAGAAACACGTATTAAAAAAACGATGCCACTTTTGAGTCTAAGAGGCAAGTATTTGAAATCCATCCCTCCTACTTCAAACTCAGACAGGCACTGAGGAAGGATGTTAGCCACTCAAGAATTCCTCGCCCTGGTTCAGGGGTTCCCACCCTGGACATGAGGCATGCTGACATGGTTTCTGAGTAGGTAGTGAAGGGGTTGAGTCCTGGTAACATCAGCCCATGTGCCTCCTATACAGTCAATCACTTGTTGCTTCTGAAAGCACAGAATACAGAGAATCTGATGGCCATTGCTTTTCCTGCTCTAGTAATTTTCTATTTGAGGATGTATGTTAAAAGTCAATGGATTGATGAGTCAATTTTCTTCTTTTATTGACTTTGTATATAGAAAAACCATGCGCCTTGTTTTGCTCTCCCGTTGGAAAGGAACAGTCTGTTCTTCTATCAGAAAAGGTGATGGATGGAACTTCCTGTGGATATCAGGGATTAGATATATGCGCTAATGGCAGGTGCCAGGTAAGATATTCCTGAAACGAGGTTCTACATGCTGAAGTGATCCATACCCTGGGTCTACGGGGGAACCGCATAACATGGTGAAAAGCTTTGGGTTGAGAGTCAGAAGAACTGGATGGTTCAGACTTGACTGGGATCATGAGTGAGATAAATTTAACTTGAAATGCCATGTCTCCAATTATATAAAGATGAGTGAGAACTAGGTGGCCCACAAATCCCATTGCCAGCTGAAAGAATCGTGACTTTAAGATATAGGTATAGATCTTATTTTTTTATTTATGGAATGATCTTTTGTGCTTTTTTAAATTTTAATTTCATCTTACATTTCAACCACAGTTTTCCCCCACTTCTCCTCCTGCTCCTCCTTCCCTACTCCCCCCAGCCTACCCTCCAACTTCAATCTCATTCCTAAAATTGGAACACTTACATGTCAGAACATTCCAGAAAAAAAATCAAACACTCCAGTTTTCCAGTTTTTTCCTCTCCCTGAGACATAAAAAAATCAGTCATGCTTATCATATTCAAATATTTACCAACATAATAGAATCAATCAATTTTCAAATGCATCCTCTATTTTTGATAGTAGTTGTTATATTTAGTTTGCTCTTAAAATGTTCATTGACATGAACTTGTGTGTGTTCTTTTGTAGTTAGAGGCTGCTTATTTGTTTCCCAGCTGCCCAGACCCAAAATAATCACAAAAAACTGTATTAATTAAAATACTGCTTGACCAATAGCTTATACCTATTTCTAGCTAAGTCATGTCTTAAATTAACCCAGTCCTATTATTTTATATTTTACCACAAGGCTTGTGGTTTATTTATTTTATTTTATTTTTGGTTTTTCGAGACAGGGTTTCTCTGCAGCTTTAGAGCCTGTCCTGGAGCTAGCTCTTGTAGACCAGGCTGGTCTCGAACTCACAGAGATCCGCCTGCCTCTGCCTCCTGAGTGCTGGGATTAAAGGCATGCGCCACCACCGCCAGGCAAGGCTTGTGGTTTATTGACAAGGTGGACTGCAGTGAGCGTCCTCCTTAGGCAGCTAAATGGCGCCTCCCTGACTCTGCCTTCTTTTGTCCTCTATCACTGCTTGGAATTCCTGCCTTGCTCTATTCTGCCCTGACGTAGGCCCAAGCATATTCTTTATTCAATAACCAATAAAAGCAACACATATGCTGAAGGACTTCCCACACCAGTTTTTCATCAGTCGACTGAGCATGAATAGCACAGTGGAAAGATCAAAAATTATAATGTAAATCTCCTCACAATTCTGACACTATCACAGGTTGTCTTAGCTGGAAGATTAATATGCAGGAAGTTCAATGTCAAGATTCTCTGTGGTCACTGTGAACATGGGGAGAGGACTGGGCACAGGGGAAATGTTGACCCCATAAGGACTTCTTAGGGGCTAGCTTTTCAGAGTTGTCACTTTGGGAGCTGAGAAAAGAGACCTTTCTATCTTCAGACATGTGTGTGTGTGTGTGTGTGTGTGTGTGTGTGTGTGTGTGTGGTCTGTGTACTAAGGCAGACCCTGGAAGTAAATGTGGTCTTAAGGACAATAGGGATTAGTTTGTTTGTGAGTTAGTTTGTTGCTATTTTTTCCAGGCAATTTCTGATGTGTTTTCTAGAAATGGGAGAGACGTGAGAGGATTCGCTGAGTGTAACTGCACTGCAGCTTCAGCATCTCTTGGGAAATCATGTTCTCGGGCAAATCATACACGTTATACGCACATGCACTAAGTGGTCTGCAAATTTACTTGTTAGAACAAACAAATTTGCAGTATGGCCAGTAAATTTGTTCCATATAATTCTCTGAAAATTGCATAAAGATTCCCTGAACCATACCACAGACAAAATACACAGGTGAACACACACAAGCTCTGCATGCGTCGATCCGTGACCCAATACATGCTATAGACTTAGAGTTAGAAACTGGGACCTCATACAACCTGAGTGTTCCAATGTCAACATTTTGCACTCTGCTACAATGTTGTAAACTGTAAAATTGGGCTGTGTGGTACTGTCACACACATCAACAGAACATGACTGTGGCTTGAAAAATCTCTACTGATGACTAACTTTATACATATTTTGCTTTCAGAATTATACATTATATAATTAAACTTGTAGTTTTATTTTATTGTGACATAGGGATCTGTCTGGTTAGCATATTTGTAAATGGATTTATTTGTAAAAATTAATACTGATAATTGTATGTGTTGGCTATAACAGCCCAAACAGCTCCAATCGTCACATCACGGTGTTATATATCCATGATATTTTATCGAACCTTGTGCTAGACAGTAAAAGTATGCCTACCAAAATTCTGCGCAAATTCTCCAATAAATCTGATTACTATAATTTCAGTAGAATTCTCTGAAATGGCATGTGACTTCTGTCTGCATCACAATCTATCAAGATTCATTTTTTTTTAATTAAAATGCATCATTTGGTCAAAGTATGATAAAAAAAACATGCAGAATTTTCTAAAAGCTCTCTGAAAACTGGGAATTTGAATAGCTTGCTTTGTTTATAAACTCAATGGTACAGTCACAATCCTGAGTTTGGAAACATGAATATGATGAATACAGAGATCCTAAAAGGGGTTTCATGGAGAAACCTGTTTAGCCCAATAAAGTTTCTGTTGCTGCAAAGATAAGGAAGGGTTGGCCTGGTCATCCAGCCATTTTCTCACCATCAACACACCAGGGGTGTTTAACACACCTACCACAGGTGAATGGGTATTGCCGTCCTGAGCCATTCATCTTCTGCTTCCAGGTTCATGTGCGTATACTGAGCCTCCCGGTTGTAAAACACAAAGACTGATTATCTTATGCATTTGATTATCTTATTTGCTATCCAGATAAGCTTTCGTCTCTATCCTACGTGTTTCCATTTAAACACAAAGGGCAGATTGTTTTCATAGCACCCAGGTGTTCCCGACTCCTGCTCTGTGACCGACCTCCACATATGTTGTATTTTAAGCACATCCTATGATAGCTACTTCTGAAATAAGCGTGCCTGGCTGACCAAAACCTTCCACTAAGCACTGCTCTATTCCTTGACGCTGCTGGGCCCTCTGAGGAAGGCATGCCTCCATAAGCAGCATTCACGTGTCTTTTGCTTTCTCTGCACATCCATCGCTACCTGTTTTTAATAATCCACGTGATTCCCAGATCCTAACGGTGTCAACACCAGTCACAAACAGATCCTTGATTTTGTTTCTAATTTTTGTATTTAAAATTTTCCCACATATAGGGGTCACTTGTCTTATTAATTATCAGTCTCTCTTTTGAACCTTTTCTATGGAGGAGGGTCTCTCTGTGGCTTTCATGAAGTATTGATAGATGACTTTTTCCTTGTTGTATGTATACTCAATTTGGGAAAATAGAATCATATCTCCTAGTATCAGTGGCAGGCAATATTTATTCAATAGAAAATAGCAAGTGTATTTGGTTTTAGTTTTCTGCAGATGGAATAGTTGTAGGAACAGGTAAAGATGAGCTTTTCAGCAACTCACACTTCCTTGTATCATCCAGTGTTGCGAGGTCCTGCACTCAATTCACTTAGGAAGCTAGGCCACCCATGCATTGGAATTCAGTCGCTCAGTAACATGAACATATGGGACCAGAACATAAGTCCTTCCATTTTCCTCAGTAATTTCATTTTCTTCAATAATTGTTTCATATTCCAAACTCTTTGGGATATCATTCAAAATTTAGTATAAGAAGAATACACTCGCCACTATCTACAATTTGGCCAATTTGCCAGTTTTATTATTTGACAAGAGTTTTGGGCATTATCTGCAGTCCAGAATGTGGGAGTTTGATCGTTTGCTTCTCAGGAACCTGAGTTTTAGAGATAAAGTTCATCCTAAACCAATGGTTTAATAAAGAGAGGAAGACAACAGCTCAACTTTTAAAAAAAGTATTTCAGTTTTCATTTTGTTAGTTTGTGAATTGCATGCAGGCATATAATGTATTTTGATCAAAATTCATGCCACCTTCCCTTCTCTCCAGTTCCTCCTTTATCCCACCTCCCATTTTTTTCCTTCCAGTTTCATATATTTTGTTTTAAACTCACGGCATTCACTTAGTGCTACCAGGGTGTACATGGGTGTAGAGTCATGTACTGGCAAATGGGCTGTATTTCTAACGAAAAGTTCTTCTCCCTTCCCAGGTATCCATCAGTAGTCCATAGCTCTTCATCTAGGGATGGCACTTCATGAGCATCTCTGCCACCTTTGCTGGGATTTTGTCTTGCTTGACTTTATAAACTCATACCTGCTATGAGTTAGCTTATGAAACTGCCCTGTCATGTCCTGAAAACACCTCTTTCCCTGGAATTATCCCTTCCGGTTCTCTACGTCTTCTCTTCTTTCTTGATTGTGGAGCCTTGTGAGGATGGCAAGAGGCCTTTTGGATTATGCACAAAAGTTGTATAGTTGAATTATATGATGGAGTTATTCTAGACATTTGAGGAATTTCCACACTGATTTCCATAGTACGTGTTTGCAGTTCTTCTAACAGTGAGTAAGTGCTCCTTTTCTACACATCCAATCTAGTGTTTTTGGTCATTTGTTTTTATGATCTTGGCCATTCTAACTGGAGCAAAATGAAATCTTAAAGTAGTTTTAACTTGAATTTCCCTGATGTTGCAACTCAGTCATTAGAGAACTATTGCTTAGTTTTTCTTAGTATTTAACTTTATGTTTTAAGTACTTCATATATTCTAGAATCTAATTCACTCTTGGATATATGATTGATATACTCAAAATTGGTTATTTCCTAATTTTCTGGCTGCCTCTTCATTTGATTGATTTTGTTCTTTGCTATGTAGAAAGTCTTTATTTAATGAGGATACATTTACTAATTGTTAGTCTTCATACTTATGTTTCCAGGCTCCTCTTCAGAAAGTCCTTTCCTGTATCTATCAGTTCAAGTGTATTCCCAGTTTCTCCTCTACCAGAAATTATATTGAGATTGCTGGCCGGGCGGTGGTGGCACACACCTTTAATCCCAGCACTCGGGAGGCAGAGGCAGGCGGATCTCTGAGTTCGAGGCCAGCCTGGTCTACAAGAGCTAGTTCCAGGACAGGCTCTAGAAACTACAGGGAAACCCTGTCTCGAAAAACCAAAAAAAAAAAAAAAAAAAAGAGCTAGTTCCAGGACAGGCTCTAGAAACTAGAAACTACAGGGAAACCCTGTCTCGAAACCCCCACCCCCCCCAAAAAAAGAAAAAAAGAGATTGTTGACCCTCTTGTGGTTGAGTTAGGTGGAGAGATGAGGATTTACTTACTTCATTCTATGTGTAGTTATCCAGGTGAATAAGAGCCATTTGTTGAAGGCACTGTCTTCCCTCCAATGTGAATTCTTGGCTTTTTTGTATGAGTGTATGTAGGAGTGTGAATTATATCTAAGTAATCAGTTTTATTTCATTGTTCAATGCATCTGTTTTGATGCTAACCCCACGCTCTTTTGATTGCTACAACTCTGTAGTATGTCTTGAAATTGGGGATTGTAATACCTCAGCAGCATTTTTGTTCCTTTGGTTTCTTTGTCTATTCTGGGTCTTTTGTGTTTTCATATACATTTTAAGGTTGTGTTTTTATTATCTGTGAAGAATTGCATTAGAATTTTAATGGAGACAGTACTGAATCTATAGATTGTCTTTGGTAGGATGACCATTGTCACAATATTGATCCTACCAATTCATGAATGTATTTTTCTGGTATACACCTCAATTTCTTTCCTTATAGTCCCAAACTATTCATTTTATAGGTCTTTCACTTTCACGGTTAGATTTAATACAAGATATTGTTTGAGGTATGTAGAAGGCTGCCTGTTTTGTGTATAATTTTTCATCCTGCTGCTTTTTCTGAGCATGTTTATCAACTGTAGGAGTTTTAGGAGTTAGTGTAATGCTGGCTTTGTAAAAAGAATTTGGAAGCAGCCTTTACTCTTCTATTTTATGGAACAGTCTGAGAAACATCAGCTTCAGTTCTTCCTTAAAGGTCTGTTAGAACTGTGCAATAAATCCACTTACGCCTGGGCTAGTTTGGGTTTGAAGGATTTTTATTGCAGACTCAACCTTGCTATTCATGATGGATTTATTTAAATATTTATGTCTTCCTGGATTACTTCGGCATGTCAGAAGCATTAGGAAACTCCTCCTCTATTTCTTTAGACTTTCCAGTTTTGTGGAATTGAAGTTTTGTAAGTTTTTTCTTCTCAACCTCCGTATTTCAGTGGTGTCTATTGTAATATCTCATTTATAACCTCTAATTTTATTAACTTGGGTCTTCTTTCTTTTTTGCTAATCTTGCTAACGTTTTGTCAGACTTGTTTATCCATTCAAAGAACCAGATCTTCCTTTAATTGTTTTTTTTCTTCAATCTTATTTCATTAATTTCTGCTTTGATCTTGATCATTTCTCCCTGCTTACTATTTGGGGTATTTGTTTTGATTTTGGTTTTCCAAGGCCATAGAGGACATTGCTTAGTTGTTTATTTCAGTTTTGATGTAAGCACTTTCCTCTTAGGACTGTTTTTGTTATACCCTATTGATTTAAATATGTTGCATTTTCATATTTTATTCTACTCTAGTTAAGTTTTAACTTTCTCTTTTTATTTTTTGATTAATCCAACAGCATATATATATATATATATATATATATATATATATATATAGAGAGAGAGAGAGAGAGAGAGAGAGAGAGAGAGAGTAGGTGGAGTGTGGAGTCAAAGAGATGCCATGTAGCTGCAGAAGGAGACAGATGCTGGGCAGAACCTTAGAGGTCAACCACAAGCCTTGTGGTAAAACACAAAATAATAGGAATGGGTTAATTTAAAATGTAAGAGTTAGTTCATAAGAAGCCTGAGCTAGTAGGTCAAGCAGTGTTATAATTAATGTAGTTTCTGTGTGATTATTTTGGGTCTGGAAAGCTGGTAAGGAACAAGCGGTCACGGCCTACAATCTGGGGTGTGGAGGTGTGCAAAAAAGCAGTAGAGATAAGTGACATCGTACGTCGAATGGATAAAACATTCGCCCAAACACTAGAGAATAATGCTTATCTCAGTAGCTCAGTTGAAACCTTCAACAAAACAGAGCATATAGTGGAACATAAAAATAAACCATCTCTCAACAAATATAGGGAACAAATAATTCTTTATATCTTATTTAATCTCAATAAAGTAAAAGTTGATATAGTAAATGTAATAAAAATCACTGAAAGTATATAGTCATGGAGATTTAACAACACTATTGGATTAATCAAAAATAAAAAGAGAAAGTTATAACTAAACTATTACAATAGACACCACTGAATTCCAGAGGTTGAGAAGAACACACAAAACTTCAACTCCACAAACTGACAGTGGGGCTCTGTTGCCAAAGACAACAACCATACAACCCACTGTATAACATAGAGAAGTAGAACTGGGGCCTATATGGAGCCCGTTTCCCTATATACTAGTGTCTTTGTTATGGGAAGGTACTCCGCAGGTACTTTCCAGGGAGAAATTTAAGTACCAACACAGCCACAAAACCTCCAACCTACAATCTCTCTCTCTCTCTCTCTCTCTCTCTCTCTCTCTCTCTCTCTCTCTCTCTCTCTCTCTCTCTCTCTCTTTCTCGATAATTTCTTTAGTGTCCCATAGTTAGTATATGCTATGTTCCTGAATGTTTTTCAATTTAGCATTTTTCTTTGATTGTGTGATCCAATTCTTTTACCTTGTCTTCAAACCCCAATATGATCCATTCTATTGGTAAGGTTTTCTTCTGAGTTTTTATTTGGCTTACTGAAATTTTCATTTAAAGTTATCTTTGGTTTGTGTTTTATTCATAATCTCTATCCCTTTATTAAAATGCATTTTACGTATCTAATTGTTTTCTTTTATTCACTATTTTTATTTTCATGGTCTTCCTTCTGACATTTATTCATATCCTCTTTGCATCTGTCAATATATCCCCCAACTGCCATTTTAAAATAATTGTCTTCTGCACCATGCCAGTTCCTTTTCTCAGGGAATATTAATATTAGAATCCTAATTTTTTGGAGGGAATATATTTTCTTGGGTGTTTGCTTTTGTGATTTTGTTATGGGACCCAGGTATCTGAGTTACATCATTGATAACATATTTTGTTATGGATATCCCTTCCAACATTGGTAGAGTGGACATTTAAATCTCAGTTTGCTGTGATTCAGATTTGTCACAGTTTAGACTGACTGGTTGATACTTCATTTTCAGTCTTTGGTCCACTCAGAGTTGGTGTGCATCTGGAGTATCAGATGTGGTTCTAGGCTAGCTATAGTTGGTGTAACTTATGAGTACAGGAACCAACCTTACATGGAATCATCAGGTGCTCACTGAGGATTCCCAGAAATGTGAAGAAGGCTCACAGTCACAGGTTTCAACTGGTGGTTCACAGGTAGCAGGGGCTAGGGGTGTGTGAGTGTGTGTGTGTGTGTGTGTGTGTGTGTGTGTGTGTGTGTCAGGGGGTGGGGAGATACCTGTAGAAGCAGTATGGAAGTCATGACTGCTCCCCCGGTGCTGTAAAAGTGGCAGGGTGGAGGGTAACTATCTGAGGGAGATCCATAGGACCCCAGGGCCTCAGGCAGTGTTGTGGAGTCTGCTACCTGGGGGCAGTGCACAGAAGTGCGTGTGGCCCTTTATAGCCAAGGCTGCAGGCCCAGGAGAATACTTCAACTTTTGATATATGCCCTTCTTTTCTTGCAGAAAGCTGGTTGTGATGGTTTACTGGGGTCTCTTGCCAGGGAAGATCATTGTGGCGTATGCAACGGCAATGGAAAATCATGCAAAGTCATTAAAGGCGACTTTAATCACACCAGAGGGGCAGGTAACTGTTTTTTCATATTAATAAACTGTAGTGTTTTGTGGAAAAAATTAGATTAAATTTGATTTAGAAATCGCAGTTTTCATTCTGCTGAAGACATTTTCAGTGATTTTTGTGATGACATACAATATGTATGGTATGAGCCAGAAACTTGAACGCGCTTTTTTTCTCAATAATGAAAACATGAAGTCATGTGTTGTGAATTCTGGAAGTCAGAGCAGGAAGAGAGTAATCTAATTTGCATCAGCTTATGTTACCAGGCTTCTAGAATGCTTATTAAACAATGAAAAGCATGTCTAACAAAAATTGCGATCTGCAACAGCTTAAAGCAACCATTGAGAATATTAGTATGCAGGCTTTCAGCTTTCCTTTCTCTTGTTGATAATGCTATTACTAAATTTTACGGGGAATATTTTTGAAAGTTGAAATTTGAAACAATAGTATAATGTGGTGCAAATCAGAATTGGGTGTACAGACATGGGGAAATAACAAATACATTATAGTAAGAGCCCCTACTGTCTTCTTTTTTATAATTTATTTTATTTTTTAAAAAAGGAAACAAACCTTCTTTTTTATTTTACATACCAATCTCAGTTTCCACTTCTTCTCCTCCTCCTATCTCTCTACCTACTCTCGACCCTCCGGACTGTCTTCTTTCTTTTCTGTAAACAGGAGATAAGAGGGTGGAATGGATATAAAGGTTCTTTCGAGAGTGGGTTAAAGTTCCTCACCATAGAAAGTGACAGTATCTCCATTGAATTATCATAGCCCCCAAGTATTGTATACATACATACACACACACACACATATACACAAGATTCATATATATATATATATGTATATAAACACACATATATATGTATAAACACATAGATACACACTCATGTAATACACGTATGAATAGACACACATACATCACTACATATCAACTTCTCAAGCTTTCTGGGTAAAGCACATATTTTCTGGGCTTCATCAGCTTTTTTCCTGGACATGTTATCAATTGGGCCATCATTAATGACAATTTTCATTTTAAAAGATGCCTTTTATTATTTCTTTAGGTATATGTATGAATCTTAGTGTAACTTTCTGCATATGTTATGTGTGTGAGGATGTCAACAGAGGCCAGAAGAGGGTGTTTGACTGCCTGAAGCTGGAGAGTTACAGGCAGTTGGAAGGTGTGAAAGGGTGCTGGGATCCAGGCTTGGATCCTTTGAAAGAGCAAGCAAGTGCTTTTAAGTTCTGAATCATCCCTCCAGCCTCTATTTGTGATTATTTTCACCACCACCATTTGTGTGCTTGCATTAAACTTTAGCTTAAGTTCTCTAGTTAAAAATAAATTCTGATGATAAAATATAAAGTAGCTATATTGTGAAGAACAATCAACTTATGTTGGACAATCAAAGAAAACTGGAGTCTTTCCAAGTGAGTGAGTCATTTTGGAAGGCAAGTCAGTTGAACCTCTGTGAGGTTAATTGTGGCTGTTTGTTTTGCTTTGCCCTAACAGAATAAAATAAGCAATGGAATCTTCTAGCACCCATTTAGGAGAGACAAGATACACTTAGCTGAAACAGAGTCTCAACCCTTCAGCTAAAAAATGTTAATGAATAACCTGCCAACCCTTCCCACAGTTGTGACTAGAGAAGGTTTTATGATACAGAAGTACAGCCATGATCTGAAAGGCCAAGGACATAGCACACACTCTGTTCTTAAAGAACATTGACACAGTTGGTATACATGTGGCCCATGCTCTGGGGAATGCCAACGCACACTGAGCTTGGAGCTCTTTATTTGGTGGTAATAATGCTTCAGTTTCCCCCCAGAAATACCACTGAAAGTTCTGTGTCACCTTTCATTCTGACTGCCGTTATGCAGATAGATTTTTTTTTCTATTATTTGCTCTCATACCCTTTTTGTGTCAGTGCCATATTAAAACCTGTTATATAAACCGCTGAGACCTAAACTGTTAGGAATACCCCTGCTTGATGACCTTGTCTGTTTCCCAGGGTCACGTCCCAAGTACCTTTCTTCCTTTTCTGAATTAAGGAATAAGTTTCTAACAGTTACTTAGCTGACTGTTTCTTACAGGAACACAAACTTTTGCAAATGGGGATCTAACCCCCATCATCACAAGCAATCGATTGCTATCTGTTTAGTTAATTTAGTTTTAATTGATATTGAAGCATTATAAATATTGAAGCATTGCATTACCTAGAAATTTATGTTGTTGTTGAACTGAGCAAATTCTCACCAAACTAGATCCTGCTCTCTTGATTTCCTTGCATAAAAGACAACCACATTATCCCATTTGTCTGTTATTTGTTTCCGATCAATTATTTTCAGTTGATTGAGAAAAAAAGAGATGACTTTCAGTCAATCTTCAACTTCAGAATTTTTTTTTCCATTGTACCATCTTCCTTTCTCAGCCTTGACCATTCCTGATGTTTATCCTTCATCTCCAGTCAAGCCCTTCATGAATGCATCTCAGTTAATCACACGTTGCTTCTGCATGAAACGCTTCCAAACCAGATTCTATGAAGTCCCTCACCGAGTTTAGCAGATCCAAAGTGATTTGTTTATTCCCTTGGATACTTAGTGAAACTTTCCATAATAGATTGAGCTGTCTCCATCTTTTCTTTCCATCAGATTTAAATTATCCAAGAGCTACTAATACTACCACTTACCTCACACTCTTCTGTATTAACAAAAAAAGAAATCCCTTTTCTTCCTATACTCATTCCCCTAAGACAATTTGAACACTTATCTTTTTGGAGAAAGTGCCCTTGACTTGTATGGTGGTTTCTTTGCTCTGGATGATGCCAGAGTTTTCAAATGTGAGTCGTATACACATACTTCTAAAAAGAATAGCAGTGAATTGCTAAGCAATTTGTGTTCAAAAACAGGCAGTGACTTTAAAACTCTAGTTTATATTATTGAACAGAGAGCTAGCCAGAATGTTTCATGTTATATTTCAACTTAATTTTTTAATTTATTTAACTCCTACCTTAACTGTACAACTTACCTTATTTTTATGCCAAAATACCCACTAACTTTGAGTCTATTGTCATTGCTATTTTGTCTGTGTGACGTAATGCCAGTGCTTTCCGGTTGGAACTGCAGCAAGTAATTGGATGCTACTGAAAATGGGCAATTCAGTGAGAAATTAGATAAACAGTGTCTTGGATCAAAGTCTTGATTGTAAAAAGTCACATGCCCAGGAACTGGGGAGATGTCTTAGTTGGTAAACTGCTCAGCATGAGGACCGGAGTTCAAACCCTTAATCTGTAGGAAAAAGAAAAGAAAAGGAAAAAAAAAAATCCAAGCAGGACCTTGAGTATTTGGAGACAGGGCATCCCTGGGGCTTGATGGCCAGCCAGTCAGTCTTCCTGGACCAGTGAGCTCCAGGCTTAATGAATGAACTCATCTCAAAACAATAAGGTAAAGAATGATTGAGGAAGATACTTGAGGTCAACCTTTGACCTATGCATGTAGGAGCATGTACACACACACACACACACACACACACCCCACATGCCTTTATTTTATCCTTGCCACCAAATGGACTACACATTACTTTATATTAATGCTGATTAATTATTTTTTTAAGAAGTATAATAATTTATATACAGGAGAAAACTTCAAAATAATTTTTTTCTTTTAAATGTGCAAGTCAGATTTTAGTTAGATACATGAATTTGCACAGAATGTTTAAAAAGAATGTTAATTTTAGAAAAATTATTAAGCCCAAACTAGGCTTCTTTATCCCTATTCTTCACAAAGTGGAGCTCAATTCCTCCTTTTCCTGCATAGTCTCTCATTTTACCCAGTCTTGGCTTACTTTCTTTCAACGACCACCTCCATAACCATGGCTGGAAAATATTTTCTGAGATCACTCAATTGTGCCTTTTGTTGATCTTTGTGACACCTGCAGAGGTGACAGCAGCCCTCTTGCTATGGACCTACAGCTCACTTACTTCTCCCCAGCTCCACTGTCTAATCTTTTGTTCATCTTCCAGGACATCTTGTTCTCTCTTCCTGTGCTCAGTTGCTTCAGGGAATGGTCCAGGCCAATTGTATCATCTCCAGTGTTTTACTTTCTCTCATTTTTCTAGCTTGAAGAGTTCCCAGGGCAAAATTCACTGGGGTGATTTTGCTTTGTCCTGCTGTGTCTCTGGAGAGGTTATGCCATTGGGTTTCTTCCTTTCCTCATGGAACTTCATGTAGAACAATTACCTTCTTGCCTTCTCAGTCGAGTGCTGTGCTCAGTCTTTCCAAGAATCTTCTCCTGAAATCACAGCAACTTTATAATGAGGCATTTTCCCTCCACAGCCTTTGGACCATGGTAGCAGTAACTAAAACCAAAGGTGGGCAGGGGCGAGTCAATCCGAAGGGTTTTCATAAGAGCCTAGATTCACTGCATGTTGTACTGACTCTTACAGGTTATGTGGAAGTGCTGGTGATCCCTGCTGGAGCGAGAAGAATCAAAGTTGTGGAGGAAAAGCCGGCACATAGCTACTTAGGTAACAGG
Organism: Arvicola amphibius; assembly: GCF_903992535.2. NCBI lineage: Eukaryota > Metazoa > Chordata > Mammalia > Rodentia > Cricetidae > Arvicola > Arvicola amphibius. Next base: position 133,819,857 of record NC_052051.1, read on the forward strand.
TGCTACAGACTCACACAGGAGCTTAGTGGGACCCCAGCTCCCCAGTTGGGACACAGTTGGTCTGTTTTTAGGTTCACACATGAACTTCCCAGAAAGTGTCTCTTCTCATATTAAGCAAGTGTTTCCCTTTCTCCAAGGCAGTCGAGGAGCCAAAGCAATTTGGTTTTCTGTTGAGAGTGTAAAGTACTTCCAAATGTTAACTCATGATACAAAAAATAAAAAATAAAAACAAAACAAGATCCTAAAACAAAGGCTCATTAAATGACTTCGCTATGTTTTTTTCCAAATATATGCATATATGATACAACCCATTAACACATTTATTTCATATGTATACATGTGTGTATGTGCAAATGCATATTTTTTCATGTATGACTGCACAAGTATTTTTGTGTAATGATTATTTTAGAAATAGGAAATCTTGTCACTCAAAATAAGCCATACACAGTTTGCTGAGATTTTTCTGTCTTGCTTCACACCAGGAAAACTCTTCTCTAGAAAAAAAAAATGCCTTTAAAAATTTAAGCATTGCTTACAGAAAAGGCTAGGTTGGGTATTTTTATATATTCTTATTATAAATTTTTATTGATTACTTGGAAATTTTGCAGCATGCACCCCAGTCACGCCCATTTCTTCAAGGTCCACCCCCTTTGCTTTGTAACCTCCCACCCACACATACACACAAAGAGGATTAAAAAAAAACAAGTCTAATTTTCACACACACTAAAAAAGAAAACAAAAAATAAGTCCCGTTTGCATTGTCCATGTTTTAATTAGGTCAGTTGATTACTTTTTAATAGAACAGAGGAAGCCTCACAGATAGTGGAATCAAATAGAATAAAGTCAGGTCAGACAGGGGGGGCCAAACAAATGTAAATTATCTTTAAAAATACTTTGGAACTTTTTGCTTGAGACACGTGATGTCCTTATTATTCTCAACGGAACAATAAATTCCCAATAGTTATTCTTTCTTCACATTATGCTCACCTACTAATGGCTTCTCTGAAGATTATAGTGTTCTTTTGTTAATGATTGACCAGTTAGCTTAAAATGAATAAACCATATGCTTTTATTTATAAAATCATTGTCGCTTATGACTTCCAAAAACAAAATCTCACAAAAGGCACCGAATTCAACTTACTCTGTGCAATTTCACACACAGGGCACTAAGGCTAACATAGTTTAAAAATAATTTGAAATGAGTAAAAGACAAAGCAACCCTCCCTTTTATTATTTACCTCTTAGTTTAATTACTTTAAGGTGCTATAACAAAGAGCCACAGCCTGAGTGAGTTTTAATCAATACAACTTGCTTCTCACTGCTCTTAAGGTTGGAAATATGAGCTCAGGAGACCAGTATGGTTGGGTTCTGATGAGGCCCTTTTATGAGCTGGAAATTACTGGGTTCTATGTCCTTATGTGGCCGGGAAAGAGGAAGCAAGGTGTCTTAGGGCTCTTACAAGGACACTAATCTCATTTATAAGGACTATACCCTGATGACCTCAGCCAATTCTAATTACCTCCCAGTGACCCCACTTCCTAATCCCATCACACTGTGGAGTCGGGTTTCAACATGGGAACTTGGAAAGGACGAGTGTCAGCCTGCACCATGTCTGAGCAGGAGCGGATGGAGAGAGATCATGAGAAAGAAAGTCAGAACCATGAGGGACGCGTTCACCCACTGAGACGGCAGGACAGAACTAATGGGAGACCACCAAGTCCACTTGGAATGGGACTGATGGAACATGCGACCAAATCGGACTCTCTGAGGGTGGCTGATGGTGGAGGCTGACCGAGGAGCCAAAGACAATGGCGATGGGCTTGGTCTCTACGACATGGACGGGCTCTGTGTGAGCCTTGTCAGTTCGGTTGCTCACCTTCCTGGACCTGGGGGGAGTTGGGAGGACCTTGGACTCAACATAGTGTAGAGAACCCTGATGGCTGTTTGGCCTCAAGAGGGAGGGAGTGGGGGTGTGGGTGGAGGGGAGGGGAGGGAAGGGGGAGGAGGAGGGGAGGAGATGGCAATTTTTAATAAAAAATAAATAAACTGGAAAAAAAAAGAGGGAAATGAAGAGGTCCTAAAAGGCCAAAACTACAGTGAAGACAGAAAGCCAAATGCTGAGCTCCCTGAAGTGTCACCTGAAACCTTCATCAAGTAACAGAAGTCAGACTAAGAGCCAGGGTGCTGCTGTTAACAGAAAACAAAGCAAGGGATGCTGCAGAATAACTCTCACAGGAGGTTTCCACTTCAAGTGGGACTTCAAAGGATTCCAAGTTTTGTGTGATGGAGGGGCAGGAATGTACATGAGCAGAGAAAGGAAAGAGGAAGTGTCTACATTAATATTAGTCTAAGGTGCTCATGGAAAATCAACTTTCCTGAGAATTTGCAAAAAGCAAAGCCGCAAGTATGTTGCACCCACTTCATCCAACTGCGAAGCCACAAGACTCAGGACTATTTTTCTTAATGCGGTATCAATATCACTGACATGAGCTATGGGAAGCAATTTCTAGAAGCAATCCCCCTTCAAACCAGCCCTCAGAAGACTTGAGTGACTCAACAAATAGAATATTTAAAATAGCCTAGGAACCAGAAAGAAAAGAGACACTGTGAACCAAACACCACCTTGAGTAAGCGTGTATAGAGTTGGTATACAAGTGTGTCACACACAGAATGTATAAACAGAATTTCATTAATAATAATAATAATATAATAGCTTTATTTATCATTTTAGGAAACAATTTAAAAAGTAAGGAGAAAAGCCATGATCTGAGAGAAAATAATTACACTTGGCTTCAAAAGGCCCTTATTCTCAGAATATATAAAAATGTAATTTTTTGAGTATATATAAAATCAAATAAGTATTATTAGTTAGTATAAAACAGTAACACATTTATAACTATTACCTATATATGGCAAATAGCATTTTAAGTATATTTGAAGAACCCTGTATTCCCTTTTTTGCCTAAGCTATTTTGTCTAAAATTAGTAACAAATTTTATTTTATTTTATTTTGATGATTAAACAAATTGATGTCTTATTTTTGAAAGGCCTTTAATCTCTATTATTCTTTTATATATGCCATGTTTTGTTTTGAACTCCCCACATAGATATTACAAATGGGAATTCATAATTTCATATATTCTTTGATCTTTGGAACTGGTTTGGTAATTGTTTTCCACAGGGAATAATCTGTTTCATTTGCTTTCTCAAAATAGTTGGCTTAGAGCTGTTTCTTTTTTTTTTCTTTTTATTGACTGTTATTGAGTTCTACATTTTTCTCTGCTCCCCTCCCTTCCTACCCCCTCCCCTTCAACCCTCTCTCAAGGTCCCCATGCTCCCAATTTACTCAGGAGATCATGTCTGTTTCTACTTCCCATGTAGATTAGATCCATGTATGTACTCTCTTAGGGTCCTCATTGTCTAGGTTCTCTGGGATTGTGATTTGTGGTCTGGTTTTCTTTAAAGCTTAGAGCTGTTTCTGGTATTTTCTCATTGCACCATCTCCCAGGACAGTGTTCGGGCTCATTTCTACCCCTGTCACCTTATGTCTGGTTTTCTTGATCAGTTTAAGTGTTTTCAGTTATTTACTTTCTCAATAACCAACTCTTTGTGTCACTGGTTGCTCCACTGTTAATTTATTTCTGTTTGATTCACTCCTCTGTCGTTTCCTTCCATTGGTTTTGAATTTTAATTGCTCCCCTACCACAGATAGAAACCGAAGAGCAGCTTTAGCTCCCTTCTTTCCCCCTGTAACACTGGAGAGCTACAAAAGCTTTATCTGTGCACCCTCAGGTTAAGTTGTTACCATAGCACCTTTGTGGTTTCTGCTCAGATCTAGGAGTTATGTTTGAATAGACTTAATGTACAGTTACTTTGAGCTATTTATGTACGTTTTCTGTTAAGTATTTCCAGGGTTAAGTCTTAGGATAAAAGAATATATCCAGTCAGGTGTAAATTGAGACTTGGTTTATCACCTTTGACCTAAAGGAGTTATTCTGAAATTTCCAGCTTCAGTCTTCACGGTCAGTGTAATTCAAGTTCTCTACAAGTTTACAGACATCCCTCTTGACTGATCCACTAGAGAAAGAGGAATAAAGAGATATCAAAATGTATGGAATTTTTCTCTCAATTAAATCAGTTGTTAGTTTATGCATTTTGATGCTTTATTATATATTTCAGATTGTCATATAACCTTAATAACTTTTATTTATCATTTAAGAGTTTAATGTGTGTGTGTGTGTGTGTGTGTGTGTATTAGTGGTACATGCACATATATGTGCAGTTACATCAAATTGTGCACATGCATGTGGAGGCCAGAAGATTATATTTGTGTGTGTGTGTGTGTATTAGTGGTATATGCACATATATGTGCAGTTACGTCCAATTGTGCACATGCATGTGGAGGCCAGAAGATTATATTTGTGTGTGTGTGTGTGTGTATTAGTGGTATATGCACATATATGTGCAGTTACGTCCAATTGTGCACATGCATGTGGAGGCCAGAAGATTATATTTGTGTGTGTGTGTATTAGTGGTACATGCACATATATGTGCAGTTCCATCAAATTGTGCACATGCATGTGGAGGCCAGAAGATTATATTTGTGTGTGTGTGTGTGTGTGTGTGTGTGTGCGTGCATGTGTGCAGTCTGCTGAGTCTTGTATGTATTTGTATTTAAGGCTGGAGAAGCAATAGGGGTTTGTCCCTGGAGACTCTCAGCAGACATTATTTGCCTGTAGCACTCCATCTAGAGGTGGACTTTTGCAAGATTTCAACCAGTGTAGTCATTCTGAAGGTTTTATTTACACCACCATGCGGTTGAGAGTTCAAGCTGTCTTGTCGTATGTAGAGAACACAGTCTCACAGAAACAGACATCCTGTTCCTCTGGGCTTTATTATCTTCCCTCCCCTTCCTCCGTGATGTTCCCTGAACGTGGTGTTTAGGTATTAGATTGTAGATGCATCAGCTGGTGTTGGGTATCCAGCAGTCAGTGCTCTGTATTTTGACCACTTGGGATTTCTGTGATTGTTTCCATCCTGCTGCAAAATGAAGCTTCATTGTTGAGGAGTGAGAGCCACGTTTTATGCAATTTTTAAAATGCTCACGAGTAACAAGTTTTCTTCTTTCCGGTCACTCTAAACTATTCTCTCCCAACCACCATGTTACCTGTGTGGCTTTGTGTGTATGTATGTGTGTCTCTGTGTCTGTATTTTCTCCCATGAGTTCCTTGTACTTTTTAAGACCTATGTATTTGGAGGTTTTATTTTAAGAAAACTAAAATACTTCTAAGCACTCTACTTTCAAATACTTTATGTGTCCTTGTTCCCTTTTTAAAAATTCCAGTCACTCGGGGATCATCCACGGAGTGGTTCCCACATGTGCACCGTGCTGTTTGTGTTCATCAGGTCTCTGTTTCCTGAGCTATAGTTCTTTCCTATGGAAGTCTTATGGTCTAGGATGTTTTTAAGCCTGTTTATTAAGCTCAGTATTTGGTATGTTTTCATATTCTAATACATTTGATTTGAATATTTTCCAGCTCCCATTGCTCTCCAATATTACATAACTTCTTATAAATGTGTGTGCATATTTAAAGGCTTAACTCACTAGTACCACTATCTCTTAAGGTTTTTTCATCTCGTTTTATTCCTAATGCCTCCCTAATTATTCAAAGTCAATTTTGTGGTGTCCATATCCCCAGCAAGTTTTTAACTGGGTGGTGAACATAATTAACCTAGCATGAATGAGTGGCTATGTTAGTTTTCTTTATTACCAAGTCTAAACTTCATTTTCCTAAAGAGTTAATTTACTTCTGGACCAGCTGCATATGATGAGACTGTTTTAAAGCTTTGTTATAATTGTCTCAGGTTGCTTTAATGTGAAGTCTGTTAAATCTTTACTGTTTATTATTTATTTATTTGACCACCTGCTTTTTTAGGTTCTTTATGTTCAAAAGCAACACACCTTGAAATTGCCTAGAATTTGCATTTTTCTCCATACCTATTTGAACTGAAAAGTTTAAAAGTCCTTAGGTTCTTGGCGGTTGTTCTTTCCCCAGCTTTGGAGAGTCACACCCTATTTGTTTGAAGCTGAATATTCAGCTATAAGGTCAAAGGTCCCCTGTGAATGCTTTAGGAGCGTTTTTTTTTTGTTTTGTTTTTTGTTTTTTGTAATTCACTCTTCTCCAATGCTCCATAAAACAGATGCTAGCTATCTTAGCCAGTGTGAACTCTATTCTTTGTGCCTCCCCCTCTCCATGAAACTTTCCCAGTCTATGCCCCGCATAAGGTCAACCTCACAGTGAGGGGTCTGTTCAATGTCTTCAAGAAGACTGCTAAGCAATCATAGAGATTAGCCCAGCTTTGTTCTCCACCCCCAGACACTGGAAGTTTGAAGACTGTTTCTTCATACATTGTCTAGTGAGAAGCAGAGCAGTTCCACTGATTGTCAGAAGCAAGATTTTCAAAAATATATTAAGTTAATGAAGTAAACAGAAAAAGTCAAGAAACATGATTTGCATGAACTCCTGGTTCTGAATGAAGAGACTCTTAAGCCAATAAGTTGGCTGGATTCGCATGTACATGTGTATGCCATTTTCTAGGAAATGCTGAAAGCCAAGACATGAACAGAGTCTGAATATCATAGTGTATAAATCCCAATGGGCATTTTAAAGCTTTTTTATTAGAGATTTTCAGGAACCATAAACTGATCATTGTAACCTGAAATAAAAGCATGGAAGTGGGAAAATAATGATCCATGGTGCAACATTAGACAAAAATATTTCTCAAAATATTTAATATAATTTACAAAAGTATTAACAAATGCTAAATCTTATAACCAAATCCATTAGTAATTTTCCTTTTTTCCCCCAAAATTTTAACATTGTCTGCGGTATGTCCACTTGTTGGTTTTAATGGACATTGGCAATGTTCTGAGATGTTTCTATCAGTATATTCCACTTTCAAGTAAGGATAAACAATTGAACATTGATCTCATAACATAAGATTATGTATGCTTTTTTTTAACTTTCCTTTAAGATATTTTATAATAAGGATTATTTTGTAAAGCCAGGTGGTGGTGGCGCATGCCTTTAATCCCAGCACTCGGGAGGCAGAGGCAGGCGGATCTCTCTGAGTTCGAGGCCAGCCTTGTCTACAAGAGCTAGTTCAGGACAGATTTCAAAACTGCAGAGAAGCCCTATCTTGTAGAAAAAAAAAAATGAAGCTATTTTCTAGAGAAGATTGATGCAGTAAAGTTCAGTACTTTCAGGAGCTTATTGCTGGTATTGGCGGGAGTAGAAGCAGCAGAACAACTTCTGGGGAAGACACAACAGATGACTGAAAACTCTTTTGACTTCAGTAGCCACAGGGCAACGACTTAGGATTTGTATCGGAGTGGAAGGTACATTGAAATGCTTGCAAGAGAACAGTGTCAAGAGCACGCTCATCAGTAGCATTGTTCACGCTCATCTTGTGTTTCATCTTCTTAAAGCTCTTCGAGATGCTGGCAAACAGTCGATAAACAGTGACTGGAAGATAGAACATTCTGGAGCATTCAACTTAGCTGGAACTACAGTTCATTACATAAGACGAGGCCTGTGGGAGAAGATCTCTGCCAAAGGTCCTACAACCACACCTTTACATCTCCTGGTAAGAGGAAGAAATTGGGGTAGTGTTGCAAAATCAGCTTCTCATGGCGAAGAAATTGTTGATCTTCTCTCCCTCTCCTTTTCCCCTCCCTCCATCCCTCTGTCTTTTCTCCCTCTTTCTCCCTCTCCCTCCTATTTGTTCTTAAAATCAGAATTGTCAGATCAGCATTTTAAATTGTTTAAGAGATAAGATATTTGCAGGAACTTTAAAATATGGTATCTAAAATTAGTAATTACTTGAAGTGGAGCAAGATGTTCTAGGGAGTTGAAAAACTCACAATTGAAATCTATCACCACCAAAGAATATGGAACTCTTTTCTCCCTAAAAGCATTCAGTTACTAACCAGAATGTGTCTTTATCAAGACAAAGCAAGTAATATCTACTTAATGGGTCTCATCTGTGTCTGTAGAAGGCATCTTTGATAACACATTGTTTTGAGAGGAGGGATTTGGCAAACTCAGTCTCCATTCTGTGTTTCTCACCCGGTTAATGGATTACTCTAAATTATGAACACTGCACATTTTCGGACGTTGGAACTGCAATGTTCTTCACCATGTAGCAAAAGACTAAATGTGCATTAAGAGAATTGGAAGGGAAAGGACTTGAGCAGTGGGGTTGTGTCCGGGTTGCTGGGATGTTCCTGGGCTTTTGCTCAAGGCACTGAGCTGATGGTTAATTATTCAGAATAGTGACTGTACAGATAGAGTGAGTTTTCAGTAAGAAATCTAAAATCCAAAGACTCAATGCCTCCTGTACACCCGTGCACAGAAGCCACTCTGACACATTGATTCACTTGCTTGTACTGGGACGTGTCACCTTATTTAACCTCTTCACTCCAGTTGAACTGGTCTTTCCTTAGCTGTAGACATCTCTATTGCTTCTTCTAGGATCCCGAGATTCAAGTCACACTGTAATTCACTGCTTATCTTATTTGGATGGGCCTCTTGTCTGGGGCTCTTTTTAAATATACATTCTGATGCACTTGGTTTAGGTCAGAATGTGAGATCCACACATTTCTCACAGCTCCTCCCCGACATCACCTTTGCTGGTCCAGAAACTAGGATTCAAATTTCCAGGCTTTATATAAAGTGCAGTCCATTTGCTTTAACAGTGACAAAGTGAGCAGTGGGTGCTTTCTGACCAGTATTGATAATACTATCCCTCGGACACTATGGATAGGAAGCTGACCAAGAGCTTTGCATTTGTTCAGAACGTTTAGTGCACACAGTCGCCCTATGTGAGTAGGTTAAAGACCATGTGCAGCGTTGTCCACATGATTCCATTCTCACTAAGAAATTTGTGTTCAGTTCTGTTCTTCTGTGGAAGTCTTGGCTCATAACCGCATATGGTCTTCGAACAGTCCCTTCCTGCCTCTCCTCACGGTTCCTTTACATCCCACTTCACAATTTCAATGAGAAGATCCTCTCTGCCCTCTGCCGTCCAGAGAAAATGCTTAGCATCTTCTCCAACTGATTGGTGTGAAAAGACATCAATAGCAAACATTTTTAATGATTTGGCACTGGAAAGCACTACCATGTTTACCGGCATTCTATAATCAAATAGATGAGCTTGAACCTACTTAAGAACAATACAAGGCTGAGTCATGTAACGAGCCTTTGCTTAAAGTCTGAAAACAGCACATGTCAGACCCCAGAATCAGAGACTTTCCTTGCAGCAGAGCCCTTCATCTGACTAGTAATTGCCAAAACTTTTCCTGGAATCACAGAACGTAGTGAGCTCAGTGACCCAGGTCCAAAATAAGGTATGTGTGGGACCTGAATGTATTTGGTGATGCAAAGAGAACTGTATCTCTGAGATAGTTCTCTTTACTGACTATTGCAGATTGAAAACTCGCCCTTGACTTGAAAGGCGATGTCTTGTGTGGCCGTTGCCTCAATGAGTGTCCTTGACTGTAACATGCTGACACTTTTCTTTTGGCAAAGGATTCTGCCTACGTGGGATGGTTTAGAAAAGAGCTTGTGGTTCTGTCGCCAATTTATCAATTTTAAGTGACATTAGATATTTGATACAGTTTGAAGTTCTAGCACTGAAAAGGTAGCTCGTGGGAAAACAGGATTGTTTTCATGTAATTAAGTAGGATCGCAAGTAGCTGTTATTAGTATGGTCATTTTGCCAAATTTAAAATTACACGATAGTATTATCATCACAATAAAAATGCAAAATTCACTCCTTAGTAGGTTGAAAGTAATTTATAATTGGCAATATAGGATGAACTATTTAAGCCAAAATCAGTACTGTGATATAATCTAACTTGGTACCCAGTAGGTTTCAGATTTGAAAACTTAAAAAAGCTATTAATTGTATCATTGAGATAATGTTCATAAAGCCAACATACTAACTGCACAATCCACATATCAAATAGATTGTAACACTTCTTTCAAATTGTTGAACAAAATCTGAAAGTGAGGAAAATTCAGTTGAAATGGGCTCATTTATGTGTCTTTTCAAGTTGTATTAACTCTGAATCATTTGTAATTATAACTATTCTAGACAATAAGTAAATATCCAATGTGCCTCCCTAAGCACACATACTTTAAAGTTATGTGTAGAAATGAATGTAGCAACTGTTTGCACAGATTGTCAAGCTCACAGACATGACGTATTTCATATGGTTAACATTTAACATACTTCATTAAATTTTGTAGAGAATATAGAGGTCCATTCATTTTCGTTTACTTAAAATATGTGCATAGACACATATGTGTTATATATGTATCTATGTTTTATATATATATATATATGTATATATATTATTTCTGTATAAAATTCAAGATGATCCCATTCTGACCTTGACATTGGATACCACTGAAAACCAAAATCGCATAACCCCTAAGTGTGGCTCAGCACAGTCTAGACTCAAAGTCATGCCCATTGACCCATTACAGTTTACTAAACTCTTTTGTGTAACTGTGCTTACTATTCTAATATTTATTTGAAATCCATTTAAATATACACTTTGCCAAAGTTGCAAATATCTATAGAACAAAAATATCACCCTTCCAGTGATTCATTGCCACTATTAATAGTGATCTCTAGTTTCCATCTTTACCCTGTATCTTAGATAGAGCCCTGCTGCTGCCATAGGGCTTCACTGCTGCCGTAAAACATCACGACCCAAACTAACATGTACAGGAAAGAATTTAATTCAGCTTACAACGCTCAGGTCACACTCTGTCCCTGAGGGGAGCCAGGGCAGGAACTGAAGGGGTGGAACGTGGAGATAGGAAATGAAGTAGAGGCCCTGGAGGAATGTTGCCTAACCTTCTCAACCTGCTTTTCTACACAACCAAGGAACACCTACCAGGGTGCTACCACTCCCAGTAGGCTGGGCCCTCCCACATCCATAATTTTTTTTTTTTACAATTTAGAATATTTTCTCATTTGAGGGGCTCTCTCCTCGAATGACCCTAGCTTTGTCAAGTTGGCATAAAACGGACAACACACCTCATATTGACTGCCTTTCCATCTCTTCATAAGGGTGGAAAATCCACAATTTATTTTATATCTTGACATCAGATGCAGCACATGTCTCTGCCCATAGAACACACATACATACCAAAATATCATCATATACATATATCATGCTTTGGAAAATGGTCTGCTAAATCCAAAGAAAATGATCAGGTATTTCTGGCCTCATTCATCGTGACATATCTAGCTCACAAGTGACTCTCCATCTTGGAAAAAAATATGACATTTAAAAAGTAATGTCTGTTGTTTTCATTGTGCAACTCAGATTCTTAAGTATCAATATACTTGTAGATTCTGTCGTTGAATGTGCTCTGGTTTAAATTATATTCCTTAATCACTCTGTGTGTCACAGGTACTCCTATTTCAGGATCAGAATTATGGTCTTCACTATGAATATACAGTTCCATCAGACCCACTTCCAGATAACCAGAGCTCCAAGGAGCCAGAACCTCTCTTCATGTGGACACACGCAGGCTGGGAGGATTGCAATGCCACATGTGGAGGAGGTGAAGAATTTTAAAACTTCTATCCTTTCAAGACATCCCACAGTTGTTTTCTGACTAACGGCTGATAGTTACAATAGATCTACAATCTCTAATTTACAGTTCAAGAATACGTAAAGGTTTGCAAACTAGGTTCATTACAATGTGTGTACCAGCTGAACATCTGAACTCTTTCATGGAAAAAGAATCTTACTTAAACTGAAAAGGCTCCTCACCCTTGTTCCATTTCATTCAGTGAGATGGTTGTTATGTTTATGATGGAGAGAGTAATGTGTTTGTTTACAGCATACCAGGTTCCAGACACACCATTCAGGCCATGAAGTACATTCTATTACAATTAGCATTTGATAAACACTTTCAGCTAAGTAGCAGGATACCTTGAAGAAATCAGAGAAACAACACCTTTCACAAAAGACTCAGCAAATATAAAATATCTTGGGGTAACTCTAACCAAGCAATAAAAGACTTACATGATAAAAAAAAAAAACTTTAAAATACTGTGGAGAAATTGAAGAAGATATCAGAATATGGAACAATTTCCTGTGCTCATGGATTGATAGGATTAATACAGTAAATATGGTCATATTACCAAAAAGCCAGATACAAAGCCAATATAATCCCCATAAAAATTACAATACAATTTATAACAGCTCTTGAAAGACAATTTTTATCTTTATATGGAAACACACACACACATCAAATCCAAATGAAGCAAACAGAAAACAGGATAGATAAAAGTATCCTGAATAATAAAAGAAATATTGCATGAAAATATCCTGAGAACTAAAAAAAAAGGCAATGAGAACAATAAGCAGGGGAGGGGAAAGGGAGAGGGAGCCAGTGCACCATAAACTAGATTTTCAGAAAAGTCCTCCACAGAAGCCATGCTGAGTCATACTCTAGGGGGAGCACAGACTGAAGCTGTAATGTGGAGCAGAACACGGGGTAAAGGGAAGCAAGGGTAGACCAGATGTGCAGACGATTGCTAGGTGCTTCCTGCTACCCCTCCTTCTGTGAATGATAGGGGGTACAAAGAAGGTGTTCCAATGGAGTGACTGTGTTTTCGGGTGTAAAACTACTTTTCTGTTCCTCCAGTGAAACAGAGCAAAAGGGTAGATGCAGCACTCCAGCAATTGCAGAAACAGGCTAATCAGGCCACTTGGCAGCAGGAGAGGAGGAGAACTCATGAATCCTGCTGTTGAGCTAGATGTGAAGCGGCGAGAGTCGCGGTGACCGGAATGGTTTTTCCAAATGGATGTTATCATTACTACTTACAAAGGAAAGCCTGAAATGTCAGGGTTAGTCAGGATCAAGGGCTTCAACAGAAGTAAGAGATGCATGCTGGTCTAATGTGATGTCAAGTGTGCAGTTGGGGATGTAAGCCTGATGTTAGAGAGGGAATTTTAAGTTATTCATAAGAGTCACCCAAAAGTGTGACTGAAGACAAAGAGGAAGCTGTTAGAAGATTGACATTTGGGGTGTTCTACCACTGAGAGTTTGGAGAGATGAGAAGAAAAGGCAATGCTGATTAAAACAAGTGGCAAGCAATGGTAGGGAAGGAATACGCGAGCCACGGTGCTGTCTGTATGGCAAGTGAGAGAAATGCTACAACAAGAACAGAACAATCAAAGGCCAAAACCTACTAAGTAGCCAAGTACATGCAGAACTGATTAGCGTCTAATAAAAAGATGCGTTTTTATTAGACGTAAAACAAAGAGGTCAGTGCTAGTGCTGTAAAATCCATTCTAATACGATATTTATCTCAAAAGACCAAGTAGAATGATTTCATAGCAAAATAGCAAAAGGGGCCCATCAGTGTTCTGTCATGGAAAGGGAAGGGGCCCCCGAGGTCCCCATCCTTACCTTAGAACCCATAGGCAGTGGATGGTTACTGGGGAAGGAGAGGCATTGCTTTAGTGGTACAGCCACTGGGAAGGCAAGTGCACTTCTGTAAAAGAAGCCTTATCCGTGCTCTTCTGGGTAACCCTAATAAAATTCACTGGGTCACACGCACAAAAGCCACAAAAGTAGAAGGGAGACTGAGTTAGGAAGTGGAAGGGGTCTGATGAGAGCAAGAGGGGAAACAATATAGTGAATATGACCAAAATATATTACAGTTATGTATAAACATGCAAAAGCCACCATATGCAAAGGGGAAAAGAAAAATAAGAACAGGAACTCTAACTCAGTCAGTGTTGCTGGAAGAAGAGAGAAGCAAATGTGGCAGTAGCTGTAGGGGGTAAAAGTCAGAGGGTTCCCCTTTTGTTGTTGGTTCCAATAAGACACATTGTACATCATCCTTTGTCCATGGGCGTTTTCAAGAGGAGAGCATCAGACTAGAAGAGAGTGAGAAATTGCTGGAACAATATCTGGATGGCACGGGGCAAGAAGGAAATGAGGAATTTAGTTGGCTTTGCAAAACCATGGACAGCCTATCCCTAGACACAGGCTAATGAGCAGCTTGAGAAACATACAATAATTCATTTCCAGTTGTGTCCATTCTCTCCACAAAGGCCACTTTGCTGGGAGTGAGGGAGACAAGGGACATGTGAAGTGACCACTTAGAGAAAGACAGGAAGAATGGAATTGTTACATATTGACCGAGTGGGAGTCTTTAGGTCAGATTACAAACCACATGCCAGCAAGGAGTTCTTCAATGGCTACTTGTGGCCATATTTCATAGCTCTCAGCTTCTATCAGCAGTTGGTGGCTGGCAGGAGGTAGGGACAGCAACAGTAGGTGTTCTCGTGCAGGCCTCTATGGTGGTACTTTTTACTCCTTTAGTATGGTGGCTTGAAGGAGATGTCACCCATAAGGCCCAGGCATTTGAATACAGGGTCCCCTGTTCATGCTGAGGAAATATCACTGGGGACAACTTTGAGGTCTTAAATCTACATACATTCCCAGTTAGTTCCTTCTGCATCCTGGTTGCCCTAGGATGTGAGCTCTCAGTTGCTGCTCCAGCCACCTACTGCCTGCTACCTCTACCCCACCATCAGGGACTCTAACCCTCTGACACTGTAAGCCCAAAATAAACTCATCTTTAAGTTATCTTAGTCATAATGTCTTATTACAAAACAGAAAATAATCGATACAACTAGTAAGTCCCCCTCATTCATGGCCAGTGGTCACTGTTATAGCATGTTAGCCAGGACTGTTAGACATTTTGTCCTAAAGACTTAGCAGTTCCCCGGAACTCTTCTAGTGGCCAGGAATTGAAGTTTCTCTTCTCTGGCTTCTACAGCCTTCTACCATCCAGCCTTTCTGCATCCCCTCGATTGCTGTTGTCTCTCTTGTTCCTGCTGTGACTGTTCTCTCAAACTGTTCAACTGCTTCTTTTAGAGCTGCTGTCATTAGCTGCCATGTAAGAGACAACTACTCCATATCCTTCCCTGTTGCTGCTATTGCTGCTGCTATTGGCTGACAGTTGCAGCTGTTACCACATCTGGACAGTCTGTTGCTTTTGCAGCTTGGACTGTTAGCCGCTTCTCTGCCATTGCTGGGTCTTTTTTAACCTTTTCCATTAAAAGTAGGCAAGAACTGACTACTCAAGAGAATCTTTCTATTAGGACTAATCTTGCAATGCCACAGGCAACCTCCTTGGAGGGTGTTTCTTAGCCAGCTCACAAGGGGTACTGAATTCTCTATGCAGATAGTTGCTGTTTTCCTCAGTCACAGCAGACCCTGCTGCAAAGGAAGATTTCTTTTGGCTCCAATCATGAAACTGTCCTTTTGTCAGTAACGACAGTCCTTCCACCAAGCCGGTAGGGAAAGTATGCTCTTCTAACATAGAGACATGGCTTAGGGTGACCTAGAGCTCACTAAGCCTGGAGATATCAAAAAGTCAGTATAAAGTGTTTAAAACAGCCCTGGTTGGGTTTCACATTTCAGGAAGGCGGAACAGTTAAGGTCCTGTGTTTCTTTAAGGTTTTTATGGTATGTTCAAAGTATCTGTGCTGGCATAAGGGTAGTCTGGATGACTGAGTGCTCAAACTTTTACTCAAAGATGGGAAGGAGTGTGATCAGCTTTCATTTAGGGACTCAAATTGCCCTATCCACCCATGTCTTTGTTTATTGACAGAAACATGAGCATCAAAGGGGTCACTTACAATAGGAATTTAAATTATCATTGACACAGAGTGATTTTAACAGAGTTTATTAGTGCTTTCGTGATGCTTAACATCTGGCCAGTGCCCCAGGGAGAGGCTGGCCCTTTCATCTGCATCTTAATAGGAACGTGTATTTTGGTCTGTAGTAGCACTAATGGTCCAGTTGAATTCCAGGTCATGAATTTATCGTGACTTCAATCCCTGTGAGTGTGCAGTACCTTCTGGCTGTGTATGGTTTGCAAATACTCTTATGGAGCAAAAACGGGAATTATCAAAAACAAGAAAGGAGTAAGTGATGGCCTGAGACTGTATGTGTTGAGTTCAAACAGTTGTATGAAGTGGGAATTAAAGGTGCATGGACTTAAAGGACTTTGAAGAGGTGGTAGGGTTGAGGGGTTATAGGACCTGTTTGGATTTTAGAAATTGTCAGATTCCGTGCACTAACAGGATGGGAACATAAAAGATGATAAAAAAAATAGCAAAAAGGTTATGGAACTTACAGACAGGAGTAAGTTATTATTATTATTATAAAAGGAATTATTATTTCATAAAAGGGAAAAATCAAGATTGTCGGAAAGAAAATAGGACTAAAAACTGAGAAGATGGTACTGGGAAAATCATTAAGATATTATGATTTTAGATTTTTTTTAGAAGCAGTGTCAAAAACAACACAATAATCTGGGAGAAGCAATGAAGGAGAGTGTCCCAGATACTGTCATTTGACTATATAAAGAGTGAGGGATTCGGGAAATAAAACATGAAGAGCACCTTGTTGAGGACTGCAAAGCCAAAGCCCATATCATCTAGATCCACAAGTATTGTTTATAAACAAGAAAATGTTCAGAGCATGAAACAGTGTGTTAAGGGGGCATAGAGGCTCAGGGAGCATCCAAAGGCACAGAGAGCAAGGGACACATGGGCCCTCCATGCCCTTGCCCTCTGGGGCCTTCATAACAAAAACAACACAGGGCAGCCAAGGGGAATTTTACATAATACAATTGTCTCTCAAGGTGAACTCCAACAAACACATTTCAACTCACTGCTTGAATTGGAACTTCTCACCAGTCACCATTGCCACAAGGATATTTTCTTTCTTGCTGGGCCCCATTATCTCCACGCCTTCGGCTCCTGCATTCTCCTAGTCTCAACTACACCAAAACTTGCAAGTCTGCATTCCTCTGCTTATCTCTTGTTCACAGGGCCATCTCTATTAAGGTATTCTATTTCCATCCAACAGACATAGACAAGACAGACAGATAGACAGATAGATATACAGATAGATAAACATAGATATACAAACATTATAGGTTTATCTATCTGTATCTATATCTATATAAACATAGATATGTTTATATATCTCTTGGATGCAAGCAGAATATATATTAATATACTTAAAAAATTTATTTAATATTTATAAGCACCAATAGAAGTAAATATCCCCAAATGAAAATGTGCATTTGAAAATTGTCTTTAATATCACTTGGGATTCAGTCATGCCCGCAGTCGGTGGATCCAGTGGTGATGGTAGGCTATGAAATAGCGAAATAAAGGAACAGGTAATTCATGTCATAGCTGGGAAATCAGTCATTAAAACCTGTTTATGCTGAAATCCAGACAGGAAAGGATTTGCCCACTCTAATATATATATATTCATTTTGTTTGCTCTGTGTTACATCAGTGTTAGTCAAATGCACACAATGTATAGTTCCTCAGTTTGAAAAGGAAATTGATTCCAGTTAGCAGTCTTGTCTGTGGGTCTTAGGCAATATTTTGTTGATTTCTCAACGTCAAGCAGTAGAGATTCATGATAGAGCCTCTGAGTTTCCAAGAATAGCATGACCTATTCTTCAAGGTTACTTAATTTCTAGTGTAAGAAATTGGAATGCGTAGAGAATAATTATGTCTCTATGTCACATGCCCATGTCTGGGTAATCAGAATTAGAGTCTGGGACACCTAAGTTGAAGGGTTTTTTTCTCCTTATCATATTGCTTTCAAAGGTAGCTCAGAGTCTACATATAGCTTTTTCTGACTTAAAATAGAGTCTCCTATTGATCATTCAGGATTTCTTTGGATTCTGAAAAGTGTTTAACTATACGCGATTAGATAACCCCTAACTGTTTTTTTAAAATGTCCTTCTAGATGCGGTTCTTACAGGGTCTGTTCTTCTGCAGATCTTCTCTGAAATTATTTTTAGATTTGTTTGTTTTAATTTTATGTGTGTGGGTATTTTACCTGCACATCTGTTTGGGCACCTCGTGGATGCCACAGAGGCCAGAAGAGGGCATCAGATTTCCTGGAACTTGAATTACAGATGTTTGTGAGCTATCATGTGGGCACTGGGAGTCAAACCCCGGGTCCTCTGCAAGAATAACGGTGCTCTAAGACACTGAACCATCTCTCAGCCCAAGTCCTATTATTTCCAAACAGCTTACAATGTACCTGTGAAGTAGATATTTGTTTCAGGGTTCTGAAAGAGCTAACATATTTGAAAGAATGGATTATATTTATTTTAGGAAGTCAGTTCTTTACAAAGTTCTCTTTTCTATCAAAGACCGATTTTGAGTGACAAACACAACGGTGGCATTAAAAAGATGTGCCATCCTGTAGTGCTTGAAGGTTGTGTGTGGGGCAGCAGTAGCCACGGTCCCTCACACTTTACTACAGTGGGCAGGTTGAAGGAAGAAAGTTTTGAATGGACATAAGAAGGTTCTTTTTGGAAAAAAAAAAAGCAAGAAGTGTTATCAATATGCTTTTGTATCCTGAAAATATATAGTATGAGGAAAATAAAAAGTCAAGGAGGAAGGGGTGAAAAGAGGGTAAGAGGCAGAATACCCCCACATTCTCCCAGCAGTCCCCTGCCATCTTAGCACACACAGCTCACAGCTGCTGCTCTTTGTAGCTGACTCCAGGTCATAAGGACCCCGCCTTAAGCTCCAAACTGGAGGTGAGCTCTCGGCATTCAGATGCTTGTGATTTTTAAATATTTAAGAATGTGTTTGACAGAAAGTTATGTTTTAGGAATATTGTCTTGATTTTTCAGTTTTGAAGTTACTATTGTGTATGGGTTCCAATATATATTTTACTAGTCAAAGAAAATTTACTAAAATATAATTGCCATTTTCAGTATTTTTTTAATAGTAAGATGTGTTTTTTTTTTCTATTTTACTTGGTATAAC
Organism: Arvicola amphibius; assembly: GCF_903992535.2. Classification (NCBI taxonomy): domain Eukaryota; kingdom Metazoa; phylum Chordata; class Mammalia; order Rodentia; family Cricetidae; genus Arvicola; species Arvicola amphibius. Next base: position 133,838,785 of record NC_052051.1, read on the forward strand.
AAAAGTATCTTTATATTATCTTAAGCTCTTTACAACTTTAGTTTTTAGTATCAACTATTATTCATGAACCAGATTTGTCATATATTTTTGTTCCAGTAATTTATTCCTTTTATTTGCAATTGACAATTTTATCATTCAGTGAACCCCCAATCAAGATGACCCTCTGTCTTTAACATTTTTTGCTGATAACATTAAACAATAAATTCAATACATTATTAAATTTCTTAATTGGATACTATATATAATACTTATGTTGTGAAAAAGAAATTAGAACACATTTACTAGACTTTAAAGTTGATGCTAATATTATCAACAGAGTAGTGTGTCTTTAAGAAAAATAAATACAAATAGTTTTTACTGTAAAAGAGTTTTTAACATAATAAGTTCACAGTTTTTATCAAAGAAAAATGACAGTCATTTCTAGAATTATTAGGGCTTTTGTCAGAAGTGCTAAGGATGAAGCTATAAGGTACACTCCAAAGAGTATGCTCTGTGAAGCTCACTACAGAGCTGGTAATAAACACAGTAGCAATGAAATCTATACATGTACCTGTGTCTGTGCTTTTGAGAGTTCTCATAATGGAAAATAGTCTCAGAATGTTCTAGACACAACACGTTTGACTACTTAATGCTAGAAGATGGCCAGATCCCTAAAATAACTCTTGAATCAGCATCTTCTTACCTTATCCTACCTCCATCACTTTGTAACATAGGAAGTACCATTTATCTTTGAAGGAAAAGCTCTTAAGCCTACAGAGGTATACTTTGTTATGTGACTTTTAAATAATATCATATTCATTAGGATAAATAAGTTGGTTTAAATTATATGAATATCTCTATTTCACAAAAGCCTGTAAAGTCCAATCTGCTCTTTGCAGGAGAGAGGAAGACAACAGTATCCTGCACAAAAATCATGAGCAAGAACATCAGCATTGTGGACAACAAGAAATGCAAGTACTTAACTAAGCCAGAGCCACAAATTCGAAAGTGCAATGAGCAACCTTGTCAAACAAGGTAACCATATTCTCGTGGTCACTGCAAGGCTTCGCTTTGGAACTAACTCAGTGCTAACTAAAATAACTGTTCTTCAGAGTATTACAAAGAAATCCGTACCCAAGTTTGCACACTGAAATAAGCAATAGTTGAGAGAGTAGGGTTAAGCTATATGGGTAACTTCTACAGAGTGTAAAGCAATCCCATGTTTTACATGTTTAAGAAGAAACTATGAGTCACCTCTTCATGCTTATTGGCGTTTAGTTGAATTAAGCTGTTTGCTTCAGAATTCTCTGAGATGAGATGCTAGAATTTGATAGGAAAATGATGATGAGGACCACTAAAATGAGATCATGTTAATAAACTAATATATCTGTATTTGCATGAGAGCTTGTTGGTAGCTATACTGTTCTAGCTGAGAGATATATCTCCTAACTTATTGAATCTCTGTATTATTCAATTTGTCTTTCTGTAAACAGCCAGGATGGCTGTGGTTCCTAATGCATATGGGGTTTGTGAATATTTGTAATGCAAAGAAAAGGAATAATTCTAAATATTTTATATCCATGGTTGTGTAAGTATTTGTTGAGCAGAGAGGTTAACACATAGAACACTAGGAATGACAATGCATCTCTATCTTGAGAGTTGAGAACATTGCAGAGATAAGCACTATGGAACATTGAAGGACATGCACAAAGTATAGTATGTTCAAGGTAATTACAATTTAAGGAAAGTTAACATAAATTACTGTAACTTTCTGCTAACCCTAAACGTGTCGAGCATGTGGTATACTGACAGCTTTTAATTTGTATCCAATGACCTTTGCTTTGCTTTTAGATGGATGATGACAGAGTGGACCACGTGTTCACGAACGTGCGGAAAAGGAGTGCAGAGCAGACAAGTGGCCTGCACCCAGCAACTGAACAATGGGACGCTAGTTAGAGCCTGGGAGAGGGACTGCCTGGGGCCAAAGCCCGCTACTGCCCAGCGCTGTGAGGGCCAGGACTGCATGACAGTGTGGGAGGCAGGAGTGTGGTCTGAGGTTCGGGACATACCCTGTTTCTTTCCCTTTTTCCTCCTTGGACTCTTCGAACCTACAAAATCTTGTGTCATGTCCCAAATCACTGTGCATGACAACTGATAGGCAAAACTGCTAATTTTGCAGATAAAAAGGAAAACAGCTAAGTTTGAAAGCCTAAAAAATATTGACATAACCCTCAGACCATTTCTTGTGAATTTTAGACTTACAATTTTTCTCACGCATGAGTACTGCTAAAGAGGCACACATTAACATGTATATTTGACTCCTTGCCTGTCTCTGAATATTAAAAGAGAACCAACATTTAGCAATCATTTTATTTGCAATCAATGAAATTTTAATTCTTATTTGGTCAACTGTTTACATATAAGCACACATGTAAGAAACTTAATATTTGCTGTTTTATATATATATGGGCAGTGTAACTTGGTGGAATTCATTCACTCAAGAACTCTATGTAAGTAATAAAGCTGCAGTTTAGACCAGGGTGAGCTCACTGCACCACACTGTAAGCTTGCAGTGTGCTACATACAAGTGTGTTCCATGCAAATCCACAGTGACAAACTCACATTATCATTACATATAGCTTAACATAATTATATGCGCCACTTATTGTATACATTCAGTGACTTCTCTTAAGCAATTTAGGTGTGTAAGTGCATGGAGCCCTACAAACACACATGCAAAGTCCACCCCCATGTAGACACACATAAAAATTATCTATGTACGTAATTTCATAGTTTGCTATATGATATAAATCAATAGACAAGCTTTGCTTAAAAAATACTAGCTATCCTTTTAAAAGTAAGAGAAATGATAGAAACTGTTATAGACATGCCTTAATCCATAGCCTGCACCAACTCTATTCAAACCTGTAATATTATCTTCCAGTGCTCAGTCAAGTGTGGCAAAGGCGTGCGGCACAGGACCGTGAGGTGCACTAACCCGAGAAAGAAGTGTGTCCTCTCCACCCGACCCAGGGAGGCAGAGGACTGTGAGGACTACTCGAAGTGCTATGTGTGGCGAGTCGGTGACTGGTCTAAGGTGAGAATGAATTGTGCTGGGCGTAGGAGGCATAGGAAATACAGGCAGACATCAAGGGGTAGAAGGTTCCATGCCCAGCTTTGACTCCTGTCTATTTTCCTGGGGTGATGATTTGAAGAAATGTTTTTTTTTTTTTTTTAGAAACATTACACTTCTTACTAAATCAATTCCTCTCCTTTTTTTTATAAAAATTTCCGCCTCCTCCCCGCCTCCCATTTACCCCCCTCCCCCCTCCACTCCCCTCCCTCTCCAGTCCGAAGAGTAGTAAGGGTTCCCTGCCCTGTAGGAAGTTCAAGTTCCCCCCCCCGCCCACCTCCATCCAGGTCCAGGAAGGTGAGCATCCAAACAGGCTAGGCCTCCCCAAAGCCAGTATGCATAGTAGGATCAAAATCTAGTGCCATTGTCCTTGGCTTCTCAGCAGCCCTCATTGTCTGCCATGTTCAGAGAGTCCGGTTTTATCCCATGCTTTTTCAGTCCCAGTCCAGCTGGCCTTGGTAAGAAATGGTTTAGTGATTGAGATAAAGCACAGAAAGTGTGTAACAACATAGTTTGCATGAATAAATCTCTAGAAATAGTGAACATTATTTTATCGCTACATTTATAGTTATAGTCCTCCCGTAGAATGTGTTTAATAATATCTGATAGATACAATCCTATAAATGAGTAAATTCAATCTACAATTAAAGGTGTTTCCGGCAGAAAAGCAAAGGGACAGATATAGTTCTTTGCTAGTCAGTGTTTTGGGTTGTGTACAGTAGAAATGGAAATTACCAGAATTTATTTCCTGTTTTTGGTAAAACAAAGTTGGAACACAGGCATGGTAGAGAGACATGCCAGGAAAAGTTTTGTCCCGGGGAGGGAGGCACTGGATAGTCAAGAGGATAACACTGCTAAAATCACTTCAAATGGACAGAATTCATTTGGGCAGTGGGCAATTTCATTACATGGTAAGAGTAAAATTTGCTAAAAATTTGTCATATGCTGAGCATATGTGGCCCTTGTGGAGGTTCATATATGATTAGGCCGTGGAATTCACTTAATATGTTCTCTTCATAGAACATTAGTGAACTCCACATTTTTAATTTATTTATTTGTTTGTTTTATTTTTATTTGTTTATTTATTATGTATACAATATTCTGTCTGTGTGTATGCCTGCATGCCAGAAGAGGGCACCAGACCCCATTACAGATGGTTGTGAGCCACCATGTGATTGCTGGGAATTGAACTCAGGACCTCTGGAAGAGCAATCAGTGCTCTTAACCTCTGAGCCATCTCTCCAGCCCGAGATCCACATTTTAAGATAAACTCTCGTCGGATCTGGGTGAACACAACCCTAATGTGCCATTTCCTCAAATGTAATAATTCCACATCCAGCAGTGGCATTGTTTTCAGCACGGAACAGCCAATGCTGTGGCATAGAAGAAATAAATATAAGCCTCCTCTCTTGGGTTTCATAAACTGAAAGAAAGATCTGCTATGGGACATTAGGAAGCATGGAAGCTTTCCAAAAAAATAAGCCGAAGAACATTCTGGAAGAAATACTTCCAGTATATGAAGTATGTGAATTCCAGCTTTCTCGATGTTTCCCCACGCGAGATCATGGGCATTTAAAGAACAATCTCTTTTCTTGTGTGTGTGGTGGCTTGGCTGTGGACATAGGGGTGGGAAACATTGTGTATGTGTGTGTGTGTGTGTGTGTGTGGGTAGCTTGGCTGTGGATGTAGGGGTGGGAAACATAGGTGTGTGTTTGTGTGTGTATATGTATGTGTATGGGTGGCCCGAGTGTAACGTAGGGTTGGGAAACTGTGTGCGTGTGTGTTTGTGTGTGTGTGTGTGTGTGTGTGTGTTTGCATGACTGTGTGTTTATTGCTTGCTGGCTTTCTTCCCTAATAATAATTTGTACACAAAAACTGCATTTTAGTAATTAAGAAATTTAATGTTTTTCCACCATTTTCAACATCCAAATTTCATTTTAGGATTCAGATGCCCCTATAAAATCACATTGCACTTGACACATAAGGCTTTTAACTGATTCACATTTCAGTGTGAATGACTTTCAGGCATCAATACATCCCAGATTACCCAGAATCAATTTTTATCACGTGAAGGATTTGTTTCAATAGTTTTAAGAAGGAGGAAAACACATTCGCTGGAATTCAAGAGATATAAGAGACAATTTTGAGGGCTGTATTCCATGGGAGCATATTGATCAAGCCATCAAGTGGCAAATGGACAGAAATGTTTTAATATAATAAAGGAATGTCTTAGAAGGTACAGGTCAGAAGAGAATGCAGAGAAAGTGCTAAAGTTACCCCACTGATACCTGCTGGTCTTTTGCCATTTAGTTGTTCTGCTGCTGCTGCTGCTGCTGCTGCTGCTGCTGCTGCTGCTGCTGCTGCTGCTGCATTGTTGTTATTGTTTTCTTTGTGTTTGGGGCAGAGGTGCAGAAATTGATGCCAGACATTCTCTGCCATCTTTCTACCTCGTTTATTGAGACAGTCTCCTTCATTGAACACAATGCTTCCTTTTTCAGCACTACTGACTGACTGTCCCCAGGGTCCAAGTGTCTCTGCCTTCCTAGGGCTGGGATTAGAGAAACATGCAACTTGGCCTAGCTTTTTGCATAAGTGCCGGAGATCCAAACTCAGACCCTTATGCTTGTATGCTAACCACTTTACACACTGAGCTATCTCTTTGGCTTTATTATTTATTTTTATAGCTAATAAAAATCTAGATTTTTTTTCATTTTATTAATTTTGATTTTGACTTTAAGACTTAGTATCAAAAGGACTCATGTATGCTAGACAAGTGCTCTAACACCAAGCTATATGCCCAGTCCTTGATGCTTCTTTAAATGAGACAATTCTTTTCAGAAAATGTTTGAATACCATTTGGCTGGTTAGTTGTTTGTTTGTTTGTTTCTTTGTCAGCTGACATAAGCCAGGGTCATCTGGGAGGAGGGAACCTCCACTGCAGAAAATACCTACATCAGATTGATTTGTAGATACGTGTGTGGTACATTTTCTTGATTATATGGGAGGACACAGCCCTGTATGGAAAGTCCATCCCTGGGCAGGTAGAGCTGGGGTGTTTAAGTAATCAGCTGATTAAATCTTGGAGAACAAACAAGTAAGCACCACACTGCCATGGCCTCTGTTTGAGTTCTGCCCCCAGCTGCCTGCATTGAGTTCCTGTTCTGACTTTCCTTAGTGATAGGTTCCACCTGGAACCTGTAAGCCGGATGAACCTTTTCTTTCCCAAGATGCTTTTGGTCATGATGTTAATCACAGCAATAGAAACCCAATTAGGGTACCATTATATAAATTGAAGTATATTTTTCCAACTTTTGTGATGATTAGAAATAGATCAAGTGACAACTATAGCCTAGTTAACTTTAAAATCCAGAATACATACTTGCAAAGGCAGAAGATCTTGACGCTATTGAAATACCTAACACAGAACAAGGAGCACATTTGACGCGCTCTGTAGAAACAGAATAAGGCTAGCCTGTCCCCATAACAAGAACTTGTTATGTAAAGTTAGTAAAATGTGATGACTGTGCCCTTTCTTTGTATCTATGACAGAGAAAATTAACTTAGGCTAGTATAAAGAACACTGCTTTTATGCTATATTTGAAAACCTGTGGGTTTTTTTTTTTTATTGATGTTATTGAGCTATGCATTTTTTCCTGTTCCCTTCCCTTTCTCTCCCCTCCCTTTCAACCCTCTCCTATGGTCCCCATGCTCCCAATTTACTCAGGAGATCTTGTCTTTTTCTACTTCCCATGTAGATTAGGTCCATGTATGTATCACTTAGGGTCCTCATTGTTGTCTAGGTTCTCTGGGATTGTGATTTGTAGAGTTTTTTTTTTCTTTGCTTTATGTCTAAAAACCACTTATGAGTAGGTACATATAATAATCATCTTTCTGGGTCTGTGTTACCTTACTCAATATGATGTTTTCTAGCTCCATACATTTGCCTGCATATTTCAAGATGTCATTATTTTTTTTCTGCTGTGTAGTATTCCATTGTGTAAATGTACCACATTTTCTTATCCATTCTTTGGTCACGGGGTATTTAGGTTGTTTTCAAGTTCTGGCTATGACAATCATGCTATGAACATAGTTGAGCACATGTCCTTGTGGTACCATTGAGCATCCTTTAGATATATACCCAAAGGTGGTATTGCTGGATCTTGGGGACACAGTCAACAAGACAAAATAGCAGCTTACAGAATGGGAAAAGATCTTCACCAACCCCATATAAGACAGAGTTCTGATCTCTAAAATATACAAAGAGCTCAAGAAATTGGTCATCAATCCAATAAAAAAAAAAAGTGGAGTACAGACCTAAACAGAGGACTCTCAACAGAAGAATCTAAAATGGCTGAAAGACACTTAAGGAAATGCTCAACATCCTTAGGCATCAGAGAAATGCAAATCAAAACAACTCTGAGATTTCACCTTACACCTGTAAGAATGGCCAAGATCAAAAACACTGATGACAACTTATGCTGGAGAGGTTGTGGGGTAAAGGGAACACTCCTGCATTGCTGGTGGGAGTGCAAGCTGGTACAGCCCCCTTTGGATGTCAGTGCGGCAATTTCTCAGAAAATTAGGAAAACCTGTGAGGTTTTTTTTTTTTTTATTTTACCATCATTATGCATAAAATTCACGGGTATAGTTAGACTGAATAACTTCTCATTGGGTTATGTTACTGTTTGACTACCACACAGCGTTTGTGGCGCTCAGGGAAGAGGGTGCTCCAGTGAGTGTTCTTCATTCACGGACGAGGCCTTTGTCAGCCTGCTCTCTCCTTATTCAGTTGTTCTCATTCTCAACCTCATTGTCGGTGCTTCCATCCTCTTGATCTCCCCCTCACTCTCTCTTTACATGAAAATATGTTTCTCCTTTTTCCTAGAGACATTTTTTTTTTTCCTTTCTGGAGGTCTCAGCATCACAAACTCAAACAGCAATGTACACAAATGAAAGCCAGCGGTTCCTTGTGAATGTTCCTGACTTCACCCCCTTTCTCCTAAGATACGGCTTTCATGTTAAAATGAAAAACATCCCAAACAATGACAGAGGAGACGGCCAGCGCTGCAGTGATTGTGTTCCCGTGATGAAAGTGTTCAGGGACGGAGAGAACACAGACCTCTGGTTCTTATCAGCTATGTCTTTACAGCAGAAATAGCAACAAGATGTATGTGGTTGTGGCTGGATGTCCGTGCTCCTCCGAGGGCAATTAACCTGTCATCTCCACTCAGTTTCTACCCGGAGTTTTATACTATCAACACATTTAAGTAGACTTAATATTAAAACTTGGTTTGGCTTTGATCAGGAATATTGAATTTGCTGTCCATAACGTCTACCAACAGACAAAGGCTCCTCTCCTGCTGAGACACAGTATACACTGAATCAGTGAGAAGAGAGAGTCCTTGGGCTCTCCCACTGCCTCGGCATCCTTAAGGAAGCTGATACCAATCAAAGGCAGATGCAGAATACGGCTAAAGTCTTAAACTCTTCCATTGCATTTGTATTCGTTTCTGTGATTTCTAACATTTAGATTTGGGATGGTTTTGTGCAGACAATGGGATAGGGGGCAGCTTAAAAGGCAGGGCGACCAGGTTCAGGTGAGTGATGTATCTCAGCAGTAGAGCGCTTGCCCAGCATATTCAAGGTCCTGGGTTTAAACCCTAATGCCACCAAAACAAACAAACAAATAGACCTTCGTGTGGAAAGTCAGAAAATCTCATTTCTAGGTAGATGCACTGCCATGGACACGGCCCATGTTTATTTCACAGTGTTATTAAACTAGGACACACGGTCTTGTCCTACTGGTGCGGCTTAGGTTAACTGTGGACACAACTGTGTGTCACGTTCTGACCAGGGCTGAGAAGGATGTGGCCTGAAAATCTTACTTAAGGGAGGGGAACAAGACCCACATTTTTGTGGCAACATGAATCTGCATTTACTCACTTAAGATGAATTGAAAAATTACATCATTCCTTGTGTTTAATAAAATGACATATTTCTCCTGAAATTTGGCTTCTCTGCCTTCATTTGGACTTCTACAACTTCTGGTTTGCATTATTGGAGGCCAACAGAAGAACAAGTGAAAGCATTTTATTTACCTGTTACAGAGAATTTTGGTCCTTTCCTGAAGATTTAACGGATTTTGGTGTTTCATGAAATATTAACAAGTGATTTATGTCATTGAACCAAATTAATTATTTTTGTTCTATTGTTAGATTTATTTCATACTTTAAAGTCCAAGATTATTTAGTAATGAAAAATTACCAAACTACATAAAACTATAGTTTGGGCTGCTTATCAAATTATGGCATTTTAAATCAGTTTTGGAACTACATATTATTATGAGTCTTTTGAGACTAACCGGTATACAGTCAATCATTTTGAATGGGTTAACTGTATGTCTAGTTGAAAATATGTGTAGATACAAAGCACAGAGGACAATCAGCCCTTTCAACCTATCCCTGGAAAAGAAACTGCCCTCAAGGAATCTTCTTCAAATGAATGAGGAAATGCAGAGGCAAAGGATCTAAAAACCAAGGTAATTAATTCTCTGTAAAAGGTAGAAAAACACTTTCTGGTTGTAATATAACATCAAGTGGGGGAGTGATTCTTGTATGTATTTTGATGTCATCTTTACTTGTGATGATTTTCTAGTTTTAAGTAGTTATAAATCTCAACATTGAATTTTAAGTTTTTGTTCACTCTCTGGAAACAGTATTCTGACCGTCGTCCTTGCTCGTCTCACTCTTGTTGGGTGATTGATTGATCAAATTTAAAAAGCTCAAAAGTAGAATATACAATTTGATCAGGGAAAATGGAGCAGCTCTTTCTGTCATTGTGTTTTTGCATAATCACCCAGCAAAACTGTAAGAGTCGTTGGGTTAAGTAAATGCTAAATTAAGGTAACTCAGACCTAAGTATAAGAACAAAGAAAGGGTCATGCGTTAGTTTACTTCTCTGTCACAGTGGTAAGACAATGACAAAATGCAATTTGAGGAAGAAAGGCTTTATTTCACTTTTACCGTACATAATACTTTATGGAGAAAAGCCAGGGGAGGAACTCCAGGCAGGCATCTGGAAGAGAGAACTGAATCAGACCATGGAGGAACACAACTTATGACTTACCCTCCATGGCTTGTTCCATTTGTTTCCTCTCGTCTATAACTTACGACCACCTGTCCAAGGTGATACTGCTCACAGTGGAACGGGACCTCTTATATAAATCATTAATCAAGAAAATGTCCCATAGACGCCCACAGGCCTATTTTATGGAGGCTACTACTACCCCAGATGACCCTCGTTTCTGTCGTTGACAAAGCATAATTAATGCAAATACATGACGATTGAATTATAACCATTCCTTTCTTGTTTACCGCCACAATTATGTGTCAGTTTCACAATAAACAAACATATCATGACGTTAAAAGTCCACTATTTCTAAAATTCCAACACTAAAAAGTTCAATGCCTTTAAAATATCCATTCTTAACTGTGATCTCCTATAAAATCTAAACTAAGTTACATTGTTTCTTACTGCAAGAAGGAAGAACCTGGACATAAATTCAGTCAAAGTTAAGCAAAAACCAAAGTGAAGCAATTAGCTCCAAATCTTGTGGTCCAGTGCCTTACATCCAGACTCATTCACGCTCTTCTGACCTCCAAAGGTCCTCTGCTCTGTCAGAGTAAACACAGCTCGTCTCCTAGGCTCAGGCCAGCTCTGGACCTCACCTGCTGCTCTTCTTGGTTGTCACCACACAGTTTTGGCACCTCCAACTGTGTCAAGTCTCTACTACAGCTGTGGCTGCACCTTCACCAGTGGCCTACGTTGGCCGCTTTTCAGGAATTCCAACCCTGCCACATGGTGCAAAGCCTCAGCTACTCCCTGAAACCCCTTCAATCCTAGAGTTTCTGCTAGAACTCAGGCTGTGCTTTCTCCAGTGGTAACTCCTGCCCTCCCACAGTGCCAACCCTCAGCAGCTCTCCGTGACCCCATTGATACTACAATTTGATTAACAGCTTGAGATGCAGCTTTGGCCATTTCTGGACCACAGCTTCTGTGTGTTGCACCCTGGACCACAGCTTCTGTGTGCTGTCCCTAAGGAAATGCTGCCCAGAAGACTTGGCCTCAATGATGCTGGTCTCTTATGTGTCACAGCTGCTCTTTAGCCCTAACCAGTCAGCATTGATTGCCTCAGGAAAGCAAAGTTTCCATGTACACAGACTCTTAATCCAAAATATCACACATAAGGTCTTGGTAGTATCTCTGTTTCTTTCCGAAACTTAACAGGTTAAACCTCCATTTCTGCACCTCTCTTTACATTTTTATTTTCCCAACTCCTAAATCATCTCATTAAACTCTAAGCACTAGAGTGGCCACTATCTCCTTCTAGCCAAACTCCTCCAATGGTCCTTTCCCACCTCCACTTCCCCCTGCCTCAAAAAAAACAAAAAACAAAAAAAACAAAACAAAACAAAAAAAAAAAACCACCATATGGACAGGTTCATCACAGCAATATACTATGTGCCTGGTACCAATTTCTATATTAGTTCATTTCTCTGTTGCTGTGAAAAAATACTTAGGAAAAGCAACTTGAGGATGAAATAGTTCATTTGTGGTTGATCTTTTACTAGCACATACAAGACCTGGACTTTAACTCCCTAGTGCTGAGAAAGGTGGCTATAGCTAGACAGAGATAGGATATTTATCCCCTGTCATGCTGGTCTGTGTTGATCCAGTTGGCTAGCACTTGATGTGTACAGGACTTTATTATACCATTTTTCATATTGCCAAAGCTTTCCCCTAGTGACACACTTCTTCTGACATGGCCACACCTGCTCCAGCCAGGCAATAGATGATGCTGACACTATTTAATAAACGGGAAGTTGGGGTGAGCTATGGGTTTGAGAGAATCAGACAAAGACTTCCCTTCTGGACGTACAAAACGTGCGGATCACTGGCTGCCCCTGGCACTCTCCCATAGCAGCAGAAGACAGTGCCGAGAAGAAAGACAGAACGTATCTGCTCACTCAGTCCCCAGACCACTGCCCACTGCCAAGTCCTCTGCCGTTTAACACCTCCCATACTCTGACCTAAGTCATCTATTCAGAACTGTCTGCTCATCCTCATTTTCATCAACCAAAGTATTCCCACAACTCTGGGATGGAGCAGTTCTTCCTTTTGAAACCTCAGCTTCTCTGTACAGTCTTTGAATTTCTCCCAACGACTGAAGTCTTCAAGGACCAGTTTAAGGGTGTCCCAAGCAATAAAAGAAGCTGCGGAAATCTTCCTCACTTGACTGCAATTTTGTTCTGCTAATTAGTTATTGTTGCTTTCTTTAGAATATCTGAACTCTTTGCCTCTTCTTAGAACCATCTCAGCAAATAGGCCCCTTGTAGTTAAGAAATGTTGACTGAATGTACATCCATCCCATTTCTCCCTCAGTAAACAAATACACTTGATTTTTCTTTGGAATATCATTTTTTCTGGCTTTACTGCTACAAATATATTTATTTTTATATGTATGTTTATATATATATACATAATACATACATGCACATTGTGCATGTGATTCGTTCTATTTAGTTGTTTTTTTGTTGTAAGATCACACAACACCACCTGGACTAGACTAGAAATCACTATGTAGCCTTCAGTCACCTGGAACTTGAGATATTTCTGCCTCAGTCTCCTGCGTTTGGAGATATTCCATATTTATTAGTGAAAGGACAAAAAAATTATTAAAAGTCGTTTTAAGAAAATTGAACCAATATAACTTCATTTATGTAGCTAAACAGCTCCCTCACTTTTTCCTACATATTAGTTTATACTACTTTAAAATGTAGTTTTAAAGTAAATCCATCCTTATTTAACTGTCTGGATATTTGGACAATAAATATTTCTAATGTTGAGCGTGTGTGTGTGTGTGTGTGTGTGTGTGTGTGTGTGTAATAAATGCATGTTTGTATGCTTTTAGGATCCACCTGTTGCTTCTCTCTGACACTGGGGTCATAGACAAGCAGAGCCTTGCCAGCCTATTTATGTGGGTGCTGGGCCTCCCAACTCAGGTCTTTAAGTGTTCAGTGCAAATGCTCTATTTACTGAACAATCTCACCAACCCCCTTAAAGTTTGATGGGGACAACAGACCTCTTCGGCATTCTTGTGGCACAATGTGGTTGGAATACTCACCACTCGGTTAGACAGCAGCTATCTAACCTGGGAGGTAAACAGTGAACCAAGTGTTTCTTGCCTAATAGTTTCCTTTGAGACCTAGAAAATACGTGGTTTCTGTCAAGGTGGAGTCAGTTAAAGATAGCTGCTATATGCTGATACCATACATGCTATGTGCTGCTTGCAATCAAAGATTTACTTATTAAAACAGTGTAAAGTTAATTTTCAAATTCAAATTATTCATTTCTCTCCTGCACAGCCAAAATGAAAATAAATAAATAAACAAACAAACAAATAAATAAATCTGGTCTGCATTTGTCAGACCTGTTGAATGAGACCTGGAAAGAATTTCCATTTAAAATGAAGTTTGATCACTGAGATTGCAAAAGTGCTGTGTGGGGGATGATGATACGAGAGAACCATCTGGATACGAGGGCTGTGTCTTTTAGCATCTGTCAGACCCTCTCAGTCTGAGTGCTGACAAACCGGTGACTGTAGCTGAAACTCTTCTTTTTGTTTTTTTGGTTGGTTGCTTTGTTGGAAACCGACTTTCGTTCCTCCCATTGCTGTGTTGATCAGTGCCCACTTGATGCCAGTTGTGGGCTCACAGCCCTTTCACAACGTACTCTGCTCTCTTAAATCGTTCATAAGCAATCTGTCTGATCTAGCCACACATCTTTTCTGGACTCACTTTGGCTATGTGTCAACATTTCATTAACCATGGCAGGATACTTACACCTTTAGACAGAAGAAAGAACGAAGGAAGGGAGGGAAAAAAAGAGAAGAAAACAGCACAGTCCCGTATCTGACATCCAAGAATGAATCGATTCCAAACACCTGTGTGTCAAATAAAGCAGGCAAACTATTCTAAAAAGACACCAACAACCCTGACCAAAATAAGGAGTTCTTCCTAGGAAACAAGGCCAACCTGTGTCCTTTCGTGTGCATGGTTCACACTCACTTCATTAGAGAGCTGAGTGGGAAAGGCCAAGCATGTGCATAGCCCATGAGGAATGCTGCCCTAATCATTTCCAGGGGAAGTCACTGCTCAGAGTCCCCCTGAGGTCTGCTCCACGCTGTGCCTGCTCCTCCACTCTTGTTAATCCACTTTTGAATATCTCATCTGCTCCCAAAGACAAATTCCCCGAGTCAGGGCTGCCAACCTCGTTACAGATTGGCACTTACCAGTACAGATTAGATCATGTTTTCAAAGACTGCCCATTATATTGGTAGTTGAAAAAAATTTCAAGCCCTGCCAGGGACAATTTTCCCTTAATTTAGGAATTCCTATTTCTTCTAACAGCCAGCTGGAAATGAGTAAAATATTACAGCGCTCTCCTTAGTGTTTGGCCTAGAGAAAACACATTCTGTCCAAAATATATATCTTTGGCACTCTCTAGAAGTAAGGAATCTTGGGTAATCTCTATGCAGGCCAACTGTGAGAAATATTATTTTCAACACTTAAATACATGGAATGATTGCTTTTCTTATTTTCAAGAAATTTAAAAATAAACGAAACTTATATTAGGTTTTTTAATCTAACAAATTTTAAATAAAAACTCATTAGAGATAATTTTACTATCTGGTCTTGTGCCGGTAAAACCTTTCGGTGACGTATAACAGTGTTCACAGCTAGAAGAATTTCTTATCCCCTGAGAACTGCTTGTAACTTATACAGATTAATGATTCTTAAGTTCAGTGACAAATTATTGATCATATAATCTAAATGCATACATTGCTATATACTCAAATCCCCCATCTGTTCCAAATAGCTAAGTAATCTAAGGATTGAGAATGAGAGGTAGCTAGCTGATAACCCAAATATCACCTTTATGGCTATACTCAATCCAGAAGGATATAAAAGTCTTATTTTATCCCCATGTCAAAAATAACATGTCACTTCAAGTTGTAGGTGCATTAACAAATGTGAAATGTTTCTGTAACAATAGTTGGCTGATATAGTAGATTTAGTCACAATTTCAATGTATATTTTGAAAGTGCCATAATTAAGGTAAAATAGCATTTCCAGTTCTAGAAATATTTCATTCTGACACCAATATATTTGTGTATTGTATATATTGAGCTCTTTTGTGCCAAGAATCAGACAGCTGCTTTGATACTCTTTAATTCAAGCACTTTCCCCCTTCTTCCTCTTATTGTCCCTCCTAGAAGCATTAGAAATGTTTACAGTGTAAGTTTTCTAGGACCCAGTCAGTTCTTATTACCTGTCATAAGAATGTCGGAAAGGATGTAAGCCATGGGAATATCCAGCCGTACTGTAAGTAACCTGGGGCAATCTACAAAAGTGTAGGCCACATTTCTGTCTATCCTGGGACACATGGGGTCCACGTTTTGAACACACCAAGGTTTAAGATAAGAGAAAGGTTATAAGGTTTGACAATGTACACTTTTAAATTTTTTTAATAAGTTTTTGAAATTTCATGTATTATATTTTGATTATATCCTTCCCTTCCCCATCTGCTGCTAGAAACTTCACTGATGACTTTTGAGAGATGCACTGATGATGGATGTAATGAAAGTCATTTGGAATCTGTTTATTACTTTGTCTCATCAACCACACAATAGTGAAAAAAACTGTACTAGATATGGACGCTGCCTGTGAAGAGAACCTAAGCATCAATCAGAAAATGGTTGGCTATTCTCATGATAGGTATGCCACTATTGTACCAGTAGGCATGGAAATTAGTAAAGAGACATAGGGAGTGGGAACTTCCAAAGATTAGAACTTAGAACACAGTACTACAAAGGGGAATGGGAATAATGAAACAGAAAGGGTTAAATAGGGTGTGGCATAGGGCAGGGTAGAGAAGAGAATACAGGGAGTGATGAGTAACTCTATAGACCTTCTATAGGTATGACAAACTATTACTGCAGAAATTTCCCAAGATACAAGCACAGAGATGCATGAAAAGACTTTAAATAGTTACCCTATAATGAGACAATAATGTCCCAATAGGCATAACAAATAAAAAAAATGATGTCAGGAACGAGTTAACTCAGTTAGAATCGTTGGTGGCTATGAGTTCCCATAGACCATCAGATATTATGAGCTCTTTCCGATGTTCTTGGTAGCCTCAAGAACTTTATGGTAGGACCCCATTGCTGGAGACGCCACACACTTATCTATTAGAACATAAGATATCAAGCTGGTACTGACCTGGAAGCCTCAGTCCTGCTTTCTAGTTCTCAGAATGCTGGAAGGTGCTACACATGCTACCAGTCACACCCAGCTGTGGACCTTGAAAGCTACCATAGAGACCTGCCTGGAGTGATATACATCTTATTTTAAAGGAAGATCAGTTATTGTTGATACCAGGTTGATTGACCATTATTTCTTCCCGTGGTCCTTTTTTAACAAACTAATCACTTTCATACTTCAAAGGAATTAAAGTATTAAGCAAATTTCTCTTATGTTTAATTTTTGGTATGGAGCTGAGGTGTAAATGTAACTGACTTTAGTATTAGAAATTTTCACTGTGTCTCAACAGAAGAAAATATTTATTCTCTTAGAAAAATCTAACGTGGCATTTTCTAAGCATTGCTCAATTATGTCAAAGCATGGAGACTATTTTCTCATGTAACCTGTCTTGATGAATATTAGGTAAAATAAAGTTTGAATCAAGATATTGGAGTTCCTTCTGTAGGGAGAGAAGGGATTCCTAACATCGACTTTCTATGTGCCTTGTTATCTCTGTCAACAAAGAAATGTCCAAAGGCATTTTTAGAATTTTTTCCCTCTTTACACTTACCTGTTACATTTGCTCGAAAGATCACTATTGCAAAGGTAGGATAACATGATTGTGTTTCTTGAACAGAATGAGAATGAAGGATTGAATCATGAACTATTTTGTTGCCAAGGGTCCTTTGGGGTAATATTAAAGTTTGGGAAAGAGATTTTCATAATACACAATAAGGCTCTATGTTAGCAATAATCTTGCACCATTTCCTTGCCAATGTAATCTCAGTAGCAAGGGGTCTGGCGTGACTTGGATTTTTCTGTTATTTTTTTAATGAATTGGATTTGTTATTTTAACAATGTCGCTTTGTTAGAAGTCAAAGGAGTTGCCATGTTTCAAGTATA
Organism: Arvicola amphibius; assembly: GCF_903992535.2. NCBI lineage: Eukaryota > Metazoa > Chordata > Mammalia > Rodentia > Cricetidae > Arvicola > Arvicola amphibius. The sequence continues at coordinate 133,856,164 of NC_052051.1, forward strand.
TTTAAATTTTTTTTCATGATATATCTGAAGATCAAGCTTAATTAGAAAGAAAAATGGGGATAAGAAAGAGAAATTTTTGAATTGAGTCACAGTATGAAGAAACTCCCCACCTACGCTGCCATACTTCTATTGAACAATTTGACATAAACATAACTCAGAAATGTATAAGAATACATAATACATATGGCAAAAATAATCAGACAGGTATAAATGGAGGAATTCAGTGGAAAGAAGCAAATGTTTGGAAACCATGAGGTTGGCCTGTGCTTGGGGAGGAAAGCCTTCTCCAGGAATCTTTCTCCATTTTCTCAGTTGAGTAGCAAAACCTACTACCCCAAACTTCTCCATTCTCCTTAAGGGTCTTTTTTTCTTCACAGAACCTTTTTATATCTGCAAACACAATGTATTTGACTAGTTTCTTACTTACCTTCACTGGCCATAAAAATGCAAGCCCCTAAGGGTGAAATGGCCTTTTTTCTCCTGTGTACTCCTACATCTGAGTATCCAAAAGAGGACTTGGTACATTGTCACCTTTGAGTTTATATTTATTGAATGAATTAATGAAATAGGCTTTATGATTATAAATTTATTGGAGCTTTGAAAAACCAATTATGCATCTATTTAAACAGTATTAGACAACCAGGTACTAATGAACCCATTTGTGTTATTGTTTAATACATAATTTTGTTCATAACTTGTCTATAGATAGGGTAACTGTATGTCCTCGTTTACTCAAGACTGTCCGACTGCATTTTTATAGTCTTAGAATAATTATAAGCATTGCTTTCTTTCACGGAGTCCTGATGGGCAACAAATTGTATGGTCACTGTATCCAAAGACAAACTGTGCCAATGATTGATCGTTAAGGCAAAGGGATGTGACTCATGCTATATAATAAGAATTTTAACAAGAATATTATTTCTGTGTTTTATAGTAAGATAGAAAGATGATCTAGTCTGCTTTCTGTTTTTGTGATAAAACACTATGAACAAAAGCAACTTGGAAGAAGAGGCTTTATCTAGTTTATAAGTCCTGATCATGGTCCATTATTGTGGGGAAGCCATGGCAAGAACTCAAGGTGAATCCAGAGCAGAGACCATGGAGAAACTTAACCGGTTTTCTCTCGTTGGCTTTCTTGGCCTACTTTTAAAAAAAATATTTTACATTCTGGTCTCAGTTTCCCATCCTTCCTCTCTTTCCAGTCCCTCTCCCATCTCCCTCTCTTCTCACCCCCCCCACTCCACTGTTAGGAGTCTAACAACAGGACCAAGCTACACATCTGTAATATACATGCAGAGTACTTGGGTCAGTCCCATGCAGGCTTCCTGGGTGTAGGTTCAGTCTCTGTGAGCCCCTGTGAGCATGAGATAGTTAATTATGTGTATTTTCTTGTGATGTCCTTGACCCTCCTGGCTCTGACAGTTCTTCCTACTTTTCTTCTGCAAGAATCCCCAAGTTCAACCTAATGTTTGGCCGTGGGTTGGATCTGCTTCCATTAGTTGCTGGGTGAAGCCTCGCTGAAGACAACTGGACTAGGCGTGGATCTCTGTATATAGCAGAATATTGTTAGGCATTAATTACTACCTCGACATTTTTCTCCTCAAGTCATGTTTCGTTCTATCCTGGGTCTTTGGGTCATCCAGCCTGTGGGTCCTGGTGCTCCAGGCAGTGTGAGGGGTGGGTTTAATCTCCTGGCATGGATTTTAAGCTAGACTGATCATTGGTTGCGTGCTCCCTCTGTCTCTAGTGTACCTTCACCCCAGCATATCCTATAGGCAGGACAGACTGTGGGTCAAATGTTATGTGACTGGGATAGTTTCCCGTTCCTTCCACTTGAAGTCTTAACTGGTCACAGGAGATGTTCACTTCAGGATACGTATCCAATACTGCTAGGAGTTTTAGCTGGGCTCATCCTCCTAGATTCCTGGGAAATTTCCTTGCACCAGGCTTCTACCTGACTTTGAAATGTTCCCCAGCTTTTCCAGTAGTCTCTTTCAGCGTTCTCTCTCTCCACCCCCACCCCTCAATCTGATCGTTCATGTTCCCATTCCCACCCACCCTCAGTCCACTCATGAAATCTTTTCTATTTCCCCTTACCAGGGAGATCTGCATGTGCCCCCACAAGCCCTCCTTGTTATCTAGTCTCTCTGGGTCTCATGGATTGTAGTATAATTATCATTTATTTTATAGCTAATATCCACTTATGATTGAGTATGCACCATGTTTGTCTTTCTGGGTCTGGATTGCCTCACTTAAGATGAATTTTTTTTTTAGTTCCATCCATTTGCTTTCAAATTTCCTGTTGTTCTTGTTTTTTTTTTTTTTTTAACAGCTAAGTAAAACTCCATTGTGTAATTGTAAACCTTTTCTTTATGCATTCCTTGGTTGGGAAACATCACATACAATCTCTAAACAACACTGCCTTGACATAGGAGACAGCCTGGCGCTGTGTTGGCTAGTGTTGGGACTGCATGGTACAAGGTTTTCAGAAAGGGTAATACCAGTTTGTTTTGTCTCAAAGGAAACCGTGTCTTTGTAACATACAATATTAAATATTAAACAACTGGCATAAAGTGAATGAAACCACCTGGTTCCCCCTGCATTTAGTAATCTGTTTTTAATTCCATGCATTAGTCACTGTGTTTTGTTAATAAAGGGCATTAAATACAATACCAGGTCAGCCAGTATAAATATCTCATTTGTTTTATTTTCAGTATATGATCCAGAACATAATGGTTAATCAATAAGTGTTTTTTAAAACCTCAATTAATGGGGGCATTCAGAGACACTCAAGCAGAGAATAATTTTTAAGACAGTTTGACACAATTTTTGCCAGACTGTTTCAGTGTTCCTGGAGAATCATTAATTAATAATACAAGTCTTTTTTTTTTTATCCAGCTTCAACTCCGGAAAACTGCTGAATAGCAGTAGCAATGATAATAGATTATATAGATGTTTTACTTCCATCATAGGCTAGAACTTAAACTATTGCTGAGATCAACGGCAATAACTTGCTTAGCACAATGGGGAAATAATAAGTCCCAGATAAATTAGTTATTAGGGGCAATACTGAAATCAAAGTCTCTTAATTCCACTGCCAAAATTATTTTGGCTCTCTCTTTTAATGCCTGTCTGTTTTTAATCACAGTGATGTCATTTGAGAAAATACCAATTACTTAGTTTTGTCTTCTGTAAAGAGTGAAAAAGTGTAGAAGACTTTCTGGGATCCCAACTGTCTCTCTTCAAATATTTGCTCTTTTCTCATATGAGCGATAAAATTTTTACCAAACTGTACTTTATGAAGAAAATAATTATTACTGCTAGACTTTTTGTTTCATCATTGAAGTTTTCTAGTGGGAATAAAATTCTAGAAGTGTTAAATACTTAATTTAATAAAGTTTATTTTATTAGTTTCAATAGCAGACTTAATACTGCTTACTTAAACAAATTTCAGAATTTCCATCATTCCTTGGGTACTGTATTGGTTTTTAAGTTGTGCTCAATCATTACAAAACAAACAACTAGAACTGCAACTAAAGTTTTCTTTTTCTTATTCCAGTATTCCTGAAACTGAAATTAGCCATTATCAGCTAATTCTCTGTTGTCATCTTTAGTTATTTTGGTTTTGTTAGTGATTCTGGGGGAGAAAAGATGTGTTACTTCCGTTCACTCACATCTTTTGTAATCTTATGAGGTGGAAGGATTAGGCTGGGTCAGTGAGATTTCCAGGCTTTTTCAGGAGAAATGATTAAGGACGGCTGAAGCCCTCTTCTGTCTCATCAAATGGAACCTTTCCACCCTAGAGGTGTTCTAACCCTTTCACTTTCTAAAAGATCCCAGTTGCCCTGAAACTCTACAGAAATATTAGGAATAGAGTTCAGAAAACCTTTCCATGTATTCTTATCCCATAGATAACCGGTTTAGTTACTTTTGCCTCTTTAAACAACATCTTTCCTGGAAGTCACAGAGGAAGCAGAGTTTGTGGCAGGCTTGTGTCACAAGCAGGAGGACCTGGTTTGAGCTCCAATGCCCACCACCCATAATCCCAGTGCCGGGTAGTACAGACAGAAGGCTCGCTGGGGCTACCCAGCCAGCCAGTCTTGCCTAATCAGCAAACTCTAGCCAATGAGAGATCTCCCCTCAAAGGAGGTAGATGGTGTTTTTGGGGATGACATCTGAGGTCCTCCCCTGGGTTAAACACACATGCACACAAGAAAATAAATAACACATAATCAAAAATGTGTATATTTTATAAAAACCTCTATACACCATTTTTAGTGATACTACATTTGTGCCTATATGCTTTAAATCATTATTATTACACAAATTGAATACACATAGTTGGGACAATATGAAAACCTAAATTTTATTTAAACTCATTTTTTTACTTATATCTGACTTCCATTTTCTTTAATCTATTTGAGGTCCACCTCCCCATTCCCTCCCTTTCAATTTTTCCCCTATCCTACCTCACTGTTACCTCCTAAATTCACGGTTTACTTTTTTAAACCTACTGAATTCACTTAGTGCTGCCAAGTGAGCATGGCTGTATGACCTCTACATACATGGGTCATGAGTAACTCTTTACATAGAAAATGATATATTAAAGAGATAATCCTTGGATAAGCACAATCATATTCCCCTTACATATAATTTTCATATTTTAAGATAACTGTATTTTCTCAATCATTTCAATATAGTGACTTGAAATTCAGACAGGGAAAACAGCAAAATAACTCAGACACCCTTTCTCCCCCAGTGCTCCATCACCTGCGGCAAAGGGATGCAGTCCCGTGTCATCCAGTGCATGCATAAGATCACAGGGAGACATGGCAATGAATGCTTTTCTTCAGAGAAACCTGCAGCGTACCGGCCGTGCCACCTTCAGCCCTGTAATGAGAAGATAAATGTAAACACAATAACATCGCCAAGACTGGGTAAGCCCCTCACAGAGTGGGTGGCTGTCAGAAACATAGAAATCCCTTAGGCCTTTTATTTCCTTAAAGCTCAGCAACTGTGCTATTTAACTTGGTTCTAAGTTGGGTCTCTTTTAATATACTTAGTCCAGATGATCAGAGATGGGTTTTTGTTTTGTTTTCTGTTTTCACTTTATTTATTTATTCACTTATTTTTTATTTCATTTTACATTTGAATCACAGTTCTCCCTCACACCCCTCCTTTCACCCCCTCACCTCCCACTCCAGCCCACCCCTCATCCACTCCTCCCTTGGGAAGTCAAGGGAGCAAAGGCTGGCACATTAAGTTGAGGCAGGACCAAGCCCCTCGTCCCTGCATTAAGGCAGAGCCTATGGGCTCTATATGACTCAGCAGGTAAAGGTACCAACTGCTGAGCCTCACATCTGAATTAGATAACCAGAGAGGAGTTTTTAAACGTTTCATAAAGACTCCTTTCCTTCCGTGAAGTATTTAACTCAAAGCTAAGTCTAGGAAGTACTGGCGGCACACTACCTGACGTCAACTTTTTTTTTTTTTTACAATTTTTATTGATTTGTATTGAGCTCTACATTTTTATCTGTTTCCCTCCCTGTTTCTCCCCTCCCCTTAAATCCTCTTCCAAGATCCTCATGCTCCCAATTTACTCAGGAAAGCTTGTCTTTTTCTACTTCTCATGTAGATTAGATTTATGTATGTCTATCTTACGGTCTTCATTGTTGTCTAGGTTCTCTGTGATTGTGATTTGTAGGCTGGTTTTCTTTGCATTATGTTTAAAAACCACTTATGAGTGAGTAGATGTGATAATTGTCTTTCTGGGTCTGGGATATCTCACTCAAAATGAGGTTCTCTAGCTCCATCCATTTTCTTGCTAAATTCAAGATGTTATTTTTTCTGCTGTGTAGTACTCCATTGTGTAAATGTACCACATTTTCCTTATCCATTCTTTGGTCAAAGGGTATTTAGGTTGTTTCCAGGTTCTGGCTATGACAGACAATGCTGCTATGAGCATAGTTGAGCACATATCCTTGTGGCACAATTGAGCATCCTTTGGATATATACCCAAAAGTGGTATTACTGAGGTCAACTTTTTAATGTTGCAGCATAATTTAAGCTTCAGTCTAGTCTCACACTATCAACTATGATGATGTCTGTGGGAAGGGAAAGTTTTGGATAAGCCTTAAATTTCTCCATGGCCAGTGCCCTCCTTTTTGTCTTGGATGCAAATTTTTTTAAGATAGGCAGCATAAAAGCAGTTTCCTGTTTAAAAAAAAAAACAAGCATCTGAGTCTACACAACAAAATGTGAGGTACTTTTATTGTCTTTGAGGATAGAAGTATAAATTTACAAGCCCTGGCCATATTTTAACATGATATTTAACATAATGCTTTTTGTGTTTTTTAAAATTTATTTTTAAATTAACATAAAAAGTGACAGGTTTCTTGAAATTTTCATTCATACTTAGTTCTGGTTGACCTACCTCCTCCTTATCTATTTGTAGTGATGGGGTGTGGGCTGTGTTCCCGCCACCCGGCTCCTGGCCACCGGCTAGCTTATGCCCCAAAATAACAACACACAAACTGTATTCTTTTAAATACTGCCTGGCCCATTATTTTCTGCCTCTTACTCACATCTTGACTAACCCATATCTAATAATCTATGTAACACCACGAGCAGTGTCTTACCAGGAAATATTCAGCATGTCTGACCTGGCAGCTGGCTTCATCGCATCTCTCTCCCTGAGTAGAGGCATGGCAGTCTCTCTCACTTAGGAGTGGCGTGGCATCTGACTAAGCCATCTACCTCACTTCCTTCTTCCTGTTCTGTCTACTCCACCCACCTAAGGGCTGGCCAAGGCAGTTTCTTTATTAAGGAATGAAATCAACACAAACAGAAGATTCTCCCACATCATCTATTTCTCTGCTGCCAACACCCACTGCACTCTTCGTCCCCATGGCCACTGGTACCCACTGTACCCTCCATTCCCACGGTCACTGGTACCCACCATACCCTTCATCTCCATGACCACCAGTTCCCACTATACCCTTTATCCTCACAGCCACTGGTACCCACTGTACCATTCATCTCCATGACCACCAGTTCCTACCGTATCCTTTATCCTCACAGCCACTGGTACCCACCATACTCTTCATCCCCAGTGTTTCTCTTTCCACTTTCATACCACATGTGCTCTGTTACCCTCCCCATCCCACTCCCTTACAGCCTCTCTTGTTCTTATTTCATGGGCCACATTCCTGGCCTCTACTCACACTTCACTAACAGAAATACACACACACACACACACACACACACACAGCAATTAGAAACTAGGAACCACATTTGAGAGAGAACATACAATATTGGTTACTGACAATCTTTTGTTACTTATATTTTAATGTCATGAAATATTTTTGTAGCTAGTCTGAGTTCTTTTATATAATCTAATTTATAATCAAGAAGTGTGCCTTCTTGATTATATATGCAGGTAGCCTATATTTGCATGGAAAAATCTTAATGACTGATTTATCCTTTATATCTGTGGCAATTAGTACTTTTAACATCGCTTCTACCTGGCAACCAGTGGATTAGGTTTTTTCACCTGTGTGTATAACTTCTGGGAGACCTATTTAAATAATAGACAAATAAAAGGGGGCAATTTATCATACGTACTTTTATACTGTCAACACAACATTCAAAGAAATGGGTCAGCTTGTTTTTTTATGGAAACACAACAATTCTTTTTGAGTCGAATAATTAATGTTTTTTTGAAATAATTAGTTAAAATAGAATAACTTTAATCAAGACAAAAATTAAACAGTTCTAGGACAGGTGCCTCAAATGCATGCTTTCAATAAAACACAACCCTTTTCTATCAACCACATGGACTCTGTGACATATAATTTAGGAGAAAATCATGGAATAAAGGGAGGGGATTTACTAAAATTAGATAGTTTTTACTTGTTAGTCTTTGAAGGGTGTGTTGGTTTCCCTTTATTGCTGCAGTAAATATTCTAACCAAAGGTGAGTTGGGGAATAAAGGGGCCATTTATATCTCTGTCAATCGTGGCCGAGGGGAAGTATGGCAGCTGACGGTAAGTTCAGTCAGTCATACTTTATGGATACAGAGGGAGCAGAGAGAGAGAAAGTGAAGCCAAACTGTAGAATCTCAAACCTGGTCCCAGTGTCTTACTTCCTTCACCAAGGCTCCATGGCTTCAATATTCTAGATCCTTCCCATGCAGCACCAACAATTAGAGATAAGAGTGTTCAAATCAATGAGTCAATGGAGGACATTTCTCATTCAAACCGTAAGAAAGATGTACCTTAAAACACAAGTACCATGATTGGGAACTTTAAGTTTTATAAAGTCAGATAATGAACTGAATTTGAACACAAAAGAAGAAAAACTGCTGCAAAAGGAATCTCACCGTGGATGCTGGGACACTCTTTACTCTGTCACCGAAGCCAGATCTTCAGTACAGAATTGTCTAGCTCACATCTTGCGCCCTAGCACTGGTGATAAACCCCTGCAGAGCTCTGTCGCTAGTGAAAACCAGCGTCTATTCTTAAAAGGCCAGGACTCCCTCTCCACAGAGTCCGTTTTCCTCCTTGCCATCTGGAAAAGTAGAACGTACAGTAAACCTGGGCACATTTTCATTTTGCTGTTTCTTTGTAGTTGCATTCGCAGAAATAGTTATTAATATGATTCCATATTGGTAAGTATATTGTCAGGTGGGATGGGACATGCCTCTCTTCTCAGCACTTGGGAGGACCAGGAGGCAAGACGCTCAACAACCCAAGGCCATCTTTGGTTACATACGGAACTACAGAACAATATGAGCTACCGAGTGATACTGCTTCAAAGAAACAAAAGATTACTTGAATACATGTAGCTACAGAAGGGAAGAGAGAATTCTTTTTTTTCATTTTAATCCTAACTTCTAAAATCTTTGGATTAAAAGTTTAAATGACATGGTTGCAGACAATTATAATCTCAACACTCAGACTGAAACCAGAGAGTTTACATACCAAGACCCTATTTAAATAATACATACAGGGGCTGGAGAGATGGATCTGTGGTTAGGAGTGCTTGTAGATCTTGCAGGTGCCCCAGGTTTGATCCCCAGCACCCACACTGTGGCTCACAACTATCTGTAACTACAGTTCCAGGGGATCTGATGCCCTCTTTTTTATCAGGTCAGGTAACAGCTCATGGTACACATCCATATTTGCAGACAAAATACATACATACATACATACATATATATATATATATATATATATTATAAAATAAATAAGTCTTTAAAATGTAAATAATATGTAGATCTACAATAGATATGCTGGTTAATCTCAGTCATCAGCTTGAGATCTACAATCACATGGGAAGCAAGCCTCATGGCATCCATGATGGAAATTATTTTGACTACGTTATTTGAAGCAGAGAGATTCACCCACTGTGGGTAGCACCAATCCCTAGGATGGAATCTTGGACTATATGAAAAGGAGACAGTAAGGTGAGCACAAGCGTCTGTCCCTATCTGCTTCTTGGCCTTGAGCCCACACTGTTTCCGTTGGAATATTTTTGATCACAGCAACAGGAAGAACAACTAGCACAGGTGATCAACACACGCAACTGGAACTTAAAAGCTCTGCTGCACAGTGACTGTGAGCAATCTGTTTGCCGTAAGCTTCAACTGTCCCCAGCTGAGAGCATTATATACTCACCCTACCGGGTGGGTAGTCTTTGTCTTCTATGTTCTGTCAGGCAAGATACACAGGTTAAAAAAACTGAGACAAATTAATCCACAAAAATTAGTAAAAGTTGTTCCTACTAATGGCACCTATGAGCCTTCCCAGGGTTAATTCACCTTGTTCTGTTTCCCAGCTGCCCTGACCTTCAAGTGCCTGGGAGACCAGTGGCCAGTGTACTGCAGAGTGATCCGGGAGAAGAACCTGTGCCAGGACATGCGGTGGTACCAGCGCTGCTGTGAGACCTGCAGGGACTTCTATGCCCAGAAGCTGCAACAGAAGAGTTGACCTCTGGCGGGCTGGCCCACTGGCTCGTAGCTTTTTGCTATTACATTATTTATAAATACACACACACTAGCATGTTTTTCAGATCAAATATTATCAGATTACATATAATTTAATCAAATTAATTTATTTGCCTGCCAAACATCTAATGTGGTGTTTGTTTTTGGTTATTCAAACATCTTGATTTTTTACTATAAGGTTTCATAAATAATTTTATATGAATTGAATAAGTTGGGTCTAGTACACTAATAAAAAATGATAATTTTTTTTCATTTAGGGCTGTCTGAAAGGTGCTATTTTCTCTCCACCAATACCATTAAGTTATCCAGTGTGTACACTACCTTGGCATGATAGCTTAGCTATATATGCAGAAAATGACCTATTTTCTTGTGTCCTGCTGCAGAACCTGCCCATTTTCTGTAATCCACAGGAGATGTGTAAACAGAACAAACCTCACAGTCTTGAACAATCTAAGAGAATGTATTCTGAACTTGATTCAGATTTAGAGGCAAGTATAAGAGATCGTCTACTGTAATGATACTTTTATGCTAATAGTGGAAAAGTCAAGACAGAGACTTGGATCATGTTCGCGAACATGCACTTGAACACAAGTATTGTGACCATGAAGCACTGTAATGATGTACACTGAATCACCATTGCACTGTTGGTGTGGGTGTTGAGAAACTGTGACAGAAGTGGCAGCATCTTACAGAAACCTGTCTTATTTTAACATGCCATTAGAGGGTAGCTTTTTAAAAATATTTCAAATTAAAAAAAAAACATTGGTCCACCTACATCCTTACACCCGTAGAAGATGTATTGATGAGTAGACTACTAGACTCACGAATCATGTGAGCGAAGGTAGTGAATATTTGTTCTTCTTTTCCCTAGGAATAAGAAAAAGGAAATGAGATTCAAATAATATTTTGATAGTTCCGTTGTGTTTTTCCCTTAAAAATAAAAATTATAACTCTCTGAAACATTCAAAAGATAGCTTAATTTTTTTCTTGTAATAAAATGTACATGATTCACACGGTTCTTTAGTTTTTTTGGTTTTTTTTTTTCCTAGTAAAATATGTGAAACTTCCTGTGGGGAGAGAGTTCTTCACAGGCTGTCCACATCTCCACGCTTGGCAGGAAGAGGTGCTATTTGCCTCTGTTCTGAAGAAATCTACTGCAGGAAGCAGGCAGAGTGGCCCATAGGGAGACAGAGGGTCTCTTTTCTGGAGCAAGAAGAACGTGTGTGTATTTGAGTCATTAACTGTTCATGTTCCCTAAAATTGAGGTCCCTTTTACAGTGCAGCCCACTACATGTTCAGAAATCAGCTGACCCTCTCTATATTACTGTTGATACAAACAAAAACAAACAAACAAACAAAAACAACACAGTTCTCATCTTAAAGGAGATAAGAGATAGCTTATTCCAGATCCACATATGGATGGCGAAGGCCTAGGAATACAGATTTCAGTTACCTTAAATTTCATGATCTAATGCAGAAGCGGTTTCATGAAGATTTTAGTTTCACAAAGAAAGTGACAGGATGCAAAATCAACTTATAGAAGCCTTAGCCTGAGTAGCAGATCATGGGAACACTGCCATTCATAATAGCCTCAAAAAATACATAGGAATAAACCCAACCAAGTGGGTAAAAAACCTCTCCAATGAAAACTTAAAATCTCTAAAGAAAGAGATTGGAGGAGACACTAGAAACAGAAAGACCTCTCACCCTTCTGGAGTGTCGGGATGAAGACAGTGAAAACGACCATTCTACCAATAAAAATCTACAGATTCATTCATACCCTAATCAAAATCCCCAAGGCATCCTTTACATTAACCATAAAGTTCATATAGAACCGAAAGTCTCCAGACAGCCAAAGTCACATTGATCAAAAAGAGCAATGCTGGAGGGATTACTGTCACAGATTTCAAGATGTATTGCAGAGCTAAAGTAATAAAAACAGCATGATACTGGAACAGAAGCAAGCTTGTAGAACAGAACAAAGTAGAAGACCTAAACATGAATACACGTAACTACAGTCACCGCATATTTGACAAAATACGCCACAAATACTCACTAGAAAATAGCAGCTTCAAGACACGATACTGGAAAAACTGGGTGGCTGCAGGTAGAAGAATGGAATGAGACTCTTGTCAGTCATCCTGCACAAAACCAATTCAAGTGGAGCAAAGACTTCAATGTGAAACCTGAAACACCAAATGATGTTCAAAACTAGCATCAAAATTATATTATTCTACATTTACTTAAAATTACATAGTGTGTGTGTGTGTGTGTGTGTGTGTGTGTGTGTGTGTGTTGTGGATTCCCAGAAATGTGAGCCTATTTCCACCTTGTCTGAAGGTCAAAGAGTGTCAGCTTGCTCAGTTGTTGTCATTTAACTCTGACCAAAGGTCAGGGAGTTGAAACTTAATTCTATTGCTTCAAGGCTATTGTCTGTTTCTACCTCAAACTAAGGTCCCACCTAGATTTAGATCAGAGAGTTCTGCTCTCTCTCAAGGTTAGTGTCAGCAGGTGTGGCTAATATCCAGGTCTTGTATCTTAGGTGTATAAAAGTAGATCCGTCTCTACCTCAAGCAAAAGTCTAAGGATTCAACTAAGTTCATACTCCCTTAGGGAGATAGCAGTGGATTCCACGCAGAGAATGGTTTGCCTACAGAATGTTTTGGTCTAGGGTGTGCATGTTACTTGTCTTCTTCTAGCAACAGAATGTTTAACTAAGAATGTAGCCTGCAACCTACCAGTGGTCTGGTCATTTCCTTGTATCATGTTAATGAGGTTTTTTTTTTTTTTTTTTTTTTATCTTACTCTTGTCTTTTGGGGTTGGGGTATTTTAAGCAAATGGAAATTAATTACGGTGATTTCAGTATTCACTGGAACTCACTCCTGGTACTATCCTATATTTTCTGTTTTATTATTTTCACTTGGGTCTTCGTTCTCTTTATTACTTTTCTAATCCCCATGCCCCTACCCTTTGTTAAAGCTAGTCTCCAACAGTGTGTGTGTGTATGTGTGTGTGTGTGCATTCTATATGAAGTCATGTCACCTCCACCCTGGTGCTTCCCCTAAAAGTCATAAACTGCCTAACAAAAAGTCCCAGTGCCAGGGCCGGAGAGAGATGGTTCAGCGGGTAAGAGCACTGCTGCTCTTGCAGAGGACCAACAGTTGGATCTCAGCATCCATATGTAGCTCACGATGGTCTGTAACCCCAGTTCTAGGGATATTGCCCCAGAGGCACCACAAGCCATACAGGCCAAACACTTAGACACGTAAAATAAAAATAAACAGTTCTAAAGAAAAAAAAATAGCTAGGCTTGGGAAACCTACTTTTAAGTTATTGATATGTGAAGTACAAGAGACTCCCAAACAATACAGGCTCCTGGCATGACCCTTGGCTCCTTCCCAAAAATTAGAGTTAATATCCCATTGCTGAATAGAGTACATACTTAGACGTCTATGACAAAGGGTTGGAAGAATTGAGTTGGATCGAACCTAGAAGTGTTTTCCCTAGGGACTAGCTCTCACCATTATGGAAGGAGGTAGGAGAGCTGCGAACGAAGAACAGCAACCAATAGTGTTGCCGAGCTGTAATGCTTACAAACCGCAATGACCAGAACAACGAAATGTCCCAAAAGGTACAACCATGACATTCGTATCCTAGGGAAACCTATGGACTATCTAAGTGCAGTGTATGACCATACAAAAGGAGGACTTCATGTCTGCTAGTGTAAACCTATTCCACCACCGATGGCTGATGAGATGCCACACACAGACCCTAAATGAGAACCTACTCTTGCCCCTTTCCTAACTACATTCCAAATACCCAACCTTCTGCCCACAGAGACATGTAGTGGCCATGTCTTATCAAAGAAGTTTGTTTCAGTAGCAGATGCACACCGCTGCAGGCATCCACAACTGGTCTAATGCAGGGAACAACTGACCAAGGGGTGACCGATCATCACTGATAATCTTCAAAGCAACTCTATGCCTAGGGTTCAGAGCTGATGATGAGAGAGGAGACAGAAAGATTGTAAGACCCAGAGGACCTGAATGTCTCCTATGTATTATACAGAAGCTGCACCCAAAAATATGATCAATATGACGATCTAAACCAGACTATCACCGTGCCAACACTCGTTGCCATGCCAGTGTGGATGGGGAAATATCACAAGGCCCCATTCCTAAAGGAAAAGCTACAGGAAGTTAATGATTGCTGAGAGAAAGAGAATCAGTCTTCTCCAGAGACAAGATGCTCCCTAATAGGTTATTCAATCCCAAGAGATCAGTCCTAAACACATAGACTTAGGGGCAATGGTTAGGGAACGCAGCAGGTTGTAGTTAAAAATTTGTGTGTGTATAAAATCCTAAGATTGGAGGCGTGAATTTAAGAGGGGTTGGAGGAATGGGAAGGAGGGGAGTAAATGTGGGATGGAGTGATATAAATATGGTACCCATATGGAAAATCCTAAAAAATAAATTAGAAATAAAATTTTCTCCAACAAATAAATTAATCCATTATTTTTACAATTCAGCCTTACATGAGTTCTCGGGACTGGGGAAGGCAGATTCTTTGCCAGATATTGTCTGAATAGCATCAAGTCCAAGTGTTTCCTAGAATTCCCATGAAGCGGCAAAGATTGGAAATAACCAAAAATAGTCCTTTTATAATTACTCAATTTTAATACAAAGGGAGATAAGGGAACTCACAGAACCAAGGGTCCAACGGAGCAGAAGGAGAGCGCAGGCGAGCGCCAAGAACGGGGCCGCCTTCCGGCCCCCAATCCTATTTAAAGGGAATGCTCCCCCGCTGGAGCAGCCACGCCCCTGAACGCAGGGATTGGGCCTGCTGCCCCAACATTCCCAATCCCCTCTATACTCCTCATGAGCTGGGCCTTCACCTTGTGTTCCAAGCTCTCCCCAGGATGGCCTACTATGTTCTGCTTACAGTTATAAACCCTTGCATCTTCCTAGGCAAACCAATTCCAAAGGCCTGAGATGAGGTTGATCACAGCAACCTCACATTTGCCACCAATTTTCTGCTAATTACTTGTTCTGTGACTGTCATAAAATATCAGACTCCACAACAAGGAAGAAAGAGTTTATTTTGGTTCACAGTTTGAGGGTACAGATCACTATGAAGAGAATATCAATGGCAGATGGGAGTTCGAGGCATTTGATCAGACTGAACTGGTTGTCAGGAAGCAGAGAGAGACAAATAACGGTGCTCAGTTAATTTTCTTCTTTGCAGTCACTCGAGGGTAAGAGTGCCTGGAATGCCTCACCTCAGTCAAGAGTGGATCTTCCTTTAGTAACTGAATCTAGATCATATCTCACAAGTGTCCTCAAGGGATTGTCTCCTATGAGATTCTGAAGACTGTCAAATTAGCAGTCAATATTAGCCATCACAAGAGACGTTTTAAATAAAATTATGAAATACATTATCAAGCAGACGAAGGTGAAAATAAAGTTTCAAAGGAGGGAAAGTCATATTTGTTAAGGAGACTGTAAGGATTTTCTGGAAGGTTCGGTGTCACCTGTGACTCAGTTGATTCAGAGGTATGCAAGAGGTAAGAAAAAGAAGGGAACTCTTGGATGCAAGCAGATGTGTCAGGTTAGGGTGACGATGGTGTGAAGAATCAGTAG
The DNA here is from genome assembly GCF_903992535.2 of Arvicola amphibius. Lineage (NCBI taxonomy): Eukaryota > Metazoa > Chordata > Mammalia > Rodentia > Cricetidae > Arvicola > Arvicola amphibius. Next base: position 133,871,810 of record NC_052051.1, read on the forward strand.
GTGGGGAGGGGATAATTTTCTTGTCCACACCATATAGGTTTCAAGAATAGTGGTAAGAAATGCTAAGTGGTGGGTTTCAGGGTAAAGACAGAATGTGAGGAAAGACTAAATCAGCAAACGACGAGACAGCACACAAACCTCCAGTGCATAGAGCAATGCAGAGAAACCCGGAAGAAGCCTAAGGAGCACCGAATCCTCATTTCACCTAAGTCATATTTTGGCTAAGGGAAGGGTCTAATCAAATCTATTTGGATGTAAGTTCTGTGGCTCCGCTTGCCAACACAGAGAGCCAAAGGCAAGTTACGCTCTTCTCAAAGATGTGTATTTTCCCCCAAGGACTACTCTCGGAAGAGCGGTCTGAGAAACACTTGCTCATTAGATGTGTTTTGGCAGCAGCCAGGCTGTATCAAGCACACGATAAGCACATAATAAACTTGGTTCTTGAAACATTAGTGGCTTGATTGTTTTGTTATTAACTCTTGTTGTTAGTGCCTCTTGCTTTCTCTAGAAAATATAGCTATAACTATACAGAAGTTATATCAGTCATTATAAACTTCATGTACAAAGTATTCGTGTAGAAAATGTCAACTTCTTAATTAAATTTATGACTCTAAGTGGGTCAGGTTTTTGTCAAATCACATACTCTCATAATTTTTTTTTTTTGCATAAAGAAGGTAAGTGCTCTCCAGTGTCTTGCTTGATTTAAGAACATCCTTATTCTTGTAAGCTATATGACACCCTTCTGAAATCTATTCCTGAAACATTCCACATGTAACCACACTGCCTCTGGAAGAGACGCCTTCCTGGTACATTAGAAGGGTTCTTAGAGCTGGTGAAAAAAAACAAACAATTGTAGTCTGTTAGAAGCCATTGATACATCTACCCTTAACCAGTCTTGCAAGAGGGAATGCTGCTCTCTCTAGATGAAACCCCATCCTTTCTAGGTGGGGGAGTAGGCCATTTAGAGTGTCCTGTGCATAGAGAGCATACTTATATTAAATTCATCAGCTGCTGGCTAACCAGGCAGGCCATAAAGTCACCCTGACCTGTCAGGGACCATTTTCCTAAGGATAGATTTGTCAGGGAACATCATCCTGACAGGGATAGCAGAGGTCATTGTCCTAAGGATGTTTACAGAGAACCCACCCCTCATCCCACTATCTTGAGAGCTATCCGTTAACGGAACCCACCCCTTACTCCAATGCTAATGGATCACATCTGTTAAGGGAACCCACCCCTTACTCCAATGTTAATGAATCACATGCTTCAGCTTACACCAGGTGCTGGCTGATGACCTCCAGTTACCCCGGCAGAGTTCCTGCCTACCTACCTCCACCCCATTCAAGGGTATATAAGCTGTAACTTTCACCCCAATAAATGGAGACCTTGACAATAGAATCTTGCTTGGTCTCCTTCCTCTTTTACAGCTCATGTCTTGCAGGTTAGCGCCCCTTCAGAGGACCCTGAATAGCTGACCCTGCCAAGCGGGGGTTACAGTGGCGCCTGAACAGGGACCCTGAAGTACGGCCAACTAATCGGACGACGAGGCGCAGTCCCGGGACGAAGGAAAATAAGGTCCTGACCAGCTGTGATACTCGGACAGGTCTGCAGGACGGAGGTAGGCGCAGGTTCGTTGTCGTCTATAGGACATGGGACAATCGCTTTCAAAGGAAGAGAAATTCATATGGGAATTTCAACAGTCACTTAGGGAAAGAGGAGTAAGAGTTAAAAAGAGAGATTTAGCTGAATTCTTTTGTTTTATAGATGAAAAATGCCCTTGGTTAGTTTTAACAGGCCCAGAGATACATCCCAAAATTTGGGACAAGGTGGGCAAAGATCTTAGTAAGATGATTAAAGGAGGTGATTCTGTGCCAGAAATTGTTTTTAGTTACTGGTCCCTGATCAGGGACGTCATAAATAGTCCAGAAAAAGGAGGGGATGGTTCCCATCTCCTAACGATAGTCACTGAATTCTTAGAGGCATCCCGCCCGTCATCTTGTAAAAATGAAGAGGGTGGGTGTTCTTCCCCCTGTCCTTCGGTTGTTATTAGTATCCCCGAGGACTCCTCCCCAGGACCTATTAAATCTAAACAGCTCCCCAAAAAGAGACCGTGCCCGCTGAAGATGAGATCCAAAAGCCGCCTAAAAGCATTTATCCATCGCTGGTCGCTTTTAAAAATGAAATCAAACCCGGCCTGCAGGACTCGGATCGCTGGATTCAAAGTTCAGAGGAGCCTTTGGATTCAGGGTCCGAAAATGAGTTAGAGGTAGAAGCGGCTAGTTATGAGAAAGGAAGGTATGGTAGAGGGGATAAAGCCCCCCGTGTCTTTCTTAGTCAGCCAAAAAGGACTCCGCGGCCAACGCCTTATGTTCTGACTGCCCCCGATAGCATGCCTTTGCCCACTCCCTTGATTCAGGAATTACTTAATACAAAAGCTGCCCTTAAGGCGCAAATAGGAGGTCTCAAACAAGTGCTTGCATTACAACATGAGCTCTCAGACCTTTCTGTTCAGATTCAGGATTTACAGTTTATTATGGGAAAGGGCACGACTTTAGACAAACGGGCAAACTCTAAACTTAATCGTAAAATGGCTTATCCAGTCCTGACCCGGTCACGAGCCAGGCAAGTGGAAGAGGCTGCTGAGTCTCAGCCTGATACCACAGAAACCCCCCCAGGGCTAGAGCCAAGGCAAGAGGGCAATTATGAGCAAGATCAGATGGCCTCTGATTCGGAGGAAGAGCCTGAACAAAATGAATATGAAACTTTCCGGCCCATATATAAAAAATTAAAAATTAAACATATTAAAGATCTTCACTCTGCTGTTAAAAATTATGGGATGAATGCACCTTTTACTTTTTCTATATTGGAGGGATTGGCAGGAGAAGGATTTATGCTGCCCATAGAATGGAGCAGGGTGGTCCAGTCAGTATTGAATAGAGGACAATACCTGACTTGGAAGTCTGAGTTTCTCGATAGGGCTGAAGCCCTTGCAAACGAAAATAGAAGGAACCCATTAAGTCAGACTGCCTCCTGGACAGCTGATAAAATTGCTGGTAAAGGCAAGTTTGCAGATGAAGACAAGCAAAAAGGACTGTCCACTGGGATACTTTCCCAGACGGCACAGGCTGCTTTGGCAGCTTGGAGGGCAGTTCCCTCCACTGGCGCCACTACCACCCCGCTCACTAAAATCATCCAGGGACCTCAGGAACCATATGCTCAGTTTATGGGTCGGCTCCAAGAAACAGCAGAAAGAATCTTGGGGCCAGAGGAAATGGAAGGGACCTTGGTCAAACAGCTGGCCTTTGAGAATGCCAATACTGCATGTAAAGCTGCATTAAGGGGAAAAATGAGGAACATTGATGTTTCTGGTATGATTAAGGTGTGCAATGAGGTAGACAATTTTGGTCACCAGCTATCAAAGTCAATCAGCCTGGCCATCGGCGCAGTATTTCAGGGACAAAGGGGACACTCTTGCCCCGGAGGGAAGACATGTTTCACCTGTGGTCAACTGGGACACTTTGCGAGAGAATGCCCCTCTCGATCAATAGTTGAGAATAACCAAAATTGTCCTGAGGATAGAGGGGGTGGCCCTCCAGGACCCTGCCCCCGATGTAGGCGGGGCAAACATTGGGCAAGGTATTGCGAATCCAAGACTGATAATATGGGCAACTCCCTAACCCCTGTCTCAGCTACTGCGGTTCAGGGAAACGGGAGAGGGGCCCCGATCGGGGGCCCTTACTCACCAATTCTGTACCAGCCAGCTCATGCAAGGGGAACGACCCAACGTCAAAACCCCTTTACAGGGCCACCCCAGGGAGCGCAGGATTGGACTTGTGCCCCTCCTCCACCCGGATTATAACCCCTGAGGATGGGACCACGATTGTAGAGACTGGGCTGTATGGACCTCCTCCTCCTGGCATGTTCTATCTTATTATAGGGCGAGCTTCATGCTCCCTAAAGGGGCTTTCTGTTACTCCCTCTGTGGTTGATGCTGATTATGAAGGAGAAATTAAATTGCTTGCCACTGCTACTGAAGGCCCCTTAACTCTTAGAGCTGGACATCGCATAGCACAAGCCCTGCCATTACCTATGATGGGACAATTCCCCTGCCAAGGAAACAAACGTGGTGCCTCGAGCCCCGGCTCTTCTGACATATATTGGGTACAACAGCTTTCTGATACCCGACCTATGATGACTTTATGGCTAGATAATAAACAATTCCAGGGTCTTTTAGACACAGGTGCGGATGCCACTGTACTATCATCCAGGTACTGGCCTAAAGCATGGCCTGTAGATTCCACTGCCACCCACTTACAAGGTATAGGACAAACCCAGAATACTTTAAAAAGTTCTAAGTTATTAACCTGGAAAGACAAAGAGGGTAATTCAGGCACCATTCAGCCTTTTATACTCCCAGGTCTCCCAGTTAACCTCTGGGGAAGGGACATCTTAAAACAAATGGGAGTTATTATGCTTAGTCCTAATGAAATTGTCACTAAACAGATGCTTAAAATGGGATTCCTCCCTGGTAAAGGATTAGGAAAGAAAGAACAAGGACTTACAGACCCTATTGCTACTGGCCAACACCAAGGTACGTTAGGCTTAGGCGTGGACCTTTTTTCCTAAGGGCCACTGATCCTCCTGCACTCCAGGCTGATAAGATATCTTGGAGGTCTAATGACCCAGTCTGGATAGACCAGTGGTCCATGCCTCAGGAAAAGGTTCAGGCTGTCCTGCAGTTGGTGCAGGAACAATTAGAGCAGGGACATCTTGAGCCCTCCACATCCCCATGGAACACCCCTATATTTGTCATTAAAAAGAAAAATGGGGACTGGAGACTATTACAGGACTTAAGGGAAGTTAATAAGACCATGCTACCCATGGGAGCTTTACAGCCTGGCCTGCCATCACCAGTTGCTATTCCCAAAGATTTTCACAAGATTGTTATCGACATAAAAAACTGCTTTTTTTCTATACCCCTTCACCCGGCAGATTGTAAGCGATTTGCGTTTTCCATCCCAATTACTAATCATGTTGGCCCAAACCCTCGGTTTCAGTGGCGAGTCTTACCACAGGGCATGGCCAACTCGCCCACCCTATGCCAGCGTTTTGTGGCACAATCTGTGGATCCCATAAGGTTACTTTACCCCTCTGCGTACCTCATCCACTACATGGATGACTTGTTAATAGCTGCAGACAAGGCTGATATGGCACAAAAAATAGCTCAGGATTTAGTCTTGGCTTTACAATATAGGGGCTTTATTATATCCCCAGAAAAAATTCAGACTTGCTATCCCTTTTTGTTTTTGGGGTTTCAATTGGAACCAACCTTAGTTCGCACCTCAAAAATCCATATAAAAAGAACGAGTTTACGTTGCCTGAATGATTTTCAAAAACTTTTAGGTGATATTAATTGGTTACGCCCTTATTTGCGACTCACAACAGGAGATTTAAAACCTTTATTTAATATATTACAAGGAGATCCTGACCCTAGTTCCCCTAGGAGCCTTACATTAGAGGCAGAAGCCGCACTTATAAGGGTAGAAGAAGCTATCTCCCAGCAAGGCTCAGGATATTTTGATCCTGAAAAAATCCTTTATCTCTTGTCATTTGCCACTGATTATATGCCATCAGGGCTCCTGTGGCAAGAGGAGCAGCTGCTTCTTTGGATACATGCACCTGCTACCTCATCCAAGGTTTTGCCCTCCTATCCTTTTTTAGTGAATCAGGTTCTGTTCTCAGGTATCAAGACTGCGGTTCGATACTTTGGCCGTGACCCAGATGTTATTGTTACCCCATATTCGGGAGATCAGATAGCCTGGCTACAACAAAGACATGATGAATGGGCTGTGCTACTTGCTGGGTTTCGGGGAAAGTTTGATACCCACATGCCAGGAAACAGGCTTATCCAATTTCTTAATATTACACCTTTTACATTTTTAAAGAATACACGCTTGCAGCCCATTCCAAATGCCTTACTTGTGTTTATAGATGGCTCAAAAAATGGAAAAGCTTCATATGTTATTAATGATAAGGCCTACTCTATTGATACCCCATACAGATCTGCCCAGATGGTAGAATTATATGCAGCTTTCACCATATTCCAATTGATCCGCCACCAAGAATTTAATTTGTTCTCTGATAGCCAATATGTTGTGAGGGCTATTCAGGTTCTCGAAATGGTTCCTACCATTCAGCCTTCAACACCTACGTTTCAATTGTTCTCCAAAATTCAAAGATTAATTAGAGACCGTTCATATTTGTTTTTTGTGGGCCATATTCGAGCACATTCTGGTTTGCCTGGACCTTTGACACGAGGAAATGAATTGGCGGACAAGAGCACTCGTTTAGTTGCCTCAGTCTCTGTACAGGATCCTGTACAGGAGGCTCAGGCTGCTCACTTACTCCATCATCTTAATGCCTCAACCTTGCGTCTTAGATTTGGTATAACTAGAGAACAAGCCAGACAAATTGTTAAAAATTGCAAGAATTGTGTGACCTTTTTACCTGAACCTCATCTGGGAGTCAACCCTCGGGGTCTGATCCAAGGGGAACTATGGCAAATGGATGTTACTCATGTCCCCTCCTTTGGTAAACTTAAATATGTTCATGTTACTATTGATACTTATAGTGGCTTCCTGTATGCATCTGCTCAGACGGGGGAAGCAACTAAACAGGTCATTGCTCACTTATTTCTTGCATTTTCTGCTATGGGACATCCCCAAATGCTTAAGACTGACAATGGACCTGGCTATACTAGCCAAAAATTTAAACAATTCTGTGCCCAGTTAAATATAAAACATCGTACTGGTATTCCCTAAAATCCACAAGGCCAGGGCATTGTTGAACGTGCCAATCAGACTCTTAAGCATACCATCTCTAAGTTAATGACACAAGAGACTCTTTACCCCATAAAAGGCAATGCCAAGACAATATTGGCTCATGCTCTCTTTGTGCTCAATTTTCTAACTTTGGACAATCAAGGGCAGTCCGCTGCGGACAGATTGTGGCACCCTTCTACCCAATCTACTTATGCACAAGCCCTATGGAAGGACCCCCTGTTGGGAGTCTGGGCTGGCCCTGACCCTGTGCTTATTTGGGGAAAAGGCCATGCATGTATTTATGATACCAAGGCTCAAAATGCCAGGTGGCTCCCTGAGCGTTTGATAAAATTGTATAATCCAACCAGGGAAAGTAAACCCTGAGAAAATTTCCTCTTGCTGGCAGAAATCTTGAAACCACCTTGTCTATGGCTCCTTCTAATTTGGACCCACCATATCGGAGTGACGACACCCCTGTATCAACTTTTCAATTTTACCTGGCAGGTCATAAATGAAGCAGGTGACACTGCTAACTCCTCTTCCACCATAGCCGCAACTCCTGATTGGGGCCCTCTAGAGGTAGATCTCTGCAAACTGGCTCTGGGAGGCCATACAGATTGGGGAGTGGCCGATAAGTTTCTCCCTTTAACTCAGGCTCCAGAAGATTCATGTCATACCACGGAGCCTGGCTGTGCCAACAAACTTAGTAGGACCTCCCTTGCCCTTACACCAATATATGTTTGCCCTGGGGCCTCCCACAGAAATCGCTCCCTGGCCTCCAAATGTGGATATAGCTCTGATTATTTCTGTGCCTCATGGGGCTGTGAAACTACTGGGGATACATATTGGAATCCCTCTTCTTCCTGGGATTATATTCAAGTAAAGAGAAAAGATCCAGCCCCAAAACTATCTGCTCAATGTGTATCTGACAGCCAATCTAGGGGCTGGTGTAACCCCTTGGTAATTTCCTTTACAGAAGCAGGAAAAAAATTTGACTGGGCCAGCTCTAGAGGGGTAGAATGGGGGCTCCGTCTCTATAAGGCCGGAAGGGATTTTGGGGTGACTTTTAAAATAAAGTTACTAAGAACGGTCCCCCAATCCTCCGTTACCGCAGTAGGCCCCAATAAGGCATTACATTCTCTGGCTAGTGGGCAACCTAGTCGTCCATCTCACAAACAACCCCCAACCAATGGTTCCTCTGTAACAGCCCCTCCTTTTCAACCCACCTTACCCCAAGGACTTCCCTCTTCTGCTGATCTTATTCTATCTATGGTCAATGCTTCTATAACTGCTTTACATGCCATTAATAATTCCCTATATGAGGAATGCTGGGTTTGCTTTTCACCAAAGCCCCCCTTTTATGAAGGTGTGGCTGCCTTTGGCTCCCCCCATCTAACTAATGATACAAAGCATTTAAGGTGGCATCCTGTCGACGGTGAAGGTATTACGATAGGCCAGGTCTCTGGCATAGGACTATGCCTTAGGGGACCAGCTTTACGCTTTCCCCAACCATTGCAGTATACCTGCAATCAGACATTTATTGTTAATATCTCTTTTTCTTATATTTCTGCACCTGAAGAACTTTATTTTGCTTGTGCCTCGGGCCTCACCACTTATATAATTACCAATAACTTTTTGATCAATAGAGATTATTGTGTGCTTGTGCGGCTGGTGCCTCGCCTGACGATACATGAGTCAGAGGATCTCCTCCACTTTTGGAAACAGGGCACTACTATGCCCCGAAACAAGAGAGAACCTATTACAGCCATCACTTTAGCTATTATTTTGGGATTAGGAGCCACAGGTGCAGGAACAGGGATAGCCTCTCTTATCACCTCCCAACAGCAATATGCCCAACTCAGTTTGGCGGTGGACAGAGACATCCAGGAATTACAAAAGGGCCTGGAGAACCTAAAGGACTCATTAGTCTCTCTGTCAGAGGTGGTTCTGCAGAATAGACGAGGCCTTGATCTTGTTTTTCTTAAAGAAGGGGGACTTTGTGTCGCCCTTAAAGAAGAATGTTGCTTTTATTCAGATAAAACAGGCCTAGTACAGGATAGCATACAAAAGGTAAAAAACAGTTTAGAAGAAAGAAAAAGAAACAGAGAAAAACAGGAATCTTGGTATCAAAACTGGTTTTCTACCTCCCCCTGGTTATCCACACTCTTGCCCAGTTTGTTGGGCCCTCTTTTGGGACTATTATTGCTTTTATCCTTTGGCCCATGGGCCTTTTCAAAACTAACCCGCTTTATTAAGACCCAGGTTGACGAAATAACAAAAGATTCCGTTGCTGTTCATTATCATCGCCTAAATACTCGTGGCTCCACGGAGGACCTCAGAACTTCAGAGACAGAACGACCTGCAGCTGCTCTTCAATTCTCTACCCTTGTTACAGACCCCAAACCCGTTAGACCTTGGAATCCCTGGAAAAAAATTTTTGGCAAGCAGCACTCGTAATCTTATGTTGGAGTAGGCACTTAGGAAGGAGTTTATACCATAGGCCAGACTAAACGGTGAATACTGGGTTTGGAAGGTACCCTTTCTTCTTGTCCAGAGATGGAGTCATTGGTGTCCAAATTACATCTTTTATACCTTTTGGTTTAGAAGCTCCTCGCAGTCTTTTCATTAATACCCACGCAGAGGCCCAATGACGGGAATATTGTGGAGCCCTCCCCTGAACAGCACATCATACAGAGGCCGTACAGGCCGGCTCAACATGGCATGATGTCAGGGGATGAGAATTGCCCTCCACATAGCCTAAGACAGGGACCCTGCAGTCAAAGACCTGCTTACTTTGGTCTTGCTAGATACCTTTTTGAGGAGCTTCAAGGACGGGCATCTGATGGCGGGACCGCCCCCAACCTAAGACAGGGCCCTGGGAACCCTATGACGGGTAATGGGGAGAAAAACCTGGTCCCCACTCGACCTAAGACAAAAACCTGGTCCCCACTCGACCTAAGACAAGAGCCCTCATCACAGGCCATCATTAAGGGCCAAATAATAATTAATACTGCCCATAAGACACCCCTCTGTTCCCAGGAGAGGATAGGAGACTCTACCACTCAAGAGGAGGGTCCTCCTTGTCCCAGTCCCTTCTCCTATAGGTCTGACTATGTGGTTAGATTCTGACCAGTGCTATCCACTTAGTAGCTGCCTTCCTTAATAAAAGGAAGGGGGATTTGTCAGGGACCATTTTCCTAAGGATAGATTTGTCAGGGAACATCATCCTGACAGGGATAGCAGAGGTCATTGTCCTAAGGATGTTTACAGAGAACCCACCCCTCATCCCACTATCTTGAGAGCTATCCGTTAACGGAACCCACCCCTTACTCCAATGCTAATGGATCACATCTGTTAAGGGAACCCACCCCTTACTCCAATGTTAATGAATCACATGCTTCAGCTTACACCAGGTGCTGGCTGATGACCTCCAGTTACCCCGGCAGAGTTCCTGCCTACCTACCTCCACCCCATTCAAGGGTATATAAGCTGTAACTTTCACCCCAATAAATGGAGACCTTGACAATAGAATCTTGCTTGGTCTCCTTCCTCTTTTACAGCTCATGTCTTGCAGGTTAGCGCCCCTTCAGAGGACCCTGAATAGCTGACCCTGCCAAGCGGGGGTTACACTGACCTTGGCTGTCTTAACAACAGATGGGTTCACTTACAACACAGCCCATCCTACGAATTCAGCAGCCTGGTTACCCTCCGGTTCCAAATGTGCCCTGGGGTCATCGAATTTCACAGGTATTGATATAGTTAGGGGTAGAATCAAAGGACCCTGGATATTGAGGGGTCACGTCAGTCTGTTTCTTACTGCAACAATCCACAAGACACATGCCTGCTATTTTCACACTTAGAACAAGCTGCCAAACTCAAACCAGTTAAGTCTACTTGAGCTTGAGATTGGGATTCAAAACCTGAGGAGGAATGAGATCGGGCTTATCACAAGAGGATGAGTAAGTAGGGCCCGGGCCAGAGCAGCTGCTGTAATGCAATAATACAGAAAACAAACTCAGTGGATCTCCTCCCGGTGATTGTGCTAAGCTGCAAATGATGGGCTTTAATATACAAAGATTATGACTGTGGCAGCTTTAATATACAAAATAGCCTTGGAGGACTCTGAATGGGGGGGGCGATATTAAGTGCAACCCATATCTAATTTTCTCGTTTTATTAATTTGAATCGATGAACCCTTTTAATGCAATTTAAGCATCGTGTGTGTGTGTGTGTGTGTGTGTGTGTATGTGTGTGTGTGTGTGTTGTAAGGTAGGAAGGAGGGCCCTTTGCTGCTTTGTTGTTTTGTTCCTGTGGACTGACGTGGCCTTTAGAGAGTGGCTTTTGTGTGCAGCCAGGAGACCTGGTTTCAAATGCCAGCCGGAGCATCTTCAGGCTCATTAATAATGGAGGCGTCTGACAGGGCCAGCTTCGCTTGCTTTGTTTCCGCAGCAGATGAAAGGGGACATGGACCTTTCTGTTTTGCCCAATAACAACCATCCTGACAAATTCCTGCAGCTTGACGTGAAGTCTTTAATGAGGAACTCGACCCTTCTGCAGGCTAGCCTCGCGAGATTTCCCGGTGGAAATTTTCCTGCTGCACAACACTGGCAAAACCTTGTCTACTCCCAGGTAAGATCTAAGGACAGAGGAATACAGGTTTGGAGCTTGTTTCTTTCTCACTATATGAAATGTTCTCATTCGTGTGAAGGAGGCTTGGGGTGGGGGTATACATAGAAGCTGCTTTTCCTCCCCACCCCTTCCTGTAAGCTCTGCATAAAGATGTGCAAACTCTCCCACCGTTTCATTCCCCTCCAGTCCCCGCTTCTCAGCTTGTCTTCGTTTCAGATTTGCGTAGGTCTCTTTTACTCCTTCCCTCCAGAACATTTCAGGCTGTTTTTAAATAAGATTCGGGGAAAGATGCTAAACTCTCTCTGTCGCTGTGATCTATGCCTAAAATATCAAATGCTTGCAGCACAAGGGTGTATCTGCCTCTGAGAAAGCCTGAGACATGCCTCAGGGAAAGCCTGGCCACACTCCATCTTGGAAAGGAAGTGGCTCTCGGCTTAGATGCGCTTCTTCCACAGGTGTCCGCATGGAGCAGCCATAGGAATAAGCACGCTAACGCAGATCTCGTGGCTCTGGTTCTTTCACAAAAGAATGCAGCTGCTGGGTTCCGTCTGCTGAGATCAACACAAAGGCCCCTGCTGAGGCTAATCAAACAGGGATAATCTTGATTTAAGGCGGAGAAACTAATGGCGTTGGGGGTTACTACAGGTAGAAAGAGGAAAGGGCGTTTCGTTTCAGAAACGATGTGTCTGACCTACCAGCCCCTGTAAGTCCTTAAATCCTTTGGAGAGTTCAAATTCCCTGTACGGAAAGGTGTTTGCTTAAAAAAACAAAACAAAACAACAACAACAACAAAAAAAAACAGTCGCTTCTTGTGAGTCCTGGTGTGGGCAGGAGCATATGCCATGAGTTCATTCAGAGTCGGATGATTACGTAAATTGCCTCTACTTTATAAAGGGTTCCGTTTATTTCCATTATAAATCTTATTTCCATTATAAGTCAATCTGTTATAACGACTGAATATTGTTGTTGTTTATTTTTAATTTTTGCCTACAACTTTTGTAATCCCCAAAGCCTTGTGGCTTTCTATACACACCCATTTATCACTGTTTTGTGTTTTGCTTGATTAAATGAAATAAATTTCCTCCTTTATTTCATTTTTTACATCACAGAACAAAAAAATTAAAATTATTTCAGAAAATCTTGCCCCTCCACCTCCACCTCCCAATAGGTGTTTTTTTTTCTGGGTTGTGACACAGCAATCCTGCAGCATCTTTTGTTCGGTGCTCTAGTTGCTCTACTGCCTCCATTTGGAATTTCACAACTAAAGCTCAAAACCTGAGGAAATGCAAATTCCTAACAAGCAACTTTTTAGATAGGCCCTTTTGGCCTAAATAATTATTCCAAGAACAAAGAGGTATGCTTCTGCAGATGTATCTTTGATAAACTTCATATAAATTAGCTTTTTTTTTAACCCTGAAATAAAATGACAAGTAGTTTAGGGAAGGCTAATTTACTACCGAAGTAATGGATAATGGGAAGGAATGGTAGACAAGTATGTTCTGGAAATTAGGTAGGTGTGCTTCGAACAATGAGCAATGACACTTGGTCTTCACAGTCATCAGTAAGCTGCTCGAGTGGATCTAAAAAAGTAGATAAATATGAAGAAATGGGAGCATGAAATTTTGAAATTTTCAGAATGATACTTAAAAATCTTCAGAAATATACCAAGACGGTTGAATGTGGTGTTAAGCATGTCCGAAGAGGGAGTTATCAAATATTTCTTAATTAAATTCCTCACTGGGTGGTGGTTTAAGCAAATAGATTATGCAAACATGGTTGCCATGTGTGAAATTCTCAAACTTTTTTTGTAATTAAAAATTTAGGTTTGATCCACAGGAAGGAATTTTGGTATCCAGTATGATCTCCTGAAAAATTAATACAACCCTCATTTTCATTTCTTAGGAAGTGAGAACAGAAGCTGGCTGCTGGTGGTGCAGGCCTGTAATCCCAGCACTCAGGTGGCAGAGACAGGTGGATCTTTGTGAGTTCGAGGCCAGCCTGGTCTACAAGAGCTAGCTCCAGGACAGCTTAGGGCTGTTTTACATGGAGAAATCCTGTCTCAAAAGACAAAACAAATCAAAAGACAAAACAAACAATGAAAACAATTGATGCATAAGGAAAAGTCAGTGGAGTCTGGTTTCTGTGACAGTGTAAGACGTAGAAACAGAAACACCTGGCTGTAGTTCAGCTGATGGGAGTCCTGGTTCGTATCCCGAGCACAGCAGAAAACACGGACGGTGCGCCCCTATAATCTCAGAACTCAGTTGGCAAGATCAAGAGCATCAGGAATTTAGGGTTGGGGTTATATAAAGAGTCGGAGGCCAACCCGGGCTACCTGCAATTTTCTCTCCATTTTGGTTTTTTTGTTGTTGTGATGTTTGCCTGTGTTTTTTTATTTATTTAAAAAAAAAAGAAAAAATAGTATTGAATTTTGAAAAATAACAGATGATATTGTTACTTCCAATGTTGTTCGGTTTGGTGTTAAGGCAGGATTTCATGTAGCCTAGGCTGGCCTCAAGTTCAGTCTGTGGTCAAAGATGATGTGGTAAACCTGTGATGAATCCTCCTTCTTCATGCCCTGAGGGTTGAAATGACAGGTGTGTGCTACAATACCTGGTTATTGAAGTTCTGTGTATCAAATCCAAGGTTTGTGCATGCTAGACAAACATTCTACCAATGTGCGAGCAAGCGTGCTTACACACACACAGACACACACACACACACACACACACACACACACACACCTTTTCAAATTAAGTGATAAAGTGTTTAAAGGCATCGCGTTGGGAGTTGTTTTTTCCTGGTGAGCAGCTGAAGTTCTTGGTCTGTTCACGCGAGCTTTGCTTCTTCCTGATTCCTTTCACGTTGGTTTCAGAGCCCTGGGCTTCTCAGAGGAGATCTGTGAGCTGGAGTGGAAAAGCTACTGGTGAGAACGGAGCCTCCTTATTTCTAGACAAGCTCATTCACGGGTCTCATGTCTTAATCTGCATTCTTCACCGCTTTTCTGTCCCACACCACTGTTTTCTGCTAAATATCAACATTCCATGTGTGCCTTTCTTTGTGTTCATTTATGATCATGCATGGGTATATCTGCTTGTATATATGTGGGTGTTTATTCTATGTAGGTATGTGTGCATTTGTGTGTATGTGTGTGCTTGCATGTATGTAGGTGTATGTCCATGCGCTTATGAGTTTATGTGTGTATATCTGTGCCTGTATATAAATGTGCATGTGTGTGTATGTTTGTACATGTGCTCTGTGTATGTGTGTAAAGTGCGGGTGTGTGTGTGCATTTGTGCTTCAGCCTGTCATGTAACACTACATCTTACGCTTGCTGTGTCGCCATTTAACATATTCCCATGGTTTTTATTGAAAACGTAGTCTAAATGATTACAGAATTTGTATTTGGGATGTGTTTTTGATGGTTTTTGATTATTCACTCAGTTGTGTGTGTACTTTCCTTTAGAATCACTCACACTATCAATGTTTTGAAAATGTTCAGAAAATAGAGTGTTTCTAACTGTGGATGTCAGTTGATTGGAATTGTTGATTTTGTTGTACAAATTGTCTTATCTTTGGGAACCTTTTGTATGAATATATGTAATTTTAATGATTACTTTAAATTTTATTATAATAATTTTGTAGCATATATAAATTTTATGGTTATTATTATACTTTGCTGATGATGTTACTTTTATTCAAAATCATTGTAGCTGTCAAAGCTTCTTGACTTAACGTCTATTTTGTTTGATATATTATATTGTAATTATATATATATTATTGTCTGTAGTGGTTAGCTATGTTGTGTCATAGAAACAAACATACTCAAATCTAGTAATGCAATAAGGAATTAACACATCTGCACCCTTGAGATGTTGATGCTATGCACATCCTGAGAAGGTTACCTTAAAGGAAAATTCACATTCTTTTTCTGGAGGTTCTTTCTACAATATCAGAATCTGCATTATGTCTGCAGACCAAGAAGACAGAAAGGAAGACACAAATTCTCTTGGGGAGGTTAGTAGCCAAGCTTGAGTTTCAACCCAATTGTTGTGTGTCGTTGAAGAGGAAATGGATTTGTCGTGTGTCTAGCCAGGTGCTACTTCATTTTCATCTTTTAAAACAGATACTGTGTTTAAGTTACATACATCAAATATATAATAATAATCTAGTATATGTGTGTATATATACATACAGATATACTTGCACACCCCACACAACTGACAGCTGAGATCGTCTTTCAGAGAGAAGAGTCTGCCTCATCACCACACTTAGGAGCAGGTTCTGCAAGCCATCCTAATCCTACAAATTCCCCTTTAAAGAGACTGGATTATTATCCTACACTAATTTCTTCCTTTCTGAGCAGGGGAGAAGTCATATTCCAAACTCCTGTAATCTCTCCGGGAGTGCTTGTGCAGACTCCTTCCCTGGAGGTGAGGCGGGAACCCTTCATCTCTCTGTGAGAACCCTGTACCCTCCCTCTGCACAGCCCCATGCTCCAGGCTCTTGGGATGGTCTCAGGGCTTACTTCCACTCTTATTCATAGGGATTTAGAGACATGTGCTTATTATCGTTTTCCCAATCTTGGATCTGTTGTTTTGGTAGTTATTCTCGGTTTTTATGTCTAAATGACTGGAAATGCAGATGCTAGGGTTGGCCCAGAATACCCACGTGATTTGATTTTATTTTAAAGACTCTAGTTCTCATCTTCTAATGTCTTCAATTTATTTCCTATGTAATTTATTGAGCAATTTGTTGATATAATTCTCTTTGTTTAGCCTCAGACAGTTCTTCTTGACATAAAATGCCCCTACAGGTCCTTTAAAGCGTGGGGCTCAAACCGGCCTTTGGAGCTTGCTTTCCTGTTTCCACTTCTCCAATTTCTGGCTTACTGGCTGCCAATCTTGAGGTGTATAAAACTAGGCCTTCAACATAATCTTTGTCTTCAGTTACTTCATACAGCTGAGACATTTTCCTCATCTTCCTATTTTTTTTTTCTTTTTTGGTAAGTAGTTTTACATCTCAGTAATTGGGGTCTGCAGTTATTATACTGGGAAGTGCCACACCTTAGGACCCTCCTTGCACACTTTAACCATCTTCCTGAAGTCCCTGACTCCGCTCATAAACAAATGTTCTGACAAGGATATATGACTGTACATTTTCAGACTTGCCCCAAGTTAGTGATGATTATCTCTCAAATTACCAGAGTAACATTTATACCGAATGATTTCCACTGCTGAGTAACTGTCTTCAGGCTTCCGATATTAGAGGGCTGGGGATATGGTCTGGATGGTGAAGTGCCCACTATGCAAACTTGATGCTCTGGATTCATCTCTCTAGCATTCACATGAAAAGCTGGGTTTAGGGGCATGTTCCCATAATTCCAGTGCTTGGATGAGGTGGTGCTGGGACTGATGGATCCCTGGAGCTTCCAAGCAGCCAGTACAGTTGGATCAGTGAGCTCACTAAAGGACCTTGTCTTCTTGTCTCAGGGCTGCAGAGATGACTCAGGTTAAGAGCACTGGTTGTTCTTCCAGAGGTCCTGAGTTCAATTCCCAAAAACCACATGGTAGCTCATCTGCAATGAGATCTGGTGCCCTCTTCTGGTGTAAAAGCATATATGCAGGCAGAACACTGTATACCTAATAAATAAGTCTTTTTTTCTTTTTTAAAGACCTTGTCTCAAAAATTATGGAGCAGGGTGGTTCAGGAAGATACCCTATGTCAACCCCTGGTGTCCACTCATGCACACAAGAGAACTAGAATGTATTCGCACAAGTCCATGTACACCAAGAAACATGTACATACACTACACACAAAACAAGTAAGAATAAGACTTCGAGTATTTCTTCCCAGATCTGGGGTGTTGTAGCAGTGGGACACAACTACCACTTTCCAGCAGCTCTTCGGCATTGGAGAGGGAGGTAACCGTTCACCACTGTGACAGGTGGCAAAACGGCAGTGTTTGCCAACCATGAGAAGTCCTAGGAACAGCGGATGGACTGCAGGGAATGGGGGGCATGCTTCTTTTCCAAGCAGTGGCAACGGTTTCCAATTGTTCATTGAAGTTCCTACCATCTCAAATAGCTCAGATCCTGGTCTAGAGTGTCGAACAAAGAACGACAGAAATCATATGGAAGAGTTTAAGAACAGCTTGGATCCGATCTCAAATCACTTCTGCTACACTTTCTTGGTTTTCAAAAGCCTGGCTCCAAACTAATTTCAGAGCAGATGAAAGATGCTGGACCCTGTGTGTGCTCAAGCAAGGAAAGCCAACTGGTTGTACCTAGTCAGTCACCATGCCTGTGCATATCCACCTCCTGGGTTTTATGCTCTTTCATGTCTCCTATTTCCTCAGTACTTAAAGTTGAGGCATTAAATACTGAATAATTGAATTTGCATTTTGATGTCGGATCTGCCCGTCTCACTCTCTGAAATAGAAAATTAAGCCTACTTCTGTTTAGTATGCTTACTTCCAACTTACTCTGTGTGTCCTTGAGGTGACCTCCATTTTATACCCTCATCCTCTTAGACCTTGGTCAACTTGCCTTTATTGTTTCTTACTGCCCTGGTAATTTGGAGATAAATAATTTTTTCTAATTTCAACAACATCTCTATCTTTCCCCTGCAATTGGTTCTTAGTTTCTTGATTAACAACACCTATGCCAAACTTTTTACCTTCTCGTTCTTTAGTTTACTTTAAACTCAAATTATCTTATTTCCATCTCATCAATTTCTGTTTATTTTCCAAAATCTGTTTGTCTCAGTCTCCCTGCCTACCTCCAGTTTCACTCCCTCTTGCTGTATGATTTTAGAGGTTTCTTATTCTAACGGTCTGTCTGCTGTTAACCTTTAGCGTTTGTTTGCCTGAATATGTCTTCTAGTTCCTTTTTCATTAAGTGGTATTTTACTTGCATGTAAAAGTATTAGGATTAAAATAAGTGATCAAAGTTTGGCTTAATAGCGAGAGTCTAGTTAAATTTTGAACTTCAAATGAGTAGTTCAAATGGAATTTATTTTATAGTTCACTTTGTTAAAATCATAGAAATGCTACTGAATTTTCTTCTCAGTATTTCACGTAAGGTGCAACATGCGAAGCTGGACTTTGTATATGCTCTTTATTTTCTTAAATCTATTTGGAAAAAAAAATAGTAAAATACAAATGAACCACAAATATATATATATATATATATATATATATATATACTGCTGTTTGAATCTAGAGATTCACTCTTGCTAGGTAAGCATTTTGCCATTGAACTATATATCCAGCCCCAGAATTAGTAAGGGGTGGGACCCAAGCTCTCCAGTAATCTTAACGTGCTCAGTGCCTGAATCATGTTCCCAGTAATCCTATCAATTTCTTTTTGTGTTGTTTAATTAATATGTAAATTATAAAATATAACTTATTTCTTCACATTAGTAACAAAGCATGATAGTAAGTTTTCCTTGGTGTGTCCTTCAGAGATAAGAATGCTGTGCAGATCAGAGACAAAGAGCATATTTCAGGAAAATATTTAAAAATTTTCAAGGATATGGCCTAGAAAGAAGACTTAAAGTCTGCTTTAGAATAAACCTCTGACTGTTTTTGATACCTTCACATATTCGTTCCTCTAAACTTATATCCATTTTTATAGTGTATATAGACTTTCTTGAGCCACACATTTTATTTCCCTCATCTATGAAACCTTCCTGACTGCATGCAATGAGCAGTCTTGCAAGAAAAGAACCTAACAAAGAAAGTTCGTGTATGTCAGAAGAGTTATCCTGCTTCAGATATGATCAAAGCCATCCAGGCTTGAAGAAAACAATAGAGTTATAATTGTGTTAAGCTCCAATAACCTTATTTTCCTGTCAGATTGCTCTTATTTAATTTAAACCCACATTTCCACATCTGCTCGCCTTTGAGATAAATGCTAAGATAAGAAGGTTTATTAATTTATTCTACAGCTTAACATTATGGACTATAGATTGACTTTTAGCAGGCCAAAACCAAATTAAAGTAAAAAAAGGGTCTCCAAATTGATCTCTAAGAATATGAAAAATGCCTTTATTAAGAACGTCAAGGAAGGGACTGGAGAGATGACTCAGCGGTTAAGCTTGCTTTCTGCTCTTTCAGTGGACCCAGGCTGGATTCCCAGCATCCACCATGTCAGGCTCACATGTGATACACATACATACATGCAGACACTAATATATACAAAATAAAAACAAAACAAATAAATCTTTTTATTAAAAATCATGGAAAGTCAATGGCCAAGAGAATACAAATAGTTTTATCTAGATTATTTTTTCTCCTTACTTACTTACTTACTTACTTTTTTCAGAAGGGCACATCATACAATGCCAGTCTATAATTTTAGTTTATATAAATACATATTCAATCCATGTCCTAAAAGATCCTGAGGCCATTGATATATGGCCGGTGGTTCTCATACAGGTGACTCAAAAGGATGTGATTCCTATTGGTGTATCTCCAAAGTTCTTATGTCCAGTCCCCAATATCACACACACACACACACACACACACACACACACAGACAAATACACATACATTTGAGAGTTTGTGGGAAAAGCACGTGCATTTATCATGTGTGTCCTTTTCTATGTTTCAATATCAATTTTTTTTAATTTCTGAAAGTGAAGAATTAATTACTCTAGTGGACAGTTGGTCAATAGGCACTTTGGGGGTGAATGATGTTAAATGGACTCAGTTGCTCTATGACTTTTCCTGGATCCAGGAAGATGTGAGCAAATCTTTCCACTCAGAGAGGGTACTGATAACAGACGGAAGAAATGATCCCATCCAAGTCTAGCTTAGTGGAACAATTAGTCTATTACAGTAACTTCTCAAAGGCAACTGTAGCCCTGAAACAGCCAATCCAGCGTGGGCAAGGACTCAAAACCTGCACGCCCAAGTGTCCTACTTGTGCCGGAATACAGGAGCTCCACTGAAAAGTCTTCTATATTCTAGCAAGTATTTGTTGCTTTTATAGCCTTGGGAAGGTGCCTTGTGAATCTTGTGACCCTTGGACCTTCCTGGGAATTTAAAGGGTCTTGAGTTTCCCCGAGCCTGGTAAAGTGTGTGATCCACTCCTCAGGTTTAACAAAACTCCTCTTTGTCTAGCATGGAGTGCTTCAGCTTGGGAGAAGAAACTATGTAGAACCTCTCCTCAAAAGTCTCTGAGACAGGATCCAAAGGCATGTTTATAAAAAGCCAAGACATTTAGAAATTATTTAAAAGGGCTTTTAACTTTGTTTATTTATTTGTGTGTGTGTGTGTGTGTGTGTGCTTGGGTGTATATATGCTCATGCGTGTATGTTCATACACTTGCATGTGGCTGCCAGGACATGTGAGTGTGGAAGTCAGAGAAGAGGCAGTACCAGTTTCAGGATTCTATTCTCTTCTTAGACTGTTAGGGTTTGGGGGTCAAATCTAGGCTGGCAGGTTAATAGCAAGCACCAGTACCTGCTGAGCTGTCTTGTGGTCCCAGAAAACACTTTTAATCCTAATTTTGCTGGATTCATACAACGATATTAAGTCCTCTGTGTAGGAACCTTGGGACACACTAAAAAACCTAAAATGCCACTAAACTCTGATGCACATGAGCTGGAACACTGCGTTTCTTCAGAAGTCCACTAGATGAATTGGAGAACACTATTCTTTCTTTGTAGCTGGAGAATGTCAATGAAATGGATATTAAACTGAACAGGACAACATATAAAGAGAAAACTCAGTTGATGGTAGGATTCTAATTAAAGCAGACCTCAGAGTCATTTTATAGGTCAATTGCTCAATCTGTTGAATATGAAACAGAATCAATAAATCTTCAGATCCAGATTTCTGCCATTTTGGCTTCTCTGCCACCAGCAAGCCCATCTTATTTTCTTATCTCCTAACAGAGAGAAAAGAGCATCTCTTCTCAGCAGGCTAAGGGATTTGGTGGAGAGAGCCCAGTCCTTGCTGACAGTCCTCCGCCGTCCATGTCTTCAGTCATGAAGAATAACCCATTATATGGTGACATCAGCATGGAGGAAGCTATGGAAGAAAGAAAGAAGAATCCTTCATGGACCATTGAGGAATATGACAAGCATTCTGCGCACACAAATCTCTCCGGACATCTGAAGGTGCGTTTACTAAGAATTATCCCCAGCTGCTCAACCAGATCAGCCGAGTGGACCCGAGAAGGTGCTACAGCAGTGGCAGAAGTTCCCCACCAAACACAAAGACCACAGGTCCTTTTGGTCCTTGAAATTATTTCTCTTTCCCAGCCAATATGTGGGGTTATCTGTTTGTTTTGTATTATGCACAGCCAATAGCACCTGTGTAGTATAGAGAGGAGAAAAGGGAAGTAGCAATGACAAAAGATCTTCTGGGAGGATGCAAATTGTTTTTCAAATTAATTTGTAAGGTCATACATGTTTTCCCTCATTTGTAATCTTGTAGCTGTTTATGTTCACAGCCACTTAGGAACGAATTTCTTTCTCTGCATTTTTCAAAACTACCTATGAAGTGAGCAGACTTAGGTGCTGCACGAGGAAGCCCTTCCCAACAGTCGTTTGGTTAATATTCCAAGCCCATAAAATGATTTAAGAGTAAAGGCTTACGTTTTGGTCGTTTTTCTTGTGTCTTAAAACAAACATTTCCACAAGGAAAAATACACAACGAACTCACTCACCCAGCTTAGGATTTTCTTTTCCTCCTTCTTCTAATATCACCTAAACAGACAAGACCCAAATGCCTGAAAGCCAGCATGGACCCTCTGTTGTTTGAAGGGACTGGATTCCTGACCAGCCTCTGCTTGCTTCGACCTGCCTTAGGCAAGAAAGGCCTGGACATTGCCAAGTACCCTTCATTTTAAAATGTGTGTCTGGTGCAAGCTCATACCTTAACCACTTGCACTGAACCACATTTCTTTTTAAAGGGGGCAGTACTGTAGACTTTTATGTTCTGCACACATGTTTTAAAACCTCAACTGTGCATTCCTTGAAATACATAATAGTCCATAATCACTGACAGCTCTTAATCTCCTAGCTTGAGGGTAACCTCCTTTAGCTTCTTCCCAAGAAGTTCCCAAAACACACATTCCCATGACAACAATAATACATTTCTTTTCCTCTTTTTTGTTTTGGTTTAATCTCGTGGTTCTTACCAAAGACTTCATATCATGAAGTCTAATACTGGGTAAAGTGCATTGATTTATGTCACACACAGACACTTATTGTTGGGCACAAGCTAAGGCCTGTTCTCTCGCCTTTGCTATGCGCAAATGTGACAAGGGGGCAGTGGGTGAGCATCCCTGCTCACACACAAATCCATCGAATGGAATAAATAGAAATAGTTTGCCTGATTGATTCAAAGACTGCCAATTTAAGAAAATTAAATTTTTTCTTAAAAGTTTTATTTATTTATTTTTAAGTTTGGATATCACACCAAGGAAATTGAAGATCATTGGCAAGTAGGAGAAATTTTTTTCTAAGTTGGTTACTTAAACCCACCTACACATTTCTGTAGGAGAATTGCCATTGCCAAATCCATCCCAACTCCTTCTGTATGCATGTCTCTCCTAGCATTACAGCCCCAAGTCTGAAACTAGTTCAGATCCCCTACCAGCTGCCAGCTACCAGACATTGGTTTTGTGACACCACCAGCTGACATATGTCCACTCAAACTATTGAGGGTGATAGCCTTTTTCAAATCCTTCAAAATATCCAGGCAAGAAACTCCGAGGCCTGCAGTGGCTATGTGCAAGTGGTGACTCAGCTATCTTTGTAAACTTAATATATGAGACACAGGATTGATTGCACTAAACTAGTTAGCGATTACAGGAAAATGTTTGTTGTTGTTATTTGTTTGTTTGTTTTCAAAAAGTATATGGACTAGTTGAGTACTTGCTAAGTATAAGTGACTCATCGAGTACTTGAGAGTAGAGTTCTTAAAGAGAATTCTCTGGCCCTCAACAGAATATGGAGCCAATGAGACAGAGACACCCTGTGGATTGGAGCTAACACGAGCAAAGATGCATTGTGTCCCCTGAGTTTCTCTGTGGAAGCTGTTCTGCAGCTCTGCTATGGAAGTAGCTCTTCAGACCTAGGCTTATTCTTCCTTCAGGGAAGTCAATTGGGATTTCCCAAAACTTACCAGATTCTTATCTCTGCCACAAAAATGAGATTAAAACCTCCAAGGTCCATCTAAAGCTAGGAATGTTAACTGTATTTGAACTCACTTAACTGATTTATAGACATTATTCATAAGATGTTAGAAAAACACAATTGACTAAAAGATGACTGTAGTGTTTCTGACTGGGAAGGGTCAGCAATTTAACACAGATGTTGAGCAGGCCTCCTAATAGGTTCTTATACAGACAGACAGATTTCCTCCAGGTGCCCATGGTCAGTCAGGTTGTGGCAGTGTATCTGAGATGCTTAGAGTTGTCTTTACTGTTGGAGCCTTGACACTTAACACCTTACCCCAAACAACATGAATACAGACACTTGGTGCCCCTGGCAGCATCTTGTTCCCAAGTATCCACTGTCATGCTGACTGGTCACTGATTAGTGATATTTTCTCTGTGTTCTTTTCTTTTAGGAAAACCCCAATGACCTGCGCTTTTGGTTGGGAGATACTTACACTCCAGGCTTTGACACTTTGCTGAAGAAGAAGAAGAAACGCAACAAGCGATCGAAATTATGCCACTTTGGCATGATTCTGCTCCTTGTGGCCTCCATCTTGGTTACCGTCGTGACCCTCAGCACTTTATTAACCTAAGGCAATTGCAAATCCTTCTTTAAAGCTCTAAAACGCCTTTTTGACCTTTGCAGGAAAATCTGTCTGTGCATTGTGAATGTGTGTGTCTGTGTCGCTAGCTGTGTGACTAAACACCCCGTCGTCCTTTAGAATGTGAGCATTGCTTGTGCTTTGCTGGCCTCCCTGCTTCGTTCTGTGAAGCCTGTGTGTGAGTCCAGTCTGGGTTTTCTCCTTTGTGAAGCCAGTATTTCAGGGTGGGTACAAGTCCCCAGTGGGCAAGGCACTGGTGACAGGCCGTGATTGCTGCCACCCTGAGGATTCATTTGAATAACAATGAGAACGGAATAGATTATCAGAGGAGAGAGCTGGCTTAAGGACTCCATAGGACAGGGAATTAGCTTTTCCCTCAATGTCATTTCCAGTTGTCTTTGGGTGTGGATACCTGGGAACAAGTGCACCATCTCCTCCTCCCAGAACATCTTCCCTAAAGCGCCCACTGCCACTCCTAACGCTATTTAGTGTGTAAATCAAGGCTTTTCTTCTTCCCAAGAGTGCCCATGGATAACGCCTTATTATCTCACTGTATTGCTCTTAAAGAGACTTGAAGTAAAGTATATAAAAATGAAGGTTTACTGGATAATAAATTATTGTGTACAAAGCAAAAATTGTCTTGCTGATCTTTGCACTGTCTGACTTGTAATTCCTCGTTTTGCTGTGGGTTCCGGTCCAGTGTAGAAAGGATGGTAGGGAAATAAATGAAGGTGGGGGTCCTCCTGATGCCAGGCTCACACCCGTAGAATGTCCTTGTACTTTGCCTGTTTTCTCTGCCTTCAAAGTGCCTCTGGGGGTTTGAGTCATGCTCAGGGGTCACCATGCATGGTACTCGTCTGTTATTTGTGTCCATTCAAAACAGCGCCCACATGAGGCTTTCTAAAGATGGGATGGGTAACCACAGAAATGTGATGGCAGCTTATGTGAGCTCCTAGCCTGCCCCGCCCCCACTCCCACTTCCCTTTCTCCTTCCAGTCCAGCACCTCGGGACTCCTCTACTCCCTAGCCTTCCTCTCCTTTTATTTACGATACCTTTGGACACTTACTTCTTCTGCATGAGTGAATTTATTACTTTGCTTTTAAACGAATATCCACTGCTAGCTTTCAATGTAACTGGACTCAAGCTACAATATCGCCCTTGACTGATTTAATGGTATGTGTCTCTAGGTAAGGGAAAGTCATAATGGGAATGTGTCCTTGTTTGCATGCAAATTTATAACCTGCATGCACTTCTAATTCCCTTGTGAAAATAGCTCCGGCAGGGGAAAAAAAGCATAAGGTCATGGAAAGGACAACAGTAATGGCTCTGTCCAGACTCATGCGCAAATCTGGCCTTGCTTGGTTGTTTCTGATCCGGGTCCACTTTTTTTTTTTTTTTTAAGCTTTTTAAATACAGCTTTTGGTACATGGCAGCACTGGTCAACAAATAATAAGTCTCACTGTTACCAACACCATTTTAGTCTCTTTCTTAGCCCCTAAATTGGATTAAAAAATACAAACACCTAAATTCTTAATTTTTTTTTCAAATAAAAAAAGTTTCCTTATTATTTGGAAGGCATCTCCATGAAAGTTTGCTTTCTTATTCGTTTGTTGTTTTGTGTTTTATATTAAGTTAGTGTGTTGAAATCCTATAAGCTAATAAGGTCACATTTTCCAGGAAAAAAATTAGAATGTTTACACTTTTGTAAACTGTTGTTCTCAAATATAAACAGAAAGAGTTGAAATTAACGATTTTCCAATTGTATTCCAGTTGCTGCCACCTAGTGGAGAATTTAATTAGTGGCCTATGGGGAAGCGAGGCCCCAGGCTCCTCCATTTAACTAGAGTGCGCTCCTGCCTCCTGGAGGTCACATTTATTACATCTGAGCTTACAGCATGAAGAAGCACCCCAGAAAGAAATGAGCCCTGTGCTTGTGGGATAAAGGGCTGAGAGATCCTGTCTGGTGTTTGTTATGCTGATTTGGACACTGTCCCATCTTTCTAGAAAAGACATATGACTGACTGAGTCACGTTAACAAAAACAGCTAGATGTTCCGAATAAACTAGATTCTGCTGCACATCGTCTGTGAATGCTAGACAACTCTTTCCTCATGTCCTCAAAATCTCAAAAAGGTTAAACCTTTGCTGCTTGGCTTTGGATTTCCTATGGTCTTCTGAATTTGTATCTTGGTAGATCTCCGTATTGGGGAGTCTTTACATTTTAGCGTGTGTGTGTGTGTGTGTGTGTGTGTGTGTGTGTGTGTGTGTGTGTGTAACTGTATGGTGTATATGTGTGTGACTATATAGCGTGTGCACATATTCAGTTAGCATATACCTGCTGCACACAGGTACTTACACTGTGCAAATGTGTGTATATGTGGGGGGTGTACATGTTTATTTGATGAATGTGTATATTCAGGGAATGTGTATATGGTATATGCAGGTATTCATGCTGTGGGTACTCACACGCATGCACATGCATGCAGAGTCCACAGTGGTATACCAGGCATCCTACTCTATCACCATCTACCTCAATCCCACAAGCCCTAGTCCTTCCCTGGACCCAGAGCTGTACTGGCAGCAGCAAGCTCCAGTAATTGGTTTGTCTCCAGCCTCCACAGCACTGGGTTTGCGGGCAAGATGAGTGGAGGTTCCAGTAGTTTGGACTCAGCTGCTCATACTTACCCAGAAAACGTTTTCACCCTTTGAGCCATCTCCTCTGTCTAAATATAATTTTTGTATTCCTTTCTTTTCTTGAACCACAGTTTAGTACGAGTTTTCAACTTTTCCCCTCATATTACTGAATGAATATAGTTTTGTCATAGGTAAGAGGTATTTCTTTTAGAACTCTAGACAGGGCCATTAAATTTCAACCCCTCTAAATTCTGACATCTACAGCCATGGATTTTTAAAGACAGGGTTTTTGTTTCCTTCCAAACAGACACTTAGTTCAGACTCTGGCCCGGCTTCAGGTGAAAATGTTAAGCAAGAGGGAAGGGTTTTGGGGACTGAAGCAATTTTCTGCCAGAGTGGCAGCTCTTTTCTCATTTTATGGACATGGTGACTCATGTACCTGATCAAATTTCTCTCTGTGCAAATGGCTGGAAAAAAGTCAGGGTGGAAATGCTGCTCCCTCTTCTCCAGAGCATGTGTGAGACTTTCTCGCGGGTATTAGGTGCTCAGCACCATCCTGACTCTGTGCTTCACTCCGCTCTTACTCCTGACTTAAATATGCTGTCCCCTACCTGCTTGGTTTACCTTTCCACTTGTGTGTGTGTATGTATTGTGTTGTGTTGTGTTGTGTGTGTGTGTGTGTGTGTGTGTAGGGGTGGGGGTGATACTTTATGTAGTCCTGGCTGTTCTGGAACTCACTATGTAGACCAGGCCAGGTGGGATTCGAACTCTCAGAGATCTTCCTGCCTCTCTTTCCTGAGTACCGAGAATAAAGGTGTGCATCGCAGTGCCTGTTCCTTTCTCTCCACTTCAACTGACAAGATGCAGAGTCTACAGACATATAGGGGTGCATAGATAATCACATGCTTGAGTTGATAACAATGCATATATTCACATGTAGAAACCAAACACAGGGCTGGAGATGTAGTTCCATGGCATAATATTTTTTCTAGTATGCATTAACTTCTGGGTTGAATCCCCAGAATAAGAAAAGAAAGGAAGAAAGAAAGGAAGGAAGGAAGGAAGGAAGGAAGGAAGGAAGAACTAAAGAAATTTATTATTTAAAAGTGAAATAAAACAAACTATACTTTTAAAGAAAGAATGATAAAAGTGTAGTTTAAAAGTAAAGACAATATTTGAATATGAAATATTCCCATAATGAATCATGCACTAAGTACAATTCTCCAGCAGGTGGCACTTTTTTCAAGCCACCTGGCCTACACTAGGCAAGAGGAAGAAGGTCACTGAGGTCATATCTTTGTGGTGTAGCCTGTCCCCAACCCCCACGCTAAAATGTTGGGTGTCTTTTTTACAGTTATCCACAGGGTCTCTCACTGAGTATGAATTATCTGGGGAGCTTCCAGAACTTGACTGTCTCTTCCCCCAAATATAGTTCCACAGCATTGAAGTTACCAGCATACACAGCTATGCCTATTTTCCAAACTTGATTCTCTCATGCTTGCTATTGAGCCATCTCCTCCGGCCCGACAATGTTCAGGTTTGAAACAAAGATCATGGATAAATCTTTCTCCAACCCTCCTAGAAGACATTTACCCTGGACAGCAGGGACCACATCTGAGGTCCACTCACCTGAACCGCGGCATCCACTTTTACTTAAAGTTCCCTGCCATTATAGGAGCTACAACAGTCAGACTACTCCTGCCTTCTACATTTGGTTGTCTCAAAAGCACCTCCACTCTCCAACCTCATTTCTTCTCGGTTGCAATGCTGTGAGACACATATGGAACATGCTTTTGAGGGAAGAAGTTCAATTTTGGAGCTGGTGGAAGCCCTGCTAGAATACAAACTGGGGACACTCAGTCCCTTCTGTATCCTGAGTGCTCCGATTTAATTTCTACTTTTCTAGTGGATGCAATGAGAACTTTAGATACATCAGCTGATGATGACAAAAGAGATATTTATATCCTCTTGTCCCCTTAGTTACTTATATGTAATTTCCAATTCTTCTTTTGCCCCAACTTGGAGGAATTCATGGAGAAAATAAATGAGTTAAATACGCAGGAACACAATCACGCTCAGAATGACAGTAAACCCAAATTCCAGCAAGTTATGCTACTTCTGCTTATATAGACTCTTTGCAAAAGGAGAAAACAAGTGTCAGACCCTACCATTAAGAAGGCTGATTACCGTTTCTCAGCATGCGGCGTTGACAGAATTTCTGCAACTTTCACAGTGTGGGAGAGCACACAATCTAATTTCTCTGACTTTCCTTTGTCATAACTTGATAACTAGACGCCTGTTCCTCTAGAACTCTGTCAGGAGCCTGGATAGAAGTGAACAGGCATGAAAATCAACTCTAAAGAAAGTCCAACCTCCCATATTCTGCATGTCTACATCTACATTGAAGGCTCCCTGGTTAAGATGCGAGTTTTCACTGACAGGTAAGGCTCCAAAGCATTACATCGCTGCAGAATTTGCTCGTGGGCACTCCCATCTTGTACACCGCCTTTAAAAACCCGCATTTCTTAATTTGCATTAGTCAAACAATCAAATTTTTATCTTAACCCCAAAGAAAAAGAAAGCAGAGGGGGTCACTTAATTTCCCGGTATCTTGGAGTTCTTTTCTTGCCGCCAGAGGGCAGCAGCACGCCAAAAAGCCACACCACTGCCTGCACATCTTCAGACTGTACTTCCACCGTGTTTGAAAGCATGGCAAAGGGCTGGAGAAATTCTAAAAGACGAACGATTAATCGTGCTGATTAAGTTCTGGAGTGGGGGCAGGGGCCGTCCTGGGATGTCCAGTGTGTATCAGCGCAGAAAGTGACAGTAATTGGGGTCCCATACCGAGAAGCTTTCAGAGACAGGAAGTTCAAGGAGAGCACCAGCTCTCTCATTAACCCAGTCCTCAGCAGAACTTTTCACTCAGGCTTAAAGTGATGGCTTCTTTAAAAAAAAAAAAAAGCCGACTCCGAGAGAGCTGAAGT
Organism: Arvicola amphibius; assembly: GCF_903992535.2. Classification (NCBI taxonomy): domain Eukaryota; kingdom Metazoa; phylum Chordata; class Mammalia; order Rodentia; family Cricetidae; genus Arvicola; species Arvicola amphibius. The sequence continues at coordinate 133,901,656 of NC_052051.1, forward strand.
GAACTTTCATGTTTAGCCAACTCCTTGGCTGATCGTTTTCTGTCAAACTCGAGAAAAGGTACGGAACGCTTCACTCCTGTCTTTCCAGGCTGAAAACCAGCGCTGAAGGCCCATGATGGTTCCTGAGGACATTGCGATACCATTCCGCCTCCTCATTAAAGCTCTTTCCCTTCCCACTTCACTCTCGGAGGCAGCAATATAAAATTAACGAGCAGGTAAACTGTGACAATGTTTCAAGCTGGCCTTTATTTTCTGGGTACTATGTGTCTAAAAAGTTGAGCCAGAATTAGCGCTGATTTTAAACGGAATCTCAGACGTTTCCCATTGATGTACCTCTGGGCTGCCGCCACCATGATGGAGACAACAATCACCAATCACCTTGGACATCAGCAGGTCTTTAATGTGGGTCTGCCTCTGAAGCTGTTTTTTTTTTTTTTTTTTTTTTTTTTTTTGCAAAACAATTTTCCTGTTTCTAGAAATATAGCATTCTGTGTAAATTCAGTTCAAACGCTGTGTCTGAAGATCCACTAACTCAGGTTGTTCTCTTCTGCTTCAACCATGTAACCTGAAGAGAGTTTGAGTATAGGAACAGAATTCCATTAATATAATGAACCCAGGCATCCACGGTGAAGGAGGCGACTCTGCCTAGCCACTCTGGGGCACTGTGCTGGGTGACATCAGCCCCGTTGAGTATACTGAGCTTCCTGTCAACACCTCATGTCTAAAGCTCTGTATCCATCATAGAAACATAGAGACTTTGGTCTGATCTGTGTTTGTTGTGGTAACTTCTGGGTACAGCCATTAGCCTAGTGTCCAAGCTAATATTAATGTCTGTTTTAGAGGCCGCAGAATTGTAGAGACCACTCTAAGGCTCCTCTCGCCAGGCACAGAAAATCTCAAGATATCGTAGAACCCCTTAAATACAATTTTATCATCTTTGTTCTTCTCCCTGGAACTCGTGGTATGGAGTTGGCATTTCTGGAGTGCCTTCTCTCAAACTCTATCTTTTTCAAAATGCCCCCTTTGGGGTTGACCCAGTTATATTTTTTTCTGCTTTTACATTCTTCATTTCCCTATGGGAGGAGAAAGTAATCTCTATTGCTCCTTCCTTCTCAAACAACCTGGCATGTCCTAATCTTACTGTGTTCTGTCTGGAACTTGAATTGTAAACTCAGGGAGAACCTGGCAGAGCTCTTGTGAGCAGCCTTGAACCTGCCTTGTTTTGTTCTGAGAACTGCTTCTCTGAAGGAAGCCTTCTGGATTGCTGTCTTCTGTTCTCCAAGGAAATATCTTTATCTTACCACGCAGACTTGATGGAGTCAGACCGAACAAAGCAACACATGTTTTAGAGGGGAGATTACTAAGAAATATCCCTTCCTACTCCTCCCTGCTGTCTTGTGCTTGTAAAACTTTATTTTATAATCTCTTTTATTTCTATATCATCTCCTCTTGGAGCCTAGCCACAAGGAAAGAATCAATTTAAATAAGGAGAACAGATACAGCAGTAGAAATAGGAAATACAGTCTTAACCTAAGTTAAAGTTTCCGATGGAGGGGAGCAAATGGGAACTGAGGGTTTTTCTATGAATTATATGAAGCATGGAATAGAGAGAGGGAACTTGGGAAATAAAGCACAGAGGAATTTTGGGATCCAACCGACTCTGATACAGTTAGAGCACAAAGGCTCTCCTAGAAATGACGGGAAAATATTTTCGTGAAAGAATCAATCAAATGCAAAAGCCATAGTACATTTGTCAATGTGACTGCTCTTTTTTTTCTTGCTCAATTGATAACAAAATATAAGAGCAAAGACATTTTTAAAATACTATCTGCTCTTCCCAGGTAACTACTTCCAAGAAGAGCTACCTCTTGTCAACATCCCTTATCACTATTTATCTGCTAATGATCACCATGACAACTATTCAGATGCAGATATCACTACCACCACTCAACTGCTAATTATTATTGGGAATGGAACACTTTCGCCTTTCAAAGAAGCTAGCGAATGTTCCACCAATACATAAAACCAAGGAACAGCATGACAAAGTACAGTGTATGTGCTACAGATGGCAGGCATCACGGCAGCCAGCCTGTAAGCCAGTTGAGGGACCCTTTATGTTGGGGGTCAGAATACTTCCTGAGGGTGTGTTCTCAGGTGAACACTGAAGCCCAATGAGGTCTTTAAGAAGAAGATTGGGAGAATGGATTTCCTATCTAGGAATAAAATAATTAATGGCACAGAGATAATTAAGTCTCACATTCTGTAAATGGTTTGTAAGCAAGACACGGTTCTTATTTTACTAAGACTACAAAAGCATGCATTAAAAATTCTCGAGGGTTTACTTCAAGTTCTCCCTCCTAGACATCCATGTGTTTTGTTCCCCACCATTTTGAATTTGTGCCCTGTCTAGTATAACCCAGCCTCAATCTCTCCATTTGTAAACGGAAAGACTTGCCCCGCAATTGACCCCGACCCTTCTCTTTTCTCATTTCTGCCTTGGTAAAAATCTCCTTTCCGCCTGGATCCTTCTTTATAGCAAATGATCATATTAAAACATCTTTTATCCAAAAAACAAACAAAAGCAGAAACAAATCAACCAGCAAAAATAGCAAAAAAAAAAAAAAATTAAAAGTAACTTCGTTTGCTCTAAACCATATACCAGATAGGGCACATATCTTTGCTTTCTTTAAAACAAGCGTGAATTTTTAGGCATAGCAACCCACATCTTGTAAAATTACACGGTCTCCATATTGCTCAGCGGGGAGATGTCCAATCACTAAATTGGTCAAGATCATTTGTTAGGATGCTTCTTTGAGAGACACTTTTTAATCTCCTTTTTGAATCTGAATGTCTGGTCCTCATGCATTTTTTTTTTTTTCTGGGCATTCAATTTCTTAGCCTCCAAGTGTGAGCAAGTTTCCTTTCCTCTGTATTTACAAATTATCATTTACCCTAATTCCTATAGTAATCTTATGTATTGTGATTCCACTTGCTGACAATTCCCAATGGCCATTCCAATGCCTATCCTTCCTTCTGAACCCCAGAGAAGTAGAGCCATCTACTTCTTTGATATAGACCTTCACTAACTGAATTCCGCTAGAAAACAAAGACAAACTGAAACACAGGTAAGAATTTGCAACAGCGTTAATGGCTGACACTTCAGATGTTAGAATACAAAATGCTGACATCTTCAGAGAAGTGCAAACAGAAGGGGGGAAGTATCATTATGAACACAGTAAATGTCTTGGAAGTAAAATGAAATAAAAGATCTCTTACTTAAATTATGCAGAGAAAATTCATTGCCTTTCATTGAGATAAATGAGAAAAATTTTCTTTCTACATCTGAAGTGCAGATACAAATTTTACACACACACATATGTATATACACCATAAAACATTATATATGTGTATATATAAATGTGATATACACATACCATAAAAAATACGGCAATTTGAAAAAAAAAAAAAACGAGATGCAAAGGAAAAGGACCTAAAAGTGATAAATCAACACTGAAAATGTGGTGAAAGCATAAAAATATTCAATTAACGTACAATAAGGTGATTTCAAAAGATGTAGGATGTTTTGTATTATTTTGGGACTTAACAGCATAACTCCATGCACACAAAATGTGTAAATGTATACATATTAGGGATTCTGTTTTGTTTGTTTTGTTTTTTTAAGTGCAGAGGGTCCTTTCTCCACACCCTTGTGCTTGAACCCCCCAATGGATCTAGGATTCCAGAAACTCAGCATCATGAAAGACCATCAGAGTGGCCACAGAGTTCATTGTCTCCTGCCAATGAAGATTAACAGCATGAACATCTGTGGGAGTAAGTAAAGGGAGTGATGAGCTTTGCCAAGGAGTACAAGAGAGAAGTGGGAAAGAAAGGGAAGGTGAGAAAGCAGAAGGCAATAAATGAAGGAAAGGTGAGTGAAAGCTACCTGCAAGCTTCTGTTTCTCATCCCCAGCATTTCTAGTTTTCCTGTTTTAACCCCATCCTTGCTTTTAACACCAGCGTCTATTTTCACTACAGCATATGTGATCAACTTGCAGTTCTTACCATGGGCCTCTTTGTCTCACTCCCTACAGAGAGCCAGCTCCTGCATCATTTACACATAAAACTTGCCAAATGGGAGAATATTACTCTAGTGTTGTTCAGATGATTCAGGAAGAACGTTCTCTGCATTTATGTTACAGTTGTGTAGTTTGGTTCTCCTTTGGGGGGGACTCCTAACAGTGAGAACAGAGTCTGTCTCCAACTCTTTTACTGGCTTTTGGGACCCTATTTCTCACACTGGGTCATCTTCCCCAGCCTCACTATATGGAGAGGTGCTTAGTCTTACTGCACTTGATATGCTATGTTTTATTGATACTCATGGGAGACCTGTCCTTTCCTAGATAGAGACAAAAGAGGAGGGGATGGGGGAGGATGGGAGAGAGGGACTTGGAGGGGAGGATGTAGAAAGGCTGGGCCCAGACTTAAAATAAATAGATGAATAAAAAATAATAATCTTATTTGAGATGAAACATCTCAATAATATGAATAAGTAAGGTGCACAGCCGTATGCATAGATATTTTTTAGATCTATCAAAAGTCCTAAATACATTGGCTGATGTTTATTACCAAATGCTTTCCCTTCTAGGAATTTATCCAAAGCCAATAATCTGAAATTCCTTCTAACAATTATGAAGATGCTAACTGAAATGTTTTTGTATTAAATAAATTTGTAATCAATAAAAGTCGGAATGTATTAAATAACAAGATGAACATATAAGAATAAGCCCGAGCAGCTTTTGAAGGATGCTATCATAGACTAATGGTTTACAAACAGCTTATAACGGGTAACTGATGCAATGCAACTTGCACTCACATGTCATAAATTAAAAATTTAAATGTCTAGAACTACATTCAATATGTAATGTGTTCAATAAAAATAATCATTGACCTGCAAAAAATGAGAGAAAAGATGTATTTATCTAGTATGATTTTCTTACCAGTGCCCATGAAAATTCTCCTATTGAATCGTTCTGTCCAGATGTTTCCAAAGGACGTCTTATATGTCCTTTACTGTCAAATGGACTATGCTTGTCTAATTGTTTTTCTGTCTACATGAGAAAGGAAGTCACAAGACTGTTGCTAGGTATAATGTCAAGCTCTTCAGAAGTTACTAATATAGAAACTAAGTTGATTTCTTCCCTATATAATTTCCTAAGAGCATTTTTTCATGCTTGGCTCCCCTGTTATTCCTGACACTGTATTACTCTTGTGGTGTCTATAAATGCAAGCTTCTAATTACCTTATTAAATACAGCATTGATCCTCTTCGATGATGACTACAATGTATACATACTCAGAGTATTCGGGAAACTGTGACAGATACATCATTTTTTGTTCATGTTAAATGTGTAATTTAAATTTGTAGAACACAAAGTGTGTAGCATGGCCCACAACATCACTGTAGGCTACACATAAATAAGGAGTACTTCTAGAATGTGATTTCTTTTCATCTTTATTACCCTCCCACATTGCGTTCAGAGCTCCTGAGTAGAATGAGCAGAATGTTACAATTTCATCCAGCATTTAAAGAATATTTTTCATTCTTAGATGTCAGTTAAGAGAGGACTGAGTTCTGAGAAACAGTACCGAAAGCTCCTAAGTCCTCTGAGAAAATAGCAGATGTGGCCTCCCAAGGACTACCATGATGTGACTGCCAAGCATTCATGAAGTGGTGGATAAAGTATGATCATCATATGCTTGCTGCCTTGTGTGCTGTAGACCAGCGAAGCTACCATTCTTTCTTCTCAAACAGATGAGGGAGTCTTTCACTGTGACTCGAGAAACCCATTCAACAGCACAAAGTCCTGAAATGTAGTTGAAAAATTCATAAACTCTTCAACACAGAATCCCCAATAGGCTTATGTATTTACATACTTGGTCCCCAAATAGTTGTACTGTTTAGAAAGGGTGGGGAGCTTTTTGAACTCTGGCCCTAGCTGGGGACATAGGGTCAGAGTGTTTGGGTTTAAGGGGTATAGTCCAGCCTGTGTCTGGTGATCTCTCTGCCTCCTGATCTACCATGATATGGCAAGTTTGTTGCAAGCTCTCACTACAGATGGAGCCACCAGCTGCCCTGCATTGATCATAATGAACTATGGACCCTCAATCATGAGCCCTTCCCCCTTTGGTTGTTTATGTCAGACATTCTGCCACAACTAACAAAGGAATGGGTTGCTATTATTTCTAGGCTTCATGTCCAGTTGTCTTCTGGGAACAAGATAAGAAAATGAAAAATGTACGACTGGGAATAGAAAAAGGAATGATCTTTTTCCCCGTTGGATGACAAAACCAGCTGAGTCAGAATTTTAAACTTTATTTTTAATTTTTTGAAGCACTGTGTATTCTTTATACAAACTTAATATCAGTCTGCCTAGGACAAAATTCCTATCACCCACACTGTAAGGAACAAGGAACTCTCTCTTTTAAAATAAATGATCTACATTAGGAATTTTGTCTTAAGCTTTAGTGTCAACTTGCTGCTCACTTCTTCTCTACCCCAGTAGAGAATTTCTGCCTTTTAGACTCTGCCCACTTCCATATTACTGTAGAAACGCAACTCAGAGTCTCTTATTGTTTCAAGCCATAGTGATAAATATAACTGGCCTCACAATTTCCTTGCTTGTAATGTGAAGTCAGGCTTACTGCTTAAGTGGAACACATCAAAATGGGTAACTAAAAGGTTTGCTTTGAAGTGAATGAGATATATTCTTCTTGGGCTAAGAAGAGAAAAATCTGCCTATTTCTTCTTAGAATTAAGACCCCACTGGACAATTAAAAAAAATACACCAGTAAGTATGGTGGAAGCTTGGAGATGGTAGTAAGAAAGAAATGTCTCATCCTAGATTCACAAAATCTTCTACTTTCCCTTTAATATTTTAGAAGTAATTAAAATTTTGAAGTAATTAAAAAACAGTAAACATAGATATTTTTGCTATTACTTCACTATTTTCACATAAAGCCTTCGTCATTTTTTCTGAAGAAGTAAGATTCAGAGCACCCCAGGCCTTCATTTTCAACAAGCTCAGAAGTCAACCTTGTCAGAAGCACACAAGATAAAGCAGTGAAGTCCATGTTCAGCCCAAGTTGTTTATCTCCCCCTGCCTTTCCTCTCTGTAGACACGAGCTAGACCTTGTACACCAGGCACCCACCACCTGTGATAAGCCCATGGAGGACCCTGCAGGGCATTCTCAGTAACCGCCTTATTCTGGTGAGGGACAATCAGCTAGAAAAGTTGATTTTAAAGGTTTATTTTGCAGAATGTGTTTGGGAAAGGCAGCGGGAGCAGGAATTCTGCCGAGTGTTTTGGAAGCCTGAGAGATTTAGTCTACCATTTCTGGCTTCCAGATGCTTCCAAGGGTATCTTCAAATTATGCCAAGAGTTTTCTTGCATTTTTTGCCTATTCAATGTCTATGTTTAATCGAGTGTGTATTAAAGAACCTAGACATTTAGATCTAAATGAAGCTGTCATGTTGGCCCAGTAACTCTGCTGAGCTCACTTACCCATATGGGAAAAAAATCTGCTAATCCGAAATGACGTTTACTATCCCTTTTTTAAGACCTCACAAAATCCATTTCTATATACATTCTTAGGCATCTTAAATTCATGGAGTTATGTGAAACACTTTCCCCTGGTTTTTATTTTACTACCTAAGTGGCGCTGAGTTTTTAGAGGCTTCACTTAAGCAATGAGCAATAATGGGAGTTTTATTTCCCAAGGAAGCACAGCCTATTGCATCAAGGCAGGGACAGGAAAAAGTACATCATACAAATCCATCAATCAGTTCAGGTCGACAGTGTCTCCAAATATGTGATGCTCCCTTGTTCATGGATCAAAACCTCACTGTTACTTCATCAGAGTTTTTCCATGAAAGGGGCTTGGAAGGTTTATCAAGCCAAAGATTTATATAATTCAGTGACTCAAAAATTAGAGAAAAAAGAAACAAACTAACCATCTAAAAGCAAACCAGTGTTCTACTTTGACCTTCAGTGCACTCTGGCCAACTGCTACCAACAGTAACTCTCTTTAATTACTGTCCAAGGAAAGCTGATAACTTTGCTATGTGTCCTGATTAAGCCTTTTTCAAAGTGAACTTGTCTCCTAAACTTTAATTTACCACCATGTGGTGGCTTGAGCCTGGGTTAAATGGGCCTCGCTGAAAGGTTGCTGTTGCAGACTTGGTCCCAAGGATGGTGGAATTGGGAAGTAGTAGGATCATAACAGGCGTAGCCTAGTCACAGGTCATTAGATTAGCTGTGTAGATGATCCAGGGCATAACTAATCTTCAACCCTTGGGTCACTGATCTGATGATACTCCCCATCTGATGTGATACTTACCAGGGCCAAGCTGATGGTAGAGCCTTGCACTAGATCTCTGTAACTGTGTGTTAGATGGCCCTCTTTACATTATATAGAGAGTTCGCCTAGGGTGCTTTATGATACTATGAAAATGCACCAACACACACCAAGATGAACTATTTTACCCTACTGTCTGACATCCTTCATCCCCTCAGGGCCATTCTTCTAGGTGATAGACTTGACTGCTGGGAGCTTCTCCTTCATTTCTTTATAATGGAAGTCTCAGTATGTTTACTCTGCCTCATTTCAAACCACATTCAGATAGCAAATATTTTCTCAAGACCCTTTTGTCTACAACCCAACTTTGGTTACTATTTTTTTTTAGATAACTTTGCTGATAATTGACAGCAACCAAGTTGCTTAACATATTGGGGAGATAAATTATTGGTAGAAAAGTACGTAGCCAGTAGGACCAAAAGAAATTGAAATATCAAGCCTTAAAGAATAGAAAAGCCAGAACAGTTTCAGGAACTTGAATAGCAGAGCTTAGCTAAGGGGGTCCTGGCTCCAACACTGTGCTGGTGAGGTATGGTCTCACATCCATAATCCCCCCCCCAAATTAAACAAAATAGGAAAAGAGCAGCTCCTACTCCACCCATCAGGAAGGGTTGATGAGAAGATCACATACATTACTACATGGACCTACATAAAACTGCCCACTTCAAAGAGAAATGAGCAGGAAATCTTATTCATCAACATAGCAGCTATGCAAATGAAATTGGAGTAGAATTAAATTAAGTAGTAAATGTGCTACTCAGGATTCTCTAGAGGAGTAGGACTGATAGAAAGAATTGGTATATAGATACGGGAAAGGGATTGGAGAGAGTGGCTTACAGGCTGTGTTCCAGCTAGTCCTACAATGGCTGTGTACTATGGAAAGTCCAAGAGTCCAGTAGTTGTTCTCAAGGCTGGATATCTCAGCTGGTTTTCAGTATACACTGGAATCCCGAAGAAGGAGGCTCTAATGCCAGGGAACAAATGGACGTCCCAGCAAGAGTGAAAGCAAGCAAGCAAAGAAAGAGAGCTTCCTTCTTCTATGTCCTTTTACGGGCTACCACCAGAAGGTGTGCCCAGATCAAAGATGGACCATCCCACTTTAAATGGTCTGGATTAAAAGTGGGTCTTCACACTTCAATGGATTTAATTAAAATAAAAACTCACAGGTGTACCTAGCTCCCTCGGTTTTAGTTAATTCCTGTTGGGATCAAGTTAACAAACAAGAATAGTCATAGCTGAGCCACCCGGTGGTGGCCCACGCCTTTAATCCCAGCACTCGGGAGGCAGAGGCAGGCGGATCTCTTGAGTTCGAGACCAGCCTGGTCTACAAGAGCTAGCTCCAAGACAGGCTCTAAAGCTGCAGAGAAACCCTGTCTCGAAAAAAAAAAAAAAAAAAAAAAAAAAGAATAGTCATAGCTGAAACTAAGGTGCCTTAATGCACAGGGTGTATGCATTCCACCTCTGAAACCGGAGCTCAGACAACCTAGCTAATTTGTAAACAGAAATGTTAGGCCAGCGCTGGGCAGGCTAGCCGGCCAGGTGCTATAGCTATTTTACAGCTCAATACATTACTGGATCATTCCGTCAAAAACTACAAGCCCTGTTGGATTTCTAGGTTGGTGATTTCTTAAGTATGTGCACCAGGAAGAGATGGTAGGCTGTAGCACAAACAGCTGCGGAAGGTGTTTTAATCTACTACCACCTTCTCTTGTGCTGCGTATTTTAGTTGTTTGTTTCAGTATTGATCATTAGAGTTTTCTGTCATGGGCATTTTGTGCACAGGATTTTTTTTTTCCTACACAGAAGGAGAACACTGCCACTGAAGCAACACGTTTTCGACCTTGAAATCATTTCTCTTGTGCAGAGCCACGTCTTGCTACCGTCAGGCCCCGGATGTCAAATGGACCCCTCGGGGAAGTGTCTAAAGGAGCTGCCTTACAATACACCACTTAGAAAGCAGAGCAGAGACGGGACTTTAGCTGCCCCTTGCTTCACAGCCAAGGCGACTGAGGGATGTCTGATGGGACTTCTCGAGGGTTCTTCTCTTTAGGTCATTTAGACTTAGCTGAGAAAAGAGAACCCTTGCTTTGAGTCATCTGGTTGGAAGCTTTAAGGGGCAAGATCTGGACTTGAGTTATCCAGCATTTCCTCACCACTCGATGGTAAAATGAAATGCACTGCATAACCACAAAGGCTTTTTAATCCTTGTGTTCCACACCTTGAGCTGGCTTTTAATTTTCAAAATTATGCACACCATATTGGCGGTGACCTGAATAAAAAGGGCCGCCATTGGCTCCTATACTTGAGTGTTTGGTTCCTAGTTGGTGAACTGTTTTGGAAGAATTAAGAGCTGTTTTTTTTTTTGAAGAAGGCAATTAATGGGGAAGGACTTTGAGGTTCTAAAGTCCACAGGGTTCAGTTAGCTCTGAGTCTGCCTCATGCTTGTGGATCAGAGGGAAACTCTCAGCTACTGCTCCAGTACCAGGCCTGCCTGTCTACTGTCATGCTCTCTGCCATGAGGGTCATGGGCTCGCCCTCTGAAATTATAAACCAGCCCCCTCTTAAATGAATTATTTGATAAGTAGCTTTGGTCATGGTGTCTCTTCACAGCAATAGAAAGTAACTAGGACATCATATTTAATATAATACCCCCTCACTGATACAGTAAAAATCCTTTCACTCTCTCTTTGTGTGTCTTCATTCTTTGTTTGTGTTTCTTTCTGCTCTTGTCCGTCATGTGCCTTGGCTCCTTGGCACAAACGAATTCCAACTTTTGTGCCTTAGCACCTCTTCCGACTTTGACATTCTCGCCATCGCCACACTGCAGAGACAATACTTGATAGTCTTTCTGCTTCATCCTTTTCCACATCCTGCCTCTGTAGTTCACCGGGCATCACCACATCAACAGTTCCTACCGGATGATTGCCTTATTCATCCACTTTAGACCCATCCTCACTCATCCCCACTGAATTAAACAAATTATCCTTTAAATTAATTTCATGTATATAGGTATTCTGCATTCATGTGCATTGCATGAGGGCAGTGACTGTGGAGGTCAAAAAGGGACACTGAATCCTCTGGGACTAGAGTTCCAAGAGTTGTAAGACATCATGACAGGGCTGGGAATCAGACGCAGGTCGTCTGCAGCCCCCCCTTCATTTTTATCAGCTCTCTGAATTTATTTTGGCCTTCAGTTCTGTACTACCCAACTGAACTAATTAATATGTATCTCACTAGTTATTGTACCTCTTCTTATACCAACACCAGCTGTTCTCAGATGTGATATGGGAATCTTGGATGCCACTGAGGGGTCAATGAGACAAAAAAAAAATACTTGAGTGCTAGTTAGCTTATGAATATCATTTACTTATAATAACATACAGTAGAGTTTCCAATATTGAATGGAGAAACAAATATGAGAATCAACTTAACTTATGCTCATCCATATATTCATAAATTGGTAAAAAATTGAAAGATGGTATTGTTCTTACCAGATGTCTTTATTTTCCACATATAATTATTTATAATAAGCATGTTAATATGTTTCTCATTTTTAAATGAAAGGATAAATGGTTTAAATTTCTCAAAGTCTTTGTGGGGGAATAAAAGTACTAATATGTAAGAAAATCCTCTATGAACTTGATTATTATTAATGGCTCTAAAGCTGGCCAGAGACCCCAAACCATGCAGATTACTATTCTGTAATAGGAGTCAAATTGTGACTATTTCGAGAGGATGGTAGGTCTGGTGAGTCTAAACCTGGACAGGAGTTTCCATGTGAATGGGTCACGGAACTGTGGAGCTTAGGGTACAGATGCTTAAGGATGCTTCAGGTGGGGCTTAGTGAAATTTTTGTGTGTGCAGCAGGAGTAAGTCAAGGTAGGTCCAGAGGAAGAGGAGAGGTATGGCTGTCTCTCAAAGAGATGCAGCTTGAAATGATTCGTACTAAAAAAGGAAAAGTAAAAAGTGCAAAATTGAGAAATTCAAAGGCAGAGAACTCAAGCAGAGCAAAGTATCACAGAAACCAAGAAAGCGATGCTTTCCAAGGCCATTGCCACAGGGCATCAAATGTTTAGGAAACTTCATGCTGCAACAAAGGGCTCTGTTTAATCTCAGAGAGACCCCAGGAGCCCTGAGAGACAGACTGGTTCAGCATACAGGAGAAGACAAAAAGGCTGAGATTGCTGCTTTCTCATGTAGTTCTAAAATACTACTTAGAAATAGAAAAGGAGATAATGTGATAACTGGGGTGGAGGTGGGCGTAGGGTATAAGAGGGTCTTGTGAAATGCAGAATATTACTATTGATCTCACAAAGAATTGTCCTCACAGGTCTGTCTTTCTTGTAAAATTACAAATATGCACGGTTGAATTGTTTATTTCTATATACATTTTTAGCAGTTGTTACATTAAAAACTCACAGGAACGCTTTACATATTGGTATATAGTTAATTCACCAATGACCTGTTTTAGTGTTTATTAATCTAAAACAGTGTTTATAGTCTCATAAAATGGGTGTAAGGGGCTAGATGCTTATGAAAATAAGGGCAAGACACTCTAGGTGGTGGTGGTACAAGCCTTTAATCCCAGCACTCGGGAGGCAGAGGCAGGTAGATCTCTGTGAGTTCGAGGCCAGCCTCGTCTACAAGAGCTAGTTCCAGGACAGGCTCTAAAGTTACAGAGAAACCTGTCTTAGAAAATCTAACTAAATAAGTAAATAAATAAATAAGGTCAAGATACATTTAAATCACATGGCAAGAAAACATCCCAGGAATTTTATAAAAATGCTGGTCACTTTTAATCTACAAAAGAGAGTATGTTCGATGTTTACCAGTTATAGAATACTCTTTTCGTACACTGTGAGGCTATGTTTTTGCCAAAGCATATTATGATTGATTAATAAAGAACTGTATGACCAATAGTTTGGGAGGAGAAGATAGGCAGGCTTTCTGGGGAGAGACAGGAAGAGGAGGAGGGATCTAGGCACGTAAATTTTGTCAGCAGACTTGGAGAGAGTCAGATGTGTTGTACTGAGGAGAAGTAACATAGCCATGTGGCAGAATATAGATTAAATATATATAACTATATATTTATAAACTTAATTAACCTATATAACACACACATAATGTACACACACAGGTTAATTAAGTTATAAGAGCTAATTGGAAACAAGCTTAAGCTAAAGGCCAAGCTTTTAAAGTTAACAATATTTTTCTTTTCTTTTCTTTTTTTTTTTTTTTTTGGTTTTTCGAGACAGGGTTTCTCTGCAGCTTTAGAGCCTGTCCTGGAGCTAGCTCTTGTAGACCAGGCTGGTCTCAAACTCACAGAGATCCGCCTGCCTCTGCCTCCCGAGTGCTGGGATTAAAGGCGTGCGCAACAATATTTTTCCATGACATTATTTGGGGGCTGGAAATCCAAAGATAGTCTGACAAGAAGGCTTGCTACATTTCCCATTGGAAAAGAGGTTGGAGAATTAACCATTTTATTTTCACGGTACTGGATGCCAATAAAGCAGAGGGGAATCACCATCTGTGAGAATTCCAAGGAAATAATTGGGTTTTGACAGATAAGGAGCACACTAAAGTGAGTGATCTGTTAAATATCTATGAAGCATTCATGAAGTAAAATTATTGGAGAAAATCCCATGTGCTGAAGGAAAAAGAAATGAGTCTAACTTATAAGTATGCTGATTAAAATTTAAACATCCAATTCCTAACTCTTCAGTTATTCTCATGAGGTTACCAAACATCTGTGAATAAGAAAAATCACATTACAAACACAAAACACACAAGATCCTGTGTGGGCTTGAAATGAAGGCAATTATATGCAACTGAGAAATTAGTAGCATGCTAATAATCACTTGTTTTATACATTTATGAGATGGATGGTTAGCGAAGTGAATATGCATTACCATAATTTTTCATTTAAGAACCCTTTTTTTTTCTTCCAAACCAGCAACTTATTTTAAATGTGGAAGAGCCAAGCATGGATCTATAAACGTGTTAGGGATGGTATCTAGCTATTTACTAATGACAACTGTTCAGGATATGTAAAGTATTAATCCTTCCAAAGTATAGATAGACACAGCACAGACATCACTTTAACTTGTTTATGGCGAACATCTCTGTATTCGTTACTTTCCATTATCTCTGGGTCACTATTTAGTCGGGGAGGGGGGTGTCATTGTGCCCCCTGACCTCTAGAGTGGCACTCAGAAGCCCTATCTTCACTAGCAGATACAACAGAAGAAGGGAAACTGAATGCAGCGAGAAGAAACTCCTGCTGGGCCTTCTGTGTAGAGATGAGTCCCAGAATCCCGTCGTGTGTGGTTCTCATACAGTGTGGTCAGTGCTGTCAGCAATGACAGTCTGTGACTTCCTGGTATTTAGCATGCAAATCAGAATGTCACCAAGCTTCTCAACAGCCCCATTCTACGATATGCATTGGAGTTCTGCAGCTAAAGACTTGGTTTGGGGAATTTTTTTTTCCTATTCCTTTTCCTGGCATTCTAGTGAAGCTGTTAGCCGTCTGATACATTTAGGTACGTCAATGCTCTGAACAAACTAGCCAGAGTAGATTCTATTGTTTGCAATCCAGGGAGCTGGCTGATAATTCAGTAAATGAAAAAATGAAATAAATTAAGCTCTGAAGGCTTCTTTGAGCTATTGAAATAGTTACTGGAAGAAAATTCATGAGAGTTCAATGTATGGGACATTTAATTCTGAAAGGTTAATGAAACTATGCCACAGACTACAGGGAGGGCCTGGCCTGAAAAGCTTTGGGTTTGCATCTCAACATTCCCATGACTGGCTATGGAGAAGAACCATAACCTTTTTGATACTCAGTTTATCACCTCTGATGGACGATAATGCTCCTCAGTGGTTATAAGGATTTCAAAGAAGCCATTTATGCAAGATCAGTGTGAAGCTTTATACTTCAAATTGTCTGACAAATAGCTTTCTGCTGAGCTATTGTTGGTGCCACGTAATTTGAAGAATTTTCAGTTACAAGAAATATAATCCACTCCAGCAAGTTCAAGCTTTATTTGAGAGATTTTGTTTTGTTTTGTTTTGTTTTGTTTTTCGAGACAGGGTTTTATTTGAGAGATTTTAAAGCACATTCTGAACGTTTGAGCTGAGGAAATCAAATGCAGAAAATTCTTGAAACAATCTACAGAATGTGCTAGCAAAGACACTTCCTTGGTCCTGTCTAGTAAAGAATAGAATCAGAATGCTTCGGGAAAGGGCAGGAGGGACCAGGAGTCTGCTTCTACCTTTTCCTACATGTGTTGGGCTCAGGAAACCACCTGCTGAGTCAGGAAATCATGATTCTAGTTTCTGTCACCATATTTTATCTTGTTATAGTTTGAATTTTATATAAACAGACTATTCAACATTGTTTTGTGAAATCTAAGCATGCTTATATGTGGGCAACTAAAACAAATTTTCTTTGCTTAGTAAGTGGTAAAAAATTCCCCTCAAAAATATTAATATCTTAAGTACCATAAACAATGGGCTTGTTACAGTACATGGCAAGATAGAATTCATTTGTGTTGTTAATCAGCTGACCTTAAATAGAGAATGTCTTGTGAGTGATCCAAGTGGATTCAACTGCAACCACGAGAAACATTAAGTGGGAGAGTCGTGCAGATGGTAGGTAAGTAATGAGAAAGACAGGATTCTGGCCTCTTTCCCAAGACAAAAAGGTCTAGGAAGCAAGGAATAAGTATGTAATGCAGCAATAGGAAGTGACTGTGCTCCAGATACAGGAAAAAATGAGGAAACAGGTGTTTCCCTAGAGTCAGTAGAGAGGGACTGAGACCGAAGGACACTGTGGTGTTAATCTTGCTTCAGACCAACAGATGTTTAACACAATGTGCTTGTTTTGTTTTAAGCCACGAAGGTTTTGGTAATTTGCAATGGAGTAGTGTTTTCATGTTGTGGGTACATCCTGTGGGTTGTAGCAAGCATAATAGCCAACCTGGGTTATACCTACTAAAAGTGTTAGTATCCTCTCTTTTTCTCTCTCTTTATTTATTTATTTACATTCTGACTGCAGTTTCTCCTCCGTTCTCTCCTCCCAGTTCTTCCCCCACCTCCACCTCCTCTCTGCACACACACCCCCATCCACTCCTCCATTTCTACTCACAAAAGGGCAGGCCTCCCACGGATGTCAACAAAACATGGCATATCAAGTTGCTGTAAGACTAAGCATATATTTACGTATTAAGGCTGGGCAAGGCAACCCAGTATGAGGAGTGGGTCCCAAAAGCCAGCAAAAAAAGTCAGAGAAAACCTCTGCTCCCACTGTTAGGGAGTCCCACAAGAAGATCAAGCTACATAACTGTCACATATATGCAGAGGACATCGGTCAGTCCCATGCAGGATCCCTGATTGTTGGTTCAGTCTCTGTGAGCTCCTGTGAGCCTGGGTGGGTTGATTCTGTGGGTTTTCTTTTGATGCCCTTGATCCCTCCGACTCCTCCAATCCTTCCTCCCCCTCATCAGCAGTATTTCCCAAACTTTTCCTAATGTTTGGCTGTGGGTCTCTGCATCTGTTTCTGAAAAAAGCCTCTCTGATGACTAGTGAATATGAATTCAAACTATGAATATAGAAAAATATCATTAGGCATCATTACATTGATTTTTTTTTCTCCAGGCATATTTGGTCTCTAAGCCATCCAGACTAAGGGTCCTGGTGCTCCAGGCAGTGTCCAGGGTACACTTACTCTCGTGGCTCGGGTCTGAGGCTGGATCAGTCATTGGCCACTCACACAATCTCTATTCCACTCGTACCCCAGCACACTCCATAGGCATGACAGGCTGTAGGTCAAAAGTTATATGTCTGGGTTGGTGTCCCATTACCTCCACTGGTAGTCTTGCCTGGTCACAGAAGATGACAAGTTCAGGTTACATATTGCCTATTACTAGGAGTCTTAGCTGGGGTCCTCCTTGTAGATTCCTGGGAGTTTCCCTTGCACCAGGTTTCTACCTGATCCTGAAGTTGACCCCTTTCTGGTTGTCTCTTTCAGTACTCTCCCACCACACCCCACCCCACCTGATTACTCAGCCCCACCATCCCCCAGTCTACCAATGAAATCTCTTCTATTTCCTCTTCCCAGGGAGATTCAAGCTTCCCCTACTTGAGCCATCATTACCTAGCTTCTCTGTGTCTGTGGGGTATACAATGGTTATCCTTTACAGCTAATATCTGCTTATAAGTGATATATACCATGTTCCCAGAAGTGTACCTGAGGAAGGAAGGCCCATGCTTAACGTGCATAGTACCAGCCCTTGGGCTGAGTTGTGGACTAAATATGGAAGAGGAAGCCAGCTGTGACTGGGATTTCCCTCTGTATGCTGTGGTTACCATAAATGAATAAAGAAACTGCTTTGGACCTATAGCAGGGCAGAATTTAGCTGGGTGGGGAAAACTAATCTGAATGCTGGGAGGAGGAAGATCAGAGTCAGAGAGAAGCCATGTAGCCCCGCAGGAAACAGACACCCGGAACTTTATCCGGTAAGCCACAGCTTTGTGGTGATACACAGATTACTAGAAATGGGTTAAACTAAGATGTAAGAATTAGCCAATAAGAAGTTACAGCTAATGGGCCAAGCAGTGTTTTAAATAATATAGTTTCTGTGTGGTTATTTTGGTTCTGGAGTGCTGGGATGAACAAGCTGCCTCCTCCTACACAGCTGAGCCCTGGTATTAACTTTTCTCTGCTTCCTGACTGTTTTAGTTAGGGTTTCTGTTGCTGCAGTGGAACGCCATGACCAAATAGCAAGTTGGAGAGGAAGGGTTTCTTTGGCTTACACTTCAGCATTTCTGTTTATCACTGAAGGAAGTCATGACAGAAACTCAAACAGAACAGGATCCTGAAAGCAGGAGCTGATGCAGAGGTCATGGAGGGATGCTGCTTACTGGCTTGAATTCCCTGGTTGGCTCAGCCTGCTTTCTTATACAACCCAGGACAACTGGCCCAGGGATGGCACCAACTACCATGGGCTGGGGCTTCTCCACTGATCACTAATTGAGAAAACGCCTTACAGCTGAATCTCATAGAGGCCTTTCCTCAAATGAGACTCCTTCCTCTCTGATGATGGGAGCTTGTGTCAATCTGACACACAAGACAAGTAGTGCACTGACTATGGATGTAGTGTGGTTAGACACTTCATACTCCTGTTATCCTGCCTTCTCTGCCATTATTAAATGTATTCTATTGAAGTGTGAGTCAAAATGAGCCCTCCTCCCATCAGTGTAGCGGCAAACAAATGATATACAGACAGATACAGGCATACATGTTTTTAGGAAAATACCAAGTGAAAAATTTCCAAATCAGAGGGAGTAACCAACTTAATCTTCTTTGTGTGTTCTGTTGGCACTAAAAAATTTCACAGGTGAATGTCTGGGGTGAAAAGTAATGGCAGGTCTTTAGAATAATCGCTCTACGGGAAAGTTCAGTTCTGTTTCTTCATGACAAGGCATAATTAGATCATTCTTAAGTATAAATCTATGATCATTTTTGCAAGCCAGTAGGAAAAAATAGCAATATAATTGCCCTAAAAGAGGGCATTAAAAGTTAGAAATGTATCTTGGCACATTTTTAGTTATAAAAAACCTGCATAATTTCCCATTTTGGAAGAATATGCTGAAGCACGCACGTATATGTCTAAGAATAAACTGTGAGGGATCCTATAAGCAATAACATATGCTGCTCGGTGGAATTTTGGTGCACACCTCCAATGCATATTAACAATGTTTTAATTCCTCCTTGACTGTAGAGCTGCATTTCAACTACTGAGTTTTAAAACCAGGCTTAAAACATTTCACTGCAGGTAAGGGTGTTCATCTTATTCTAGGCAAGCATTGGACCCTATTTCTCATGCTAGCTAGATCTGCCTAGCTTCATGAGAATTATCTAAATTGTAGCTCCATATTTCTAAATACCCACAACTCTTACGTGATGGGAACGTATTACCTCCTCTTCACTGTTTCAATCCCTCAACAGGGTTCTGTGCTGTGTCGCTTCCTGACTAGAGCCTAAATCTTAGAGAGCAAAATGTCACCAGTAGGTATGTTGTTGCATGTAATCTATCCTTAATCCACCATAATGGGCAATCATTGCTGGTATTAGATAGTCATAACCACTATCTATGACTCAAACATTCAAAAAGTTTTAAAAATTAAGTTGATTTATTCCTTTAGAAAGAGTCTAAAACATAGTTTCATGTTTTTGAGCTCAATGTGTGGTCATCTATTACATATTCTGACTTTGATGATCTGCATTTAAAGGGGCCTATAAAGTATTTCATGAACATTTTCATCTATATTCACCTCTAACAATGGAAAATCATTTGCGTTTTTCCTGTTACTGATCTTTATTGATTTCTCTATGGAAAATGCAAATTCTTATCTCTTAATCTTTAATGAACATCTCAACATATTTCTGTTTCTTCTACCTGCTTTTACAAGGGATAACTGAGAGCCAATGGGTAAAATATGTGCATGATCTCAACAGTGGATGAGTCAGAAGGGAGTCAGCTCATCTGACACATACTCCATATGTGTTCCCCTGTTCTCCACACTATCCTTGGCCATCCCCTGGATCTTCAGAGTTGTAGCACAACTCTCACAGTTTGGTTTTTCTACCTGGCCGCTGCAGTACAAGGCAGGAAGCAAACATAAGCTTGTATACCTGGTGTCATGATACTACTAAAAGCCATCTTTAAAACAATTCGAAACGTGTTTTCTACTAACTTCCAACCACTTCAGCTAAATGTTCACAATTTTCTAAAAGTAGACCTGGCTAAATATAACACTATATCCATGGGGACATTATCTGGACTCACAAATCACAGCTTCTGATGACTAGGACCTTCCCTATCTAGTTATTGTATTTGCAATACAACCTAAATGATCTGCATATATCAGCATCAAAGTTTAGATGACATCTACCTATTTTATCACAGAACAGTGTAACATTACACTATCTGAGTAGCTAAAGCAGAATAGCAACTTTTAAAGCAGTTTTGTGAAAATCTCACAGATGTATACACTGCATCTTAATCAAATCTTCTTCTACTCCTTCCCTCTAAATTTCCACTGTGCCATCCCTTCTATCTCCCTTCTAGCTTCATCACACACACACACACACACACACACACACACACACACACACACACACACGCTACACATACATGAATGCACACACACACACATATCCCACTGAGAAAAAATATTCCTGCCCATCTGCACATGCGTATGGTGTCATTCTCCTGAGCATGGGCAATCTCAGTAGCCATCCCTAAAGACAAGTGACCCAGCCTTCTTCAGCAGCCATTAGCTACCAATAACTTCTCAGCTAGGAGTCTGGTCTCAGGGTTTCCTCCCTTCTCCATGCTGTAATCTTCCTACTGTTATTTCTTGTTTGTTTGAGAAATACAAAATATTTTGCTGAATATATTTCTAGAAAGTCAAAATGTTTTAACCTTAAAAACTCTTAAAATAACAATTCTCAAATTATATTAGTCTTAACACAATTTTATTAAATTTAACACAAAATAACAGTGTTTGTGGAGATTAGATATACTAACAAAACAATTATGAAGCTTATTTGGAAGAATTTTAAAAGGTCACTAATAAAAATGTTTTTAAATGATTGACAAATGTGATTTCTCTGCACAGATACTTAAGAGATAGCATATAGCAAAATAAGTAAACTATGTAGAAATAACACAAATACAGGTAGAACAGAAACTGGCTTGCTCTTGTGTAAGTCTTGTACAAATAACTGCATTCCTACTAATTCATATATGCAACACCCATGTCATGTTTATAGGGAAGCATTACGGAGCCATCGTCCCCATTCTCCTAGATGCTGTGGGTTTTCTCTAGACTCACCTGACCATTCCCTGTCCTTTTTGGTTTTATGAGATCCAGGTGACAAGCATTGGTCTGACTTCCTGTGCTTTCAGAGCCCTATTTCAAACATTTGTCCCTGTGCTTATATATCAAAGTATTCTCTCTAAATTTTTCTCTAACAGTTTCAGGGTGTCGGTCGGGTCTTATATTGAGGTTGTTGGTTCATCTGCAGCTGAGTTTTTCCAGGTAAGAAATAATGGTGTAGTTTTGTTTTTCCGGGTGTTGACAACCAGTTTTCCTTGAGTCATTTACTGAAGGTTATATGTTCTCTACAATATATATTTTAGTATCTTTATCAAAAAATCAAACAGCTGTAACTACGTGGAGTTATACATGTCTTCTATGTTCTACTCCATTGATCTTCATTGTCTGTGTTGGTTCAGGTACCACACTAGATTTATTACTATGGCTCTGTGGTATGAGTTGAAACTAGGCATGACAATACCCCCTGGCATATTCTTTTAAATCTGGATTTCTCTGGTTACCTTTAGTCTTTTATTACTCCATATTTTTTCTTTCTTTAGGAAATAAATGCTCTGGTAGTTTGAGTAGAATTGTATCTGAGTCTGGTACTAGTGGAGTACTGAAGTCTCTATCACCACTGTGCTGCAATCAATCAATGGATTTAAATTTAGATTTAATAGTCCTCGTTTGATGAAACTGGTGCTCCTATGTTTGATGCGTACCCGTTCAGAATTGTAAAATCATCTTGCTCCTTTATGGGGTTGAAGTGACCCTTCTTGTTTCTTCTGACTCATTTGATTTCAAGTGTACTTAGCCAGATAGAAAAGCTACATATATTTTTCCCCCTGTTCCATTTGCTTGGAATGCCCTGTTCGGTCCTTTAGTCCTAATGTAGTGCCTATCGTTGATGGTGATGTGTGTATTTCTTAGAGTCAGCATGAAAGATGAATTTTGTTTTCTAGTCTAGTCTGCTAGTCTATGTATTCTTTTGAGAGGCTGAGATTGTTAATATTCAAAGTTATTATTGAAAGATGTGTGTTGGTGTAATTTTGATGATCCTGTGGCATTTCCTTACAGCTCTTTTCATTAACTAACTGTCCTGGAATTCTGTCCTGTGAACTTTTGGGTGAATTTATTCCTCTCTTGAGACTGAAGTGGTGTGGGAAGTCCTTCTATATATGTGTTGCTTTTATTGACTAATGAATAAATCTGTTTCAGACAGTGGCTTAGCAGAATAGAGCAAGGTGGGAATTCCGAGCAGATAGAGGAGGAAATAAGACAGAGTCAAGGAGAAGCCATATTGCTTGCTAAGAAATTTACATGGGATCTCTGATAAAGCAATGAGTGCTCTTAACCACCAAGCCATCTCTTCTGACACATGGGAATATTTTCTATGTGTTTGACATTCCTCTCCTTCTTCTACATCAGTGATTTCAAGGTTAGGGTTTTTTTAATTGTATACTAAAACTGTCTCATTTTTTGTTCATATATTTTCCAAACCTACAATTGTTTTTTACAGAGTGAATTAAGCTACCCTGTCTTCCAGACTATTTATACTCTATTTCACACTTTGAAAATTATAATTACATCATTTCTCCCTTCCCTTTCTTCCCTCCAAATCCCCATATACAACTCATCACTATCTTTCCCATATCTCTTTTTCATTAATTATTGTTACATGCTTATATACATACATATATATTGAAAGGGTATTCAAACATGAAAGAATATTCAAGTTACAAGGAATATATATATATATATATATGTTACAAGGAAGATATATATGTGTGTGTATAGGTATAGATATATATGTAGATATATATGTTACTTTTATGTATGCTTTTTGGGCTAACATTTTAGCACTTGGATACATACTTTTTGGCAACACTAATTCTCGTAATTCACGAACATGCAAATTCTGTTTATTTTTTTGTATCTTCTTCAAGATTTTTATCTGTACTTTACAATTTACATGTTGAATTTCTTTCACATCCTTGATTAAATTTATTCCTAACTATACACTAAGCCATTACTTGGTATCAGTCCGAATAAATAAAATCATTATTGTAGGTCAAGACTGCTCACTTGTTTTTCGGCAGCCAGACTCAAATAATCACACAGGGACTGTATTAATTATAATACTGTTTTGGCCAATAGCTTTTAGGCGTATTCCTAGCTAGCTCTTACATCCTGAATTAAACCATTTCTATTAATCTGTGCATCACTACGAGGCTGTAGCCTACTTGTAAGTTTCCAGCATCGTTCTCCTTCAGCAGCTACATGGCATGTCTCTGACCCTGCCTATTCTCTCTCCATATCTTTGTTTGGATTTCCAGGCATAGGACAAAGCAACTTCTCTATTAATTGGTGGAACACAGTTATCTTACCTTTTACCCCAACTTTTGGTAAAAAGTTCTCTGGTAGCAGCTTGCTCATAAATCCACCTTGTGTATTTTAAGTGAGGTGAATGTGCTGGTTTTAATTTTCCTTAACATCAGAAAACAAAAGACTAGAGAAAGACAAAGATGTGTGTGTGTGTGTGTGTGTGTGTGTGTGTGTGTGTGTGTGTGTGTGATATGTATGTGCATATCTGTATTGTTCTATCACTATCTGCCTTTTTTTTCCTTAATACTGAGTCTCCAGTTGAACTTGGAGCTGGGCTGGAAGGTAGGAACCCACATAAATCTGGTATTTACTTCCATTATGCTGTCATTACAACAGGCACATGCATTATCATACCCAGCTTTGTTCTGTTAGAGTTAAAATGAAAATCAGTAAGTTCAAACTCCATAGTAGATTGTTGCAGAATATTTGATTGCTCAGTGACACTCGGAGAATGTTAATAAAGTTAAACTGTGATTCAAGGAGCAGAGTCCATGACTAGCTGGCCAGAATTAGCCATAGAGATTTTGGAGGCGCCAGATAGAGAGGTTCAGGAAGAGATAAGGTAGAGCTTGGAAAGGTTCAAAGTTTTTTCCATCTGGGAAGGTAGAAAGAAAGGGTCAGCTCCATTCCTCCATTGATTTCTTGATCTATCAGGTTTGTACTCCAATATCTGAGTCCTGAGTTTTTGTTAGTAATTGAACTATTTAGGTAAATGCTGGGATTAAAGGCATGTACCACCACACTTAGCCAAATTCCAATTATTGACTCCAGTGGTTTAATTGTTCTTTTATCACAGAAGAAATTGTATTTTAGTTAATGCCTAAAATATGGTTGTTCACTGAAATTGGTTACTTGGGTCTATGCCTTGGAATTTGGTGAAGGGTGAAAGAATTTGGTCAATTATTAGAGTAGAAAAGAGTGTTCACCTGAGATATTCATTGAAACAAGCTGGAATCCTATGGGTGGCAAAGGGAAGGAGTGGAGAAGACGGCAGGTAGGGGGTAGAGGGAGCTAGTGGAGGGTAGTGGTAGAGGACAGCTGGTGGTCACTATGGCTCTGTCAGCCCAAAATGTGAGAGTCAGCCATTGGTCTTTAAACCATTAGAAAGCAGAAATTAACTAGTAGGCAGGGTCAGACATCTGGTTTGATTCGGCTCCACAGCTTCTGACTTTTTAATCTTCAATGAATCTCAAACTTTCAAATCACACGTTTTTTTTTTCCTTCAAGTTCAAAAGATAATTATTCCCATACTGCTAGAATTTAAACAATGTAATTATGGTTCTTCAGACTGACAGCCCTCTCTTCTTTGACAGGGACTTCCCAGGTACTGTGCTAGATCAGCAGCGGTTTCAACAAAGCAGATCACATTGGCTGAGACACTCACGTATTTATTTATTGAGTTAAATGAATGCTGTATGCCATACATTCGCCTAGGCACTGGGGCATGGTAGAAAATGAAGCAGAGATAATGCAGTTCCTCAAGGAAACTATGCACGCTCTCGTAAGTGCTATGAAAGAAATTACAAAGTACTATGCCATGAGGACCAGTTTTGATCAGACAATTCTCTGAGAAGTGACATTTGGGGGCTGGACAGATTGCTCAGTGAATAAAATGCTTGCCCACAAGACAGAATCAGTGGGCTCCAGGTTCAGTGAGAAACGCTTTCTCAAAAAATACGATGGAAAAAGGATGAGTGTGGATAGGTAATGCACCTGACAGTGACCTCTGGTCTCTACATGCACACACACCCATGTGCACACACACCCATGTGCACAAACACAAACACATGAAAAAGAAGGGGCACTGGACCCAAGCATAGATAAACTAACCCAAGAGGAGGGGGATAGTCTTCTAAAAGAGAAAAGTGTATGAATGTCCCCAAATCAGAGGGAGAATGTGTATTAGAGGATCTGAAGGCTTAGTGCAGCTCAAAGGAAGAGGCACGCAGTGAGGCAAGCTCAGTAATGTCAGTGTCCGGTCCACACAGGCCTCTGCAGGGCACAGTAGGAATGCTAATCTCGTGGCACAATGTGACAACCATGTTTTCAGTTTGATGAGACTGGCAGCATGAAAGAAGAAGATATATTGAAAATAGATATGCCAATACAATTTTCTAAATTTTAGATAGATGTACATGGGTGATAAAGTGAGGTTTTAACAGGTGACTTTCTGTGCTCCTGGCCTGATCTGTGTCTTTTGATAGGTAGTATTGTCCTTGGTTGAGCTCCAGGCTGGATAGATACTGCATTCAACTAAGTCATCCTGAGTCCAAAGTGGCTTTGTGAGAACTACAGAGACAAGCCAACTAGGTGGATGGGATTCTGCATCTGACATTCAGAAAAGATCTTGACTAGAATATTTGATCCACATCAAAGGGCTCAGAAGACTGATGATAAATATATATATAAATTAGACTCCACAGGATAAAGGCTGAGGAAAAGGACAAGTGCACAGCACCTAAGATAAATCTTGTGCTCCGATGAGATACATGAACCCTGCTTACTCTGAAGACAACTCTATGATGACCAACACAATTTTCTGAAGCAAACTGGGTCGATTGTGCTTGTTTATAGCTTAGAGAAAGCTATCGTATCACCGTGGCATTTTGTGTTTCTTCTATTCTGTTGTTCTTTGCTAACACTTTAGATGATTAAAAAAGAAACAGAGCCTATTTTAGAGAGCAGACCACTTACTAAAATTGTGCTTCGGTGCCAGAAATGTCATTTAGCAGAATAGATAGGAAATAGAATACAGGATGCGTTGATGTAAGAACTTATAAGATAGGATAGCGAGGCAATTAGGAAGCCATCTGAAATGCTTTTCCAAGGTGAAGAATTGAATCCCAGAGCAGACTTTGTAACCATTTAACACTGGAAATCCTTCCAATAAATTGGTTCTAAAAAAGACCGTGTGTCTTTCTTTCTCTGTTCTTTCATTGCCATCCTTCCAACTGCAATAAAACAACGGCATTAAAGGGTCATTTGTGCTTTCCTTCTCTGCTTGTCTCATTAACTCCCCTTCACCACCCAATCACTGAGTCCAGTGTCTCTCAGCTTTGTCTTCGCTTCTGATCATCTGAGTTTCTTCTCTGACCTCCGATCCTCCTGCATGCTGCATCCCCTTCAGCGTATCTCACAATGTATGTGTGCACCTTCTCCTGAATCTGCAGTTTTGCAACTGTATGTATCAGCTTGCTCAATAACAAGAAAAATGAGATTCGGATACATGTTTTTAAGAAGACTCAAGGTGATAGATGTCGTGTCTCATCTCATTTACAACAGCATCAAGGTAAGTAGAAAGTGACTTCTGGAGTCCATAGATATAGCCTGTTTCTGGAGATTTCCCTACAGCCTGAGTGTGGGGCCCTTGTTTCTTCACTCTTCCCACCCTGTATGGAAAGGCTACAATACAAAGAATTAAAATTTATGTCAAGAATTTGGGGTCTGGATGCCGGAATCCCATCTGCTCACATCTGTGAATGTGACTTGAACTGATGCACACTCAGCAAGGACAGGTTTCCTGGTGAGTGGAGACTAGAAAGTAGAGCATTTGGTGACTCTGTCCAGATAAGAATTTATCATTGCCCATCATTGCCCGTTTCAGTGACCGTGGAAACAGGAAACTATCCTTCAGGTATTTTCCACTTTTCGGGGGCACTAATATTTTATCTTTATCTTTCTCTGTGTGTATCCACAAACACACACATATTTATGACTAAATAAATATCTATACAATATGTAAATATATACATATTGATATGTATATTATGAAGATGAATTTTTATCAAGAGAATGTTGTAACAAGTGGAGAAAATATTAACTTAGCAGTGAGCTAGAACATTTTATATTTTTATATTTTTTATTTTGGCAGCATCTCTGTGAAATTGATTCTACTAAATACAAAACAAAGTTTAATATTCTCATTCGCTTATCTGTAATTGACTAGGTTCTCCATGAACTTAGTATTCTTGCATCTTTGACTTTGGGCCCTGCACACATTTCTGTGTGAATCTATCCTACACTCTATGGTGGTAGAGTCATGTCTAGGTGGACGCCCTGATTTCCACATGAGAAAGTTGTAGTCTGTGGTCAGACTTCCTGACTTCTGTCTGGTTTAGATACTGCAGACTGCTATCAGGTGGTGGAAAGGTGGGAAGAAAGATGGATGACAGATTTACCCACCATGCTTTGCCCTTGCCAACTGGCATGCTGATAGTCTTCTGAACATGGGCCTTGACCCTGTCTCTTTATACTCTTCTACCCCACCAGTGGCAATTCTCTCTGGACCATAACTTGGTAGCTCCATTTCTCCTATTCAAGCCTGGGCTTCCTTGGAGGCCTTATCAATCATTGCTTTTCTGTTTATGTTATCAGTACCACTTTCAATAGTGTCTCAGTTATTCTCTGAAACCATCCACTTGCCCTTCCAAGGTCTGAGTAGGTACACTCACCTCCTGACACTGCCCCCTGTTCCATCTTGCTGGCCTGTATGTTGATCCTTGGACCTGCCAGGCACAACTTCTTCTGGTTCCCTCTCTATAAAACGTTCCTGTTTCTGATGCCCAGATGACTTGCTTTATAGTTTCAAATCTAAAGTCCTCTGTTCAGTGAGACCTAGTTTCCAAATCTGACATTTCCTTCTCCATGGTACTTATTCTGTACCATGTGTATTTCACTTATTTGCTTTTTCGTGTATTTGTTTCTCATTAGAAAATAAGCTGCAGGACAGCTGGAATTCTGGTCTGTTTTTTATCCAGTTGGATTGGAAGCACTAAGAAATTTCAAACTTTGTTAGTGAATGGATTGTATCTATTTGGCTGGCATAAAGGTAACCAGTGGATTGTTTGATGAATGACTGGTGGCCACACTGACTGACTAAAATATTTAATACATGGAATTAGAGAATTTAACAGCTGAGTGAAACTTGAGAGTTAAAAGATCATTTAATCTAACCTTCTAATTTCACAGATGAGGAGATCTGAAGCCAGGTTTCAATGACTTATACTGAAACTCTCTCATAGCAAGGTCAAGATGAAAACCCATTCCTTAAGCACACTTCATGATTTGTGTTAGAACAAAAAGAATTATCCTTCATTTTATCCTATATTTCTTATAATAGAAAGTAACCAGAAAACTGGAATAAACCACTCTGTATCTTGGGTTAATGTCATCCTCATCTTCAGGGCTTGGGCATAGCAGATCTGGCTTTATGCTATCTTGAAGTCAAAGCTGCCATAGTTTGTCTCTGAGTTGTTCCACATGTAATGGTCTCTCCTATACCTTTAAGAGAAAAGCCCCACCCACTCCCCCCTTCTGCCAAGGCAAGTGGATCTTTTCACTTCCAGCCTGAGAGCTCTCTCTCCGGAAGAGGTAACTTCCCCCCCCCCCCGTTTCTCTTTCTCTCTCTCTCTCTGCCTCTCTCTCCTTGTCCCACTTCTCCCCTTCCCTTCCATAACCCACTAAATAAATATCCAACCTCACCCTGCATGGTGCACCTATCCATCTCTGTCTCTCAGATGCCACAGCTCTTCATGGGACAAGTTGACTCACCGAGGTCTTTCACCCGCCATGTAGGCTCCCTGCCTGGGACCTGCTGCCCCTTCTGGCCCACGGGCCCCTTGGGGAATGGGCACTATTTTATTTTTACTATTATATCAACGCCATGACTCAACTAGGCTCTCTCCATGTTCCCTCCGGCCAGCAGGTGGGCCGGCTGGGACATGTGGAACCCTGGGCTCTGGAACCAGGTTCCCTCACAACAGTCTCACGTTCTTTCTACCTGAGTGCTGACCTCTATGCACACCAGCAGCTTCAGTGGTGAGTTTTCCCCTTCCAGTTAACCAAACCATTTTTTTAAACCTGAAGAATTGACCTTTGAGCG
The DNA here is from genome assembly GCF_903992535.2 of Arvicola amphibius. Taxonomy (NCBI): domain Eukaryota; kingdom Metazoa; phylum Chordata; class Mammalia; order Rodentia; family Cricetidae; genus Arvicola; species Arvicola amphibius. The sequence goes on from NC_052051.1 coordinate 133,931,221, forward strand.
CCCAAAAATCCTTTGTTGTTCCTAGAAATGGGGGCGGGGGAGCCCCCAGCTACAGCCTTCATGGCTACAATTGAGCCCTTCACTGACATTCTTCTCTGGTTGCTTCCCATAGCTAAAAACGTGACCAGACTAACATGGTTAGTCCTCCCACACTAGTATTGTGCATGCTGTATACTGCAATCGATTTGAGACCCTGGAGTCCCTTGGATTCTTCTTTCTCTCTTTTTTTTCTTTTCTTCTCTTTTGGACCACTCATAAGTGGTCCCTGGCGTGAGAAACCGCTTGGAGCTGCCTCTAGCCTCTGGCTTCTGAGTCACCTGGACTGGGACCAGTTGACTTCATCAACACCCTGCCTGCAGAGAGATTTCTCCTATAGGCCTTGTGGTGTCGCTGTTTTTGCGGATTTTCACGTTTTCAGCTATGGAATATAAACCCTCAAACTATCAGCCATCCACCTGTGAATGCTCTGCTGGTGTCCCACTGGCTCTGCTTCTCCTCAAACTATCCCCGCCATCCCTACCAGTGTGGTCCCACAGAAACCAAGAAGATTTGTCGAATCTGCGAGGCAGCTGTTTTCAATTCCAGCCTTTGCTGGACCCACTGCCCCTCATGGCCCATGACCCATAAGCCCCTCGGGAAATGACGTCAATTTATTTTAACCATTACACCCCATAACTTCTTGCAGTCTCAACTTCAGGAGAGCTCCCTGATCTGCTAATCTTTCCAAACTAATACAAGTACAGAGTATCCATAAGTGGATATTAGCTATAACATAAAGGAAAACTATGCTACAATGCACAAATGCAGAGAGACTAAGTGACAAGGAGAGTTCCTCAGGGGGACATCCAGATTTCCCAGGAAGAAAACACGGAGGAGATTTTATCAGTAGACTGAGAATAGGTGGAGATAAGAGCATGAGTGATCAGGTTGTGCTGAGGGGGATTGCTGAGGGCAGCATTTAGGGGTCAGGTAGGAGCCTGGTGCAGGGAATCTCCCAGAAGTCAGTGGGGGAGAACCCCATGTTAGCCTCCTAGCAAGAATATCTAAGTAGCCTGAACTGGCCATCTCCTGTGACCAGATTGGTGCCTGGTCCAATTGTTATCAGTGAGGTGTCATCCAGCACCTGATGAAGCAGATGGAGAGACTCACAGCCAAACGTTAGGCAGAGTTTGGGAATCCAGCAAAGGAGGAGGAGAAAGGAGACAGAGGGGTCAAGGACACCACAAGAAGGCTTACACAATCAGCTATCCTGGGCTCATAGGGGCTTGCAGAGACTGAACACACAACTGGGAAGAATGACTTAGGCATTCTGCACATGTGTTGTGTAGCGTAGTCCTCTTATGGGGTTTCCAATAGTGGGAACAGGGGCTGCTTCTGACTGTTTTATTGGCTTTTGTGACATGATTCTTCATGCTGGGTTGCCTGTCCATCCTTAACACATGGGGAGGTGCTTAGTCTTACTGCAACTCAATATAGCATGTTATATTGATAACTCATAGGAGACCTGTCCTTTCCTGAATGGAGAGGGAAGACGAGGGGATTCGGGATGGGGTTGGAAGAGGGATTGGGAGAGATGGCAGGGGAGGTAAGGAGTGGTGGAGGAGTGTGGATGAGGGGATGCTCGGGTTGGGATGTAAAGTAAGTAAATGAATAAAAATGCAGAGTATTTCCCCATTTTGATACAGAAGTCTCCTTGTTTTCTAATTATCTGAAGAACAGAAACCTAAATACCAGTTTTTCCTGGGACTGGGACAGAAAAAAAATCTCCAAGCTTGTTTGCTTCTCCCTCTTTCTTGGTAGACTTAATAAGTAGGAAATCTTTTAATTCTGACCTTTCCACATGGCTACCTATATTAAGGCAACTCATAAGCAATCTTTAATTTTGGAATAGGTGAATGAGAAATTCTAGTTCTTTATTGTTTATGTTGTTTAAAACAGAACACCTGTTGGTTTTCACTAATTACATTCGCCACAGCCACCATGGGTTCCCTAGGCTCTCTAGTTATGGTGGCTTATCCCTGCTCTGCCTCTAAGTCTCCAGTTGGCCCTGAATTTGTGACCCCTGCCTTGGTTTCCAGAGAAGCTGGGATTATGGGTATAGGCCAACTTTCTCAGTTTACAATTCACCTGTGCTTTGAAAAGAAATTCTAATAACAGTTTCAGTTCAAGAAATTCAGGGCTACCAGAAGGGTTTCATTTTTCTGGCCTTGCAATCCTACTTTAGAGAGGAGAAACTGAACTAATGCAGCTTGGTTAAGGACATAGGTCAAAAAAGGCGGGAGGGCAGAGTTGAGGTTTTAATTCAAATCAATTTGGATTGTAATCCCATGTACTTTCATTGTGCTACAGCAACAAAGGGGATTTATTATTTAACCTGGAAAAGTGAACTGATTTAGTCTTAAGATTTTCATATACTGTTTTCACATATTTGAAAACATATTTTGGCCCAGAAACATAAATTTTCAGACTGACAATTATTTATGTAATTATCCTGGTTTGTTTTACCTGTCAAACAGAAACGATTTGGAGTCACCTGAAAAAGGTGGGGATTACCCAGATCAGGTTGGCTATCAGCATGTCTTTGGGGCGCTGTTTCGATACTTAATTGATACAGATAGGCTGAACCCCTTATGGTTAGTACCATTCTCTGGGAAGGTAGATGTGCACTGTATAAGAAAGCCAGGTGGGCAAGGCAGCAAGTAGCTTTTCTCCATCACTTCTACCTTTGAGTTTCTGTCCTGCTTTTCCTCAAAGATGCACTACTACCTGAAAGTAACAGCTAAATAAACCTCTTCCTCCTCTAAGTTCCTTGCAGAGTGTTTTCTCATAGGAATAGAATGCAAACTAGGGTAGTCATCTACTCTGTCAGGTTGCCTCTTCTGGCAACCTGAGTCTCTTTTTCAATATCTGGGCAACTGCGCTTGCCCAGGGCAATAACAATTAGATTGATCAGGGCATAACAATTAGAACTGTGAGATACCCTTTTCATAAATATGTGTTTGAATTTCTTTAGATTATATAATAAAATCAGGAGAGGGTAAGATATAAAACAACATTTTGTGAGTCTAAAATTCTAAAGTGAAGATGAATCCAAAATATTTAATCTTTAAAACATGTGCGTGAGGGCTGTTACTACAATGTATAATAATTTATTAGGAAAATGCCGCAATGAACCCCATTTCATTGTGCTAACCAAAAACTTAACTTGAAAACAAAACAGCAACACAAACACAGGAGGGAAAATATCCAATCTTTAAATAACTGTGACGGCAGGAGCTCAAAGGTCAAAGGTCTGCCCTGTGATCAAATCACCCTGTTCCTTATCTCTACTTTGTGTGCAGGTAACCTGGTGGTGGTTGCCAGCAGGCAGCTGCTGTCATTTGTGACTGGGATATTTAACAGGGAGATTATGTCTACTACACAAGTGTTGTGATAAATTATGGTCATTTCCACAGGGGATAGAACAGTGACAGAAATAAAATGGAGTAAGAGTATTTTTATGAGAATATAATTGAAGACCACTTCTAAGAAACTGTTTGGCCTATTAGCTTAGGCTTCTTATGAATTAACTCTTACATCTTAAATTAACCCATTTCTATTATTCTGTGTACTGCCCCAAGACTGTGGCTTACCAGCCAAAGTTCCGGTTTCTGTCTCCTTCAGCAGTCACATAGCACCTTCTTGACTCCGCCTACTTTTTCTCTATATCACTGTTCGGATTTCCCGCCTGGCTTTATTCTGCCCTGCCAGAGGCCCAAAGCAGATTCTTTATTAACCAGTGGTTATAAAATATATTCACAGCATACAGAAGGAATCCTACATCAAACCTATGTTCAGATATCAGAGAAGAGAAGGGAAAACGGGTATGAAGAAACATGTTTTCCTTTCCTGTTCTGTTAGAGTATTTACCTAGTTTCCTTATTGTTGTGGGCAGGGAAAGTACACCAGATGCACCAGTAAATCTAATGACTGCAAACACAGGGTCTGCTATAAACTCCTGGTACCTGTGTCTGCTCATCTCTTATCAGGAAATTACCTTACTTCTTTGTGCTTCTGCTCTATGTCTGCAAAGTAACAGAAAAATAAAACATGACATTTCAGGGAGTTATTAGGATGATAAAATGAATCTGTATCTGAAAGGGTTAGATGGTGTTCAAACATTAGCCTGTGATTTTGTGGAAATGGGTGTGCTTTTGAAAAATGCTTCAAGCACATAGAAGTTGTCGCTGATAAAAGGTTTTGTATTTAGAGTGAAAATAAATGTGGAGTGGCCAGCATTTTCTATCAGCTACCTGGAGAGGAGTCATTGCTGGAAGGACTTTCTCTAAGATGTACAACGAACACAACAGTAAGATGCAGAAAAGGGGCAATCAACTAAATGAAGACTTTTACTTTCCCTCTTTGTTTGTTAAGAATTCAAGGGAAAACTCTCAGTAGATGTTTGGTTTCCTTCAAAGGTGGAAGTCGGTTGGAAGAATGTTGGCACTTAGGAACATTTTGGTGCCTGTAATCAATACATTGCAAATCAGGAATAAAAGACAAATCTCTCTATAATGGACTTTTCAGTGACCTAAATACTGTTAAAGACACAAACATTTTAGAGACTCTTATGTGCATTGTTAACAACAGTTGATACAGGACAAGTGCTTGGGTTTTATACAACAGCTTACAAGAGTAATTTTTCCCAAGATGGCACTTGGACTGTTTAAAACTAGCAGACCACATTGGCAACAGCTGAAACATTCAGGAATAACTACTAATGGCATACCCAGATGTGTCTTAGAAAAGCAACTGTCTGGCCAAACCACCAAACCCTACAAAAAGAAAGCCAAGTGAGCTCAGCAGGTAGAGAAAAATCCCATCATGTCTCTTTCGCCCTGAAAATATTAGTATGACTCAATTAATAGCAGACTTTATTTCCTATTGGGCTTCAAACCTCATATTGAAAGCAGTTTCTCTCAGTGTGCCAGCAGGATAACAAACATCCATTTGCTAAGTCACAGACTCCCCTAGTATCCTGAAGGTAGCCATGCATGGGCCACTACTGTTTCTGTCTGTCTTCCCGGTACACCAGACTCAGTGGGGGCTTATAGGTCATTACTGCAGAGCAGCAGGCCGTAGTCATTCCGATCTCTAGTGAGAGCCATTATACTATGGTTTGCTTATTAACAATTAATTTTCCAAACAAATTATTGTTTGGAGATATTCATTATCTTTGTTGGAAAACACTTCTCTCTCCTCCTTCTCTCCCTCCCTATTCCACTTCCTTCCTTTCTTGCTCAACCTCCTCTTCTAGTCCCCCCTCCTGCTAGTACTCCTCTGATCCATGTTCTGTCTCTCTTTACTTCCTCTTTCCCTTTATGTCCCTCTCCCTCCTTCCCATTCTTGCTCCCTACTGACATTCAATACTCTCAGCTGTCCCTTGTCCCCACAGCAGTTTCTCTGGCCAATGGGTATTTTGCAGCCTCATCTGCTTTCTACCACGCAGTCATCTTTCCTCAGCTTGTCTCCAGAAATTGGGAATGGGGGAGTGCAAGGGCCGTGGGCAACTCATTTTGAAGAAACAAATTAATTCAGCTCATAGCATGGGAGCTAGGTCAGTTGAACACTAGATCTTTAAATAATGTTCATTTATGACCTTCATGTGTACTTAAAGCTCATCTATTAGCTTCCTGTGTCAGAAGAATACATTTCAGTCATTTACAAGTTAGGGAAGTGAGGAAGGATCTTTTTACATTTCTTTATATATTTATAACAATATAGTTGTTAAATGGCAAAACTGCAATATTTTTGTTATGAATATATGTTGAAGTTTCTTTTCATGCTTTTCAAGAGGGAATAGGTTCTGAACAAACTGGGTTCTTTAGGTAAGGAGAGTTAATAGGAAAAGGGAATGATTAGATAAGAGGAGATGGGAGGAAGGGGCAGAGGTGGGGGAAGAAGGGGGGGGAGGAAGGACATCTAGTTTCAGTTCAAGATCATTAGGCTTCTGACCAACAGAGAGCAGTCTAGTTGGGGATGTTCATCTTATCCACAGTTTTTTTTTTTTTTAAATCTGACATGTTTTATAAATAATTCCTATCCTTCCAAGAAGGAGAATGTGAACTGCTTCTTGTGAAAATTGTGTCTCAAACTAAACTCAAATTATGTCACTAACTGCCTTATTCCTTTCTATGCCAAAAAAGAATAGTGAGATATTTGGCTTTTCTTCAATATGAGTCTTTTAATATTCTTGGTTGACTCATATCAAGACAACCTTCAAATAACAGTCATAAGGATATGTTAGGTGATACTAATAACAAGCAACCATATTTTAATGATCTTAAAATCTTTACTGTTCTTGTAATGATGTGTGTGTATATGCATCCGTATTTGTATATGAGTGCAGATGCTTACAGAGGCCAGAAAGGGGCAGCAGATCCGCTGGAATTGAGTAATAGGTGGTTGTAAGCAGCATGTTTGGGTGCTGAGAATCAAACTCAGGTTCTTCACCAGAGTAGTAAATTCTCTGAATTAATGAATCACATCTCCCTTTGTACCATTTAATGATTTATTTTATGTTTTAAATTAAAATGTTATTACATCATTTTCCCTTTCCTGTTCCTCCTCTCCCTCAAATTCATGGCCTCTGTTACTTTAATTGTTCACATGCATATATGTATATTCCTAAATATATAAACACAACTTGACAAGACTGTATACCGGTCACTCGCTAGTCAACTTGGAGCCCCTTCCTCAGGGAAGACTATTTTTCCTGTTCTCTGCATTCTTTGTCTGTAGTTCCTTTCCCAGGGTTGAGGACCATTGAGATTTCTCTCTTCACGTTAGGATGCCTAGATTTAATTACATGCATGCATGTCTCAGTGTGGGTATGTGCAGGATGTTAAGCATTCTCCACATACCAGATGTTATAATAAGTCCTAATTTATTTAAACCTCTTCAAACACTAATGCGGGCAGACTTTTCATTGCAATATAAGTTGGGTGTCTACCAGTTCTATCATAAATAAGATAGGATATCATATCTTTACCTAAAACTTTCTTTTTTCCCTGTTCTACCTGAACACACTCAAGATCAGAGGCATACCTGCTTTCTGGACATCATTTGGGACATATGAATATCACTATGTCAGAATCCACTGACCAAAAAATGACATGCTATATAGTGGATAACATCCTTTCTTACGTAGACAAGTATCTTCCATTCCAGGAACCCATTTTGGATATATGAATGTCTGTAGGTTGAAATCTTCTGAAACAAATAGTGTGGTTGATGATCAGTGTCCCTCCCCTCACCTTTGTAAAAGGCATAGGTAGTGGAAAACAAAGCTCTTTGAATGTAGACATCGAGAGCTCCCCTTATTCAAACAAAGCTGAGGGTATTGGACCCAATGGGACCAATGTTGGGTTAAAAAAATATGACACAGCCAAGAGCAAGAAAGTTGGAAGAATAAATATTGCTTCAATAGGACGTGAACGCATATACTCCAACCAAACCCTCCTGCTGACATTGCTTATAGACTTTGGCTGTTAATCTTCTGCTTCCTCCTTTTTTAGTCTTCCTTTTAGCAACATCTGTCAAGGCACTGAGGACACTGAGCCTATTTTCTCTGTCTGCCTCCAATAAATCACCCTTGAATTCCTTTCTGAATATTTTTGAGTAATTTTATCTATGGGACCAGGAACCTGCAAAAGGCCTTTGAAAGCACTGGTTATACTTAAGTTCTCATATTTGCTTTACGCTTTGGGGGGCAGCAAGAGTTCCTCTGACTTTTTGTGACATCTGACCTTGCCAAGATAACAGAAAGGCCCTGAAAAATGATATTAGCTCTCATTAAATTTTTCCTTAAGCCCCTGCCCCCCCCTTTTGCTTCTAGATCATCAACTAGACATAGTCTTACTCTGGACTGACAATGAAAATTCTGCTACCGTTTGGAGGAAATAGAGTATCCATCAAAATCATGTCAGGACCAAAACATGCTATGAACTGAATTCATCTTGTGGTTTAAAGGCTAATAACCACTAAAGTCTCCTGCAGCTATTTCTAATAAACGCTAATATAGCGTCTGAAAATCAGACAAGATGATGGATGACCTCTACAGATGAGTACTGAGGAAAACTTGACATTTAACAATCAATTTATTATAAATACAGCAAGATAATTGACTCTGTTTTCCTTAAGGCCACAGCAGAAACTTCCTCCTGCTCTAGTCCAGTGAATACACAAGTTAAAAAAGACCTAACATTGCTGAAGATTTTGGTGATGCATCTCCTTTTCGGGAAAGCTGAAGATAGTAGAACTAGGCTCGTTAGATGACTACTAACCAATACCAAATCCAACACTAAATTATCATCAAGACTGATGCGATTACTGTGATGGGAAGTGCTGATGGACAGTCAGGGATCTCTAGTCCATAAAGGTCAAGGGTAATGAATGAACTAAAGACCAAAATCATTCTAGGTCAACATAGGTGGAGAGTCAACAGTTCTATCTGTAATCAAAAAATAACCAAGACTTTTTTTAGAAACAGAAGATTTATGTCAGTCAAAGCAAAGAAAGTCATGTTCTTGGCTGGGTTTCCAAACCTGAATTTATTCTCAAATGTGAAACTTGCAGATTTAAGAAGATAAAACTAAAGATTTTGAAATATCTACGGAATGTTTATACAGTGATTTCCAAAGTCCTGTAGACCTAGCTATCATTTCTCTAAATGATGCACATGACTGGAGGAGAAGGGGATATTCAAACATGAAGCAGTTTAATACAGTTTAACATCTGAGATGCCATCTGTGCAAGAAACAGACTATTGCCATGATATTCCCATAATAATTCAGAGACTTATGGGAAGTTCTGCCTTGTCTTAAGATATGTCATAAAGTGTGACCAATATGTTTGTGTGAAACTTATTTTGGTAGCTGAGAGTACCCTTACACTGATTCTCTATCCTATCTATGCTGTAAGACTTGGAAGAGGAAAGAAAACCCGGTTAAAGCCTCTGAACCCACTGAACCTGGCGAAGAAATTTAATCAGAACAATGTACCCTTGTATGGAGAACATAAGATTCGTAATCAGTTCAAAACACAGTCTTATGGAGAACAGAAGACTTCAATGCCACACATAAAAGCTTAAAAGGGAGTCCCTAGCAGCCAGCCAACAGGTGAGAGGTCTGAGGGCAGGCTTCACCAATATCCCTGACACCCACTCTGCTGCCCAAACTCACCAATCCCATCATCCTCCCCTTGACCAATCATCCACTGTAATTTCAGCAGTCCCTGTACAAACCTCGCCTTCTCCAGTTGGAAGAACAAGTGAGTGACTGATTTCCCCCAGCTAAACTGCCCTAGTCTCCAAACCTCAAGCCCCAGGGCATATCCTGTGTCTCTACTCCTCCCATCTCAGCCCCAGCAAGGCAGCTATGTCCCGCCATCCCCCACCTTGGTGGTTCTTCACTGCTCTGGAGCAGTCTCCAGGAGCTGGTCAACAGGTGAAAGACAGAAGACAGGCTGAACCAACACCCTCAACACCCACTGAACTCTGTAACCCTACAACCCACTCTGCCGCCCAAACTCACTGACCCCATCCTCCTCCCCTTGGACAGCCATCCACCACAACATCAACAGCCCCTATATAAGCCCCGCATAGTCCAGGTGAAAGAACAGCAGACCTCATAGGCACAAGGGCCACCCACACCAGTAGGAAAAACAGCTGCCCCTATAAGCATCTGCACCGACTAGACCTGAGGACCCCGAGAACCCTTGTCCATTCAGGCTAAAAGACATTAAAGGAAAAACAAAAGACCATCTAACAAAGACATCAAAAGAATCAACACCTGTACCTATAAGTATCCCAAACCTATACGGGTAAATGTTGTAGCCCAGTGGTCCTACAACAGCAAGACCTGAACATCCCAATGCAGATGAAGCAGAAAAAAATGACCTTAATAAATTTATGAAGATGAAAGAGGCCCTTATAAAGGAAATTGCTGGGAGCAGTGAAATTCCTGATCCCGAGTTTCTTGTAAACAACTTGTTTTCCCCTGATCTGAGTGCCTACAGCTGCTCTGAGCAGGAGACCCTCAGGAGTTCCTGATGGCAGGGGAATGGTTTCTGGTGGGTTTGGCTGGGGTGTGGCTATCCCTATATAGGCTGCCCCTGGACACAATAAAGGGGGCATTCTTGGGGCATTTTGGCAGCAAGGATGATCTATGTCTCTGTCTCTGTAAGTCTTTTTGTGTTTCAGTCTCCAGCCCCTTTCCTGGTTCACAAATGGTATGGTGGTGCATAGAGCACAGATGGGGCATGGTGCACGGCAGAAAATGAAAAATCTCTTTAAAGAAATCAAGGAAAAGACAAACAAAAATTTGGAATAAATAAATTAATTCTTTAAAGAAAGCCAACAAAACCAAGAAAAAAGTACACAAATAGTCAAAGGAAACAGTTCAAATTTGAAAATTGAAATAGAGGTAATAAAGAAAACATAAGCTGAAAAAATTCTGGAAATGGAAAATCTGGGTAAATGAACAGGAACTACAGATGCAAGCATCAACAACAGAATATGAGATGGAAGAGAAAATCTCAGGCATTGAAGATTCAATAAAGGAAATAGATTCATTGGTGAATGAAAATGTTAAATCCAATGAAATCCTAACATAAAATATCCAGGAAATCTGAGAAACAATAAAAAACAATTCTAAAAATAATAAGGATAGAAGGAGAAGAATTCCATCTCAAAGGCACAGAAAATATATTCAACAAAGTTATAGAAGAAAACTTTCTAAACCTAAAAAAGGACAAGCCTATTTACAAAATAAATAAATTGGACCAAAAAACAAAAACAAAAATCGAAAAACAAAGAACCTTTGCAACATAGTAATAAAAATACTAAATATACAGAATAAAGAAAGAATATGAAAGGATATTAAGATCTGCAAAGGAAAAAGGCTAAGTAACACAAAAAGGCAGACCCATCAGAAGAACACCTGACTTCTCAATAAAGAATCTGAAAGAAAGAAGGTCCTCAACAGACACTCTACATACACCAAGAGACCACGGATGCCAGCCCAGACTACTATCTCCAGCAAAACTTTCAGTCACTATAGGTGGAGAAAACAAAATATTCCATGACAAAACTAGATCTAAAAAATACTTATCCACATGTTTAGTCCTACAAAAGGTACTAGAAAGAAAACTGCAACCCAAGGAAGTGAATTGCACCCATGAAAACAAGGCAATAAATAATCTCACACCAGTAAAACCCAAAGAAGGGAAACACACACGCACGTGCACACACACACACACACACACACACTTTAACATAAATCCAGTTACACTGAACCTAATAGAAGAGAAAGTGGAAAGTAGCCTTTAATGCAATGGCATAAGAGACCATTTCCTGAGCATAATATCAGTAGCCTAGACACTTAGATCAGCAATTAATAAATGCGACATTCTGAAACTGAAAAGCTTCTGTAAGGTAAAGGACACTGTCAATAAGACAAAATGGTAGCTTACAGAGTGGGAAAAAGTTTTCACCAACCCCACATCTTATCTTTTGGAGGGCTTATCTCCAAAATATATAAAGAACTTAAGAAACCAGACATCAAAATACCAAATAATTCAATTAAAAGTGGGGTACAGATATAAAAAGAGAATTTACAACAGAAGAATCTCATATGACAGAAAGACATTTAAGAAATTGTTGAATATCCTTAGTCATCAGGGATATGCAAATTGAAATGAACCTGAGATACCCTCTGGCACCTGTCAGAACGGGTAAGACCACAAACACTGATGACAACTTACACTGGAGGGCATGTGGAGTAAGGGGAACACTCCTTCACTGCTGGTGGGAGAGCAATCTTGTACGGTCAAATCAGTATGGCTTTCTCAGAAAATTGGGAATCAATCGACTTTAAGACCCAGCAATACCACTCTTAGGCATATACCCAAAGGATGCTCACTCATACCACAAGGACACTCGCTCAGCTATGTTCATATCAGCCTTATTCATAATAACCAGAAACCGTAAACAACCTAGATGTCCCTTAACTGAAGAATAGATAAGGAAAATGTGGTATATTTGCATAATGGAGTATTGCTCAGCTGTGAAAAGCAATGACATCATAAAATTTGCAGGTATTCTGAGTAAGGTATCACAGACCCAGAAAGACAAACATGGATTGTACTCAGTCATAAGTGAATATTAGGAGTGAAAAAAAAAAAAGAATAAGCAACCTACAATCCACAGCCCCAGGGAGGATAAATAACAAGGAGGGCCCAAAGAGCAATGAATGGGTCTCCCTAGGAAGGGAAATTAGAAGAGATTTCCAGAGTAATCTGGGGGCAGGGGAGAGGGGATGGAGGAATGGAGACTTGAGGGAGCAGGTTGGGCAGGCTGGGTGCAGGAGGTGGGTTGGATGAGGGAGGGAGGAGGATAGTAAAGAAAGAGATGTCTTGATGGGGCACATTTTGAGGTTAGGGAGAAACCTGGTGCCAAGTAAAAACCCAGGAATCCACAAGGATAACCCCAGCTCATAATCCTCGCAACAATGGAGAGGGTGCCTGAACTGGCTATCTACTGTAAACAGATTGGTGGCTACCCTGATTGTCATCAGAGATAGTCTATCCAGTAACTTATGGAAGCAGATGAAGATATCCACAGTCAAGCACTGGTCTGAGCGCTGGGAGTCTTGTTGAAGAAAGGAAAGATATTAAACCGGCCACAGTGACAGCCGAACTGAGCTTGTGGGAGCTCGTGGATTCTGGACCAACAGTTAGGAAGCCTCCACGGGACCAACCAAGACCCTCTGCATGTGTGTGACAGTTCTGTAGAGAGGAAGGTGAGTGGGGTAGATGACAAAGGGGAGGGAGGTTGGGAGGAGAGGAGAGAGGGAGAACTGTGGTTGGTTGGTATAGAAAATAAATAAAACAGTTATTTAAATAAAAAAATTCTTAAAAAGTGTAAAAGGGCATAGCATTGCTCCCATTACATCCCTTTGTAAGTTACCAGTGGTATCCTCATAGAATTGAGAGGAATTCAGGCAGATGGTGTGAACTTACTTATAAGGTGGCATAGAAGTCTGTCAATTTGGGTTGGATTCTTCTTTCCTTTCAGGGCGCCGAAGATGACTGCTGTCGTTTGGGACAAGTGTCAGGGTAAATCCTGTGATGCTAGAGCTCTCTGTGAGAGATCTGAATTCCTGGTATGATTCCTTCAAGTGCTAAGAAGGGCCATGAAGAAGAAACTCATTACAGACTCTCTACAGGTTTTAAGCAAGACAGTTCCACCTGCGGCAGAAAAGAAAACTTCTCATCAACAGAAAATCCTCCGTTTTTATCATGTTTTTGGGCCCTAACTGGAGCTTGGCATTTGACTATAGAACATCAGGTGACCCTCTGTGTGCACTTCATCATCTGAATGCTGTCACAACCACCATGCAATAAGATCAAAGAGTGACACCTTGGATAAAACTGACACAATTATATTAGGCTACAAGGGACCAGGGGGATAAGAAATTAAGACACGACTCATATCTCCTCCCCAGGTCACCTTTATTGCCCTAATCTCTACTTCCCAAGACCTTTCAGGGAGTTCTCCATGACTTGTTGACACAATGTAGTGGCTTCAGCTTGTCTCGATAAAATTGTGTGGCTGCTGTATTATAATCTGACCCAGTGTTGGCCCTGATAGCAGCAGCGAGATGAAATCCTTCTGTGGGTAAAAGTTTGAGTGGCATACCTGGACGAGAGTTTAATGTGGAAAGAAGTCGTTTGAGATAGGATATACTAGACTCGGAGGTATAAAGAATTGCTTGCAGTCACCTGGGAAGGGCCAGACTGAAGCAGATGAAGTCTTACTGGACATGAATGAAAAGGACAGATGTTTGCTCCCATGGGGAAGTCACACACACTTCAGAGGAAGCTCTGAACAATCGGATAGGGTGATCTGGATTTTGTATATTGAAAGGCATCCCGGACCTGTCCATGGCCGCATAGTGCTTGAGAAACTGGCTTTTAAATGAAGCAGTCAGAGTGTCAGGTGTGAGGACTATGTATGTGTTTTCTCTTCCTGAGGCTGACATATTTACTACCAAGGATTAATGTTCACCTCTCAATAGGCAAGATTGATGCTGAGCTCTTAAAATGGAACTATTCTTCAAGAAATAGCCACTTGGTGGCAAGCTGAGTAAATCAGACCCATTTCATCCAGGAGAAAGAAAACACAAAAATTTGCATTTTCTGGCATTGATAAATGTATGGTATGTTTCCCACCAAATATCCTAGTACCTTGGATACCAGTATTATCAGAATTTCTGATTTATCATCCTGACACCTCACATAACACGGCCTTGGCTGAAGTAGGGGTGACAATGGGAACATGTTCATGGATCCTAAAGCATTCATCACCACTCAAGCAGTGAATGACTCCTTAAAGGCATAGCTAAAGCACCAGCATAGGAATACCACAATTAACTGTTTGAAATCAACCCCCATATCCTTCAGGATTCGGTGGTTCTCAACCTTCCTAATACTGTGATCATTTAATATAGTCCCTCATATTGTGGTAACCCCCAACCATAAAATTACTTTCACTGCTATCTCATAACTGCAATTTTGCTACTGTTATGAATCATAATGTAAATATTTGTAAAGATAGAGGCTTGCCAAAGGAGTTGTGACCCACAGGTTGAGAGCCACTACTGTGTGCACGGCACAGCAGCAGCTATTACGTGGTACAGTATTATATGTACAATAATGAATGCATTCAGGACTTAAGACACATCGTGAACCCATTAATGACTCCCCTAATCCTCACTCCCAGTGATCTATTCAGGGACTCTGTGCTTCCTGTCTCTGCAAAGTTCTCTAGATTAGAGTCTTTGGTTCCTTAGTAAATGGGATTACGTCTATCAGAAAATAGAGTCTAGTCCTACAGCTACGATGCCAGCTTAGTCACTGCAGATTTATTATGTCTATAGATCATCAGGCAAAGAAATGACTCACGACACTAGATTATCATGATCCGCTTTTCATGAAAAGATGCGAGTTACTGTTACATAATCGGGGTGATGTAGATAATTTGAAATTCAACAGGTTCACCTACAAACCTGTTATTCGTTCCATGATGTGAGCAGAAAGCAGAGTGAAGATCTATGAGGATCAGGATCTAGGCTCCTCAAGAGTAAATAACCTAGGTAACCAGAGATGCTGACTGAAGTACAAGATCTCAAATTATACCTCAACAAACCTGTTCAGGACACCCTAAATATGAGAAAATCTACTCTCTATTAAAGGCGGTATAATGGGAAAATATACACGCATAAATGAGGAACAGTACGTCAAACTAAGTTTGCTGGCTCTCTGGCTAGTGTGTATCTGCAGAATGAGCTACGAAAGAATTCATTTGTAATGCAGACTGAGAATCACAGCGGAGGAAAATAATGCGAATTATTAAAGGATCAGGTTGAGCCAGTGTGTCTGCACATCCAAATGCTGACCGCTGTTGGCATTGTTTCCGTGATCTCTGTTCAAGCTCAAGTTAGCATAACTCAGAGGGTTACTGTGGTCACCTCATTCTGCTCTTTGACAAAGCCAGCAGGAAAAGAATCATCTCTGCAGAGGAAGGAATCGTAATCCCCTCTTTACTCTTTGTCAGATAGACTAGACTCAGAATCCTGCTGTTGCCTAGAATGCTATTTAGCCCCTGAGACCTGGATCGTCTGTGAGTGGGAAGCAGCAGATGGATCAAGTATTCAGTGCTCATGTTGGTTAATCTACAATGCTGCTTTGCAAGACAGTGCAAACATAGTGCCTAGTGAGACTAAGTGGGGCTTGAAATGCTCATGTTCTCCAAGATTAACTCAACACCTCTTCCCCGTAGACAAAATAGGTAACTTAATGATGCGGAAAACTTGGGAAAACTTTGCTCTAGAATTTCCAAAATGAAGAAGAGGGTGGCAATGAAGTCATTTTCTGTGTAATGGATGTAGCTAAATATAACAAAGAAGGTGACCACTAAGAAGCTTTGTGAGAGGGAAAGAGGGGACTAAATTTACCTCTGATCCCATAGACAAGAAAGAAGACAAATAAGATTTGGCCATGGACGCTTGGTGATATTCTAATTTTAGTGGCCTACTGTAGTGTTGTAAATTTAATTTTATTACCCCAATTTAGCCTTTTGTTCTTCTAATAAACTCCACATTAAAACCTGCCTTGTGGTAAACCATGTGGTGGTGGTACTGGCCTTTAATCCCAGCACTCGGGAGGCAGAGGCAGGTGGATCTCTATGAGTTTGAGGCCAGCCTGGTCTATAAGAGCTAGTTCCAGGAAACCCTGTCTGGAAAAACCAAACCAACCAACCAAACAAACAAAACAACAAAAAACCTTGTGGGACACAAGGTGGCTTTAGTGCCCTATGGTATCTGAAGAATATTATCCCATAAAGCAGAGGTTCATGTGCATGAACAAAGAAATGATAGCCAGGCAATAGACATGGGAGTGGTAACATTTTTCTTTATTCTTTCTGTATTTTAAAATGCTTATTATTACACTGATTTCCTTTTCAGTCACATACACTGGATTCATCTTTGTTTTTCCAATCCTTTTATTCTTAGAGTTTTACTTCATTAAAGCTAACTTCCTGTCTCTAGGCTTCCCTTATTTTCAACAAATGTAGCTAAAATAAATCATAATGTATTCTCGGAGAATTAACATACACCTAAGAAATATAGAACATTATAAGGAAACTCTTTTAAAAATTTATACTTTATTTCATTAAATCAAAAGTTTGAAAGAAATGGATTAATTTTTTTTTTTTTTTTGGTTTTTTTGAGACAGGGTTTCTCTGTGGCTTTGGAGCCTGTCCTGGAACTAGCTCTTGTAGACCAGGCTGGTCTCGAACTCACAGAGATCCGCCTGCCTCTGCCTCCCGAGTGCTGGGATTAAAGGCGTGCGCCACCGCCGCCCGGCTTAATTTCTTGATTTAGTTGTATTTTTAAAGGGAGGCAAAGCCATCGCCTTGGCAATTGTGATTTCTATATTGAAAAACTCAAGGAAATAATTGATTGAATATTTCACAAATATTAGATAATGACATGTGTTAATATTTTCTGAGAAATAAAATAAATACCTCATTTACTAAAAATTCACAAAGGTAGCATGCAACCAACAACAGGGAAAATCTTATTAAGTCTTAGTTATGGCTTTGTACAATACAAATGTAGTACAAAATTTTAGGGAATTTTTATTTTAACATAATTATTGTTCTAAATGTCCTTTAAGGGAAATATGTAAGCCTCGTGGATTCTACTTCCAGAAGTTTGATTTTCCTTTTTTATTTCACACACCCTCCTCCCACACACAATACGTTCAATGTCTGTCCAGTTTTTTCTTCATTGGTACAATTCACCCAGTTCTCGCTTTGTTCCTTGCTATTACTGTGATAGAGGTTGGTGGTGAATGCAGAGCCTGTTGCATGCTGCGTGTGTTTCCCCAGTGTTTTACCAACCATGGAAGTTTGTCATTAACAAGAGGAGGAAATAGCAGTAAACAGACACCAAAAGCTGCTGTGACACCAAGGTAATGGAGTGGAGGAAGTATGAAGATTCATGAGATGACAGAAGTTTCACCCAATGGACTGGAAACATTACTATGAGTAGAACAGTATTCAAATGGTGTTTTTATGCAAATTCTTAAGGCATCTAGAGTTATATAAAAGAAGATCCAAGTACTGAAAAAATATAAAATCATTCAGTAGAAATACATTCATTATATTCCACAATGGGAAGATAATTGGGGTTTGGAGAAAGTTAATAAATAATGTTCGTGAATATTATAGAATTAAGAAATAGGGCAAGAGAAAATTATCTCAAAAAGCAACTATTGCATAATGATGAAGGGTAAATAAAATTGTATAATGAGTATACTTCAGGCGATATATCGTCATAACCCTGCACAACTTAGACAAGGCCACCTCCACTGCTATGGATGTGTTTTTAGCTTATTGGCACTATTTTAACCATTTTAATGGAAGGGAAAGCAGCTCTGTGGAGTAAGGTGTCTTTATAGAACTGTTTATTCTTGTGAAAGAGGAAGCAATTCCTCAACATAAAATAAATGAGTGGGGGTGTGGAGCAGGGGAGGGGCTGTGCTTCCCAGCAGGGTCAAGACAGTGATGATTAGCATGTATCATGCTGAAGGACTTGTATAAGACTGAGAATACACAGAGTTCACCACTTTGTCAGAAGTCCAATTTCCTCTAATCTCACCTGCAGTTTTTTAGCTAATTCCTAATTGCTCACTAATGCTTTTCATGAACGACTATTCCCATTGGGAGACTCAAAGCTTCATGTTACAAAATGCAATTTAGGTAAAAAAGATAAAAATTCCTTGGTGAGCTAGATTACAATCGCTGCCCAAACTCTGCAAATGTTTCTCTCATTTAAGTATTGACAAAACCTCGGACTCCCACCTACTGTGTTTTTTTTTTATTCACTCAGCTGTTAAGTTATTGGGTTTACAGACATAGCAAAGCTTTGGGAAACACAACTGAATAATTAAGTTTACTTAAAAGGGATTGTGAGCAGCAGCAAGTTTCTGTAAACTCAAACATTAGAATAATTTAATGGACATTAAGTATAATGGTCTCGAAGCATAAGTACAGTAAGATCACGTGAAGAGGAAATTGAGGAAGCAGGCGAAAAGCCAGTCTCTGCTTAGCCCTGGCAGCCCCGGCTCTCCTCACCTCTTAATGCAGTTCTCATGATCAATATACAGTACTCTGAGATACAAGGAACTGTCTGGTCCAGACAGACCAGTGTCCATACCCCTTCTAGAACAAGGTGCCCTTGCAACACTTTTGGTTCAAGCAATTACTGTGGCTTCTGGAATAGAACATCGCAGAACAAAAGATTGTCCAGGCCCCTCTACTGTGTTGTGTAGAACACTTATTAAAATTTATGGTACTTCTTGAGGCTTATGGGGTTGAATCTGCACACATAAAGGGGTTCTGTTGTCTCTTGATGCCTATCAGAGAATGAAAATGCTGCTTCACAAGGCCCTGGCCTGTGTGAGTGCTCTGCCTTACCTCACTTACACAGGAGATAGTTGTCAGCATATAATGAATATTCACAAAAAAAAAAGACCTCAAAAAGGATGTTAAATGTGAACTCTATCATAAAGGTAAGTTGCTGAGAGACAATGGTTTTACTCTGTAAAGAGTGTTTCTTGTACTTGTTTAATAAAATGCAGATTGCCCAGTAGCCAGGCAGGAAGTAGAGGTGGGGCAATGAGAACAGGAAAATTCTGAGAAGAGGAAAGATACAGTCTATAGTGGTCACCCAGATGCAGAGGGAGCAAGATGAGAATGCCTCACTGATAAAGGTACCAAGCCACATGGCTAACACAGACAAGAATTATGGGATAATTTAAGATGTAAGAATTAATTAATAAGAAATCTGAGCTAATAGGCCAATCAGTTTATAATTAATATAAATCTCTGTGTATTTCTTTGGGACCGGATGGCTGAAGGAACCAGTCGGGACAGAAACCTCAGTCAACAGTAAGCAATATTTGATATTAAGGAGAAAGATGGGGTCACATTTGAAAAATAGTCATAGGGAAGGCAAAACAGAACATGCTGGGGACACTGGAGGTAAAAGTCTGGTTGCAACAAAGGTGTCAGGATAGGACCAAGCAGCAGTCTTCTCTGGGTGTCTCAGAATCATTCAGGTTCTTTGTTGGCTTTCTGATGAAAGTATCAGAGTCTCTAGAAGAGCAGTGATAATCTGAAAACTGGAATGCTGGTACCGGAATGGAGAACTTTGAATCTGAGAACTTTGTAACCACCCAGCATTGAATCTGAGAACTTTGTAACTACCCTGCTTTGTTGGTAGAGATTACCTCCTCCACCTGTTATGATGTTATGGTTCAGCTTTCTTTAAAGTCCCCGAAACAAAGTCCTCTAAGGTAGGTATATGAGGATGGGGTTCTAAAATTATTGGATCAGAAAAGCCAGAGCATGGTATTAGCTGAGCTATGCCATACATATTCCTGATGTTTGTATCTAAATTAACAGCTTTGCCATTCAGAAGCGCTATCTCCTGGAAACCTGCACTCAGGTTCCTGCTGCTGCTATAACAAATTACTCCAGACTCAGTGCGTAGAACAATTCAGACGTCTTCTTTTAGGGTCCCAAAGATTAGAAGTCCTAAAGCACAAGGACTTCTAGGGAGGCATCTCTATTTTCACCTGTTTGGATTTCCCTAGCATGTTTTAGCTAGGGTTCTCTAGAGGAACAGAACAAATAGAATGAATATATTAAAAGGAGATTTATTGGGTTGGCTTACATGATATGGGCTGGATTGTCCAATTAATGGCTGCCTCACATGGCAAAACTGAGGGTCAGTTCTGCTCAGTCCTTTAAGTTGGGGGTCTCCAGCAGTCCCAATCTGGTGCAGAAGAACTGGAACATTTTTTGTTTTGTTTTTTATTTTTTTCTCTTTTTTTTTGTTTTTTTTTTTATATTTAAAAATTTCCATCTCCTCCCCTTCTTCTCCCCTTTCCCTCCCCTCCCCTCCACTTCTTCTGCATGGACGGGCTCTGTTGGAGCCTTCTCAGCTTGGTTGATCACCTTCCTGGACCTGGGGGGAGTTGGGAGGAACTGGAACATTTTTGGAAAGCCTAGGTCTTCAGTCTATGTTGGGAGTCCAATGAAGCTGGGTTCTGATATTAGTAAAGAAAGACCATAGTGGGGGCATCATCACACTCCAGGAAGTGGTGAAGGAAAGGGACAAAGAGCAAAGCTTTCCTCTTGGGTGTCCTTACATCTGGCTCACTGCAGGAAGGTGATGTCCACATTAGGTTGGGTCTTCCTGCTTCTATTAATCTAACAAGAAATTTGTACATGTGCATGTTCCCGAGCTAACTTAATATAGAAAATCCCTCTTATATCATGGGTGGTTCTGGGTCTTGTTAGGCTGAGAATAGGTATCAGCCATACAACTCATTCTGCAGCTGTAAAACCAACAATGTAGCATCTTCTAAGCTCCTGTCCTTTTGTGGGAATTCGGTCTGATAAGCTAACGGTATTGGGTGATTTAGCCTATATACGTGGTCTCTTCAACCCTGAAAACCTAGTCCCAGTATTTAATGGACCTGTGATATTGGGAGAATTGCTTATTTTTCTGTGCCTTATTCTTGTTCCTAGAGTTGTTACCTTTCCACCAATGATAGACTCCCTTATTATTTTGAGGCAAAGTAATTAACATCTGTAAATCTTTAAAAAAAAAGCTGGAGCATATATTGTTATATAGAATACCATATTAGAAAGATACAGCAAATACATTCAACCCACATGCATGAACAAAACAATACCATTTTTCCTAAGTCTAGTGGTCTCAAAAGGAATTTCATATTTCCAAAGAAAGAATTTTACAGAAATATTTTTAAGTAGCCAACCAAAAGAAACACTAATGTCAGAAGTATTTTAACTATGGAAGCAGTTGACACCTCAGGATTTGGAAGACAAAAGGCATTTTAAAAATTAGAGGCTCAAAGTGGGACCTCACTGAGTCTATTTCCTTGTGTCAGAACAAGGCAGTGCTTGGCCAACGCAGAACCTGAGAACAAAGAATAAGGCTGATGGGGAAGACATAAAGTGCTAAGAAAATAATAAGAAAGTGATGAACAAAAACTGATTCAAATAATGGTATGGGAAATGTTACAGCTGTCCTATTGGACAGGAAGTCAGCACTGGCACGCAGGATGTGACAATCCTTTCTCCTCCTACATTCTAGGACTTTCTCTCACATCCATCTAAAGCTTATTGTAAAGGAAGCACTTCTAAAGCGGCAGGAATTTCAGACCCAGTGTCCCAAGCTGAATATGGAAGGATGGGCTTTAGGGTGCTAGTACTTTGTCTGACAGGTTCATCCTTGGTCCCCAGTATGATATTGTTGAGAACTTTTGAATGTTTGGTCCTCATGTACCAGGACCAAACTGTGAAGGCACCCCCTGGGATATGATTAGTGCTGCTCTCTCAGAATGAGTTAGCTCTTACAAGAGCAGGTTGTTGTAAAACGAGGCTCCCCCTCATATTTGGTCTCTTCTGGGTATGGCCATTTAGCTTCTGTTTCTCTACCATGGTGTGAAAGAAGCAGACTGGCCTTTGCCAAGATAGTGGTGCCATAATCCTGAGCTTCCAGGTTTGTGAGCTTTCTTTATAAAGCTCTCCACTTCAAATAACTGACTCTAGCAACCCAGAATGAATGTGCCTCGGAAACTCACACTCTAATATGCAGCATCTATATAAGACTTCATACAAAATTTTGAAATTCCCCTTTTCTCAACAGCACAACACAGCTGTCCTTCATTCAGTGAGGATACTTCCTCCCCATTCCCCCCAACCCAGTAACAAGATACTATATCCTCAACCCCTCTCTCCATATCTGGAAAATAGTTACATTGATATGTTGCATGGATTAATTTTCACATTCATCATAGTTTCACCCGAACATAATGTTACTTAAAGATAGCACACAACGTATTTATAAAACATTAAATACAGTAAGGGATGGTGTAGGGAGAAAAAAGAAATCACTCCTATAGTGTTGTTCTATGAAGCAGCATTGGTTCGCCTGATTTGTTTGGTTTTCTGGATTCTCCCATCCTATTTGTACAACTTACTTATACAATATTAATTTACAAAATCATTCATTTCATTGTTTACTGGTGAACTTCTTTGCTAGATATATTGGGTATAACATTTTAAAAACTATGTTATGATTACTATAATCAAGTATTTTGCCTTATGTTGTCCAGAATATAGGGACATAATTTCAAACTTTCATGTATAGCATCTCTGATATATTTTCTCTCCTCCCTTTCTGTTTTCAGATGGTTAAGCTTATGTTATAATTTACATTATCATACTCCTCTAGAAGCCTTCATGATAGGCAGAGACATTTAAGTCCAAGTCCCATTAATCATAAAGGGCATATCTGACCTCTCACCTCTGCATAAATGATAGACTGGCCTATTCTGGCTAAAACACGAGTATGGATTTTGAAATTATTTTGTATGTTTCTTATTAAAATTCATTTCATGTAATTTGTTGTTCTCTGTGTCTCTGCACATGTTTTTCCTTAAGGCAGGTTTTTACTGTCACAAAAAAAAAAAAAAAAAGCTGCGAGGAAAAAGGAACCAGAGTTTAATGCTCCATATTCAGAATGCAAATACTGGAGAAGATGTCGCTAAGATATCAGAGGCAGAGGCCAGAACTTCTGACCAGATCATAAGAATGTTAGTATTGCAGGAACTGTGTGAGAATGATATATGGGTGTTCAGTGTCAGAGAGACAGGAGTGGGGCAGCGGTCCAACCTTCTTCATGACCTTAGAGAGGGGAAGGCGACAACACAGACTGTGGAAGTGTCAGAGTCTCATATCTTCACACTGACTTCCTTTCTCCTGCTGGTGCCTTGGGCTTCATAGGGATACATAGGAGCCAAGTTGAAATGAAAGGCCGGGCGGTGGTGGCGCACGCCTTTAATCCCAGCACTCGGGAGGCAGAGGCAGGCGGATCTCTGAGTTCGAGGCCAGCCTGGTCTATAAGAGCTAGTTCCAGGACAGGCTCTAGAAACTACAGGGAAACCCTGTCTCGAAAAAACCAAAAAAAAAAAAAAAAAAAAAAAAAAAAAAAAAAAAAAAAGAAATGAAAGGGGAAACAGAATAGCTTGCCCCTTTTTCTCTAACTAGAGTCTTGGGATTCCAGATGGGCTGGCTTCGTTCCTCCTTGTGGTCAGGAAAGCATTGTGGAGAGATGAATGAAAAGGATCTAGACACCTTTCCTGCTCTGCCGTGATGGCTGCTGACACAGTGACCTCCTACGTCTAGGGAAGCCTTGCTTTTCTCCCAGGATGGTTATTGACACAATGACTTCCTAAGTCTGCGTAAGCCTTGTTCCATGCTGAAGATCTGCAGAGTCTCTGTAGGCCCTAACACCTGTTTAAGCAGGGAAATAGAACGTGGTATGTAGCTCAACTTTTAATGAGAACATTAATGCAAAGATGGCATTTTAAAAGTTGAAAGACACTGCATAGAGCAACAGGAAATGTCCCATTGTCGGCATTCCCTACAGTCACGGTCGCCGTTCATGGGGAGTTTAGAAGAACAGCAGGAAAGGTCCCTGGATTCTTTGGCCATCTCTGTGTATATGTGTGATGTTAATACCATAGTCATTATCCAGTGACTGAGATGCTTGGTGACAATTCTGCACATAATTGTGGATAATCCAAGCCTTGCATTGGAGAAAAAATTATTCATGAGAAAAAATAAACATGAGAATAATGCTGTTCAAACATGTTTAAATAACTTGCTATGTTGAGACTACAAGGTTAGAAATGATTAGTAACAATGATATTCAAATAATATTTAATCTCTTTGTGTATTAATATTCATGTATCATAAAAGAGGATACCATATGCTCTGCCATGATATCTTATCTTTCCAGTCCAAACCGTACTTACTGTGATTCATTTCTTTAAAAAAATTAAAAATAATGTAGGATTTAAAAATATCCAAATTTGCAGAATATTGTGCCTATAAGTAGTGGTAAAATGCCTATTTATCACATTTTGATGACTTTTTTCTACTTTCATTGTAATATTTTTAATCTAGTTTATGGTCTTACATTTTGACTTAAGTCTAGGAATGAGCTACATTTAAAGGAAGCACTACCTTTTAGTGAATTATAATTTCAATATAACAATTTTTGCCATGCAATTCATTTTCTTATTTTAATGCAGATAGTTTAAAATAATCATTTTATTCACCTCTTCCAATAAATAAAAGCCCAGACTGGAAGTGAATTCCATTAAATACCTGTTACAACATGTCTGTAGGAATGTCTACTGTGTGTGTACAAAACTCCAAGAAAACTGGAAATTTAATGTCCAAGTATTTTATAACCTGTTAGCACTCTAGCTAGGAAAAAAAATGAAATGAAATTTATGATCAAGGTACTAAAACTGCTAACAAAAATTCTGCCAGGTTAGAATATCTGCTGGTTTGTTTCTGTGCATAGAGTTCTTGTTTTAGTGCCAGAGTCATAGGTTCCGTTCAAAAAATAAAATAAACAGAGAGTCTCAGCCAGGGGCTGACGGCCTCTGATTCATGGCTTGGTGCTGCTCGTGTCTTCAGTTTTTTGTGTTACTATTCTCTGAGCTCTGTCTAAGTGTTCTAGGTCTTCCCTACCTCTCCTTTGCCTTTCAAATTAATTTTTGATCTGTTACCTGGCCCTTTTAAATCTGTTGTTCTTATCCAGTTTTATTAGTATGCATATTGCTTAGTGTACAAAGAAAACAACTTCAGTATTGTATCATGGACCTGACATAGTCTGTTAGCGTCCAGCCCCCTTCCCCCCCACTTTCTATCTTCCTCAATCCCTCCCTGCCCAGTCTCTCGTTCCTCTCTGTCATCTTCTCTTCCCTATTCACTCCAACATGCATACGCAGTTTCTGTTAATAGTCTGCAATGAATAAGATTGCTCTGCTTGTTATGCCAGAGAGGGAAGCAAACAGGTTCAAGGTGTTCAAGGGACAGATTCAAGGTCACATAGCTAGGAAGGGAAAGAGCTGGGGTCTGATCACACATGGTGTAAATAATCTTTAAATGACGACATTTAATGTAGCCTTTTAAATGCAGCCATCTTTAGAGCACGCTTACCCATGTTTGTGTGAAAATCCTGCTTGTAATGAATGACACAAGTCTAACACAATCTAGTGTATAAAATACAGCATCAGCTACTTCGCATCACAGTTCTGAAAGTGGGTTTCCATACACTTCTAGATGCGGGGAATGTTAGAATCGAGCCCCTCTCATCAGCGCGGTTCCATTTCCTAACTCTCATAAGTGAAGTGACCCCATGCATCTGAGGCTCCAGAAGTCTCTGAAGTTAGGGTTCAGAGAGAAAGGGAAGCAACCTTCTTCCAGCACCACTCTTGGGAGGGTCATGGTAGCCTTGATCGGATCACATGACTGAAGCTGAACGGTAGCCAGAACTTGGCTATGGCTAAAGATAGTCAGTTCCACCTACGTCACAGAGATTAAATAGGAATACTGCAGAAGAAATGTCATATGATTCCCTAAAAGGATGCTAGTCATGCAAAAATTAAAAGCGTAAACGCGCTGAATGCCTCTAGTGTCCCTTCATATATACTGACGCCAAGAATTACTGTAGCAATTTCATTAAAAGCAATCAATGCTTTCTTTGTTATTTCAGCTATCAGAAGCAAAGACAAGGACACATCTCTTAAATTCACATCATATATAAATCATAAGACTTTTTTTTTACAAATTAGTTATGTATCTAGTTGTCAGGTATTTAGAGAAAAAAATGTAAAATTGTCACATGATCATATCTAAAGGTGTGACATCAGAACCAAGTAATTAACTTTTGAAGATTAAATACATTAAATAGATGAAAGTAGACTTTGGTTTGACCAGGGTTTAGCAATAATTAATCTTTTAGACAACAGTGTTAATATCTTATACATAACAACTCTAACGTGCAATTTCCTGAAGGTCTAGTGTCAATAAGCAGAAAACCTATATTGGATGAATATCAGTTTTATTCACATTCTTTGGTTGAAGGATATGAAATGAGATGAGTTCCGAAATTAAAAAAACTTGATGTAACAGTAGCATTTATTAACATTTTATATAAAAATTACTGAGAAAAAACTCATTTTAATTAAGTTATTACTGCCTACAAATGGGGAAATGTTGATGGCATAAAACATGATCTATATCTATATCTCTCTCTCTATATATATGCATCATATTTTGTTTTCTTTTCCCTCTCTCTCTCCTTCCTCCAATCTTTCCTTTTGTTTAGTTCATAGGCAGACTCACTGTCCACCTCCCTGCCTGGAATTCACCATCCTCCTGACTCTAGAGTGTTAGAATTATAAGCATACACTCTCCTATTCAGTTGATATTTTATTTTATTTTATCTCTATACCTCCAGTTGATAAGAAATGAAACTCAAGGCATTTGTACCTCTTATGAAAACTGTCTGAATTCTAGGCTTGTGTCTCTAGCACCTTGAATGCTCTTAAAGTTATGCTGTGCACAATGGTTGCTATTGATACAACTGTTTCACTGCCTGGAGGCTCTCAAACCTCTGCCCTGTGTGTCTTGAGTCTCTGTAGATAACATGTAGTGTAGAGTGCACACTTTCTAGTACTTCCTCCTAGAATGATCCCAGTAGCTGATGGGATCAATGGTCCCATTGATATATACTATAAATGACCTTAAATCCACTTCCATACCTGTTGGGAATGAGCCCCAAGGATATTATTATGCATGAGGCAATATTTTACAAAAGTTAAGGATGACAGTTTTTCTCAAGAGGATTTTACCTCGAACTCTGTAAAATGTCTGGGATCAAGAGAAACAAATAGGTTGACTCTCAGCTTGAAATGAGAGGAAGGAGAAATACCGAAGATAAAGATAAAGCATTGCCATAAAAGGAAAAAATGCTTTCATGCTGTATTGCATAATCAAGATCTCCAGCCTGAATCAGAACAGTTTCGATAAAGCCACCTCCAAAGTAAAACTGCAAATGATAGGGAAATTATGTCAACTTTAGCCTCTTGGAATGATACTCGTCTGCTCTGATGTGGAGATGTTGCGCAATGGAGATGCCAGCAGCGTCTCTAAGCAGCAGCTAGATACGGGATGAAGAGATATTTGTTAGCAAGAAAAGCAGAATAAATATTTTTTAAAAAGACAACTAGGGAACAAGCTAGAGAGGTCGGGCATCCGTAGCTGGAATGTCCCCATGGATTACTGGAACTGCAAGATAAAGATCTCTTCTAACTCAAGAGACCAGACTAGGCTCTGATTGCCTAGTACTCAGGGCCTCTTAGTGATTTAAATGTTTTACTGTAATTCATTTCTCAAGTAGTGCCATTAGTTATTTCCAATACTCAGGAAAGCAACAGACAAGCCTGAATGTTTCATGTCATGAAGAGCTATTGTGTCTCTGTGGGGGGTATCTGTGTGTGTGTGTGTGTGTGTGTGTGTGTGTGTGTGTGTGTGTAACTTCAAATAAGAGAGCCTGACTTTCACAGACGATGTAACTCTATGGAATTCCTTCTACAAGAATGTTTGCAAACTTGAATGAGGTCAAACCAAGGTCTCTTCTGCTCCAGTTCTGCAATGTCCCCCCACTGCCTCTGTGGTGTTCCCAGCACAGATCACACTCATTTCGTTGATCATTCACAATTAGTGTGTAAGTCCTATGAAATAAAGTCAAGGAACTTTGGTCTGTTTTACCAGGATAAGAATGCCTAGTATCCACTGCCATGTAGCTAGTGCTTAGGAATCTTTCCTGAATAAAGGACTAGGAGAAATAATGCCTGGCATCAATGTTTCCACTGTGATGTGCCATGCTTAGATCTATAGATACAATGGTTTGTGTGCACAAGCACAATTGTTATATATTTTAATATTCTAATATAGAGAATATTAAAATATATAGGCCTAGGAGGAGGGTATGGCTACCGGGCAGGCCTGGGGACATCTGACATTGCTGCAACTTTAATGAGTAATGCAAGAAGAAAGGAGGCACAGACATTACAGACATTAGCAGTAGAAGACGCCAAACCACAGCTGAACTAAAAAAAAAAAAAAAAAAAAAAAAAGCAGCACACCGAAAATGACCACATGGGCGTTCACCATGTAGAAACCACATTCAGCAGAATTCTTCCTGTTTCAAATCCAACTTTACCAAAGTCTTCTTAAATGCAAATTAAAATACCCTATAATGCATAAATAATCCATTCATAATGTACTAGGAATTCTGGAGGCTAAAAAATAATCTGGAGGTACACCTCCTCGCCTTAACTCAATTATACACTCATTGGAGAAATCTAGAAGTCTAATTTAAGAAATAAAAAAGCAAAATTGCAAAAATACATAGCTTCTTTTGTTCTTCCCAGAGTCATAACTTTATATGAAAAAAAGCAGACTTGAATATAGTCATGGTATTTTGGTTAGAACAGCCGAAAATTAGGTTGCTTTTGGTAGGAACAAATTCTGTCTAACCTTGTCTTTTCAAAATTCTCTGGAACTTGTCTCTTTTCCCTTTTCAGGGGGATCTCTGTATGTTTCTCCTAGGCTTCTCCATGTTACTTAGCTTCTCTGGGGTCATGGACTACAGGCTCCTAATCCTTAGCTTTATAGCTAGTATTCACCTATGGGTGGGTACATACCATGCTCATCTTTCTGTGTTGACTCCCCATGGGAAGCCTTACCCTCTCTGAGGAGTGGATGGGGGATGGGAGGAGAAGCTGGAGGGTGCAGGAGGAGGGGAGGGAGTGGGAAATGGTTTTTGCCATGTAAAATGTGAAAAGATAGTTTTTTACAAAAATAAAATAAAAGATAAAAAGTTCTCTAGAGCATTAACCCTGTCTTTTAAATTCTCTAGAGCATAAACAATTATGGTTGCGAGAGCAAAAATCCAGCCCTTGTACAGACTGTCTGACTGGATAAATTTAAAGTTAAGGTTTCCGTTACAGAAGTATCTCAATTGGTAAAGGAAGAACAATTGGAATATGTCCACTTGGAGCTTCTAATGAGATAATCATTGGGTTAGTCAAGGAATCCAGTATCAGTCAACCCAGTATCAAGTGACACCAGCCAAGGACAGACATGACATGCACGGCAATCCTGCTGCTGAAAGAACGCAAGTAAATTAGGAAGTAAATTATGCCCCAAAGAAAAAAAAACTGAACCTGTATTTGGAGTCTACTGTTGTTAATTTACCATTTCTCAGGGTATTGCTACTATCTAGAGAAAGGTGGTAAATGACATCACAGAGAGGAGATTTACAAGTTCCCTAGTTAAGGGAAATTCTAGAGGGCAAAAGACCCAACATTTTTAAAAACAAAATATAATTTAAGACAAACAAGAGATGTAGATAGAACCCATTACAAATTTTCAAGAGCCACAGAAAATAATACTGATGCCATGGACTTGATGGGATTACTAGAAATTGGATAATATTAAGAAATGATTATTGGATCCAGTTATTGATGAAGATAAAACACCTAAGGTGAGAACTGTTTAAGTTGGATATCCAGAAGAGACAGACAAGTGTTCCTTTGTAAAAAGATTTTTAAAATAGCCAAAGGGAATTCTCAAAACTAAGCCTTGTTAGACTGGAAGCTCCTTCCTGAAATCTTAGTAGTAGTTTAAAAAGAAAAGCATTCAGGAAACACCAAGCCAAATAGATCCATGAAGATTGCTAATATAAGATCCATTCCTCAACAAAAAGAAATCAGAATTTGCAAGGAATGTATTACAGCTGTTTTTAAGGGTATCTGTCATGCTATATGAATTCCAGCAGTCTGGCTGTAGGGGTGACTGGGATTTCTAACCCCGGGGTGAGAACTGAGATTGTCAGAGGCCTGCTCACATGACCTTACCCTTCAGCGCTGCAGCAAGCTGTCTACCAACTACCAGCCCTTTAACTATCTTTCAAAGGGCTTTCACCTAGCAACTGGGATGCACTGTGAACCTTACAACGGAAGGCTCCAAGTGTTGGGGAATGAATATTTCTGGAAGCAATGATTAATCAATGACTGATGTGTTTGTTAATAAACACCCAAATTCTTTTCTCCTACAGTGAAATAATCCCTATTCCATGTCCTAAATTGTTATCAGAATCTTGGAGTGGAATTGTACTTTAGTTATCCACTGTTGTAGTTACTGTCCCATTCTATTGCTAAGAGACGTCATGGCCAATTCAACTTAAAAATAAAGAAAGTAGAGCCGGGCGGTGGTGGCACATGCCTTTAATCCCAGCACTCGGGAGGCAAAAGCAGGCGGATCTCTGTGAGTTCGAGGCCAGCCTGGTCTACAAGAGCTAGTTCCAGGACAGGCTCTAGAAACTACAGCGAAACCCTGTCTTGAAAAAACCAAGAACAAACAAACAAACAAACAAACAAATTAATTAATTAATAAAATAAAATAAAGTATTTAATTTGGGACTTGCTTGCTTTCAGAGGGGAGTCCATGTCCTTCATGGTGGGAAGCGTGGCAGCAGGCAGCCATAGAGTTGGAACAATAGCTGAGAGCTTACATTTGATCCTCTGATCCACAAGCTTGAGGCAGAGACGGGTGGGGGTGGGGAGATGGAGATTGAGAAATGTCCATGACTTTTCTCCAAGTCCAAGCTTGGTGACACACCTCCTCCAACAAGGCCACACCTCCTAATCCTTTTTAAACAACCTGCCAACTGACAACTAAACTGTCAAATATAGGAGCCTACTGGAGGCCATTTCCACTCAAGCAATAACATCCACCAATGTAGTGGGCTTCAACATCTGCAATCATTTAATATCTTTCCTTCCCACTCTATATCCCGCCTATATCTCTTCTACTAATGTACCCTGTGGTCACTTTCCAAATAACCATTTGCCCTTAAAGCTCAGACTCAAAACCCGTTTTCTGGGGAGCCCAAATTAAGGAACAGAGAGAGAAAATAACATTTAATTTTAAAAAAGGAAAGGAAAGGAAAGGTCTTCTGTGTTTTGGGGCTAGAGAACCTAGAATTTAGATATGGATCTATTTTGTTCTTGACTTTCATATTATCTAGTTTAGTTTAATGTGTCAGACTCAGTTATTAAGGAAAATGAACACAATGCTATACAAACTTTAATAGCTTAAGAATCATGTAAGTAAATAATAGATTCTTGGCTCTCACTCTCAGAGTTTCTGATTCAGTAGAAATTGAGATTTATAATTAGTTTTTACCAAATCAAGAACTAGAACTATATACATAGGTATTCTGATCAACAACCTTGGTACCAACATTTTAACATGTAAGATGTCATGGCCAGCCAAGTTCTATATACCCACAGACTAGCTTTTGAGCTGACTTTGATGACTACACCATGCTCAAGAGTTCAGGAGTTCCACTTCTGTGCCACTAATACTAAAATCTAAATTTAATTTTAATTAGATCCTGCCTGTGTTTCTGTAAAAGTAGACAAAGGAGATTAAGGCTGGGGAAAAATGCTGCCTAGAATAAAGGGAGTGGTGAGCATGACACCAGGAGAGTTGGGAATGCTTGCTCCACACCCTCACTCATTTCTGGGTGTACCGCAGTCATGTGTCATTTTGAATTTCTTTGTGCCTAGTTAGGAGATGAAACCACAAAGCTTCCTGCTGAGAAGCCACCTAACTTTGAGGTTCAGAGACTCAAAGATGAAGGCACAGATACCAATCCAAGGATTACCGTCATGTGCCCTCCTTCTCTACCTCAAATGATTTTAATTCAAATAATTATGCTATGTGTATGGTGCATGTGTATGTATGTGTGTGTTTGTATGCACGTGCAGTGTTTGTATGTATGTTTGTGTGCAAATGTATGTGTGTGTATGTTTGTATGCACGTACAGTATTTGTGTGTATGTTTGTGTGTATATGTATGTGTGTGTATCTTCGTGTGTGTATGTATGTGTGTGTTTGTATGTATGTGTAGTGTTTGTGTGTTTTTGTATATGTAGTGTTTGTGTATGTATGTGTGTATGTGTGTGTAAATGGCTATACATGTGTGGAGGTTAGAGGTTGGTATTCAGTGTTTTTCTCTGTTATTTTCCAGCTTATTCCTTTCAGATCAAGTCTCTTACTGAATTTGGGCCAGAGTGGTTGCTCAGACTGCTCAGGTGTCTTCCCTGTATCTGCAACCTTTTCTCCCCCAGAGCTGGGGTTACAAAAGCTCCTGCCTTTATGTGACTTCTGGGGATTCAAACTCAGGTCTTCACTCTCGTACAGCAATCACTTTATCCGTCTTCCCTCGTCTCCAGCCTCCTGCTTCAATTCTTACAATACTTACATTTATGAGACCCTCCTTACATTAATTCACACTATTTCCTTTCGATTTAGCATCCCATCTATTGGATGAATATAATTACTCTTTTAACTTTATTAAGATGGTAGTATTATCTGCCTCCTCAGGAAATTTTATGACTGTGTTGACTCTTGCAGTAATTGGAGGATTTTTCCTTTGATTTGACAATCCAAAATGGCTCCAAATTTGAGAATGATGTATTAGTCTTTTGTAGATTTGAAAAGCATGTCATCCAGTCTGTGCAAGATAGTAATATGCAATCAGAGTTTAATTAGACTCTCAGAGTTTAATTAGAAAAGAATGACATGAGATTAATGCTCCCGAAAAGTCATCCTTGCCATGTCCTTTCTATAGCCATCAATGGAAAAACAGAACGGATGCCAACAACAGGGTTCCTTGAATGCAAAGGGAAAAATCTAAAACTGTGATGACACGGTGCTCTTAAAACACTGGAACCTTCAACAAATGCTAATTCAGCACAGACACTGTCATGCCAGCCAAGATTCCCAGAGAAAAGCTAACAACAACGTATTCTAACTCTTCAATGTTTGAGGGTTTTTTTTTCTTTTTTTTTTAAATATTTATTTATTTATTTATTTATTATGTATACAATATTCTGTCTGTGTGTATGCCCGCTGGCCAGAAGAGGGCACCAGACCTCATTACAGATGGTTGTGAGCCAGCATGTGGTTGCTGGGAATTGAACTCAGGACTTTTGGAAGAGCAGGCAATGCTCTTAACCTCTGAGCCATCTCTCCAGCCCCTGAGGTTTTTTTTTTTTTTCTTTTTTTTTTTTTCTTTTTTTTTTTTTTTTTTTTTTTTTTTGGTTTTTCGAGACAGGGTTTCTCTGCAGCTTTTTTAGAGCCTGTCCTGGAACTAGCTCTTGTAGACCAGGCTGGCCTCGAACTCACAGAGATCCGCCTGCCTCTGCCTCCCGAGTGCTGGGATTAAAGGCGTGCGCCACCACCGCCCGGCTATTTTTATTTTTCTTAATATTGATGAGGACAAGAAATTTAAAAACGGGATAAGGGCTGCTGTTCCTGTGCTTGGCCAGAAGCCGACATGTCCTTGATCTTGTCCGGGACAGAGGTCAGAAATGTTGAGGTGTTTGTAGGCACGTGTTCTTAGTCTGGTTCTGAAACAATTTTAAATCCCCTGCTCTTGAGGAGAAAATTCTATATAGCCTTAGAAGCCACTAAGGCTTTGGGCCCTGCCTTCCATTTCCCTTGTAACATTAAAAGGTTTGACACTACTTTGACCTCAAGGAAGGGAATACCCCGGGCTATGATTGGTGATGGAATATCTGAAGTGCTCCAACATTAGAACATGATAGCCCGTGCTATCATCCACTCAGGAAGGCTATTTAGAGCCAGGTGTGCTAAGAAGATGGGAGGAATAATCATTCCCCTAATGAGAAAATATACTTATCTTCCAGGTAAACCTTTGCAGCGCTTCTTTTAGGTATCACGTGGAGATTGTACATGAGTCCTAACCCAGAAAAATGTAACTTCCTTCTCTTTTTTCTATCTCATTTCTTTCTGATACTCGCCGAAGTCTGGGTGTATGGTCCTGTATCCTGGGCTTTCTTAGTCTTTGTCTCTAAAGCTTCTCCCTCCTTCTGAGACAGAAATGCATCTCCACAGTGTGGCTTCTGACACATGAAATCCTGCTTTTTCTCCTTCTCCTCCTCTCCACTGTTCTTTTCCCAGAAGTCATTGAGAGCTACAGCTTTTCTTGCTCTGTTTTTTTTAAACTCCCAAACTCTAATGAAATTGTCCTTGAGTTTCTCCCAGGACTGTTTCTAAATTCTTATATTAATGAGTCTATGAGTCAATCGAAGAGAAGGAACCCCAGTTCCTCAGTGACTCTGAGGGTCTCACACTGTAGCCCAGGCTGCCCTCCCTCTTCTGACTTCACATCTGGAGTGTTGAGATTGCAGGCTTGAGCTACCAAGCCAAGTCTGATTAGCTCTGAACTCTTCTTCGTAGGGAACATTTCTGTGGTGCTTCTAGGAGAAGAAAAAGATATAAGGAACTTCTTCAGGCTAGCGTTCTCAAGCACGTGTAGAGATACGTTTTACATCTGCAAAACTTGATGAGGGAGCCACATAGACAGCTCAGCAGTGAAGAGTGTGGACTCCCTTTACACATGAAAAACTTGATTCCCAGCACCCATGTTTAGCAGCGCACAACTAACTCCAGTTTCACGGGAAGCCAATGTCTCTGGCCTCCTTGGTTACAAGGATGCAGTTGTGCACACACACACACACACACACACACACACACACACACACACACACACACTTAAAAATGAATGTTTAAAATTGGATTTCAATAATATTTGAGAAATTATAAATTAAAAAACCCAGGTATCCCAGCACTCGGGAGGCAGAGGCAGGCGGATCTCTGTGAGTTCGAGGCCAGCCTGGTCTACAAGAGCTAGTTCCAGGACAGGCTCTAAAAAAAAGGTGCAGAGAAACCCTGTCTCGAAAAACCAAAAAAAGAAAAAAGAAAAAAAAAATAAAAAACCCAGGTATTAACCTATTAATATAAAACAACAGTCATGCCACATTAATGTTAATAAATGAAATATTTGATGAAATTAATATGTTTCTAAAACCAACAAAAATGAGGATTGTCAGAAAAATAGTTGACATCCTAGTGCTAACATAGCCAAATACTTAACTTTCAAGAGTAGGAGACTTTCGGGGGCATTATTAGTTTGCTATGAAGTTAAATAAGAATCATTCTGTCTGCAGCCACCATAAAATTAATTATAAGCCATGCCTGCCTCACTTGAGATGTGGAATCTTGGGTAGGATATTCTATCTGTAAGCCTAAGGCATGACTCTATGACAATCTATTCAAAGATGTGATACCTAAGCTTGTCTGAGCCCTAGTAAAACATCCTGAAATTTAATAAGAATTGCAATCAACAAAAAAGACTATTTCTAAACTCCCTCTTACACTTTTTAAAACAATAATGTGACAGTGAATACATATAATATTCATACAGTCAATACATATGTGTGCGCGCATGCACACACACAGGCATTGTTATGTGTTCTTATGAAATATACTCATCTGTAAATATTTTAAAAAGCAGCACAATAAATTTTATAAACATTCTGAAATTAAATTTTTATTGTTTAAAAACTGCACCTTATGGCTTACTGCCTAGAGACAGAATTATTGAGCAGACAAAAATGCAATATTAAGATTGATTTTACTTTTGAAAACATGGCCATAAGAAAATTTTAGATGGCATCTCTAAATTGTGTGTTTCTGCTGCATAGCTTTGTCTCACAAACAGAAAGACAGAAGCAGCCAGCAGGGATTGCACACTGAACAGAAAAAGGTGGTATGTGCAATTTAAAAATACCAAGGCTAAGATATGAATTGTAGCTTATTAATATCTTAGGAGAGTAGTGAAGAGAGAAGATTAAAAGCAGTAATATTTTTATGAATAAGTTCAGGTTTCTGATTAGGCCCTCTCTAAAAATTTTGCAGCTCACTGTATAAATAAAAGTTCATTCTATTGAGAAAAAAACAATTCTTGCATCAGAAACAGTTCTTCTTTCTTTGTGAGAATTCAATCAGGCATTTTTCTTACAGCTCAGACTATCATTGAGACGGAGAGGACACTGAAGACGGGATTTTTCTTTCATTTGGGATGTTTATTGACCCCTTCCAAAGGGCACTGTTACATTAGTTATCCTTCTGCTGCTGTGAAAAAAAGAAGTGCCATGATCAAAATAACTTTAGGAAGAGAGAGTTGATTTGAACTTAGGGCTCCAAAGGGATAGAGCCCGTCTCGGCAGGGGGTCATGGCAACAGGCAGAGAAAGCAGCGGTTGGCGGATCACATTTTCATCTCCAAACAGGAAGCGAAATCAGAAAACAGGCAGTAGGACAAGGCCATTGTTGGAGTCTGTTTTCTGCTGCTTTGATAAACACCCAGACCGAAAGCAACCTGGGGAGGAATTGTTTGTTAGGCCTGCATGTCCAAATCACAGTTCCTCCTTCAGAGAAGCCATGGCAGAAACTCAAGCAAGGCAGGAACTGAGACCACAGAGGACTGCTGTGTGCTGGATTGCTCTCCATGGCTCCCTAGGCTTGCTTTTTCATACATGCTAGTTTCGTGTGCCTAGAGGTGGCACTGCCCACATGGGCTGTGCTCTCTACGGTAATCATTAATCAAGAAAATGTTCCCCAGATATGCCCACAGATCAATCTGTTGGAATCATTTTCACAATTGAGGTAACTTTACCCAGGTGTCCTCTGTTAAACAGACAGGAAACCTAACCAGCAAAACCACAAGCTCTCAAAGTCCTCTCCCAGGATGGAATGCATGGAAGGCTGTCCCCACTTAAGGGTCTGAAACCTGGTAAGGGTCACCAACTGGGACCAAGTTTTAAATACACGAGCTTTTGGGAGACATTTATCATTCAAACCAAGACAAATGGCATTCTCTTGTCTTACCAAGAGGCCTTTCCAGCAATCCTTTGTGTAGGTTATATTATCTCAGTCAGCGAAATCTATTGAAAAAAAAATGTTAAATTTAAGCACTAATTGTAAACAAATGAAGTATTTTATTTAAGCACTTATAATGGATAATTCCAAAAATCTCCAAAGGTACTCCCAATACTAAGGCCCACCCCTAAAAACACCAAGCTTCACACATGTCCGGATTTGGCTAGTATGACCTCCGTCAATATTACTTGAAGTCATAATACCAGCTCATCTGTTAACATGTGAGTATACACTTCTGAAAATAAAGATTCTTTAGAGAAAAAAATCATCCACTAATAGCATTATCATATGTAAAGGTAGAATTAACAATTAATAATATCTTTCTAAAACTCAAAGGACAGTCACTGTAAAAAATTAACCACCACTGGGCCTGGCGGTGGTGGCACACACCTTTAATCTCCCTACTCGGGAGGCAGAGGCAGGCGGATTTCAGTGAGTCAGAGGACAGCCTGGTCTACAAAGCAAGTTCCAGGACAGCTAGAGCTGTTACACAGAGAAACTCTGTCCTAAACACAAAGGGCAGAAAATAAAAAAAAAGAAAAAAAAAAAAAAAAGAATGAACCACCATATTCTCATTTTGTTATCTAAATAGATTAACCTGTATAGTATAGATTAACATTAGGTCATGACCTACACAATTTGTAATCTGCTCTAACTAGTTGCTTTTTCATATTTCACTATGTAAACTTTGAACATTCCCAGATGCACTGATTTCTGAGGGATTAAAATTATAACAAAAAAGCTATTTTATTATCAGTGGTTATAATAACCCTCAATACCCAAAGTACTTATGACATAATTTATCTTAGAAGCAAACTGTGTTACCATTATGATTACTAACCACTAGATGCCACAGTTGCTTCACATAAATGAAATCAATTCAGTCGATCTGTTAAGGAAAAATACCCTAACATCAGAAATGGCTCAATAGAAACCCAAATCAAAGTGCCAGTACCATCCTCTGTGGGTTAGAGCCTCAGAAGTATGTGCTGGACTGTTTGTTTAAGTATTTACCTTTAGCATAGTGATCAGAACTAGGGACTCTCCCCCAAACTCATTTCTACTAGCTAGTGCTAACTCTTTAGGCATACTCATATACTCAAAGGAGTGCCTTCGGAGCAAGCACACCTTTGCATACACCCGGTCTCCAGTGGTTGATGATGCTGTCAAACAACCCTATGCTTCCATCATGAATGAAACCTACACCCTGAATCCAGGTGATAATATATCTCAATAACTTTATCTCCGAGGAGTTGTACGAGAACTAATCCGCATGGTACCACAGTTACATATGGTCACCTCTGAAATCCTGAAAAGATTTAGGGATGTCAGAGAATCAATTTTGTGATTTCTTTTGTAGAATAATATGGTTTTAGGACATTTCTGGTTTTACTGTCTTTCTCGAAATTGGCCACCATGCTGCTCCGTGGAGAGTTTTACCTGGTGGTTTGCTAGTTTACATACTGAGACGTTCTTTTCAGGTAAGACTAGCAAATGTGCTGGGGATCTTCAGTCCAAGATGCCGCTCCTCCCTGCCACATTCCAGTATTTTTTCATTTAGTGCAGGAAACATGCTGTTCTCCTTTCTATGCCTTTATGTTTTGTTCCCTACACATAACCTACCTACCTCTTTTTTTTTTCCAGACTATGTTTCCCTGTGTAACAGTTCTAGCTGTCCTGGAACTCACTCTGGTAGACCAGCCTGACCTTTAACTCACAGGGATTCACCTGCCTCTGACTCCTGAGTGTTGGGATTAAAGGTGTATGCCACCACGGCCTGGCCATAACCTACCTCTTGATCTTGGGTGATAGTTTCCAGGTAAATATGCTCCTAATACCTCTTGACCAGGCAGCTTTTTGTTCTTAAATTTTTTTAAGATTATATATTGCTTGTTTTTAATTTTAAAATTCCCACAAGTTATTTATCCTAAAATGTATGTATTTGCAAGATTAAAATAAAGTATGAAAAAATGTTTCACTGGCTTTGGGCAATACACATAAGTAACTATAGCATTCTCAATAAGCATAACACTTAATTTAGATTAATAAAAATACTTTCAGGCTATTGCAATGACACAGTGGGAAAAGGTACCTGCAGTCAAATGGCTTGAATTCACTCCCCCAAACCTACTGTTTCGTGTCCTCCCATCCTACATATACACCATGGCACAAGATCCTCCCCATGAATAAATAAAACATAATTTAAAGTATTCAAGGCATATTTTTTCCCTCACATCTTCTCCTTCAAAATGAAAAAGAAATGCAGGTACTGGGGGTGAAGAAAACAAAGGCATTTTAATTTTCTAATTTGCTAAAAAGTATTTTTAATTTTTGTAGGGCTTGTAATTGATCTCATGGTCAATTACAAGCCATGAGGTTAGCCATGGTCTCGAGCACTGGGAGCTGCCAGGAGTAAAGCTTTAAATACCTTTACAATACATTTCCCTGTCTCTAGATTTTTCTCCCCATAGGCATTAGGGTGGTGAATATATATATATATATATATATATATATATATATATGTGTGTGTGTGTGTGTGTGTGTGTGTGTGTCTTCTTGTAAAATACAAGTAACAACCATAAGATTACTTTACATACCATATTTATTATCACCTAGAATACATTCAGAGATTTTAAAATATTTATTAGACACTAAATATAAACTGCCCACTGTTAGCCACTAGTTAAAAGTGTCTATTCAACACCAAAACAGTGACTAATATGAGTTTTTATATGCCATAATGGCCTTGAAAAAGCGGTGTCACTAAAAGAAATATAAAACATCTCACTAATAATTTTATACTGATAACATTGTATGTTGGGTATGTTCATTTGAAAGCATGGAAAATAATCATACCAGTTTATTTTTAAACGTAACTGTTAAACATTTTAATCACATATCTTACACTTGGAGTTCATACTAGTTTTTTTTTTTTTTTGTATCTTTCTGGATTTTTTTTTAAGTAGGTCAGCAGTGATCTTCCCATTTCCAAATTCCACCAGTTTTTGGTGATCCTCAGTAGGCAGTGCCTGTCCCAAAGGCTTGGTGGCGGCGGTGGTCTTTCTGCTCAGAAGTTCTTCCAAAGTTGTGAGAAAATGTTTTTAATGTTTTCTATATTTTAAGTTACATTTTATTTATTCACAAGGGTGGTGGTTCCTGGGTCATGGTGTATTTGGAGAAGTGGGAGGACATAAAGAAGCAGGCACTGAGCCGGACGGTGGTGGTGGCACGCCTTTAATCCCAGCACTCGGGAGGCAGAGGCAGGCGGATCTCTGTGAGTTCGAGGCCAGCCTGGTCTACTAGAGCTAGTTCCAGGACAGGCTCTAGAAACTACAGGGAAACCCTGTCTCGAAAAACCAAAAAAAGAAAAAGAAAAAACCTAAAAAAGAAGCAGGCACTGGGGAGTGAATGAAAGCCATTTGGCTGCAACCAACCCCATGGCTAGTTCCATTACTTTTGCCTATCTTTGATAGAATTAACAGAAAGACTCTGGCGCAACAATTTTAAATTGTCCCATTACCAAGCATATCACCACCATTGTTCTCTAATTTTGAAGATACAGGTAGATGAGTCAACATGTTTATTTATTTATGTATGCTCGTATGTAGCAATTTTGATCTTCCTTTGGAATATAAGTGTCACGAAGCAGGGGCCTTGTCTGCTTATTTCTGTTTCTTAATAACAGAATCAGGTTTAGAAGAGATACTAAGTACTTGTTAAATTAATGAGAAAATGATAAGGAGGTTCAGGGATGAAAGCTGCCAAACCTGATGACCTGAGATTATTCTCCTGAGACCCATATGTTTGAAGGAACACAAACACACACACACACACACACACACACACACACTACTTGAAAGTAAATATAAAAAGGAGTTGATAGCCGGGCGGTGGTGGCGCACGCCTTTAATCCCAGCACTCAGGAGGTAGAGGCAGGCGGATCTCTGAGTTCGAGGCCAGCCTGGTCTACAAGAGCTAGTTCCAGGACAGGCTCTAGAATCTACAGGGAAACCCTGTCTCGAAAAACAAAACAAAACAAAAAAAGGAGGTGATATTTAAAACTTTGAAGAGATCAGATGAAGGAAGCACTAACATGTCCTGGGTCTGCAGTGACCCACAGGCTGTACTAAACACATCCAGCGTGCTGAGAAATTCTCATGCAGATGTTATGTTCAAGTGAGAAATCTATAACTCATAGGATTTAAAGCAGGTTCCCCAAATCACTCAGACTACTGCTTCAAAACCTTCATTTTTATGACAAAAAAAAAGCTTCTGTGTCTTCCTGATTCCCAAACTGATGCACTAAAGTACTAGGATACTCTCTGAGGACTGCGCTTCTCCATCTTATGACTTACCAACACGCTGATGCTTTGCAGCGTGTGCTATGTTCAACACAGAGTCCACCCTGAGCACAGTGAACACTACCTCAGCAATTGTCTACCTGGAGTCTCCAAGCCCGAAGCTGTCCACTTTGAGTGGGATGTAGGGCCTCATACATGCTCGTTAAGCAAACTAATAAATGGAATTAACTTTCTTCTCAATCATTCTAAACAGGTCCTGAGTGGGTTATTTGTATCTAATGAGAATCAATGGCCTTGTAGGCCAACTCATGAACAGTACCCACTAGATTGAAGAGCCACTGAGAGCTCTAAGGGAGTGTTTGCTGACCCTCAACCATTTACCACCCATCCTTGGGAAACTCTTTGAAAATGTATTGCCCATCATGACCGCAGCTGACCACATGGAGATGTTTAAATCAGAATGAACATCAAGTTATATAAACTAGAAATACATTTCCTCCGTCACAGTAGCCGTATTCAAGTGCCCCCCAAATTTCATGTGGTCAGTGGCTACCATGAAAGAATGATAAAGAATATTCATCATGGCCAAAGTTCCATGAGATAACACTTGCATGAAAATGAAAAAGAAATGGTGAAGATATACTGTTAATCAGGATAGTCCTATTTGCTTGGCTGGGTTTGTTCCCTAGCTGAAATTCGACATTCATTCCCATGAGTCTCAGGGCAAGGCTCAGATGTGGAAAGGAGAGGCGACTCATTGTCAAACAGAAGCAACCTTTAGTCTGCCGGGCTCGTGGACAGCCAGTGACTGGCGTGGAAAGAACCCTCCTGCAATGATTCCAGGCAGGCTTACTGTTCCAGAGACGCTGCCAGCACAGTGCTCGACAGAGCCATTATGCCTAATGCCATTCAATACCATCCATCCCCTTTGAGGTTGATCTGGAAAGCAGAGCAGTGAAATGTGAAGAGATGCGAAAGGTTTGGGATGTCAAACACACCAGACTGTAAATGGTTAGACACATGTATGTGTTCAGAGAACAGTTTTGAAAAGTCTCCTTCAAAATATTATCTTCAGATAAATCCTTCTCAATATTAGAGTGATTTTCGCCGATGCTATTTAACCATTTTGAGATCCCTTGCAGAGAGATGAACTGTCTCTTGTCAGTGTCTCTGAATAGGCAAGAACAAATATTACACCTTTTATTTTATTTTGTGATTAAGTTTGACGGGATGATCTCCTTGGTTTGCGTCTTTGGGGCTTTCTAATGTGCTCACATTTTGTAATCATTTGCCGGTCCTATTTAGTCTTTCTTCCCAGACAGAAAATGATTCATGCTTATTTCCCCAAAAGAGACTACCAGGAGGAGGGGACAATTAGGCAGCCCCACATTTCCCAAGTCAACAGGTGGAGGACAGTCTTCACAAGTTCCTTGAGGATTGAATACTCTCCCCTCGTACCCCTCCATTCACCTTCATCTCTCCTGGCCTTCGGAGCGTTTATTTCCAATCTCAGATTTTGTTTCAGGAGACACCCAGTGCTGCTGATGCTCTGA
This sequence comes from Arvicola amphibius, assembly GCF_903992535.2. Lineage (NCBI taxonomy): Eukaryota > Metazoa > Chordata > Mammalia > Rodentia > Cricetidae > Arvicola > Arvicola amphibius. The sequence goes on from NC_052051.1 coordinate 133,974,523, forward strand.
CGGGGGAGGGAGGGGGAAAAGACGCAGGTAGGGCGGCTGGGCTTGGGGCTGACCGTTGCTTTCCTGGCAGTGAGTGGAGAGAGAGGGCGCGGCACAGTGGCAACAGTAAGTGTAGCCACTCAAAACCCAAACCGCCAAAGTGGCTCCGAAGGACCCCGGGCGGGGCACAGTGGAAGAGTGTCACTCCAGGACGCCACGGGCCGTGGATTGTGAGAGGGGAGCCCACCCACGGCAGCGGGTTCTTCCTGGGGGCTCGGGAATTCTAGCTCCGAGTATAAACCCAGCCGGGCAGAGGCACCCGGAGGAGCACAACTGAGACCCGGGAAGACGGGTCAGGAGGGCGGGGCGGAGGCAGGGGCGGAACGGGACTCAGAGCTGGAGCAAAAGGAGGGGAGATCAGGGGACCGCCGCGCTGGAGGCCGGAGGTGGCCGTACAGGCGTCGTTTCCTTCCGGAGAGAAGGCTGGCCAGTCGAGCCAGGAGCTGGTTGGGGGGCGTCCAAGGGCGGGTGACGGGAAAATACCACGACCCGCGCTTCTCCACGCCTGGCAGCCACGGCGCGGGTGGCTCCTCCTTCGGGCCGGTCCCGAGCCGGGCGGCGGGTGGGAGGGAGGCGGGGAGCGAGGGCGGAGGCTGCGGGAGGAGGAGGGACCAGGCGCGCCTGTGACAGGGTGGCAGCCGAGAAGCGGACGCGTTGCCGCCGCCGCTCCTCCTCCTCCTGCAGCTCCTCTCGCGGCCGCCGCCGCCACCTCCGCCGCTGCCGAAGTTTCACTCCCGACCCTCGGCGGGAGCCCCGGCGCGGAGCAGAGCTGTCGCCTCGCCTGGAGCTGCAGCGCACGGCCGGCAGCTCGGCGTGGGGATAGCCAGCTCTCGTTGGCGCCCAGGCAGCGTGCCACAGTCCGGGCTGGGGTCTCTGAGACCCAGCTGGGGCGGCAGCCAGCCTAGGGGACCCGCGGCATCGCCTACACCTCCCAATTTGCTTCCGAGCCCCAGGTTGCCGCGATGGCGGTGCGCTCCCGCCGCCCGTGGGTGAGCGTGGCGCTGGGGCTGGTCCTGGGCTTCACTGCTGCGTCCTGGCTCATCGCCCCCCGGGTGGCCGAGCTGAGTGAGAAGAGGCGACGTGGTTCCAGCCTCTGCTCCTTCTACGGCCGCTTGGCCACCGGGCCCCGAACGGGCGCGCAGCAGCCGCTCTCCCAACCCCAGTCCCGGCCGCGGCTAGAGCAGTCGCCGCCCCCTGCCAGCCAGGAGCTCCCGGGGCCACAGCGGCCGGAGGCGGCGCCGGGAGGTCCCAGTTTTCGGAGCAGCCCCTGGCAGCAGCCAGATCCGCTGCCGCAGAGGAGGCGAGGACACAAGCCCGAAGGTGCGACGGCGCTTCCCGGCGCTCCAGCTGCCAAAGGGGAACCCGAGGAGGAGGACGGGGGCGCGGCTGGCCCTCGGAAGGGTGGCCGGCCCGGGAGCAGCCACAACGGCAGCGGGGACGGGGGCGCCGCTGCCCCGAGCTCCGGACCCGGAGACTTCCTCTACGTGGGTGTGATGACCGCGCAGAAGTACCTGGGCAGCCGCGCGCTGGCCGCGCAGAGGACCTGGGCGCGCTTCATCCCTGGCCGCGTGGAGTTCTTTTCCAGTCAGCAGTCTCCCAGTGCTGCGCTCGGCCAGCCCCCTCCACCTTTGCCTGTCATCGCTCTGCCGGGGGTCGACGATTCCTACCCTCCCCAGAAAAAGTCCTTCATGATGATCAAGTACATGCACGACCACTACCTGGACAAGTATGAGTGGTTCATGCGCGCCGACGACGATGTCTACATCAAAGGTGACCTCCCAGTGTTAGCTGTGCCCCCTGCTCACCTCCTGATTCCTTTCGTTGTTGCCATCCCCAGCCCCTCCACTGCCTCTCTGCCAGCACCTGCACTGGCTTTCTGCAGCCCCTGGCCCGCTATCCCCACCCCTCGCATCCACCCACCATTCTTAGCCTGCTCCTCCTCTTCTGCAGTCTGGACCCTCCTCATACCTGCTCAGCTTTATTCACTTTCCTCGCTCTTGTAGTTGTTCCTTCCACTCGGCACAGGTCCCTACTGAAAGGCCAAGAAAGGGACCTTAGAGCTAACCCAAAAGCCATTCCCACCCCTCCCCCAAGTAGGTGATAGTTTCCCAGATCTGTCAAGAGGGGCGTGTCCTGGCTAGAGGAAAGCAAGATGCAGGATGCTGGCTAGAGCAGGGCTGGGGATTGTACGTTGCTGCTTTACTGCCCTGCTCCTTTGTTTCAGCTTGGTCTAGAGCAGTTTGAGAACCCCTGGGGTTGAGGCTAGTCATCTTTTACTGTCCCAGAGCCCTGTTTGAACATTCTGTTGCCTTTAGAAACTTGCCCCACACTGAGACTGACGTTGGATACACCCACCAGCCCAGTGTGCTAGCTGTTCCCCATTCTTTGCCATACTTTAATAAAACCCAGAGACGATGGGTGGGGCTCCCCAAAGGTCAGGTGGAGAAGAGAGGTTGAAAGAGCTTTAGATTTACAGAGACCGCCGATAGCTGCACGCTGCATCAAGCACACTAACGGTAGATCCTTTGCAGTTCATCTTGGTGGTTACAGCATATGACAGAACCTAGAACTACCCAGAACAGCCCCACACAGCCACAGCATGAAGAAAGTTTGTCAGGGAAGGGGCCGTTTATTTACAGATTGTCAGTGGTTCTGGACAGAGAATTTCTAAACTCAATGGCTCAAACTTCCTTAGACCACAGGACTAAGTCTTTCTGGTTCAGACCGTGGAAGTGGTGGGGAAAGACTACAGAGAAAGAAATGTTCTTTCCGTGCTTTCTAACCTCTTGTTCTGTGGAGGGCAGCCCTTCCTCAGTATGTGCTGGCTTCCTGTAAGTCTATGACTGTCATGATCAAGGGTAATACCCTTCACCAAATGTTAGGACAAGCAGATCCAAAGGTCTTTGGGACAAGGAGTTGACCTTAACAGCTGGTGTTCTAAGTTTTGAATTGGAAGGAACAGAATCGCTGTGGTGACGCCGTTGGAAATGAGAGGTTTTGATAGTTAACTGCAAACAAACCTATTATGATTGTATTCCTGTGATGTGATATTTATGGTTGATTCAGAGAAAAATACCACTTTTGAAAGTATTGACACTTCAGCTAATTTTTCTTTCTGTTCCTTACCTTGTGGTACTTGGACTTTAGGATAATTATCTTTTGTCTCTCATCCAGAAATGACAGAAGGCATCCTGGCAAAGGGGTCGCACTTTACAGTGTACAACTAATAGCACCTACTTTTGTTATTTGTTTTAATCCTTTGAAGTACTGTCCCTCAAATCTTTGAAATATCATATTGTGTTTCCCTTAAAAATAAAAAGCATTTTGTATTAATAACTCAGTCATAGTTAAAAGAAATACTTTTGGGGGGCTAGAGGGTGTGACGTGGGATCAAGACAGTGGCCATCAAAAACGAGAGTACCAAGACTGATTATGAATGTGAAGAGGTTGACTATTTATTCTGATATATTGCTATATAGAACATCAAATGCTTTGACCTCTTAAAACTACAGAGTTTTATTTTTAAATCCTTTCTTTTGATCAACTTACCACCCACAAGTCAATTTATCACATTATTTTTATTGTAATGGTTAGGACCTTTTCTCTCTGAAGTAATAATGCCTTCCCAAGTTCAGTGTCAAGACGAAGTTTTATTTAAATGTCCCTTTAAAGAATGTAGGTTGCATGTGACTGAAGTTTAACTAATGAGAAACACCTAACCAAGTCAATTATCATAAAAGAATATAGTTGGATATTGGAGCTATGGAGATCACTTAGCTGGCAAAGAGCTTGCCTTGCCTGCTTCAGAACCAGAGTTGCAGCCCCCAAAACCAGGTAAAAAGAGAAAGCTCATAGAATACCCTTTGGGGCTCTCTGGCTTGCCAAGTTAGTCTACTCGGTGAACGCCATGCAAGTTCAAAAGACAGTCTCCAAAAAACCAGGTGCCTGGAACCAGAGGGAGAACACCTAAGGTTGAACTCTGGTCTCCACATGCAGACATGTGATGCTGTGTCCCTACCTATGAGGATATAGACACAAATATACATATAAAGAAGAATATTTACTAGATGTCAAAATACGTGCATTTGATATTGGGTTATATTTCTGGGAACTTCTGTCACTTCATATACAGTAACAGTCTTTCTTCCCTTATCTTTATCTCACTTCGGGTTCAAGTTTGACGATTGTTAGACTTGTTAAAATTGTATTTAGAGTTGAGAGATAATCATAAGCTTGTGTTTTGCAAATTAAAGGAGGGGGAACTGTTTCTTCTTCCTGGCGGCGAAAGGTGTACACGGAGGTTAAGGCGATGGTGGAAGTCCTCTCACTCCAATGAACACAGTAATTGCCTGTGAAATGAGGGAAGGAGGTGACTCTCTGTTTTCTCTTTGTAGGTGATAAATTAGAAGAATTCCTTAGGTCCCTAAATAGCAGCAAGCCTCTCTACCTGGGACAGACTGGCCTGGGGAATACGGAGGAACTTGGAAAGCTGGGGCTGGAACCCGGGGAGAACTTCTGCATGGGAGGACCGGGCATGATCTTCAGCCGCGAAGTCCTCAGGAGGATGGTTCCTCACATTGGCGAATGCCTCCGAGAAATGTACACCACTCACGAGGATGTGGAAGTGGGTCGCTGTGTTCGCCGCTTCGGTGGGACTCAGTGTGTCTGGTCTTATGAGGTAAGCCTTGAAGTGTGACAGATACTTGTGTATTACAGGTACATGCCACTTCACATCCTGGACTAGAGTCCTATCTCTTCTTTGCTTTTGTTTGCTTAAAATTCATGGTAGCTGCCTTTATGGATTTGAGAATGATTGTGGGACACATCTTTCTTATTGGACCCAGAGCCTCGCTGAGGTTTCATTGTTAGCATGAATCTTAACTTTGAGCAGAGTTTTGGTTACATCTCCGTCAGATACAATTCCCCTATGCCTCTGTATTTACTTTTTATGGTGTTTACTTGCAAGTGCATTCATTTGATGTCTCTAACAAGAAGACTAGTTTGAGTCTTGTCAACTATAATTTTTGTTTTTCTTCTTTATTTACACGATAACAGCCCTTTACTTTCACATGGCTAAAATCTAATTTCCTTGGGAATGCTCAAGTGGGGATTGAACTCTTAGTGGGAGGTCAGCAATATGTCATTGATGATAAGTTCATTTCCAGATCTTTAAGCCCTCTATTGTATAGTGTGTGAGCAATCTAGGAAAACAGCTGAGGGTATCCACTTGTTCTCTAGACTTTGTCTATTTCGGTGGCAATTTCTCAGTAGCCAGAATTATTTTTATAATCAGAGGTGTGGGCTCTGATGAAATAGTGGCCCTTAGTCTTGTGAACTTTTTCCCTTTAGAATTTGACTTTGAAATCAAATGAATTGTCCTTTAAAGTGGATTTCCTGAAAGATAATCTTAGTAACAATTGATTTGTTGTTTAAATAATACATTGCAATTTTAATGTAGTTTTGTTTTCAGATATTTGGAGTGTACTCTAATTTTACCTGCCCAGTGGACACTGTTTAAAACTGCATTTTAACTTCTTTATCTTCAAGAATTTTAGAAGTTTAGTGTGGAGGACATATTTTATGAAAACATGTGAAATGATTGTACATCAAAGTCCTATGGTTCCTTTCTTCTCTTCTTTCAGGAGTGTAATATCACTTTAGTATATTTAATCCTTTAAACAAAATGTGTTGTGATACACAATTCAATGAGGCATTTTGAATAATTATTATACAAAAGGAAACTTCCTGGTAATTATGCATTTGGAGCATGTATTAGGCAAATTTAGATAATGGTATAAGTAGTTCCTTTAACAATAAAATAGCAACTTTTGTTCTATAAAACCGTCCTTCAGCCTTGGTAATCCACTCCTGTGATTTCAACACTTGCACATCTGAAGAGGAAGGGCTGTGAATCTGAGGTTAGCCTCAGATGTGTAGTCAGATTGTCTTAAAACCAACACAAGCGTATTTAGAAGAAGACGACACCAAAGCGTTAGAGCTTTTCTCACTAAAGGTAACGTCAGTGACTGAAAGAAAAAAGACTTCTTTCTGTTGTAAAATCGTCTGCAAAAGGCAATAAATGCTTAACGTATAAAATACATTCAGTTTGTCTTATGGGAAGATATGCTGCAGCCGTTTGGAATGTATGTGTGAAAACAAAAAGGGGAAATGTGTGTTTTTTGTTTTTGCTAATTTATTGTTTAAGTTAAACAGAAAGTTTTAGCAAGCTACCTATTATTAACTTCCACGTTTTGATTGATTCTGCTAGGAGTGTCCTGTCTTTTCTTAGTGCTTTATCTCTTCATGTTCCATGACAAGAACACATGCTTAAGTCATGTGCAGGTTCTCGTCCAGGCAGGGCTTTGGTGAAATTTCTAGAAACTTTCGCAATATGTTTTAGTTTGGAAGGACACTTGTCCATCACTGACTCCAGAATCTCCAATAACAGATCGTTTCAACATTTTGTTCTAGTGTTGGAAAAAAAAAGTCTCCGGGATGAAATACTGAGCAGCCCCAAGGCCTCCCTACCGTGTTTAGCCTGTGGCAGGTTATTTTCACATGCCTCTCATCGTGGTCTCAGAGCTGTAAGCTGTGCTTAGTGGTACCGAATCAGGAGCTGTGTAGTATAACACGGATTCATAAACTTTCCTCAAGTATTAGTCATTAGTGGTGCTGATTCATCTGTGTGAAATGAGTCAAACAAAAATTTAAAACTTTTCGTTCCCGAGTCCATGCTTTAATGACTTTTTGATAAAACACTGGAAAACTGATTTCTGTTTTATTTTAGAAATCATAAAGAATCCAATGGTAGTAAAACTAACCGTGAAATTGAGAGTGCTTCTAAATTGCATTATAATGTAAACCAAATTAAAGAAGAATGTGTGGGATACATTATTTAAATATGCATCATTCAAGAAGTCTATAAAGGTTAGAGTATACCAACTTAAAGAAAAGTTATTCAACTAATTCATAGATTAATTTCTAGAGCTCTGTTCCATTTTCTGAATTCTAAAAAGGTTAGAGTATACCAACTTAAAGAAAAATTATTCAACTAATTCATAGATTAATTTCTAGAGCTCTGTTCCATTTTCCGAGTTTTTCATAAAGTCTCACCCCGGCAAGGAAGTTAGTGATGTCCCATTTGGGCCTTCACTTCCACAAACATCTGGGGACTCTTCTCCTTCTACCTCCCTTTTTACTCCAGAAAAAACAACGAATAAAACAAAAAACAACAACAGCGAAAAACCCCACAACAACTTTGCTCTCAGAAAATGAAACTTAATTTACACAGAGCCTTCTGGGCAAACGTTACAGCAATTATTTGTAATAAGCCCAAACTGCAAGCAAGCCGAGCGGTCTTCAGTAGCTCAGTCTGCTTAGTTTTCAGGAACTGATCTCTTAAGGCAGCTGAAAACTCCTCTTGCTGTTTATGGGAACTTTGAGACACTAATGTATAACTTCAGTACCTAATAATCAGATTCTGGTAGCCGGGGCACGTATGTTTGCCAGTTGGCTCCTCCTTCTCTTCTCCCTATCTACTCCCGCAGCCCCTGGTCTTTCATGGCGCAGAAAGCACCTGACGCCAATGAAGAGTGCAGATGGATACTCTCCCGCTTAGGACGGAGTCATCCATTTTTTTTTTTTTTCAAGTTATTAATCCTCAAGGACTTGCCAGGTTGCTGGTGTACTCACACGCATCTCCGGTTCTGTGTATAGACTGGAGCCTGTTAGAAGGGAGCTTCTGTTGGACTTTCTCTGTGCTAGGATTGATTGGCACCTTCTGCTGGCTAAGATCACTTGTCCGGTGGAGCCTTGACTTGACTGTTGTTGATCTCTGTTGCTTTAGGAGACTGCATACGGCTCTCAACAGTACCTTGCCAATGGAGGTTTTAAAGTTTTGTGTTTTACGTTTTGCTTTCTGATTCTTCCAGCAAAGGCAGGCAGTTTTCAGTTCTTTTGATGTCTCAATGGACACCAGGATTTTTATTTTATATGTCTGGCCCAAGCTGACAAAAACAATACTAATTTTTTTTGAGCCAAACAACCCTTAGGCTACAAATTTTATTAGATTATTTTCCATAAAATGAATGAATTGGTAGTAAGAATAAAATTTGTACTTTAAATACTTTGTTGTGCAGATTATATGTAGTGGTTATTAACCCCAAGTCACCAATAATGCATGAGTGTCATGTTAAGGAAAGAAATTAAGGAAAGAAATAAAAGCACCTCACCTTGGAGTTGATTAAACACAAGCACGTCCAGATTTGAATTGTCCACTTTCTTTCCCCTGTGTTTTCTGTCCTCTTTCTGTTGTAGGAGTCTGTATCTGTGTCTGTATTCGATCTGTGTTTGTCCGGTGTCTATCTCTAACAAAGGGCTTTGCTCTGTCTTTACAGAGCATCATAGAAAGCATCACATGAGGAAGGGATGGGATACTTTACAGAAATCATTAATAGAGTTTTTACAAGGGATTAAATCACTGCTTCTGGTCCCCACTAACCCTACTACAAAGCATTTCTGTTTATCAACCAGTATCCACAAATGGTTGCTTTCCAACTTTATGGTAGATTTCAGGAAGTTGTTTTTCAGCTTCTGTATTTGCCGCTTTTAGCAAATGATGCACTCACATTATCTGGGTCGAGAGCATGGAAGAGTTCATAATTTAAGATTACAACTATTCATAATTTTAGATGGTAAAACTTGTTTACATCGGAATCCCAAAGCAAGCAAGATAGATTCTTATACTAGCCTTTAAAAAGCAAATTAAACAAACAATTTGAGTACATCATAGGCTAGCAGTCTCCAGTAACTTTAAGCTGTCTTATTGACTCTGACTCAAAGTCCAGAAAAAGTTCTAGTATCTTAGAATGTTAGCGATACCATAATACTGCATTGCTCAACTCTGTAAAATAATCAATGGTTTTTCAGAAATTCCCATTAAAATTATGTATCATGTATACATCTATTTTTATTGTAAGTTAACTTATTTATATATTCCTGTTTAGTTACCAGGAGTATTGAATATTTTTATTTGAGTACTGTCACTTATATTTAAATTTTAAAATAATTTTAACTTTAGTAATTATTCTCACCCTGTGAGTTCTGCATTTGATCATCAAAGATCAATTGAAGAGAGTTAGTTTTTCTCACTTTGATTTTTGTAATAAAATAAGCCAATAGAAAGATATATAATTCAACTACATGTTTCAAAAGCCAGTTCTACATTGGTAAAAAACCATATTTTTCTATGGCTTTAAAAATCATTTCCTGTGAGTAAATAGAATTTTATTTGTCTCTTTTCATAGTTAATAGTTATGCCAGAAGTCTGTTGTTCACTTTTGGCCCATTAATGGCAATAAAAATCATAGTGAATAATATTATTTTACAAAAGGATATATTTCACGAGTTGTTCCTGAGCTTTTAAGTAAAATGGGGAGCTGAGACATTAGACTGTATATATAGTATTTGTAGCATCTTATCCCTTCAGGGTATCTCTGCCATTCCCACAGGGTGGTCCCTCACATCTCTCAGCTTTTCCCTGGTCTTTGTAGGTTAGTATTTCTTCCCCCTTCTCCGCTCCTCCTGCTTCTCCTTTGTTTTCTTTGCCTTCATCTTTATCTTCTCTCTCTCTCTTTTCCCCTCCCACCCATATATGAATGAATGTGTGCATTCATGTTTGTATACCAGTGACATCACTTGTGTGTCCCTTTGTGGAAGCCAGCAGTTGTCTATATTGGTTGTCTTCTCAGATGGTTGCCACCAGAAGTGTACCATTTAGGCCACTCTGCCCCCCAGTTCTGACTGCTGGGGTTGTAGAACCTGCTGCCATACATGGTTTCCACTCTGGGTCTGGGCACCTGAACTCAGTTCCTCATGGTGGCACAGCAAGCTCTTGACTCAGGAAGCCATCTCCCCAGCCTAGTGACAGATGACTCCCTGCCTAATGATGGCTTTAGCTCTGTTGTCATCATGGGTGATGTCCCCGGAAGTCATTAATAGGTGTGGCAAAATCTAAGAGAGTGATTTTCATGCCGGATTCTGTCTTTCAGAAGTGTTTTCTCGGTGTGGTTCCGTCATTGCTTGTTTCTTGCCTAGAAGCAGCAAGCTCCTCTCCCCACTCTTTCCTCCCCCACCCCGCTCGACAGGTGAAATCATCCATAACTGACTTCAGGAGACGCTGTTGCCACCACACTGTTTTCTCCATTGTTCAAAATAAAATCACCTCCCAAGTGATGGAAAACCAGTTCAGCGCTTTGTGAGCCTCATTCATTTCCATTGCTAAGTGGTCCCTTATCACCTGCCTTGAGACAGTTTATGCCTTCCAAATAGATGTTTGCCAGCAGCTGAAGAGATTACTAGGTTTGAAAGATGCCTCCAAACAACTGAGAATAAACTGTGTGATAGCATGACGCTCCTGTCAGCTTTAACTGTTGTTCTTCCTTAATAAGTCACAACTATTCTAATTTCTTAAAAAATAATCAAGTCAGTTTATGGTTCTACTTTCATTGTGTTGTTGTCTAAACCAGCATGTTCTTTGAGAGACATTAGTTCAGCTGTTTTTTTTTTCTACTTAGCAAGTCAAAAAATACAGAGGAATGGCAACAAGTATCAAAGTACAGTTTATTTTGCTTTATACCACGTTTCGAGGACATTTTTGTTCAAGAAGTTTAATTGATATAGAATGAAAAGAGTACCAAGATGTGTGAGTCATTATTAAATAATGCCAGCTACTAAAGCAGTCAAGGAAGGTGGGAATGAGCAGTGCCAGGGCCTCAGAGTGCCCAGTGCTTGTCCTAAATTTAATCTCCTAAGAAACAACACATCAGTCCAGGCCCACTGTCAGCTTCAGGTGCGTTTAATGTTTTTCTGTCCTGGAAATGTATTGGACATGAGCAGTTCAGCAAGTATGCTACAAGGTTATGAATTAACTGAATAGAAAGATTTATTCTTTAAAACTGAACAGGCACTGTTTGGGGCCTATTGGGAGCTAATAGACAATGAAATTGATTTCTTAATTGTTTTGAGCTTTTTCAGTCTTTATTTACTGTTCATAATATTAACAGCTGCATCTTCATTTCTTTGTTTTCAATAGTATCCGAGTTTTGTTCACTATCCTTTTTGATTTCATTAGTTTTATTGGAAAGTTATTTATTTATAAAACTATAATAGTGGGAGATAGTTTAAGTATACACATATATGAAAACTAGCTTTTAAAATTTAAAGTAATCAGAGAAAAAGAAACTACAGAAAAATACAGTGATAACTATAAAAATGCACGTTGGCTATTATCTTCTGAACCTTAAATAACATTTCTGAATATTAGGACCTAGAGAAAAGACGCAAGTGAGGAAAAGGAGTGTGGAGAGTTAGCCGACCACATCCTTAACACATCAGCTAAGAGAAGGTCACATGGATGTTTCATAACATTCAACAGAAGTTGGGGCTGGAAGGCAGAAGGGAGATTCTGCAGACACAGAGAAAACACTGTTGTCAACAACTGCCCCAGTGTTTGGTGGATTGTTTGAGTGTGTTTTAAAGTATAAAGTGTACTTTAGAGACTTCTCCATGCCTACCACAACTGTTTCAAATATTTTCTTTTAAGCTGGCAAACAGATATTTGAGAAAGTATTTTGTTTTTGTTGTTGTGTGTTGTTGTTTTGATTTCGAGACAGGGTTTCCCTGTAGTTTCTAGAGCCTAGAAACTAGCTCTTGTTAGGCCTCGAACTCAGAGATCCGCCTGCCTCTGCCTTCTTTTCTGAGTGCTGGGATTAAAGGCGTGCCACTTGCCACCACACGGCGTTGTTGTTGTTGTTAAAAAAGCTGAAATACAGGTGTTGTGCTTTCAGTTGAACTGTCTGTAGTGGCTAGGGAATCTAGGGAAGGTCGGGAACCCCTGCAGATGGAGCACTCAGCCAGCTTAGGACAGGGCTGCTATCCTACCTGAGGAGCTCAGAGGAGTGGGATTCCAAACAACTGGGCCTAGAATTAAAAGCTCCATTGTGTAACTAAGAGCTGATGGTCAGGAATGACTCTTTTCATTAACGGTCATTTAATTTTGAGGTTAAAAACACAAATCACAATAAAAGAAGATGAACACTTAAATAAAAGCTGTATTTAATGAGGTAAGATCCTATAATACCAAGCTGAATTCTTAGTGAAATGAGGGTTACTTAATGTACATGATGAGTAGCACTCCTGAAAATACATTTGTTAAAGAATATTTAAAATGATCTGCTTATATAAGCCAGCCTCTTTGACTTGTTGCATATGTCCATGGAGCCTCCTCTACAGGCAGTGTACTGTGAATCTACCTTTTTCGTCTTATGGCACGGACCAGAAGGAGAACTCAGGCTTCTAACTCACCTCTTGCCTTCATATCTGACCCAGAATCTGGCTTCCATCTCAGATCTGTTTCTCAATATTATTTATGTTCTGCACTATGGAAGCTCCAGTTGATTCCAACTGTGATAAACCATCTCGTAATAAAGATGGTATCATCATTACTCAACTTTACTGGCTGTGGCATCTCTTAGATATAAACAGACACATTTAGGAAACTTGTTCTCTATTAATATAATCTATTCCCATTGGACACTACTAATGGAAAATTACTTCAAGGACTAAACTATCTGATTCCAGACCCCAGTTTGCCATTTGCTGGCTGTATGGCCATGGACAAGTTATCATGTCTCTTGTTTCTTTCATTTTCATTCCATAATCAATGAACGATGATGCAGTAATACTGACTGACTTCAGAGCACTTCTGGTATTGCAGTAATATTTACTTCAGAGCGCCTCTGAGAGAAGACTAAATGGTTTAATGTGTATAGAATGGTATTGCAGTAATGGCCTCATTTGTATAGAAGCATTTCGGAGTAGTTGAGTAGTTGCTAGAACTATTAAGCATCCCACAACCGTTATCTGTTTTGGAAGAAACAAAATGCCATAAAATAGTGCCAAGTTTACAGAATCATAGTGGAGAATTGAAAAGGTCAATACACTGAAAGTTTTAAGAAGCCTGCTCGGAACGCAATAAGCCATCCATTCATGTTAACTATTTCTACTATCCAAATGGCAGTGTTCATATGCTTCATCCCCCAGGAAGAGAGGAATGCCAATTAGAAAGAGTTTAGCTGTAATGTGTCTTTGAAAGGTCTGTTTTGCTATAATGGGAAGCCCAGATTCAGTGTTTTATTTTATTTATATTTATTTATTTATTTATTTTAAAGTTTGTTTTGTGTCCATCTCTGTGTGTATAAACATGAGAGTGTAGATGTTGTCAGAAGCCAGAAGAGCGCACCAGATCCCCTGGAGCTGGATACAGATGGCATATATAAACCACCTGATGAGGGTGATAGGAACCAGACTTGGGTCTTTTGTAAGAGCAGGATGTTCTCCTAACTGATGAGCTGTCTATCCAAGCCAGTTTGGTGGTTCTTTATTTTATCTACACAGTGGAATTCTCTGAGAGACTTTGATAAGAATTGTAATCTTGGAACCAAACCGCTGGTCCAATGTATCAGCATACTCTTACAGGTGATGCCTGCAACATGGATATTATTTGATATTTTCCAGGTGACTAAGATGATCACAGTGTATTTCCTAAGTGACTAATGTGGATATAGTGCTGACAGCATGGTACCCGTTAAAATATATGCATGCATGTTCCTGCTGCTGCTGGAGGTGGAACCCATGTCCTTGTATTTACACAGCGAGCGCTTTACCCACTGATATATCTCTTCATTTTCCTAGTCTATGGATTTTAAGTGAATTTACATATTTAGGTATATAGTAGTTTCGAGTTATTCTTTATTTTCTTTCCTTTCTTGGAACCATAAAGACTAATGGAACTTCTACATCATTGTCATTCATCTGTTTTGAACAGCCAGTCCCCGGTTTTAAGGCAATAGTATAAGACTATCACTTACACATGCATGCCTTCTCGCCTAATGATCATGCTCACATGGTGTTTTCCCAAAAAGAAAAAAAAAACATCAAAGGGGATTTTTTAGACATTCTTAAATTATTTTTACATACTTTTATAATCATTAAAGAATTATAGCTCTTCTTAATGACTGTATCTGAGTGATATATAATAAGAGTTCTAAAATACTTGTATACTGACTCCCATGATTTTGCTGTCACAATATTGACTTATTGCATTGGACTGGCACATTCAAGCCAAAAGGTATTTGAGTAACTTTTATGATGAACATGGTAGAACAGAACTGGTAACATAGATTTAAAAATCTCTAAGTATAGCTTTGTTGTCATCTGCTTATCATCAAGAAATATTTCTTTGCCCATCACTGTCCTGCCTTCTCTGATGGTGGGAAGTATGTGATGCATAAAGCAAAGAAATGTCCCCGGGAACCAGAAAATGCCGTGCTTCCCTCAAACCTGCACTACTGTACAGGGCAATTTGGAGACGAGGGAGAGCAGAGAAGGCTGAATAATAGCGATAGAGGGCTTGGGCTAAGTACATCTTGAGACAGGGTAATTGAGGATTAAAACCTCTATGAGAATCAGGTTATAAAAGACTTATACATAACAGTCAATGGTCCAGCTATGTCTGTAGATGAGTGTGTGAGTCTTAGAATTTCGTGGGACAGTGTGGACTTAGAAGAGAAGATGAGATTGTTAAAAATCCTTCTGGGTGACTTTAATGAACCACCCATATAGAAAATCAGGCCTGCGGGTAGGTACTTGGAAACTTTGATGAGTTCTGAGTGTAGAGTATCACACAGAGGTCTTTCTTAATGGGTTTAGTGTGGGAGGATGCCTTAGAGGCCTCGTGCTTAGGGATAGTGCCTTAGGAGATTTAGTTAAATCCTCTGACCATGTGAGGTGAATCTTAATAAAAGCGACAAGGAGAAAATATGCACGGTGAACTTAGAGATCGTGGAGACAGAATTGACAGAGCTAGTGACAGAGCTAGGGGCATAGTGGTAGACTGGGGGAAGGGTAAGATCTCTCCTGGGCTTTTGTCTAGAAGATGACAATATTCCCAGAGGCAGAGTACATGAGATGTGGTAGATGAGCAGGTATAGGTGATTAATGTGCTTCCGGAATTGGCAGAACACAGGAGAATGTCTACTTAAGGCTCATCAAGTTCTACTCATTATTCATTTATTCAGCCAACAGACGTCATCCAGGCATGCTCCCAGTGGTTGGTGTTTCAGCAAACGCTTACCTCACCGTATTTTCTAGATTAGGAAAGAAGGGAAACACACAGGAAAAGGCTCAGGAAGAAAGAACATCAGGTCAGGGGGTGGGGCAGAGCTCTATACAGGGAGCCAATCTGGGCTTTACTGGGAGGATGCTCTGTGAGGGATGCAGGTAACAAGAGAGAACACATTCAGCAAAGGAGCATGGATGTGCAAGCTGAGAACCAGCTAGAAGGAAGCTCAAATGAAGTTAACAGGCTGGAGAGTTGAAAAGCGCAAGCTTAGAATGGAGAAAATTCAAAAGAAAACATCAGGGATGACTTTGAAATTCTTTGGGTGGACTTTTCCAGAGAAAATTGAGTCCCAAGTACCTTAAAAAACTTACCTTGCTAGTGAGGCAGGGGTCCTTACGCACAGTCAGCCTTATCTTCTGTTGCACACATGCACTGTCAAGCTTCACTTCCAGGCAAAACACTGTGTAAGTGATCATCTTACAGCTGTCTGATGACAAGGGCCCGTGGGTCCTTCAGTCAACTCAAGGACCTGTAGTGGAAAGGGTGCTGAGGATGGAAGTCTGAGATTGCATTGTAGAAGAAAAATTACCATGCCCATGGTGTGACTGTCCTATTTTTTAATTATAATTTTATTTTTCAAAGTTATTTCTTTTAAACTTATTTAAGACCTGAATATGGTGGTGTGAAAAAGTAATATTATAAAATAATCAGAAACTTATGACATACAAATATATATATGTACACACACACACACATATCATGGCTAATCTATTTCTATTATTTTCCCTTCCAATAACACATTTTATTTTTTAAAAACTAAGACTCTTTTCTCTATGTGCAGTTTCTCTTGGATGTCAGGAACCTTTGATTTAGTTGCTCCCCCTTGTTATTACTTTGTATTTTCATGGAAAGTGGAAGATGTAACATACATATTGTTCTGAACATTAGGGTTTTTCAGTTATGATCATTTCTAGGAGCTATAATTTGATGAGCAAGTATCCCTTCCAAGAGGCTGGTGTATGGTGTGCTCAGCTGGTGGTGCTATTGAGAGGTGATTGGTCCAGGAGGGAATTAACTTCACTAATGGGTTATCTAATAATGGGTTTGCAGATGAACTGCCTGGAAGAGGTGGAGTCTGGTGGAAAAGCCAGTCACTGAGGCATGCATTAGGAGGACATTGCTTGTGACTGGTCCCTTCTCCCTTCTATCTTGCTACCAGCTTCCTCAGCCCCATGATCACATCTCTATGACATTTTGTCTCATCTTAGGCCTAGCCCATGGACTGAAGCTTCAGAAACAGAGTGAGTCAAATTAATCTTAATTTTTTATTTAATTTTTTCACTTTACATACCAATCACAGTTCCCTCTTCCTCCCCTCCTCTCATCCTTCCTTCCCATGGGAAGTCAACTAAGTCTGGCATATCAAGTTGAGACAGGACCAAGTCCCTCCCCCTGTATTGAGGCTGAGCAAGGTATCCCTCCAAGCTGTTTCTGCTAATACTTATTATGGTAACAAAAAAGTCTTAATAGAGAATTACTCACATCAGTATCAAATATCCTCACTCTTTATTTTGATGCTATCTAGAATTTCAGTATCATTGGATTATTGTTTTTGGAGAACTATTTGCATATCTGGAAGAAAACAAAGAAAATGGACTCGACAGCACTCCAAATCATGCGCGAGTCCCCGCTTTAATGGTTTTACTTGATTCCTGGATGCAGTGTTGACTCTCCCAATGATTAGCCTTTTTCAATATGTATTATTCATTTCGACAAGATTTGCCAAGTACCCTCCTGGGAAGACACTTTGCCGTGTGCTGTGAGGTTGTAAATTCTGTTTATGGAATATATGGTTTCAGGGAGATAAACCAACCAACCATCCCAACACACAAGGAACAAATGTCTTTCTTTATGAAACTAACTAACATCCCGATATATGACTAGATAGTATTTCTTGTAACTAAGTTTAGGTACTTTTACTGAAATTGACTTTTAACTAAATTTTAGATGAATTAAAAATTAATTAAATTACACAGTCTCTTACCATTAGTCTATCTTGATTTCCTACCCACACAATTGCTTAGATTAGTATTTGATACCCATTTGATTCCTCTGTGGATGTTTAACATTTTACATTTCTTATAGTTGACCCTCATCTTCCTTGGCTTCCCTTTTCATTAAATGATCACCTATCTATGAAGTTGTGACCAATAAGATTTTGGGGAGAATGTCTTCGGACTCATAAGTCGACAGAAAGAATTACTGGTTGCAGTCTTACCAAACTTGGTTGACCAGCCTTTCTCTTGATACCATTTTGCAGTAGTTATTATTAAAGGTTGTGTTTTCTTTGGTTGCAACGTGCTGTCATTGATTATTCTTATTAATTTTTGTTATCATAGTATTTAGATTATGTATATCCAGTGTAATAAGTGTTTTGAATGGAATATTTAAGTGTCTGTTGTGTAAATAATTTCATTATTTTATTTATTTATTTATTTGTTGTTTGTTTTTTGAGACAGGGTTTTCCTGTAGTTTTGGAGCCTGTCCTGGAACTAGCTCTTATAGACCAGGCTGGCTTCAAACTCACAGTGATCTGCTGCCTCTGCATCCTGAGTGCTAGGATTAAAGGCGTGTACCACCCACTGCCAGGGCATGTAAATAATTTCAAATCCATTACAACATATTTTTTTTCATTTGAAGAGCAGTTAAACAGGCGTATGACCCAAAATGCAGTATTCAGGCTGCTGAGCTTACAGGTTCAGCACTAGTGTTCATCGCTCCATATGTCACCTGAAGCTTCTGATAATGGTCAAACTGAGATTTTCCTGCTGTGGCAGACACTGGTAGCAAGTGTTTATTGTGTAGGAGTAAGTGTAAGGATTTTTTTTTTTTTTTGAGACAAGGCTTCTCTGTAGCTTTGGAGGCAGTCCTGACTCACTCTGTAGAACAGACTGACCTAAAACTCACAGAGATCTGCCTGTCTCTGCTCCCAAGTGCTGGGATAAAGGCATGTGCCACCACTGCCTGGCAAGTGGGTAAGGATTTTGTATAAGATTGCAACTAACATGACACTAAACAACTCCTAGCTGTGGGAGTTGCGGGGACATGTTTGATTTTTCAAGCAACACCTGCTTCACCTCATTTTTTCATGCCAAATGTTTGTGATTACAAAGATTCTTCTTAATTTTTTAAAAAAGTTTTATAATGATTAATGCTCTTTTATTTCCCCTTCTCCATATTCATGTTAAATTCTGGTGTGTGCTACACCCATACATTTAGGATAGATACCCAGTGTGTCACAAGTTCTCACAAAGCCTTCTCAAAATAAATGTGTTAGTGTGTGATGATTCTTTACAGGACAATTTATTAGTTAGTAGTTAATATAGATTTTAAGAATATTAGAAAATGATGAACAGTACATATTTATAGTTCATTTGTATCGTAGTTTTCTTTTCCTCCTGTGGAATATAATTATTATCGCTGAGTTAATCCATATCTAATTCTAAAATGGAACCTAATAAATTTTGTTGTTAAAAATAGATGGTAATTCCATTTACAGTATAAAATAGTTGATAGTTTTTGTTCTTTCTTCATGCTAGAGTTACCATTAAAGTAAACTGAAAGGAGAATATTTCATTTGAAGTATCATGTAACTTTCTGAGACAATAGAAGCTTGAATAATAACTTATTAGAGCTTACAAAGCAGTATATATAAATATTCCAGAAGCCAATTTATAGTTTGATGTGGTCTACTGTCTTTCTCTGTAGAATAAAATAATGCTATAAACTAACTGAAAAGTCTAAAATCTTATTATGCTAATGATGACCAGTAATTTACATTTGAACATTTATGAGTGTATAAAGCAGCAATTATCATAACTGTTGAACATGAGTTATATACCTGATTCTTAGTGGGTACTCTGAGGGTTTCTGAGCTGTACAGGGATTCAGGAAGATGTTGTTTCCTGTATCTTATGCTACAAGAACAAGTACAAACTACAAATTTCACAACTAGCAGAGATCACACAGCTAGAAAATTGAGAGTCTTGCCTTGAAGTGCTGTTCCTTTGATTCCAATGGCCACATCCTTGTCAGATTGTTACACTGACATCATCGCTATGAATTCAAAGAATGGCCTTGGATTTTAATTTGAAACTACTGTCATAGTGGACAGACAGTGTCACCGGCATATGGATGCACCATTCAGGGAAGACATTGTATAAGATGAGAAAGATTAAATCACAGACACAGGATGAAGATCAGTGGCCAGTGATTGTACAATTCTCTGCTTGAACGTTTACCTGTTGAAGATAAACTCCGTCTTTCCAAGATAGATGTATGAGATGAGGATGCATAAGATCAAAATTGCTGTTGTCTTTCCAGCCCTTAGTGTGGTTACAGGAAAATATTTAGAAGAACAAAATATTCATTTTCAATAGAAACAAAAAAGTCAATAGAAACAAAAATTATTGGGCCTCAGGACAAAAATAAGAATGTAAGCTGTCAGTTGTATCTAAATGACCTTTATTTCCATCTGTACTCTTTCGGAGAAGAGTGCATGTGGGCATACACATCACAGGGCAATCTTGCTGAATGCAGTACATTCTGAGAACTCAGCATTTTACATGTAAAGTATCTATTTTTCTACTGTATTACCATGAGACTATCTCATTTACTTCATAAATACATACATATGAGAGAAAGTTATCAGGACTAGAGCAAAATATAACATAAATATAGTAACAATGCTCTTACAAAACTGTCTCAGACATTAAAGTGGATATTTTATAATTATTAGTCTTTAGGAATGAATGTCTTCTACTTACACTAAACTATTAAGCCATTGTGAAGCTCCCTAAATATGAGTGGGGTTATTGTGGCCTCAATCCTAATCATCATTGCAAAAAGGCTGTGGTGTTTGCTAGACATATGCTCAATTTCTGACTTAATTAAAAAGAGATTTCAATACGTTTAAGCCCTTTACATGAATGAGCAGTTCAAGGACTGAGTGTAAGATCCTACGCTTTGTTCAAGGTTCAGAACCTCCTTCGCTGAATGGCGAAACTAGGGGAGAGGACCAATAAACAAGAAGATAAGCCACAGTGCCACACACAGAGCTAGGCTGGGGATGTTTGAATGACTCATCCCTGGTTGATCTGAACTTGGAAATGTAAGTAGGGAAATGTCCCAGGCAGAAGTGGGATTTGATAGGATCAATTGACTGTAAAGTTCCAGGGCAGCACAATAAGGTATACTCTAGATCAGGGCTTCTTAAACATTTCCCCCTCGCAGCCCCTTCTTACCTGTTAACTTTTCATGTATGTCTGATTATATAGTTGTATAGACCAAAAATTTCATCATAGTAAATCACAAATTAATTTTAAAATAGATTATTTGTATTTCTGTCATTTTATTATTTATTAAAGACAAAAGCAATTTTGCACACTGAGAAGAATGGCTTACTAATTCTTCAAACAAAGAGTAAACTATTGGCTGAATATTATTTAATAATGCAGGAGGTAGAGCATGTTCAATACTTTTCAGTGTTGATCAATATTTTGATTTTATTGTCATCAATGCTATTTTTTATATATTGTACAAAATGATCGAAGTATAGTCAAGGCCATTTCAGAAACTGGTTCTTATTCTTTCTTAATCAAGCCAACTGAGATTAATGATTTCTAATGATACTCAAACCACCAGCCCAAACAAATTTTCAAAATCAAAACACAATATCATCCCAAGACATTTCATAGTTACATTTGGAAGAAAGAAAGTAGGGAAATGTTCAAAGTCTTTGTTGCCATAAATGATATATCTCCATAGGATCATTAAAACCATCACAGTCATATCATATGATAGTCTGTGAGTTAAGGTGCTGCAGTCATTACCCGGCATGATAGCCTATATGCAGGACAAAGTGTGAATATTGTATGGTTAGCAGCAAGGCTGCAATGAATCGCTTCCATACATTGCCAGATTCACCTCAGGTCCTTATATTTTTCATTTGAATCAATTTGGTTGTTGCAGCTTCAGAAACATTTCACAGCTGACAAATTACTGACAGCTTCCACACTCCGTTATATGATCTCATGTGGGGTCATCACCCAACATCAGGTACTGGTGTCTAGATCAAAACTGTATAGGAAGGAGCAAATCTCAACAGCCACAGGGGACGCCAGGGTTCTTCCTGTACAGTGGCAGATGTGGTGGCTACAAAGACCTGAGCATTGGACGTCTATGGCAGAGATGACAGCCACACAGGGAGGATGCAGAATGCAAATGAGTACTTTTTACACTAGCTCTTGACCAAGGCTCTTCAGTTTATCCAATTCTCTTCTAAAGTTGTCTGTTTCATCTACCTTGTTTTAAACACCCATTAGCAGTATTTGTAGGCCAGTGTAGTAATGTACAGAAATTGGTTAAGTACAGCTTTGTAATCAATTTAAGTCATAGTTGTTGTTTCAGAGAACAAGCATTTCATTCTATAATAAACTTGTATCTCTGGGCAGACCAGCTTCTCCATCCTTCCACTGAAAGAAAGAGTTGACTTTTTTTTTGCATATTTCTAACAGAACACATAATTTCCCACTTCAAATTAAGGAAATCATTAGTTGTTTAATAATATTGCCATTCCACACATTAAAATGAGAAACTAATTAGCTCTTTGATAAATTCTACATGGTTTTTTAGTAGCTGTGTACTCTAAAATTAATTTTTTACTAGTTTTTCTATAAGGGAACAAGTATTTGTCATATGGATGCTATAGATATTTGTGGATTTATTTGCTGTTGACATTTGATTCATAAATATTTCATTAGATGCTTAGAAAGCCATTTAAGAGTGTATTTAGTTATAGACAACAGAAATCTTGGACACAGTGGCTGTTCAGTTTTCTAGATGCATGGTGGGGCAGGCCACAACTGATGTGGCACAGTGTTTTTTCTTACCTTCTATCTATGCCCAGGCTTCAAGTATTGCCTCTATTTCTGTAATTTTGGATGTAAGACATTTTAACTATCTAATTCTATTTCCAGATAAGGATGGTAAAGAATTTCCGCTACTATGAGATCTTGAGTCAGAGTATTTTCTGTGGACGTCTGCCTAGATATCTAGTCCAGAACTGTATCCTACAGTACCCTGTTGTGAGAGGAGCAGGAAAACTGAACATTTATATTCTGCCTTCATAGCAACAGGGACTGGAGAAAGAGCTTAGCAATGAGCAGTCATATAGCTAATCCACTGCATTAATGAGTTTTCTCTGTAGGAGCAAAACCAGAGAAATGCATGTCCAAAATGTCAGCATGTCAACTTTCTCTCTATGTGTGTGTGTTTGTGTGTATGCATGTATGTATAACTATGAACCACTTCACAATGTGGATACATTCTGAGGAATGTAGTATTGGACAGTGTTGTCATTGTGTGAATCATACACTTGCATAAACACGAGGTTAAGTAAAAGACAAGTTAAAGTGACACAGCGAAGAGAGGCAGAAGCATGGGACACATGAGTCTCCCACAAGTGTAACAAGACCTGGAGCTTCACTCTCTGAAGTGATGACGGAATGTGTAGCTCAGTAAACATGTAGAACAGAACATGAGATTAGTTACTTCATGAAACTTTCTGCGCTGTGCATAGCTGCGTGTTCTATGTTTCTGTGTGACTGACAGTTAAGCTTCCCTTCAAGCAGCTTCCCTACAGACACAGCAGCGTCATGCGGTAGGCTCTTTTCTTACGGCATCAGTAGAGGTTAAGAATTCTTTAGTTCCTTCATCTCTTGAAGTTATTATTTTAATACTTGGCATAAATTGTGCAATTATGAATTTTGGGATATCATTTAGAACACACACACACACACACACACACACACACACACACACATACATCACCGAGAATTGGGTGTCTCTTTCCCTTCTATCCTCTGTTGTCCTTATCTACCCTTTTGTCCTCCAGTTGAACCCATTTTCCTGGAAATGACATGATTGCATTCTTCTTTAGAGTTGAACAGTATTTCATTGTGTGCATATATCTATATAGGTATATGTCATACTTTATCTATGAACCTGTTGATGGACAAGTAGGCTGATTGTGTATTTTAGCTGTTGCAACCGGTGACTCAGGAAACACGGTTGTGCAGGCTCAGAAATGAGCTGGTCTGTGGAATCTCCATCATCGAATTAATAGCAATGTAGTCCTGTGGGAAAGTGGAGCACTGCAGACTGAATGAGGCGCGTTTGGATGTTAGAATTCAGCATGAGTTGGGTCTGTAATATAGCTGTTTCAGTCCATGCTATTTAAACTTTTTTTCTTTTGTACAATTAATCTACAAATATTAGGGAAAACACAGTCTAAAAATATTTGTTTTAATGATACTTTTAAGGTTCATGATTTTTAAAAACACTAAATGGCAACAGAAAAAGCAGAGACGTTTGCTGTGCATATTTATTTTATTTTAAAAAAATCCCTTCATTTTTATTTTACATGTGTGAGTGTTCTGCCTGCATGCGTATTATGTCTATGTATGTGCATGCCTGGTGTGCACAAAGGCTAGAAGAGGGCATCCGATTTCCTGCACCTGGATTTATAGATGATTGTAAACCATCACGTGAGTGCTAGAAATTGAACCTGAGTACCCTGGAAAAGCAGCCAGCGCTTTTAGCCACTGAGCCATCTCTCCTGTACCATATGTGTGGATTCATTTTTTAAATAATACTTTGATAGTCTCTGAAGGGATGAGTTGCTCAAGATCATTTTGCTTGTATGTAAAATTGAAAATCAAGCTCAATTCCGTGAGCCATCGCTTTTGACCTAAGTCTGGTATAACTCCTACAAAAGAGATAATGAAAAAATATATTCATAGAATTGGATTTATAAACCCATAAATCAGAACTTAATCAGAAGTTCTATCATACAGTTTAACTTATTTACTATTATCACTATTATTATTATCATTAGTTTACAGAGCACAATTTAATTCTTTTAAGGAGTATTGGTTTTGGAACTTTGGATACTGTTAATTCCTGCCCCCACCCCGCCAGTGTGTGTATGCATGTGTGTATACAGGTGCACATGCATATGTGTCCTTGTGTGTGAGCATTGGAGGTCAAAGTTCAGTGGTGAATGTTTCCCTCAATCATTCTCTTTCGTAGTTTTGAGACAAGAACTCTCACCAAACATGGAGCTCACCCATTTCCCTAGACTCCTTGGCAAGCTGGGATCTGCGTGTCTCTGCTTCCTCAGCACTGAGATTACATTGAACTTACTTGCTGCATGTATGTATGTATGCATGTATATATGTACGTATGTATGTATGTGTTATTTTAAAAAATGCCAGGTGGTAAGGATTAAATTAATATCACCATGCTTGCCTGACAAGCACTTTCCCAGCTGAGCTATCTCCCAACCCTTGTTACTCTTTTTATTTTTGTTTTATTTCTTTTCAATCTATTTTTTTTCATTTTGGGGGAATTCCGTACACAAGTGCTTTATATATCATTTCCACCCTTCCCTCTCCTCAGTCCAACATGTCTCATGTTCCCCCTCTTAAACCGATGACCTCTCCTTTATTATTTTTATAAAATATGTAAGTATACATAAACATATTCCCTACTGATTCCATTTAGTGTTGCTTATATGTACATGCATTTGTGACTTGGAATTGTAAAATCCCTGGAGAAAAGTGATCTTTTTTCTCCCCGAAACTATTGATTGTCTATAGTTCTTCATCTAGGGGTGCGATCTTGTGCAATTTCCCTCATCCATGTTGGCATGTCAACTGGTTTTGCCATTCTGCATATCTTGCTTCGGTAGCCACATTGTTGAGATTTTACGGTACAGCTTCCCTGTCATGTGTAAAAGAAACAGGCATCCTGGTTTTTTGCCTCTTGAAATCTTTCCGTTACCTCTTCTTGATTTCCCTGGAGCCCTAGAGATAGTGGTTACATTGCCGGTGTATCAGTCTGTTTGAGTTTGACGCTGGAGACAGCGTAGGATTCAGTGCAAGCGTGAGTTCTCTGAGTACAATAGCCTTTCAGGGAAATAACTGAAGCAGTATTTAGGGAACATTCTGGGGGAGTAATTTCAGGTTTCAGAAGATGGGTAGGAAGCTTATGTCAGCAGCATAGGAGGTTTATTTGAGATGGGCTGTCTAAAAGGCCGAGCTCTGGTCTTGAATAGAGCTGAAAATTGAACAGAGATATCTTAAGAATGCTTAGTTTAAAATGAGCACTTCAAATTTAGAAAGAAATTCTTCCTCATTGTTATGAATGAGACCCTCATAGTAAGTGAATCACACTCAAAGCTGGGATATCAAAGGAAGAAAAACTGTTAAAAAGAAAGTTTTAATTAGTATGTGAAAAAGTGAATCCTTTCTAAAGAGAACATTCTGTTGGCCACATTTTCTCCAGTGCAGTTGTTGTTTTGTATTATTATAATATTATTTTAATTTACTGATTGAAATTTACACTTACGATGTAATCTTTCTGAGATCTAGAATATTTATTCTTGTGTGTATGTGTGTGCGCATATGCATTCTTGCTGTGTATGTGTCTGTGTGTGGGGGGGTCAGAGAACAAGTTCATGAAGTTTATTATCTCTTTCAACCTTTCTGTGGGTTCTAGTGATCAAACTCAGATTATCAAACCTGTGTTACAAGTGGTTTTTCCTGTTGAGCCTTCTCTTTGACCACTAGCCTATTTTGTTTTGAGGGTACACCTTACCCAATTTTGTTTATATAGTAGACAAGTTCTCCCTGTGTAGCCCAGACTTTCTTGGATTTCAATATACAACCCGGACTGGTCTCGTCTCAGAATCCCACAACCTTAACCTCTGGGATTATTGGCATGCAAATCACAACTGGCTTGAAAAGTCCCCTTACTGTTTAAATAACTGATTTCTAACTATAAATATGAGATTATCTAATTCTTCTAGTTCTCAAAAAAGATATATAAGAATTATGAAGTATAAAGAGCAGTTTTCCCTGAGTTTTGGTGGGCTGTATATTTATCATGTGCTTCTAAATTAGATGAACTCTATAGCCCTATCTCAGTGCGTTTGTTTTCTTGTCTGAAATAAGACAGGCATCTGCCTTGTGAATGATGTCTCATTCAATTGAAAGGTTGGTTTTTGGCAATCTATCACTCTGCCAAAGTATTTATTTGACACAGTTTTCATTTTCCGAGTTAATTCATCCGTAAGAAAAATAAAAAAATAACATGTGGCTACCTGCAAGCAATTATTTTAAGTAGAACTGACTGATAAAAAGAAAGAATATGGAAAAATGAAAGCCAAGCATTTTTTTTTTTATTAAGACTTAAGTAGGTTTACTCTCCGGATTGACTTAGACTGTGCCACATTCTGAGCAGATCACATGCCCTTTTAAATGTTTTTTAAGTTTTGGGGGTTATAATATAATTAAATTACTTTCTTGTTCCCTAGAAACCCTGCTTTGTACTGCCTTTCCTTGTTTTCACATTCTTGTCTTCTGTTGGTGATGTGTGTTTGTGTATTCCTAGAGACATCAATATGCCATTCTTTATCTGTATATTGTTACTTGTATGTATATATTTTCAGAATTGACCAGATGGCCTTGGATAACCTGGGAAAGCCTATTCTCTTGCCATCACCACTTCTTAGTTGCTTGTAGTTCTTTGTCTGGGGCTGAGCCCTCGTAAGTTCCCCTCACGTCTGTGTCACTATGTCTACAGGTGTCATCATTGTTCAGGTTCAAGGCTCACACTCCACGATGAAGCTGCTGCATGTCTGGTATTGATTTCTATAGCTCATAGCTTTCTGTTATTTTTGACAGTATTCCTGTATAAAGTTAGTAAGGAAATTAATCTGTCCAATGTTTCTGAAAGACGAAATAGCTGCAGAGGAATTTCTCATCAGATACACCTAAGAGCTTGTTTGAGTAAATATCCCATGTTTACCCAGAAGAGAGATTAGTCAGGAAAATAAATTGCAACAAAACAAAACAGAAAACACCTAAAGCTTTAATAGGATATCATTATCCAACCATTTGATGACTGACAACTGGTTGATTCCTATTCTTTGTTATAGTGAATAAAGCAACAATAAGCATGAGGGTACAAATATATCTATAATAGCACATAGGTTGCAGAAATAGGGATGGACTTAGAATGTTTAATATTAAGTGAAGTCACACAATCTCATGGACTTATTATAATTATATTATATATAATATATGTAATTATAATATTATATAATTATATACATATAATTATATATAATTAATATAATATAATATTATATATAATTATAATTATAATATTAAGTTAAGTCACAATGTCAGAAAGATCAAAAACTTGCATATTCTTTTTTATAGCCATAGTTTAATTGCTATGGCTATATATGTAAGCAAATGAACACATTAATACAGTACAAGATGAAAAGAGAACAATAAAGACAGTATTAGAGGCTGAGGAAGGACTGAATGTAAGTAATGGACAAGAATTATAAAAGAGGTTAGAAAGCTAATTGCTTCTCTAGTTCTTATTCTATCATATATATATATATAATATACACATATATACATATATATATTGTTTTGGTGGTGAATAAGTGTATAAAGTATTTTCATTTCAGAAAGTGTAAAATTTAATATGTAGCGCCATAGCTTTTGTTCTGAATTGTAGTGGCATTTTGTTTGTAATCTGACAAATAAAACTTGCCTAAAGATCAGAGAAGCCGTACAGTCGGCCACTAGACAGACTTTTTATCTCTCCTGAATCTTCAGACTGAAGAGGCTATCCAGTCTCTATCAATCCTCAGACTGCGTCCTCAGACTCTTAGCCTCAGACTGCTGCTTCTCAGACTGCAATGAGCTCCTGTCTCCTCCCACCTTCATTCTCCTCCCCGCCCAGCACTCCTGTCTCCATCTCCCTAGTGCTGGGATTAAAGGTGTGGGATCCCAAGTGCCAGGATCTCCTTTGTGTGGGCTCTGTTTCTCTTTTAGACTGGTTCGATTTCTTGTATCCCAGGGTGTCTTTGAACTAACAGAGATCTGTTCGCCTCTGTTTCCTGAGACCTGGGATTACAGGTGTGTTCCATTACTGCCTGTCCTCTAGTGGCTTAGTTCTGCACTCTGATCTCCAGGCAGGCTTTATTTGTTAAAACTACAAACAAAATATCACTACGTTGAAGGCCTATTCTAACGTCATAGCCGAGTTGTATAGATTTTGGATCTGGTTAATTTTGATGTGCATTTTTAAAATTTTCAGTATTTTTCATGTAATAAAGTTTATAAAAAGAAAACTATGAACTCAAAGCTGCCACAAGTATCAATAGCAAGATAATCTATAGTTACCATGTTTAAGCCATTAATCCAGCAATATCTATGTCCTTACATAAAAATTTAGGAGCCTCACATGGCCCTTGTGATGGTCATTAGGTGTGAAAACAAAATAACACTTCTGAGTCAGGCTCGAATTCAGAAAATTAGATTGCCTTCATTGGTCTTTGTTCTCTGCATTGCACTTCCTTGTAGCTTTGCCCTTTTTGAATGACATATAAGTTTGGCTTCTTAGTTGAAAGCAAAAGACCCACCTCTGAGTGATTTGCACAGAGTGTGACTGATTCAAGGATCATGTGGCAGCTCGTGAATGCTTTAGCAGCTCAAGAACAAGGTTGAGTACCAGTTGTCAGGACAGGATTCAGGATTAGGCTGCAGCTCCTATTTAGCTCAGACTTGTCACTGCTGTTGCTCAACACCCACCAGACTTCAGTTACCACTGCTAGGCTACTCTCAGCAGCCAAAAGTAGCTGCATCCGTGGTCACCCCCACTACAGAGAAACAGCTAACACTGCATTTGCTTCTCTGTGTTACTATTACTAGTGCCTGTGTGGGTCTCACATGCTCTATCAGGTGAGATTTCTATAGCAGAGCAATAAGTATTGCTGTCAACGGGCCACTGCTTTCCAGTAATTGCTCGATACAGACCTAAGATGAGAAGTCTTCAAAGACAAGAATGAAGAATAAACAATGACCATCCAGGAAAACTTGTGTGTGACTTACAGCTTTCTCTTTTATTTTGTCCTCAAGCCCTATACTCTGTTCATAGCGTATTCCTCCTCCCACCGGGATGTCTTATGTTTTTGTAATGCTCTGCTTTCCTTAACCTTCTTACCTTGGTCTGAAATTCCTTTCATCCGCATTTGTACAGACTGCCCAAGGGTCAGCCACAAAGTCATTGCTTCTTCCTACATGAAGAAACATGTTTCTTCATTTGGAATTCTCTTCTATTCTCTCCTCCCTGTTTCTGAGCTCAAAAGGGATGTTGATAGTATCTCACTCATTTTCGAAAAGCCAGATGAATCCCTTGAATTCCTCTCTCCTCTCTTCTTCTCTCTAACTTTCCTTTCCTGACTCACCCCATCTCTCCTGGAAGGCTGTGCCTCCGTCATCTCAGGAAGCTTTGTTAGGAATCACAGCAGGCTCAAGGCAGCAATGTGTGCTCAAGAATTTTCACTTTCAAATATTTATACTGTATTTTCCTCAAAAATGTACACAAATAAGAGTTGTTTTTTTTTTTTTAACTCTGTGACTCTTTAAGGTGCTACATTTGTAAAATGTGAATGGGTATTTTTCCTTTTGTTTTAGCCAAGCTTTATTTTACACAAAACTACAGATACACTGCTGTGCACAATAAGAAAAAGAATCTAAAGATATTTATATTTTCTCTAGCCAAATAATAATATTTGATATTAAAAGACAGCATTATTTTGCTTAAGAACCAAGATTGCTACTTGCTTTTTAGGTTATAGTATGTAATTTTTCAGATTAAAAAATTAAGCCCAAATAATTGTGGGGTTTCTACTAAATGAAAACTTAGAATATAGAAAGTCTTTTTGGGTGGATGACGCTCTGATTTTATGCTATGAAGTGAACTGTGTTTCAATGAGACCAAGTTTTTAAAACATAAATAATCTTTCTAGGTTTTAACCTGATGGCTCAAAAGTAAAGGGGTTCAAAAGCTTTTTCCCACAGAGAGCACCCTATCAATTGGCAGGATATCTTTTCCTAAGTGTTGCCTCGAGATGAGATGAAAACGTAAAGCCTGAGAACTAAAGCAGGAATATCAAATGCATCTTCAGCCCTGATTCTTCAGTTCCCTGTAGTGAGAAATATCAGCACTCACTAGGGACTGGTATGCTGACTTTACAGAACTGTTGGAGACTTGTGAACTGGATACATGATCATAGATTCTAATTAATGGCCATGCAAATCAAATTCAAATGTTACTGAAAGAATTCTTGAGTAGATATTTTCAAAATTCCCCTTTGTGGTTTAAAGTCCTCCTTGCTGACATCACGGCAGACCAGGATCCCACTGTTGTGCACTCAGTGTCCTCTCTGTGCACATGCTGGAATCTGAAGTCAGGAGAGCATCTAGTTATCTTTTTTTTTTAAAATGTGACTTTTTTGTTTACTATATTGTGGAGTTGATTTTTGATTATCAAATTATTTAAGATGTGTTGGACCTTCTTTTTGTCCTCATGAACTGAACTCACTCTGGACATTTGTAATGATGAGTTAGATATGAATAAGAAATTAATGTTTGCTCCATGAGGTGATTAACAAAATTATGTCATTAGGTATAACAAGATTTGTTTTTAAAAATACAACTTTTCAACATTATGATAACTTTAAAATATATCTAAAATAAATTTATACACTGTAGAATATTAAAAATGTAAAGACTATGCCCTTTATCCTCCAGAAAATTACATGAATTTGGCCTTCCTTTTTTTATAAATGACACTTTTAGGTTTTCATTGTTACTTAAAAATAGTACATTATCTTATGTTTGTGAATATATGTACATATAAAATAATGTATATGTAGATTCTATTCATATATTTGTAAAGTATATATACATTTATAATCCTTAGGAGATTATATTTATGGACACAGTACATTTATTTTATATATAAACATAGATACAATGATATATATTTATCTATTTAAACACACACACACAAACTTAAGAGTTGTAGATATGTATACATGCATATTCATGGGTAAAATATAACTTTTGATACTTTATTAAATACTGTGATATAAGGCTGTAATGATTTCTTTTCCTCAGTTAAATATTTGATAAATATGGATATTTAAAATTCTTATAGTTAATGATTAACATTGTCATAAAATTTAGAAGGCATTAACTTGACATGTCCCCAAATTATATAAATGCTCAGTAAGTTGTGTGCCAGGCTGGGGGACCCACAGGTTTGAGGGTTGCAAGAAGGGTACTTTTGTTAATGTCCCTTCATTCTGTCTTGTCCCTCTTTTCTGGCGGCATGTCTTCAGTGGTGCTTATCAGACATAGAAAGTGCTTATCCACATAATCACAGCACTATCTTTTCCATTGGGGCTCAACTATGAGTCTACAGCATCTCCTGTGGCTCTTGGGAACACTGTCATCTAATGTCAACCCAAAGAAAGGTCACTAACTCTGACCCAAAGGTCAGTGTGCTTTCTATTTAACCCATGTGCTCACCTGTGATCGTTTATTGGAGTTGAGGAAGGGAGGACACTGGACATTCTAGGCTGCTAATGAAGAGAATCAAGAAGGACTTCATTGTAATTTCCTTAACAAGAGGTGTGGTGATGGTCTTCTGAGTTACTGTGCACCAGAATGGAACAATGTGTGGACCATCCTGGGTCACCTCCAGGAAGTTGTTCTTTTAGGAGGAGATATTAACCTAGAGATCCTTCCTGGCACTACTGACCAGAGGACCAAAGACAATTCTAGAACAGCTTGTTGGGGTTCCTTCCACGAGTCTTTACCTAACCAGTTTCTATCTCCTCTTCACTATTCTCCCCTCTGAAGAGGTAACCCTAACTGTCACTTACCAAACTTGGACATAGCTTTATTTGACTTCTAGAGCTGTCAGGTTTGTCAGTAGGGGTAGTCCCCCAAAGTTGCAAATTAGAGGACCCCAAATGTGTATTTCTATTTGTCTAACAGCTGAGTGTAGAGAAGAAAGAATGCCCTTGACTGATGTCAGGATAGATGTGAGGGAGACCTAAAGGCAAGAGTTACTAGTAGTACCACCGCAGGCAGAGTACCAGACAATGCCAGAATAGCGGGTACTTTAAAAGCGTCAGAAGTCCGAGCCATTAGAACCCTGTAACAGGATCACAAGGGCATTAGGCCACTGGACTCCTCATTTCCTCTGACCTCTAAGGATGGGCTTGAGAGTGATGAACCCAGAGCCAGCTTTCAAGCGTGTTTACCATCCTGTGTCTTCTAGACACAGAGAGAATGAATTTAACCATCATTTGAAAACAGTGGTGGCCTTTCTCTCTCGACTGCAGGAAGATGTTGCAGTGTTGAATTCTACCAAGCTCATAATATTTTATATCTGGATTTTCATGCAGAAGATGGTTCTATTCATTATACAGTTCCATGATTTTAGGGTTACCTTTTCAGAGGGGCAAAGGTATAGAAATGAACAGGTGGAGAACCTAATTCCGAGGGGAGGCCTATCACCGTTGTCTTTCCTAAGAATTCATTCAGCTCAGTACCTCAATCACCTGCCCAAGGTACCAGCTCTCAGAAAGGTGGATCCACCATAAACCTTGCTAAGAAGAGAGGAAGAAAAATTATGCCTTTAAAGAGACAATATACTTTTCTTTCTCAGAATTCCTGCCGTCTGTGCAGTTGATACAGGGCAACTGTGAGACTCTGCTGATCTGAGTCAGGGCTCAGAAAAGTCGACATTTCCCCCCTTTTTACTCTTCTTTCTTTGGATGCTGACCTAAATCTCCATTTTCTGGTCTGGTACTTTGTGGCTTCCTTTCTCTTTGTCCCCATCATGTCACCGCTGGTCTGTCTTGTGGTTAACCTCCATGCCAGTTTAACTCAAACCGTATGGCCTGTTCTTTTTCTTCTCCACCACCCTGCTCTGGTAACGATCCACATTCACAACTTACTGTCCTGCTGCTCTGAGCTTTCAAAACCTAATAAAACGGTCCTTGAACTTAAAAAAAAAGGTTGCTAAGGAGAGGGGCATAAAACTTCACCACACTATTCAGGACAGTGAATTTAACCATTTGAACTTTTGACTACATCACTTATTCACTTAGCTGTAATTATTCTATGCCATTTTTCTTATTTTATTTTATTCACTTTCTTTAGGCAGAGTCTCACTATGTAGCCCTGGCTGGCCTGGAACTAGCTATGTAGATCAGTCTGGCTTTGAACTCAGAAAGATGTGTCTGCTTCTGCTTCCCAAGTGCTTGGATTAAACATGCATTTCACCATGTCCTAACCTGATATCATATTTAAGTAAATTTCCTTTAAAATCATTATATGAAGACAAATATTATTCCCTATAGATGAAAGTTTCCTGTTCTGTTGTTTCTCTTCCTTTAAATATTTTTTTTCCAATAAGATGCCTCTTCTTAGAGAGCAATAGGTTAATACAAATAGGTTAGTATCCTAAATGTGCTGGCTAACTTGACTATTTACCCGACATATTTGGGAAGAGAAAACCCCATGTGAAAAAACTGTTTGGATCAGTCTGGCCTGTCTGTGGGGCATTTTCTTGATTGTTAATTGTTAATTGTTGATTGGAGGGCTCAGTCCACTGTGGGCGGTGCCACCCCTAGGCAGGTGGGCTGGGCTTGCACTACAAAGCAAGTGAAAAGTAACATTTACCTTTCACTTCTGCTGCAGTTCCTGCATCTAGGTTTCTACCTTTACTTCCTCATGAGGGAAGCTAACTTGTAAGTTAAAGGAGCCCATTCCTCTCCAAGTTGTATTTGGTCAATGTGTTTATCACGACAACAGAAAGCAAACTAGAATACCGAGAAAAAGTCATCTTTCTTCATAGCTTTCACAATATCCTCATTCATATTTTAGCCCAGAACATGGTTTTTTGATTAAACAAGGTTTACCTGTGGCATGGGAGGGCAGCAGGTAGAGGCTAATGTGGATGTGGCTATATCACTGTTATTGGGGATGTTGTTTCTCTTGTCCAATGGCATGGGCAGTTGATCATAGTCAACAGTATAGCACTGAGTATTTCCAAATAATTGAGAGGTTTCTCGGTGTTCTCATCACAGAAGTGCTTGATTCTATGATTTGGTTATAACTCAGTACATTTATATTTTGAGACAACACACTGTATTCTATAAATAGGTACCATCTTTAAGACAGTTAAACAATACATTTGAAAATTGAAAGAGCAAGTGGCCTATTTTGTCATTTCTTTGGCAAGTGATTATGTCAAATAAAGTCATGCTAGAAAATGCATTATTTTAAAAAATATTGACCAGAATTCATTGCTTTAGAAATTAAAATAAACCCATGTGTTAGAGCAGTGGTTCTCAAACTTCCCCTTTAATCCAGTTTCTCATGTTGTGTTGACCCCCCAGCCATAAAATTATTTTCATCACTTCTTCATAACTGTAATTTTGCTCGAGTTATAAATCCTAATGTAAATATCTATTTTCCGATGGCACTAGGTGAGCCTCACGAAAGGGTTGTTTGTCCCCCAAAGGGTTTGCATGTTGAGAACCACTCTGTTGGGTCCTTTCTCATGAGTAATACTGATACCAGTTTAAGGGCTGTTTACTTCAATAGACAAACAACTGTCATTCCGTAGCCCTCAGTGAGCAGCTGCTCTAGAACTTCAGGAAAGAAAGATGTTGAGAGACTCTGGACAAGAGTAATGTTGAAAACGTAGAAAATGCAACATGCGTGGGATTTTAGGAAAAATCCAATTTAAGAATTGCTATT
This sequence comes from Arvicola amphibius, assembly GCF_903992535.2. NCBI lineage: Eukaryota > Metazoa > Chordata > Mammalia > Rodentia > Cricetidae > Arvicola > Arvicola amphibius. Next base: position 134,009,515 of record NC_052051.1, read on the forward strand.
CTGTTCTTTGCCAATTGTTCTGAGCACTCCAAGAAAGCCTGCAGAATGAGCACACCACTGTTTTCTCAATCGTCACCGTGACATGAAGAAAAATGACACAAACAAGACTATAAGTAAGGAATACAACCCACTTCTTAATTTATAAGGTGAGTATTTTTGACCTGAGGCGTGGTTCGAGCTTTAGAGATTACACTCACTTCAGTCTGTGAGCGTGTGTGCCTTCTCGTTCATGAGGCACTTCTGATGGGAGACATGTGAGGAACCTCTCTCTGTAAGGATGCAGAAGGGAAGTGGAGAACAGACTGATGAGGGTGCATCTTTTGGAAGTGAGGGAGTGAGAGATGCAAATGCAGTCGGGACTTTGCACTCCGGCTTTGCTGTCCACAGTATTTAGCATAAACCTTTGTGGATAGCAGAATAGCTAAAACACTCTGTTTGTTTTTTAATTAAAATGTTTCCTCTTAATAAAGAAAAACAACTATGTTGTAATGGCTAAAACTTCCCTAGCGTTTGTAGTGTCCTGGGTGTTCTCTCTCTCTCTCTCTCTCTCTCTCTCTCTCTCTCTCTCTCTCTCTCTCTCTCTGTTGGTTTTAGTAAAAATTTCAAATAATCTAACAGTTTTTTTTTTCCTTTCTTCATTTTCTTTTATGTAGAATGCAGTTCTGACTTTTCTCAGGAAAAAAAAGTCCGTGACTTTGAGAGACATAAACCTATAAAGATGTTATTCTAACCACAGGCTTATTTTTGATAGTCTTCCCACTCTTGGCATGACTTGAATAGCATCAAAGAAGAAGAGAGATGAGTGTGTTGACAGACCAGCCTGGATTCCTCACATTAGTGAATATTTCCGTTTCATTCACTGCCTATGGTTGTTAGACTTTGTGTATATGGGTATGGGTGGATGTAGGAAAAAAATAGACATTGTCAGCAAATTTCCTCATTTTTTTTAGCTGCTTCCTAAAAAAGAATTTTGAGATCAAATTAGGGAATAATAAAAATAATCATGTTTTCTAGAGAATTTCTCTGTGTAAAGAATTACTGTGCAAATTTAGATCAAGGTAAAATTTACAGTTAAAGAATTAGAAAATAAAGAAACCCCTATATTATGCTTTCATTATTTATATTTTTGTGTATGGTAATATGTTCCTCTATATGTATATGTGAAGGACAGAGTCTACATTGGTGTTGTATTCCTCTATTGCTCCCCACCTTAATTCTTGAGGTAGGATTCCTCACTGAACCTGGAACTCGCTGTTCTGTTTATGTTAGGTGGCTAGCATACTTCAGAGAGCAGAGATCCTCCTGTCTCTTCCCCCATCCCAGTGCTGGCTTTACAGGCTAACTTTTCCATGGGTGCTGGGGATCCAAACTCTAGTCCTCATGCTTGCATTGAGCCTTGCATGAAAGAGCTGTGGTGTAGATGAATCTGTTGGGCCAGAGCTCCTCATGATCTCTTGATCTTTACATGGTGTTCAATGGTTAATTTCTGTGGTGCTCTTCATTTACTCTGAAGAGAATTTTCTTTGTTAAGGGTTAATAAAAATACTTACCTGTGGGCATAGCCATAAGGTTTACAATTTAAAAAAGGAGTATTCTAGTCTAGCAAAGTGTTAGTAGTGGATTTTCTTCTAAGATCCATGACCACACGAGTCTCAAGAAATTGACTAGATTTCTAGTTTCAGGTATGATTTCCTTCCTGTTGAGTGGGCCTTATGTCCAATGAGATGATTGGTTCTTGCCAATATGTGAGTGCCTCTTACTGTATTGTCCTGCTGGTCATTTTTTTGGTTCATAGGTGTCACAGATAGGTAGGACTATTTGGCAGATTGCATAGTATTTCCCGGTACAATGGGAATTTGACCACAGAAAAAAGGATTTTAGTTTGAATAATGCAGACAAATTCTTGTGTCATGAGTGTGTGGTGTCTTCAGCAATAGGGACTTACCCTCAACCTCTGAGAGGCAACCAAGAAGCCAAGAGTTAAAATTAAGGAAATAACAAACATCAGAGTATCAATAAATGAAACAGCAGCTAGAAAAAGGAAGATTAACACTATAGTTGGTGTTTTGAAGAGATAAACATTAGTAAATAGGCCCTAAGGAAGAAATAGAAGACTCCAATCAATAAACTCAGACAATATGAGACAGCTGCATCCATTGTCATAGAAAATAAAGAATCTTAAATATACACCAGCAAATTAGATTAGTCCCACAGGACTAAGCAATGAAGAAACAAAAACTGAGATCAGTTTGAGGATTTGATCAGTGTTGTGGTTTGAATGAGAATACCCCTCCTCCATAGGCTCATATATGAATGTTTGGTACCCAGTTAGTGGACTGTTTAGGAAAGATTAGAAGTGTGGCCTTAATGGAGGAAGTGTGTCACTAGGGGTGGGCTTCGACAGCTCAAAAGCCCACACAGGGCTTTCTCCGCTGTGGGTCAGGATCAGGATATGAGCTCCTAGCTCCTGTTCTGCTCAATGGCTTCCTGCCTGCCACCATACTCGCTGCCATGATGATCGTGGACTAACGCCCTGGAGGTGAAAGTGAGCCCCCAGTTAATTGCTTTCTTCAGTGAGTTGCCTTGGTCATGATGTCTCTTCCCAGCGATAGAAGAGTAGCTAAGACAATCATTAACAAATTCTCTTGTGATGTTCTCTCTAAACCTCATAGTTAACTTGCTGTGACTTAGAATCACCCTGGAGATAAGACCCTGGGGTTCATGTGAATGACTGGCGAGATTACTTTTAGGTTGGGCATGATTTTGAGGGATCATTTAGATTAGGGTAAGAGCTAATGGAAAAATTTTTTTTTTTGATGGAAGACCCATTCTAAGTGTGAGCAACACCATTCCCTGGCTGAGGTCCTGAACAAAGGGTCAAGGTGAATACCAACATCCATCTACTTCTACTCCTGATGGTGAATATAGAATTATCCATAGCTTTAAGCTCCTCTGCCACAACTTCTTTACCATGATATGCTGTATCCTCTACCTATCTGGTAAAATAGATCCTTCCTCTTCTAAGTTGCTTCTTGTTGTTATCATATTGGCTCATAGCAACAAGAAAAATGACTAATTCTTCTCCCAACCAAGAAAAGCAATGGACTGGGGCTTTTCTGGTGCATTCTGCTGAACATTTAAACCTTTCTCAAACCCTTTCAAAATATTTAAGAAAAAGTACTCCCAAACATAATTTTGTAGCTAACATTTTGCCTGTACCTAAGCTAGAGATGAATAATATAAGGGCAATCATAGACCAATATGTCTGATGAATATAGATGTAAAAATCATCAACAAAACATTTAAAAATAAAATTTAGTGGCACATTAAGAAGAGCCAGTGGGATTTGTTCCTGGAGTTCAAATGGTTTAATACACACAAATCAACAAATGCTATATTACATAATAGTAGAGTGAGGTACGAAGAATAAATCTATCATGAATGATAAGAAAAGCATTTAACTAAGCGGCATATGTTCATGATGAGCACTCTCAGCAATTCATATATAAAGACAATTTACCTCCTCATATGAAAGACTATATTTGAGAGCTGACATTATAATTAATAGTGGAAACAAGGGAAGACTTTCTCTCTAAAATTAGGAATAGGAATGGATGTCCGCTTTCTCAGCACTTAATCAGAGACCTAAAAGTTTTAGTTAGTGCAATTAAACAAATAATGAATAAGCGACATAAAAAGGAAGAATTAAAACTGACAGATGATGTGATCATGTGTGCAAACATATACAAAGAAAGACTTCATAAAAACCCATTAGAGCACATGTTGTAAATTCAGTAGTTTTAGCATACAGAAATAAATACATAAAATTCATATATATATATATACATATACATATATATATAAAAGAAGTTAAAACACATGGAAAATACTAGTTAGGAGTAGAACTGACAGGGAGATTGGTAGACTCATCTCCTAGAAAATATAAGGCATTGAATAAGAGATAGTATGGTAAGAGAAACCCTGTGTTCATACCCTGAGTAGTTAATATGTTAAAATAGCCATTTCACCCCAGTCTGAATTTAATGTACTCCTTGCCAAAGTCCCAGTGACACTTTTAATAGAAACAGAAAGATTCATGTTGAACCACAAATGATCCTGATGTTAATGTAATCTTAAAAAGGACAAAACTGCAAGACTGATATCTCCTAAATACAAATTCTATTAAAAAGTTATATCAATCAACATTTTATGATACTGTCATGAATACAGGTGAGAGACCAGTGAACTGGGGGCAACAGAAGTTATTCCAAACACATGTAGTCAACCGCTCCATGGCAAAGCTGCCAAGACAGCATTTCTCCTCAAAACATAGTGTTGAAAAAAGCCTGAATATCACATATGGAAAAAGATGAACTTGTATCACTGTATTTACCATAAATAATAATCAACTCAGAAGGGACTAAACACTTAAATGAAAGCCTTGGGCTATTGACACTCCCAGGAAGTAGCATAGAGAAAGGCTTTTGATATTTCCCTGCTACCCTGAGTTCTGGATTCCTCAAGAACACAGTTACAATCAAAACAAATAACTATAGCCACATAAATTACAAATGTTCTTTCTGTATTTTAAGTTGGTGTGGATTGTATTTGAAATTAGTATGGCAATGTGTGAACATTTAATCTTATATTGAATGGGGTTGTATTACATATTAAACATCTTTTGTGTAATTTACTATTTACTGTCTATAATATATATATGTATATATATATATATACACATAATGTGTGTAACTATACTTAAGTGAAGAATGTCTACATAAATTAATGAGACCTACTCAAAAAGGTTGTGCAGATGAGGCAACTACAGCGTATAAGATTTCTTTTCCATATCCAAAGGGCTCCTGTTATTAATATTTTGCCAGTTTTTTATCAAATCTCATATAAAATTCAAACCTGCAGTGCTACTGTGTTATCATGCAGTGTTTTCCTTCTGGGGACAACTTTGAGAAACAGTTGGAAGGACAGAAGCAGGAAGCAGAGCAATTCCACAGCACTGAGTTGACATCCAGATAAGTTGGAGGACCTTAAACAAGAGGGGAATACCTTTTAGAATATATCACTGCTCAAAATGGTTGGGCAAACTGTATACTTGGTATTCTCCGAATACCATTTGAAACTTACTGATGTCTGTATTCAAATCCAAACTTGCTAAGATTTTCAGGAGATATTTACAGTGGAACTGTGTGATAGCGTTCTCCCTGATGGCACCTTCTGTGTCATCTACTGTGGCACAGGAGATAAGGCACAAAAGCACAGCCATACTTGATGGATGTGCCCACAGAAAGAGATCGCTTTTTAGGGCTCTCTTGACAATGGAATTACCACTTATATATCACCACTTGCTTTGAACTGTTTTCTGCTTTTCCTTTGCTAGCACTGTTATGTATGTCACATCTACCTCTGCTAAGGACCCGGTACACAAGCAGAATGGGTATACAATCAATCTGGCACCAAAAGGGGTGTCCACACAGGAACACAGAGCACAAGACAATAAGCTGAAACTTGTGTATCATATGGTGTGGGCAATGCCAGGCTGTGAGCATTCAGAGAAAGGAGGAAAGGCAAAGAGATGAAGCAATTTGGGGTTGTTAAGAAAGAACTATTTCTTGAGTAAAATTGGAGTAAGGTGGAGTTTGGAATATCTTTCTTGAGCAAATATAGAAAGAATGTCTACCTTGAACCAATAAGCAGGGCCCTTGTCCTGTAAATTTGACAGGAGAAGTGACCGATATTCAGTTGGAAAACAGTTTAATCCAAATTTAATGAGTAATAATTGGGTCTTGAAGACTCCTGGAATGCATTTTGAGATCATTTAATACCAGGGGGTTGAGTGCTATTTTTATTAATGTGTAACTGAAATAACTATCAGCATTTTTATAAAGCTCAGTTAGACTCATTCTGACTTTAAAACATTGGGTTCCAGTGTTTAAAACTTTGGGTTCTTTCTGCCATTTACATATCTTATTGATGAGTTTTTTTTTTTTTTTTTTTTTTTACCTTTTCTGGAAACTGTCATACTCCTCAACAATGTGTCTGTGATTATCTACATTTTTCTCTTTGTGTTTTAAAATCTCTCATTGGTCACATTTGATGTGTTGTGTTTTCCATCTGGTGCTTTAATGCAAATTCCCACCTCATTCTTTAAGTTCTGCAATTCCTTTTTATGGTGTATTTTGAGCTTATTTCATGAGAGTGCATTTTATTTCTTCTTTAGTTTTGATAGAGACATATCTTTTGCATCCTCTGGGAAGGGACTTTGGTATGCTGTGGTAGTTTCCTTGGATACGCCAATATAAGTAGAACAAGTTCTAAGTTAGAAAGTGAAGAAAAGTAACAGTCCAAGTCTAGGGCTGGGCTTTTGGAATATTTTGTTTCATTCAGTCATTAAATCCTAGGAAGTGAATGATGGTGCCCACCTGCTATGGATGATCTTGGAGTTTAAATTTCTTGGACATGGCAAAAATGGCTAGGAACCAAATATCAAATGAATTGCTCACACACTAAGGATCTATAGCTATTAATGAATTATATGAAAGTGTCACTGTTTACTGGAGAAATGTGTTGTTGTGCGGTGGGGCTGCGTCCCGCCACCCGGCTAGCTTTACACCCGAAATAATTACATGGAAACTGTATTCTTTTAAATACTGCCTGGCCCATTAGTTTCAGCCTCTTAATCACATCTTGACTAACCCATATTTAGTAATCTGTGTAACACCACAAGGTGGTCGCTTACCAGGAGAGATCTTAATCTGCATCTGTCTTGGAGAGGAGAAGCATGGCAATTGCCTATGGTGACTGCCTGAAGCGTCTGCCTCACTGCCTTCTATCCAGCATTCTGTTCTGTTTACTCTGCCTACCTAATTTTCTGTCCTATTAAAGGGGCTGAGGCAGTTTCTTTATTAACCAATGAAATTAACCTATAGACACTCCTCCATCAGAAATGTGCTGGGCAACACTGCTGTGCAGTTAGCACTGTTTATGGATGTTATCCTTTGATTTCTTTTGATAACAATAGAAATTGTTTGGCACCTGGGTGTGGGGGTTAGAAGTCCTGATATCCCAGCATTCTCTGTGAGTCAGAACATGGTAGATAGCAAGTGAGGAAATCGGATTGACTCAAACCTTCATCAGGACCCAGTCACTAAGTAGCCAACTCACCTCCGCTCAATCATGATGGGAGAGCCCCGTGACCCAAGGGTCTCTTAAAGGACCTGCTTCCTAAAACTGTCAGGATGGGTGGGAATGCAGACATGCTTATCAGCCATAGTACACCTTCTCTCTGTATCAGATTAGACAGAGTGCAGAATAGAACATTGAATTCTAAGCTTATTCAGACAGTGTTCGATAAACCCATGCATCACAAAATGTAGAAGTCTAAGAAATTTGGAAGGACCGGGCTTCATTTTTAGGTGAATAGCATCTTTTAAATTTTGAACTTGAGTTATTGGTCTCAATCTCATCTTAATATTCATCTGAATTGTTTCTCGATCCAAGTGCCCACTCTGGTTTATGAGCAGAATTTTACTTGACTGAACTTTTCACTTGAGGTATTATTTCTTTACTTTTTTCTTCTTTTTTTTTTAAAAATTTACATTTTGCTGTTGGTTGTTTGTTTTGTGGTGTGAGAGATTAAACCCAATACCCCGATAAAGCCGGGCAAGCAGTCTTCAGCTGATGTGCTGCCCCAACCCTCTCTATGATTTACATTTTTTTCAGGGAAGCAGACCTGCCTGGCACTCTGTAGGAGCTAAGTGGACGGAAAGTGTCAGTTATTAAGTATCACCTAACTGCTAGTTCTTATTAACTAATCATCCCGATTATCAACAAGTGAGACAATTACTTCTAATCTACCTAGAAAAATGCAAAGCAAACAGGAACACTATTAGCAATAAGGAATGTGATCCTCAGGTCTCAAAGGTCTGGAGCCAAATATGACCTTTATTCCTCTTCTCCACATAAAATTAGTTGGTTCTTATATTTACATGCTTTTCTAATAGGATTCCTTTTTTATATACCTATTTTTTAAAAAGACAGTGGACAGAAAAAATGTGAATGAAAAGATACCTAGTTAGATGCTGGTGATCTTTTGACAAATCAAAATGACGTCACTGAACCTCTCAGTTAACATGTGCTGGGTGCTTTCCATTCAGGAAGCAGTTCCTTTGAGGATGAGATTATTTTTGAATGTCAAAGTTTTAAAAGATTAATCCCTGAAGAAACACAGTGCAGGATTCAGTATTTTTCCTGCTAGCCTAAATAAATGACTTGTTACTCAAGTTTGTTAGCTAAACATAGAAAAATGTGATCTTATTCAAGTCTCAGCTTATAGTTTTTAATGAAGTGTTCTTGGATAAAGTCCAAATGAAGGTGCTCACATTTGCATATCATAGATGAATCCCTCCTCTGTGAAATTATTATATTTTCCTTCACATGCTGAGTTGAATGCTACCATTAATTACTGCTAGATGTGGATCTTGTCATGAAGACGGTTTTAATTTTTATGTATATTTGTTTATTTTCTGAATACTTTTTCCCTAACAACTAGGCAAACAACATTGGCCGATGGACTGAACTCATGTGGACTTCGTCACCAAATTTCAGTTACAATCTGTTACTTGCTATCTAAGCCAGAATCTGCTCACATGTCCAAAATGGTTCTCCTCTGCCACCTATTCAAGAGCTGTCGCCGTGGTTGAGTCTGTATTTCTGTTTATGGCTTACATTTTACGATATTGATATGATGGAGAAAACTGAACAGAAATACTATCTTCCCCTTTATTCTCAAATTTGTGTTATATAATCCAGTATATTGAAGAAATTCTTAATTTTCATGTAAAAATGTGATATGCCAGTTTTAATGCCAATAGATGATTTGGAATACTTGACCGCAGTGTTACTCATTTGAATATGCAGCTAAAGGTGCACGGTTGTATATACATTAGTTTCAATTCACAGAGTTTCTGACTTATTTACATTTGTATTTCTTTGCCACCAATTGGAAAAGAAGTTGTTGAGAATTGTCATACATTTTTGCAGTTTTTCCTTTGGAAGTGCATGTTTTTAAAGTTCAAGGTATTTTTTTCCTGTTCTTACATTTTTCTTTTTTCTTTCTTTCTTTCTTTTTTTTTTTTTTTTCTTTTTGGTTTTTCGAGACAGGGTTTCTCTGCAGCTTTTTTAGAGCCTGTTCTGGAACTAGCTCTTGTAGACCAGGCTGGCCTCGAACTCACAGAGATCCGCCTGCCTCTGCCTCCCGAGTGCTGGGATTAAAGGCGTGCGCCACCACCGCCCGGCCTGTTATTACATTTTTAAGAATTTTTTTTACAGCTTAGTAACAGCTCTTTCACTCTTGGTTGATACCATGTTTTTTATTATCAAACATTTATCGTATCTCTGTTTTGGGAAGAGTTGGGAGCTATCAGACAGATCTTAGAAATTTTGTAGGTCTGTGAATTATTAGTCTTAAATAATCATTTGACAACAGATGATCATATCATGACTGCCTCATCCTGTGAGGTTTCCTCCCTGGGGAGAAAGTTGCGGTTGAGAATTTCTGCATACTCTGTCAGCACTGACATTGAGAGGAAGCCTTTGCCATCTCCCTGGACTTTGCTCAGGGGAAGATTTGATGCTCCTATAGTTCCTATGGCCCTGAAGGTCCTAGATTTGCTTGTGCTCTTATCAACAACACACCTTCATTCCAAACTTCATCTGCTCCTTACACATTAACGCAGGGGTTCCTTCACTTCCTCCACGTGACCTAATAAGGAAATGGTGCCTCTTGGGCCCATTTTTCCCTGTTTGCAAAGAATCTGACATATAATTCCCAGGATAGCCTTTGCACTGTCTCTCTGGACTTGCTGGCTTCTCTTGCTATTCAATCCACACATGAGAAAAGTCTGGCACTTAGCAGAGACGTTTGAACGTCTGAAGCTTGAAATCTACTTGAAGGTCTTTGTTTAGAAATAGTAAAACAGTGTAAACAATGTCTTCAAAATATGTATTTCCTGGTACATTTAAAATGGTCTTTAATGACAAGATTTAACAATTGGCAACATTTTTTTTCATGGTTTATTTTTTTTATTTAAAAATTTCCATCTCCTCCCCTCCTCTTCCCCCTTCCCTCCCCTCCCCTCCACCCTTACCCCCTCCCTCCCTCTCCAGGCCAAGGAGCCATCAGGGTTCCCTACTCTATGTTAAGTCCAAGGTCCTCCCAACTCCTCCCAGGTCCAGGAAGGTGATCAACCAAGCTGAGAAGGCTCCCACAGAGCCCGTCCATGCAGAAGAATCAAAGCCCAGTGCCATTGTCCTTGGCTTCTCAGTCAGGAAAACACATCCAAACCTGGATAAGTTTTGTGATATAATAGACTAAGACATTTATATTTGATTTTATAAAGACATTTTATGTATATTTCAGTTAAAAAAGACAACTGTAGTGAGAAGACAAAGTAGTTGAATATTTGACAAGAATACATGAAAGAATAGAAATTATGGAAGAGGTCTTAAAACTCTAGCTCAAGTTTTCATTGTATTTATTTGTTTTAAATTTATAAAACCCTCAATGTAACAAGCCAACAATTTTGCAAATAATAAAAACTGTGCCATTGGTGTTTTAGTAAGCCAATTGTTTCATAATGAATTTGTTTCATTCTTTAAAGGATAGGAAAAAGTTTACAGTTTCCCAATTTATTGAACACAGTTTTCGGTAGTATTTTATAAACACCTTTCCCCAGATTATAGTATAACTAGGAAAGCATGCCAGAAATCTGCCTTTGTAGTTGTATTACTTTGTGTCTAGTGTTCTGTGTTATAACATTGTGATTTATATTTTGAGCTACTCTAAATGCTACGTCCACCAGTGGGTATGAGCAAACCAGCAGAAACTTTCCACAGTGTGTTCTTAGTTGAAATTCTTCCCAGAGTGACTTGACTTGGCATGTTTGGTTGACTGTGGCAAAACTCTCCTGCTTTTCACCATAAATGGTGCAGACATGAGTTTTCAGAAAACAGTCAATGGAAAGTTTAGCTAATGAGAGAAGCACACCAAGTAATTGCTTCCTTCCTTTCTTCTCTTCCCTTTGAAATCGGGTATTTCTGACAATGCTGAAGTTGTTGAGAATGCTTAACTTCCTAATCACAACATATCAATGCAGGTAAGGTCTGAAATGGTGATAGAGGGATTTGAACTCAGAGAGACAGGAAGCATGATCACACTGGCCTCTGAGAATAGCTTTATTGGGCTGAGGAGACAGCTCTGCTGGTAAAGGGCTTACCATGTGTTTTAGATGGTTTTAATGCCAACTCGCCCAGATGAGTATCACTTGCGTATGGAGCCTGACCTGAAGGATAGTTGATGAGTGCCTTGATTGACAAGTGCCATCCCACCTCATCCACTTGAATACTTGCTCCACAGTTGGTGGGGCTGGTTGGTAAGGATTGGGGGGATGCTGGAGGAGGTATGTCACTGGATGGGCTTTTAGATTTCAAGAGACAGAAGCAGGCAGATCTCTGCGAGTTTGAGACCAGCCTAGTTACAAAGCAAATTCTGAGACAGCCAGGGCTGTTACACAGAGAAATCAATTCTCAAAAAACAAAAGACAAAGAAAAAACCGTGTGTCACTTCCAATAACTTTGTCTGCTTACAACTTTTGGAACAAAATGTAAGCTTTCAACTCTTGCTGCTGTCATGCCTTTGCTTTGCCCTCTGGGACTCAAACCAACTGAAGCCATCATCTCCAAGTTCAACAGTTTAAAAAAAGAGTTGTATTGGTCATTATGTTTTATTACAGCAATAGAAATTAAGTCAGAAGTTTATGTCAGGAACAGGGCATTGCTCTGAAAGTCCTGACCCTGACCCTACTTTTTTTTTGGGGGGGGGAAGATTGTCAAAGTTTTGGGGAAATTGAACTAGGAAAGCAATTGAACCCTGGGGCTTTGCAGGCCATCCTAATAGAGGCTTGGAAGACAGTAGTGCCAGGAACAATGTAGATTCTGGAATGCCCAGCTCAAGAGGTTTCAGAGGGAAGCAATATTAGCAGCTATGTTAGAGATCATTCTGATGATATTTTGGCAAAGAATTTGGCTGCTTTCTGTCCTTGTCCTAAGAATGCGCAGGCTATATTGAAGAGTATTAGATTCATTTCCTTGGCATGGGAGATTTCAAAACAGCCTAATATTGGCTCTGTCGTGTGGTGATTAATACCCACTCTTCTGTAGGTCTAGAATGAAAAAGAGAAAGCCATGTATCAGGAAATAAAAAAATGTACAGTGTGAGGAGTAAAACGGTACCAGGAAATTGAGTGGTGGAGTGAGATTTAGTGCCCCAAGAGATGAAGAGATTAAAGAATGACCTGGTCTGAAATGGAATAAAGGGAGGAGTGCCTTCAGGGTGACACCTCACCCAGACAACCTTCCAACGTGTAAAAAAGAAAGGGCTGAGGAATTTTCCGTTTCTAAAAAGCAACAGCATGAAAGCTGTAGCAAGTCAGGCTCTTTCTCGGGCTTTCTGTCAAACTTGGCAGTCGTGTCTGATTTTAGCGTCATAGAGGACACACGAGTAAAACGGTTATGGACTCTTGAGGCTGTGTGTGTGTGTGTGTGTGTGTGTGTGTGTGTGTGTATGTGTGTGTATGTCTGTGTGCATGTGTACAAGGAATGAGAGCGAGAGCAAGAGCGAGTTGTCTTTGCCTAGAGACCCAGAGAGGCCAATGTGTGAGGCTGTGAAAGTAAAGCCTGGGTTGTATTGGAGATCACAAAGCATTGGAAATAGTATAGTTGTGAGACATCAGCCAAGGAAATCTGCAGACAGCAAGCAGAACCAGTACAAGAGAGATAAGTGCATTGCCTGCAGCAAAGCCAGAAGGGAAGAGCCATCCAAGTCCTTCGGCATAAACCATGGAGCTATAGTATCTTGAATTTGCCCTGCTGAGTTTCGGTCTTGCTTTGATGCAGTATTTTCTCACCACGGCCCCATTCCTTCCTTTTGGAATGGTAGTGTATATTCTGTGACATTGTATGTTAGAGGTATGTAACTTTTGGTTTTGATTTTGATTTTAGAAGGTGTGACCTTTGAGAAATTGCCTTGCTGCTCAGAAGAAAGTCTGGCCTTTGGATTTTTAGACATGCTGATGCTGTCAAAGATGATGGGTATTTTTAAAGTTAGATTAAATCAATTTTGCAATTATGATATGGCTACAAGCCCATAGGGGGTGGCAGAGAAAGAAATGTAGTGGTTTGAAAGAGAATGTCCCCTACAGACTCACACATTTGGATACTTGGTTGCAGGTTGGATCCTGTTTGGGAAGGATTGGGTGTGGCTTAATTGAAGGAGGTGCATCACTGGGGACACTAGGGCAGGCTTTGGGGTTTCAAAACAACTTGTGTCATTTTTAGTTTCTCTTTTTCTCTGCCTCATGCTTGTAATCAGTGCATAAATTCTCAGTTCTTCCTGCTATCAGGATTTTGCTCATCTCTTAGGGACTCCAATCCTCTGAAATCATAAGCCCCAAAGGAAATGTTTTCCTCTGAAAGTTGTTTTGGTCATGATGTTTTATCATAGAAACAGAAAAGTAAATAAGACATACTCTAAGATACAAAACGGTGAGAGGGACACCAGCACATTTGAAGAGCTTTGTCATTGCCTTTCTCCTATGCCAGACATTGGGATGGGAAATGCTGCTGTTCAATTCGATGAATTAAATGTAATGGATTTCATTGAGCCCTCAAGTGGCAGGAGCTGGTTGGCAGCACTGACTCCCCAAGGCAAGGTGAGTACAGTTGCAATGACACGGACAGACAAAGCAATGCCTACAGTGGTCTGACCCATAGTTGTCAGCACAGGCTAGTTTTTATGGTGGCATGACTTCTATAGACCTTCAGGACTGGCTAATCAATCGTGGTGTTTAATCACAGCAATAGAAACCCCAAGTAAGACACTATGCAACCTTGAAGACATGAGTTCAGATTCCCAGAACCCAAGTAAAACACTAGGTGATAGAGCAAATGGACTATCTTTGTGCTGGGATGGCAGAGGCAAGAGAATCTCAGGGGCATGTTGGTCAGCTAGCCAACCAATCTGTACATTCCAGATTCAGTGAGAGAACCTATCTCGAAAATTAGGGTAGAGAGTAATGAAGAGAGACCTCTGGCCAGTGCCCATATTTCATAGGTGTACAAACATACCTGAACACACTCATACATCACACATACATAGTACTATGTGAAATTGTATTAGTATAAAAATTACTTCTTGATAACATAAGACATTTTCAATCTGATTCCTGTTACTTGAAAACATAGACTACATACTACTCCCTTTCAGGCATGATGGTTGGAATGGTCTCATCATCTACGAGCTGAGCACAATCTAGTTACATGTTATTACACCCCTATGTAGAATGAACCTTATGTTTCCATTAGCCTAATTTCAACTCCTGGCTCCGTGTGCTCTGTATTATTTGCCGATACTCTAAATTCCTCATGGAAGCAGAACTTGAAATCTATTTGCGAAGCAGTCGTACTGGTTTTGGTTTTCTCTGAAGGTAGCATACATTTTAATAATTTCAGTAATCATGGTAAACCCCCTCTACTGTAACACTTCTTATTTACAATCTTCTTATCCATCTACAGATGAGCCTATGTCGTTCACGACAGTGAGATAAAATTTATCAGTTGGAAGTTCTCAGCTTCCTTCCGTTCAAACCAGGAAACTCTCCCTGTCTGCCAGTGTCCCTTCAGCACTGTCCCAGGTCCCACGCAAGAGGGACCTGCGTCTGTGTTTTGGCTTCTGTCTCCTCACTCAAGCAGGCACCCTGCTCTGCCTTTTATCGTAGATAAACTAGTCAGCTGAGACTCATTTTCGCCCTCACAATGCATGATTGATTGCATAGCCTTTGACAGCAACCTTTTCCCTTGTGCCTCTGATCTCACTGAATGGTTCTCCTGTCAAGTCAGTTGCATGTAAAGACATCAGAGCCTACTGGAAGACATTTTCCTCTTCTACTCCATGGATTCAACTCATTCCACGCTTGGTTGATATTACTTCCTAATGTACTCTTCTGTTCTTACTCCTCCAGATCCCCTTACACCAAACAGATTTTAGAAAGTTCCCAATCCAACAAGGCTGGTTTCCAAATCACAGCTGTTGTTATCTTTCTCTATCTATCTGTCTGTCTGTCGGTCAGTCGGTCGGTCGGTCGGTCGGTCGGTCTGTCTGTCTGTCTGTCTATCTATCTATCTATCTATCTATCTATCTATCTATCTACCATCTATCGTCTATCTATCTATCTATCTATCTATCTATCTATCTATCTATCTATCTATCTATCTATCATCTATCTGTCTGTCTATCGTCTATCTGTCTATTGTCTATCTATCTATCTATCTATCTATCTATCTATCTATCTATCGTCTATCTATCTGGCAAATGACCTGCTTCTAGTCTACTTAAGCTCTTTTGTTGCTTCTAGAACACACAAGATGCAGATAAACCTCTCTCTAGGTTGTGAGATCTACCTCTCCCCTCCTGTGTGTATCTGAAGTCTTAACTTACTATGTCTAACCACCAGCTAGTGAAAGAAAGAAACCCCATTCTCTCGTGTTCGTGACTGACAGCATGTCTCTAGACTCTCAGTGACCAAATTCAAGTAGTACATTCAAGTGCCAATTCTTGCAGAAATATTGAAACCATATAAAAGGGTCAAAAAACCTCTTGGAGTGTTAGAACATATTGGTTGATTGTGTTCAGGGAAATACCTGTCCTGTGTTTTCCAGGGCGTCTAGTTTCTGTAGGAGAGTTAACTTGCACTGTACACTGCCGGTGGTAGATATTTTATAGATTCCCAAGAGAGGATGTCAAGAAACCTAAGGCCCCTGCCAGGATCACAGCTCCAGTGGCAAAGTCAGAATAATTAAAATTAATTGTTACTTATGATTGATCTAGCAAAATTATAATTCAAAGAAGAGGCACAGGCACTGTGTATTCAGTGACCTAAGAATGAGAATCCTATTCATTATGAAAGGGAGCTCTGACTCTCTTTGTTTCTCTCAAGTTAGAGAAATAGATAACACCTTATATGCCCACATTCTTTTAGGGTACATGAAACAATTTCCATCTACTCTGTGGGTTGATATTTTATTTAACTTACGTATGATAGAGCTGGTCATCACTTTTTAGTTTTGTTTTTCTGTGAAGGAAGAAGCAAAATGACAAGTTATGATTAGGTTGGGTTTCAAAGCCAAGTGAAGCAGCCACGTCATCTAATTTCTGTACTGCCCTCATGGGATCCGTTAACATTTAACACTATTCAGGTCACAAATGTGTACTCTTAACATATTAGTGAAGTGTGATTTAGTGGAAAAATAACTAGCCTATGCCATCGAGAGGTTGATTTTCAGCAGCTTTTCACAGTGCAGCCCTCTGTTCGGCCGTTACAGTGACCTGTTTCTAGTTGTCTTTGGGATACATCCCAGAGCCGTATGTACAGACTCTGCAGCCTTCTTCTGGTGGTATTTGCCCTTCGTCATCATTCCAGTATTTCTAATGTTACCTGACTCAGAAAATCCACATTTTAATTTTCTTTCACATTATTGACTGGGGTGTTTTGGGTCCCAAGTAGTATCACGTTAGAGGTGATTTTGTTGTTATTGTTTTGGTTTTTTTTTGGGGGGGGGGTTCCTGCTAGGTCTTGAAATGTCTAAGAAATTTTTGCCTGTATAAGCTGGACTTCATTTTTGATGATTAATGTCTGAGTCCTGGTAGCCGTCACTCTCTGTGTTTTCAAGTCTCACAAGTGTGTGTGCCAGTCAGGAAGAGATACACTGGCTAGGGGCTAAGCGGTTGTGACTTGTCTCCTTTCCTGTAGCCAGACTTTCTGTGTGCACTAGAGGCTGCGATTACCATGTGACCCTGGGATAGCTGAGTGATGAGCCAGTTATTTTACCCAGAGTTTATGTATGTGAGTAGAATAGCAGGAAGATGAGGTGGAATTTCTTCTGGCTACCATAGGCTTTTCTGTTATTAGTTGAGCTCTTTCCTAGCCTGGGATGAGAAAGGCAAGAGAAAGTAAGGATGGTTCAAGGAAAGAAGAGGTTAATGCCAACTCATCCTACACCTGGGGCTATTGTAGCTAAATCATGTACCCATTTGTGGACTCAGAAAGCTCTCAATCTACCCTGGCTGATATTAGGAAGCTGTGAAGTTTATCTCCTTGTTTTTACATCCAGTGGTTAATATTCTGGGACTGAATTATTTAGAACAATCCCTACGTGTGTCTAACAAATGATATGCCCAGAATCCTAATTACCTTAGGAAGAACCTTAATTGGTGACACATGGCAGGCTACTAGCAACAGATGTGTTTAAAATTCAAATTATTGGAAGAACTTTTGAGCTCTGTAGACATGATGCCTCTCACAATATAAGCCTTCTTTGTGTTTGATTTTTGACTCTAAAGCTATGCTACTCCGGAAAATGCAAAGGATCTTGATCTTTTCTGTTTTCCTTTATTGGTTTTCTTTCATTCAATCAAAGTATATTCTTTGATAGATAGTTTATTCTGCTTCTACAAAATGTAGGTTGAATCATCTATAGCAGTGGTTCTTAACCTTCCTAATGCTGTGACCCTTTAATACAACTTTCATGCTGTGGTGACCCCAGTCATACAATTATTTTATTGCTACTTCATAAGTGTACTCTTGCTACTGTTACCAAATGTAATGTGAATATCTGATATGTGACCCTTGAGGAGTCATGACCCAGAGATTGGGAACCACTGATCCAATAGTCTTTCATTCCTACCAATTTGAAGTTTCAAGAAAATAAGTAAAAATACAAGCAATTTGTGTGCCTCACACGCATACAGTCTTAGAATCTGCTTCACCGCAGTGTGACCACCATGGACAGTGGTGGTATCTGCCCCCAGACCCTGCGGAGATGTTGATTTATTGTTCACCACTAGCCTCTGAGTGTTTTATGAATGCCTCTGAAATGGCTGCACAAAATTGGGAGGATTTGTGGTGTGTGTGTGAATGTGTGTGTGTGTGTGTGTGTGAATGTGTATGTGTGTGCACGTGTGTGTGTGTATGTAACATGGGAAATAGGTACCCAAAACCTGAAGGTTACCATGTCTAGCAACCTTAGCTGTTGGTTTTAGTTGTTTTTGTGTCTTTCAACTGAGAGAAACTACCCATCCCAGTGGAAAGTCAAGAGCCTGGGATCTTGACTACATTTTGAGTATGCTTACATAATATGAAGCTGTGACAGGAGTTTTTTTTTAAAAAAATATGCTTCAGCTTATATCTCTATAAAGTGTGATACATGACAAATGATTATAGAATAACTACTACTAACCATTAAGAAGGGTGTCTATGCCAGAGCCAAAAAGGTGGAGTATGTCACTCTGATTTAGCCTGGTGATTCAAAGGAGTTTGTGTTTGGGATAACTCTGTGTCATGTGAGCAAGTGAAGCTTAGAAAACAGTTGTTGACTTGCAGCCATCAGTGGACAGCAGGCACATAAGTTATCCTGAGAAGCCCACTGCCTGCATAGGCCATGGTCCCCATCTCCAGCTGATTGGCCAGGTAGCGTTGTCTTCTCTGAACTTCTGTGTGATCGTAGAATAAAGCAAGACCCAGGTCGCTGAGAAATTAGAGCATTTCATTTGATATTGACATGTTTATGTATAGCCATTTTTAGACAATACAAATCATACTCTTTTTGTTCTGGCTTCCCCTATTTTAGAGGTGTAGAATAGCAGAAATTACAGGATTTGCCTTACGGCCACAGTGTGGGGCTTGTAATCTTCATGTTCCAAAGATTCTTCCCTAAGTGTGGGCTTTTGCAGCTCTGTAGAACTACTCAATTTTATGCAGTGTCTACCTGACAGAAAGAGAAAGAAAAAAGAAAGAACTCTAACTTACTATCGACGATGAGTTTTCTTGAACTGGTTTTACTTCTGGCCTGTAAAGGAAGACGAAAAAAGCCCTGGGAAGTGACAATGTGGGAGCCAATGCCTGGCTTTATTCCCTTCTCAGTGACTACACTGTCCCTCACACACTGAGGACACTGTAAGTCACTTTATACGTAAAGTCAAAGGCCTCCTTGTGTAGCGTCTCAACGTGTCTAGTGTTACTGTTGCCTAAAGCAATTTAAGGAGGCAATAAATGAATGATTCTGACCATCTTCTATTTATGTAGCCAGTGTAGAGTGACCGGGTTGTAATGGAAAAAGCACTCAGAGTCAAAGGCCCTTGTGTTTAAAGTCAAATTTCACTACTTAACTAAGTTCAGTGTCTTCATCTATGAAATAATATCACTCAGGCTCTAAGTGTCAAGGACACATTTATAGAGGCTGGGAGGAGCTTGAGGGAAGAAGATTGAACCAGGAAATAGTTTTTATATATCTACCTAGAAAGTTAATATTTAATCCAAGAGGAATTAAGAAACATAGGTGATTCTTTTATTGTGATAATGCCTAATAAAGAGTGCTCTCTCTGTCTGTCTGTCTGTCTGTCTATGTATGTGGTGTGGTGAGTTGTTCTCTTTCAAATATCCTCTAAAGAGAATAAATATGCATTCTCTCTCTCTCTCTCTCTCTCTCTCTCTCTCTCTCTCTCTCTGTGTGTGTGTGTGTGTGTGTGTGTGTGTGTGTGAGAGAGAGAGAGAGAGAGAGTTTGTGTGTGCATGTGGTGTGGTGAGCTGTTCTCTTTCAAGTATCCTCTAAAGAGAATAAAACAATTTTTATTTCTATACACATTAAAAAGTGGCTTTTGCTGTTCTTTTTCTGGATAATATGACATTTATTTAAAAGGTCTGCTATTTACCAGTCTCTGCTGCTATTTGGTTCCATAACAACCCTCACTAATTATCTGAGAAAGCCAAATGTGATCTGGGCTTTCTTGGCAAAGGGATATTGACTTTCATTACGGCTGAATTGCAATACAGACCTTTAAGCCTTTATCTGCATCCCATTAATTGGCTTGTGATTTGGGAAAGTGGCTATTAATTATACAGAAGATGGGGAGTGAAAAGAAAGAATCGTTCATAGACAAACCGTGCTTAAACCTGACTGTGTCCTCAAGCACTATGCACTTCATCCGGCAGCCATTAATTTGCCTAAGTGTTTGGAATCGACTATAGAAGGGATTTAAAAGAGCACGTCTAGAAATGACGTTAATGTCTAGAGTTTTTTATTTAATCTAATACTGACCTATTTTTATTAAGTTTTTCAACTGCCCTGTTGAAGTCATAAGAAATGAACACATATAATGTAATATGAATTAATCTTGAGAAATTTTACAGATAGATTTATAATGAAATCCCCTCCCAGAAGTAGGATATTGATGCTTTTTAAAAAGTGCATTGGCAGTTAAAATACTGTGTTCCTTGAATATAATGGCTCATAAAGAATCAGTCCTCTCTTGTGAGATTTCAGTAAGTCAGTTGTGTCTGGTTAAATAAATTCTATTTGGAAATCTACATGTGCTTTCACTTTCGTTCACATGACACACTCTAATAAGCCCATATATAGGCATATCTAAAATTAACCTGCAATCAATCGGATTGAGCTCTCCCTTCTTAATTTTATCTGTATAATGAGTGCTTTTACAATTTGACCACACATTTTCGAGTTTAACCTTTTAAAAAAAAAGTGTTCTCCAAATTTTTAAAATTGGCACCTATTGGTCTCTATATGAGGCATGGTGTGATTTTTAAGTATCGATACCTAGTGCCCAGTGACCACAGCTGTGTAATTGTTATAGCCATTCTCCACTGTAAGAATGAACATATTCTCTGATAGCCATGTTGAAATGCTCAATTAGTTGTTTCTAACTGTAATAATCCTGCTATGCTATACGCTATTGGAATCTGTTCTCCTTTCCAACTGCACCTCTGTGCCCGTCAACTGCTCTCTTGGCATCACATTCTTCCTAGAAGAGTGCTCTGGTGCCCACCATTCTACTTTCTGCTTCTGTAGGTCACCTACCTTCTTACCCCTATGGGAGTGAGATCATGTTGTATTTTTCTTTCTCTGTGGCCTGTTTATCTGTGTGTGTCTGAATGTATGCAAACACGCATCTGCATAGGTACATAGGCATATCTGAGTATGTGTAAATTTGGAAGCCAGACAGATTTCAGCTTCAAGTGCCATTCCTCAGGAATCACACACCTTTTAATTGGGGCCAGGTCTCTCATGGGCATGGAATATGCCAACTAGAATAGGCGGGCCTATTCTATAGGAAGGCCAGAGATTCCGCTTCCTCCATCTCTCTACAACTTGGATAATAATGATTCATTACCACACCCGACTTTCTGTGTTTCATGAATTCTAGGGACTTGCAGTCCCCCTAGTCCCTGTGTGGTCTATCTTTAAAGGAAAATAATCATATCTAATTGTGTTTCATATCAGTATAATTTCTGGTGTTGAATCTATTTTCTTTTTCTTTCTTTTCTTAAAGGAGAGAGCTTTATTTCTCATTTTTTATTAAAAATTTCAATCTCCTTCCCTCCTCCCCCTTCCCTCCCCTCCCCTCCACCCATACCTCCACTCCCTCCCTCTCCAGGCCAAAGAGCCATCAGGGTTCCCTACACTATGTTAAGTCCAAGGTACTCCCAAGTCCCCCGAGGTCCAAACTGACAAGGCTCACACAGAGCCCGTCCATGCCATAGAATCAAAGCCCATCACCATTGTCCTTGGCTTCTCAGTCAGCCTCCACCATCAGCCACATTTAGAGAGTCCGGTTTGATCGCATGTTCCATCAGTCCCATTCCAACTGGTCTTGGTGATCTCCCATTAGTTCTGTCCCACCGTCTCAGTGGGTGAACGCACCCCTCACGGTCCTGACTTTCTTGCTCATGTTCTCCCTCCTTCTGCTCCTCATCAGGACCTTGGTAGTTCAGTCCGGTGCTCCAATGTGGGGCTCTGTCTCTATCTCCATCCATCACCAGATGAAGATTCTATGGTGATATGCAAGATATTCATCAGTATGGCTATAGGATCTGGCCTTTTCCGGCTCCCTCTCCTCAGCTGCCCAAGGAAGTAGCTGGGGGCATCTCCCTAGATACCTGGAAATCCCTCTAGAGTCAAGTCTCTTGACAACCCTAAAATACCTCCCTTAATTAATATATATGCTTCCCTGTTCCCATATTCACCCTTCCTATATCCCAACCATCCCATTCCCCCAAGCTCTCCCCATCCTCCCCTTCACATTTTTCTCTCCCCATCTCCCCTTGCCCCCATCCCACCCTGCCCCCAAGTTCCCAATTTTTGCCCAGCAATCTTGTCTACTTCCAATATCTAGGAGGATAACTATATGTTTTTCTTTGGGTTCAACTTCTTATTATCTTCTCTAGGATCACGAATCTATTTTTCTTAATGCAGTTCAGCAAACTGACATTGAATATCGAGTGCGAACTGCATTGTGATAGTTTAGGTCATCTAAAAGAAGGCCAGTATCTGCTGCTCTTGAAAGTTACCCTGGGGAAGGAGGGCAGAGGGTTTTCCAGCTCCATCTGTGGGACGGCAGATGTTCAGTCATAGGATGTGACTGAGTTCTCATGGTTTTCTCGAAATTCCGTTATAAGCGTGTCTATGGGGGAGAGGCATTTCTCAGCATTCCATGCAGCAGAGCAGCCAAGAAGCACACACGGTTGTTTTTATAAAATGACCAGCACTAGTGACAGAAATTCCCCAGTGAATGGGTCACTGTGAGTTTCCAACAGTCAGTGCTTTCCACCTTAGTCTGAAAAGTAAGGTCTGTTAATGCTGATTTCTAAGCAGTACTCCAGACTTTTTTTGTGTAAGAATCTCCAGTGGAGCCTGTGACCCTGCATTTAACCTAGTTTTGGGGATCATTAACTGTTGACTTCTCTTTCTGGCATTTTAGATAGTGAATTATTTCTATGAATATTTTGTAATTAATGGACATGATACTAAGTCAGTGCTGGCATATATTTCTCAGCATGGCTGTCTGTGATTCAATGGAAGTAAATGGACATTGTTTTGATAGGTCCTTTGTTTTCTATAAAATAATACTTCAAAAATTTATCTGTGCATAAATATACACAAAGAGACAGACAGATACACACCCACACACACACACAGAGTTGAGAGAAAGTATCTGTAGAGTTAAGTAAGGGGGTGTAAATTTGGAACCTATTTCTGAATCAGCATAAATACTGCTATATTTAAATTGGTTGATACAATTTCCATTATTAATGCGATGATTTATTCATTAATGGTTAATGATGAGGCCTTACTTAGTATAATTAAATGGATCATGTTTTATGAAGCATATTTTCTTCAACTAAGCATTAGCTAATTGTAGTTAAGTCATTAAGTATAGTGATTGCATGCTACACTCATTTTCTTACACTTTACAGGCATTTAATTTGAAATACTTTCTGTGTGAATATCAGTTATTTTCTTTGCTTCTGAGGAGTCTTGAGCTTAAATGAAAGTTTTTTTCTTCTACTCAAAAAATGTAATTTATTTTTTCCCAAAGCACATTATAAGTGGTTTCTCTAGATATGAGTAGAAAGTATATTCTTTGCCATCTTAAGTGCTTGCTTCTTTTATTCAGTAGCACTCATTGTGCTAAGGTACCCGTTAGTGCTATTTCTGCAGTAGCTGAAGGTCAGCCAGAAATATAAGCCTGAGCACAATGTTCTGTTTTAATTAATGCATTAGGTCAGTTTCTTTTGAATCCGGAAGAAAATAATAACTTTTCAACCCAAACTAGGGAAAGCATGTGTACATACTTATTTGTAGGCTAAATTGAATGCACACTTGCCTTCCTTTGAGTGTCCCCAACACTCTGAGTCATTTCTTAGCAAAGGTTCTTGCCGTATGCTATCTGTCTACTGGTGAGGAGTCTCCCTCCCATGTCTGTCTGCAAAGCTGTATCATTCTCAGCCTTTAGGTTTCTGTTGAAGGAAGACTTAGCTCATCTTGGCTTTACTGGCGTTGTTAATGTAGGGCGCCACCTCAGCCTTTGCTTGCTGCTTTCCGAAGACTTATCAGTGCTCATGATCACATGGCTGCTTACCTCCTTCTTGTCTGTCTTTACCACTGCATCGAAAGCAACTTGAATATATCTGTCATACAAACATATGCAAAAGCAGAACACAGTGGAATACTTGGCCCGTTCATAAGATGTGCTTAAAAATATATGTTGGTTTATGTATGCATAGAGTGAAATGGAACAAGTAACTAAATGGGGACTAAAAATTGGCCTTTACTTTTAAATAATTTGTTATAAATCTTGGCAATAAAGAATAAATTGATGTTTTAAAAAAATATATGTTGGAAGGGATGAATGGATGGAGATATATAATAAATGCCCTAACATGAAATAATGTGTTTATCTTCTCAGTATCAAGGAATGGGTGAGGTTTAGTACCAATTTTCTTTTCATTTAAGAAAAAAGTCATTTTTTTAAATAAAAATGATTTCTGAGTAGGTTAACAATGTCATAAACTATTTTAGATACTATAAACATGCTACCAGAAAACATCTTATGATCTGAATTTGGCAAGTGTCAAACCTGATGAGCTATTCAGTGGGGGGGATAAAAAGGAGCTACTGTGCCCAATTCTAAATTATGTAGTTTAATGTCAACTGAAATGCCTCTATTAGATCAGTTGTTCAGTTTTGGTGGTGAGCCTTCAATGGCTAAGTCATCTCTCCAGTCCTAGATCAGTTATTCATAAAGCTAGAAGATTAAAATTGGCTACCATTTGTACATAGAGATATTCTTACCAAATTCCTTGGTATTCTATTTTAAAATGCAAGAAAACATTTTGGGAAAATTAAAATGCTTTTTAGTTTAGGGAGCATGTTATGGTTATACCCCAATGGTTAAAAATAGGCGAATTCCCAGGCATTCTGTTCTCAAAATCATAAGATAGAAATAGTTGTGCATGTATCTGAATCTTCATGATAACAATACTTTTTGTGATTACATTTTAAATGTGGTGCAATTTTATCGTGAATGATCATTTTCAGAAAATGATGTAGTTAGTTAAAAGAGTGTAAATAATCCTACTTTAAATATCTGAAATAATGAAATATGGACTTAATTTTAATTTTATTGTCACAAATTATTCACTTAGCTTTTTAAGTTCTCTAGCCATTGGGTAATGAGACTGACATCATCAAACTAAATGCTGTTGGTTAAATTTTTTATTTGTTCACATTACTAAGCAATAATGTAGACATTTTAAACATATCTATCTACACAGTCACTTCGCAAAAGAATTTTATTATCTATATTTTGCAAAGGAGAAAATTGTGTGCTCAAGTTACTTGCCTAAAGAAAGCTATATTGCTATAAAAAGGTTAGGGGTGGGGTTGATGTGTTTTTAAATCATAATTTTTTTTATTATATCACATAGTTTCTAGACAATACCATCTTCACATAAAATAACATTCAGACACAGTCTTACTGTAGACTGCATTTTCTGTTCACTAAATCACCAAGCATTTATTGGGGTTACAGGCACTGTGGCTAGTTGAAACTTATCCATGGCCTCGTCTCCAGAGACCCCATTGTGTAAAGTAAGATTGTTGCTGGCAGCTGTGAATTTCTGCACATTCTTTGGTTCTTCTGGGACTTCAGCAACACTATTTTACACATTGCTTCATCTCTAGTTAATTCAAGTGTGAACGGGCTACTTCTCCTAGAGCAATCTAAAGTGAGTCTTGTTTAACCAACATTTTACTAAATTGTTTTGGCAGGAGACAGAGTTTCCCTCATGAGTCAGGTGGGAATTTTGACTAAGTTCAGGTAGGTGATCAGACTTATAGAACTCACAGTTGTCTGACCCCCTCAGAACATGTCGATTTTTTTAAAGTGACTAAATATATCATCATCTATCAGCAAGATTAAAACCATTTCAGATTATCTCCAGATTTTATACTCTGTCGTTAAGTCCTAAAGACCAGTTATCTCATATAGAAAGTCCTGGTGGTCCTTGATAATGTGCAGATGGAATTTACTGTCCTTGGAGTGGTTTTCTGCCTTGGCAGATCTTACTCATATTGTGTGTCTGGCTTGACACACAACATGGTTAACCTCACTCCAAAGACATTCTCAAATATTCCCCTCCAAAGACATTCTCAATTATTCCCATCCCCATAAATTTAAGGAGTTATGACTTTTTAGAACTCTTTTGGCCTTTGTTATCTTTTTCACAGTTCTTTGCTCTCTAAGCAATTGTATGATTATTTATCTTCATTCTCTTTGTGACTCTATTTTCATATAGATTATAGACATGCAATAGACTGTAGACATGTTTATAGCAGACACTCACTGGTTTTCTGTAGAAATACCTGGTTGTATCTACATATGAGTGGTATTTAATATCTAATTATAGTCAATAAACTCAATTCCAGGTAAGGGTTAAATCCCTCAGTAATATTAGTTGTAGTAATTTAACTTATTTTATTTGAGACCTTGTTAGAGTAGAAGGGAGAGACTGCTCTTGAGAACAAGAAAGAATTCCTGATCGGAGATGCCTACTTGTCAGTCACAAGACAGAGAGCTAAGGATAAAAACATTCTACCTGGAGTGAATCGTCAGTGTGAGAGTGTGTCTTACATTTGATTTCATGCTTGAATTTTGATAAGCGACAAAAGCTCAATTGATTCCATTTTTCAAAAAGAACTCATAGTGAAATCCATTAAAAGCTTAATTGAATATGAAATGAACATATAAGACTCTTATTAAAAGCACGTGCACTGTTATTTTTCTATTTAGCCTACCTCTCTTGTTTGATTGTCACCACAAACTGTGTACTTTTGCATTTATTTATTTCTAATAGATAATAAAAATTATCTATGCCTAATTTCCTTAAATAACTCACTAATTATGATATCATCTGTAATGTATACAAATATATTTTTCAATCTTTTGGAGATCTAAGACACAAGCATAATGTATCACATAGTCATAATTCTTTTTGATTAACCCAGAACCAAGTTTTACAAATTACTCTTAGTACTGAACAATGTCATTGGATGAAGGGATGTTTTTCCATGCCTTGCGTTAACAGCTGTAGTTATATGAATGAGAAATGTCCCCATAGACTCATGCATTTTAATATGTATTCCCATGTTTGTATGACTCTTTGGGAAATGTTATGTAACTGTTAGTAGGCTGAGCCTTGCTGAAGGAAGTACATCACTGGGGAGAGGTTTGGGAGTCTATACCTTTACTGCACCACCTATTCCACTCTCTGCTTCATTTTTGTGTTTGAATATGTGATCTCTCAGCTTCTTGCTCTGGCCACCTACTACTATGCCTACCCCACCATTATGGAGTCTTCAATCTGACCTGTAAGCCAGATAAACTCTTTCTTAGCCCTGGAGTTTCATCATAGCAACAAAAAGTAACTAATCCGGTAGTGTTCTAATCTCTGCCTGTTACTGTACCTTCCAGTTGGAGTCACTAGCTTTTGCTCTGTAGACAGAACTGGGCTAAAATCTGACACTCAACCCTTTCCAGAAATGGGGAGCTACCCCTTTGGCTAAGCAATTTCTCTTTGCATTTGTATTTAAGTGTCTGTCCACCCCACACCCCCATTTTGTATTTGCTTCAACTAAGAATTTATTAATGATCTGGCCATTCCAAGTCCAAAGCATTCCAGATAACACCACTATATAAACAGATGTTTAGGGATTCAGAAAGATAAAAAGACGAGAAGCTGTGAGCATGGAAAGGGACTGACAGGAAGACCCTGGATTTCTATCTCTGGAATGCTTTCTGTTCCAACGTTTCAGTCCTTTCCACCTGCATCTGTAGAAGGAAACATCCTGATCTTTTAATATAACCTAAAAATTCTTGATGATAGTGGCCCCTCTTACTCCAGCAAATATCCTAGTATCTATTTCAGAAGCCCTCGTCAGAGAAGTGCAGATGGTGAACACAGCTCCCAATGTCATCTCTGCTGTGCATGGGTGTTTGTGTGTCTGTGTCTAGATGCATATTAAAAAATACCCAGCCCTCTCCCATCTGCTCACCCAGAGTGCTCTCAAAATCAGACTTGTAATAAATGAACAGTTTGCAGAGAAGTGCTTCTGTGTTTGTCCAGAACGCCCTGCTCCCACACGGTGCCTCTTCCAGTGCTTTCTGCTGCCTGTGTCTGGTTTCTGTCCATTCTCTCAACTTGTAACTGTTGTCAGGATTCTCTGGCCTCTCCAGCATTCTCCACTTCCTTTTGAACTTTAGTCCACCGATCAAGTCGTATGATGAATCACGCTTGTTACTATATTGCATGTTGTGTCTCATGCCTTCTGCTGCTCTAACATCTCGGCTGGAGCGGTCATGTGGTTCACTGTTTTTCTGCTCTCTCTGATGGCTCCTTAATTAAGTGTGAGTTAATTCTTAGCTGTGGTGTTTATGAAACCTTTATGTCATACATCCTGTCTCTGCGGATTATGCATTATTAAAATGTAGTCCTATCAGTTATGATTTCTGATATATATATATATATATATTAGTACATCATCACCTGGTTCTCAGAAATAACTCATTCCTTTTTTTATTTATTATATTTTTAAAGTAAAGTTAGAAACCGTCAAACCTCATGAATAGTTAAGCTTTATCTACCTATAACTGCATATTCAAATAAACGAACAACTTTTGCTTCTTTTTATGTCTCTGAATTATATTCCCACGTAACTAGCTGCTCTCTGCATATCAAATTCTTATTCCTGTTCTAATGACTACAAAGTGTTTCTTTTTAAGTTACTGCTGAATTTTAAGGATAATTTTAGATGCAATTTACTTCATTCATGTTTTGAATAGATTATATACATTCTTACTCCCTAATATGTCCTATTGTTGGATCGCTGTTAGACATTATCAGTCGTCTCTATTGTCTTTCTGTGAAACCTCCTTTCCCTAGGTTCTATATGTAGAGCCTTGATCAAGGGCCTCATTACCGCTCCTGGGAGACTGATGAGCTGGCTCTTCATGCTCATCACCTTGCCAAGTGAGCACTTTTTAAAATACGTGTCACTTTGAATAAGGTGCTTTTAAACTCAGAATCCTTCAGTGTCTTGCGAAACAAAGCACAATCTATTTCTGCTTACTTTATCAAGAAAAGTTACCCCACTCCCCATAAAACCAAAATACTGTGGCATTCCCTAAACTGGCATTCCTAAACTGGCAACCTCCTTAGGTTGCATTCTTGTTTTGGAACGTTCTGATTTGGTCTGATTTGCAAAATCCCACCTGCCCTGGATTCTTTATACATTGACCACTCCTCAGTTTTCTGTAATCATCAAAACATCTTACTATCCTGCATTACTTAAAATGTAAAGTTCAAATTTCATCAGATGTATCTGAGGGCAAATCATATTTCCCACTAAGTGTAATGGCTTCCGGGAGCTCTTAATTTCCGAGGATGCCTTTGAGCACCTGAGTCCCATGACACTGAGTTAGCTACACCCTGACCCTCCTTGTGAATCACCTGCAAGCAATGGAATGGGCCATTCTGGGTGTGTAAACTGTCACGACGGCCCTGAAAAGTTAAGTGCTGTGATGTGGGATTGTCCTGGCATAGTGATGCTGGGAGTTTTCGCATGAGTCCGACCTGCCAGAAGAGCAGCTGTTCTATTTGAGGATGGTGGAGGCATGCTTATGTTCACTCCTAACCTACAGCTGCTGACTTCTGAACTGGGGCTGCAGAACAGCAGAACCATCTGAATCGCCTTTGGTGATATAAAAGCATTATCAATGAGACCCAGCAGTAAGACCCCCACCCCACAGGCCTTTTGTTTTCCCAGGACGGCCAAATGCACGTGGATAGGTGGTACATTTGGGGATCTGCCTTTGCCAGCAATGAGTGGCAGTTCAGAGAATGAAATTCAGGAGCAAAATAACTGGGCTCATGTTTCCTTCACTTGGTGTCTGGAAGAGCAGCAGCAGAAAGATTCACATCTTCTTCCTAGCACCCAGTGACCTGAGTGTATCCTTTATTCCTGCATCAAGGATCTAAATCAGAAATTTATTTTATTTTATTTTATTTTATTTTTTGCTTTTAGCATTTATCAGCACCCAATGTGGGGATGTAATGGTACACATACTGAAAACTTAATTAATTTAATAAAGGAAGTTATATTGGAATATTAAATTTATGAATGAGCTTTTAAAAGTTAACATAGTATTTTGATGCCTGGCTTATATATTATATGATACCATACAGTGTTTAAACTTTTCAATTCATAGTAAGTGGTAAAATTAAAGTGAGATTTTGACTTGACCTTTTTCATAAATAAAATAATAAAACCTTATTATTTTGTGAGAAAATAGTATTGAGCTTTCCACACACTTTCTACTCCATGCATGGTTAGGTTCCACTGCCAGCATCTCTTCCAGAGAGTGTATTTTTACAATAAGTCTAGACATTAACCTCCTGCCAATCAAAATCCATAGTTGAACTTAGAATTCACTCTTAGTATTGTTATCCTGTGAGTTTGACTAAATGTACAATGGCATATTTTAGTGTCTTACAAAGCTTTTCTCTTCCTTATAAACCCTCTGTGTACTCTTCTTCATCCTTTACTCCCCAGTCTGGAAACCTCTGATGATCTTTATTGTTTTGATGCCCCCATTTTCTAGCCTGTAGCTGTCTAGAGCATGGGCCCTGTGGAATCATAGCATGTATATCGCCTTTTCACATTGGTCTTTCTTTGTTTACTAATGTGCATTTCAGAGTTACCCATGTATTATGTCATTTCTTTTCTTTTATTGACAACACACTTTCCTAATTTTTGAGACAGAGTTTTATGAAGCCCAGAATGGTCTTAGATTTGCTATATAGGATGAAGATGACCTTGAACTCCAGCTTCTTCTTTTCCTCCTCCTCCTCCTCTTCCTCCTCCTTCTCCTCTTCCTCCTCCTCCTCCTCTTCCTCTCTCTCTCTCTCCCTCCCCCAACTAAGGACTGGCATGAGAGATGAGAGACACGAAACACAATGCCAGACTCTAGAGCACAATACATTTAGCATTTGATATGTCCCACTGCTAAGTCCTTGATTCTTATTTGCCCGGTGAAAAATATAATTTCTAAGTTCAGATAATTCTGCAAAGGGCTACTTCAGTCACCAATCATTTTGTGAATTTTTATGTGAATATAAATTTTCAACTAAAACAGGTTGTGGAGAACAGAGAAATCTCAGAGTGGATGAAGTCCTGAGTGAATGTGTATGTTGATATGAACTGGCCATGCCAAAGATCCCAGAGCCTCAGACTCATGGAGGAGTGGCAAAGCCTTCACTGGGATGAGGTTCAGAGGCATGACAAAGCCTTCATCAGGAGACCTGGTGCAAGTATTGACAGTGTGTGCAGAATATATCCACCTTAGCTTTCATCCCGCTGGATGGTTACAGCATTAAGAGGGCTTCACTACAAAGTCTACTCCTACCAAGATTAGCCAAACCTGCCGCCTGATCCAGTCGTTCACCATAAGCCCCACTTCCTTGTTTATCTGTATCTAATGACCCCACCTTGAAGTCCAGCTCTATGTGATCACCCTGCCTAAGTACAACAGTATATAATAAGCATGCTGAGATTCCACGATGCTGTGGTGTCTTGGCGCTTATATCACCAAATTCTAGCTTTCTTTCTGTGGTCTGTCTGTCTTCACTTCATTCCCTTCCACCCCAATCTGGTCTGTCCTTGGAACCATTTTAGATGCGGCAAAAGGGAAATGCTAAAGAGTGTGATTGCTGGATCCTATGACAAGAATGTGTTTACCTTCTCAAGAAAATCAGCAAATTATCTTTCATGTTTGTTGTGCCATTTTGTATTCCCACAATAAATTACAGGATTTTCCCTGTAGTGTGTGGGCATACATAGCAATGATATAGCTTGATATTGTGGTAAACAGTATTAGATGATGAAATATTTGTTTTAAATATATTATACATTGAGTTAAGAAGCTTGCCTCTATTTATTTATTTATTTATTTTAATCTTCTTTTATATAATATACCCCTACTGCAGCTTCCCCTCTCTCAATTCCTCCATGTTTCTCTCCTACCTCCCCTTGCCCCCAGGTCTATTATCTCCTTTTCACCCCAGGAAAGAACAGGCCTTCCAGAGATATTAAACGAACATTACACAGCAAGATACAATAAGACCAGG
Source organism: Arvicola amphibius (assembly GCF_903992535.2). Lineage (NCBI taxonomy): Eukaryota > Metazoa > Chordata > Mammalia > Rodentia > Cricetidae > Arvicola > Arvicola amphibius. Next base: position 134,041,680 of record NC_052051.1, read on the forward strand.
CACAAACCCTCACATCAAGGCTGGGTGAGGCAGCCCAGTAGGAGAAAAAAATATCCCAAGAGCAAGTGAAATAGTCAGAGACACCTGACTCACACTGTCAGGAGTCCCCACAAAATACCAAGCCAACAGCAGGAACATCTATGCCGAGAACCACAGGCCCATGCAGGCTCCATGGTTGCTGCTTTGGTGTCTGTGAGCTCCATGAGCCCTGCTTAGTTGATTCTGCGGGCCATGTTCTCAATCCCTCTGGTTTCCATAATTCCTTGCAGCGCACAAAGCCTGTCTGTGCTCTATGCACTACCATACAGTTCCCAAGCTTCGGGCAAGGAGATGGAGGTTGAAACGTACAAAGACATACACAAGACAGAGAGACAGAGACATGGACCTCTAGTCACTGGTAAGAAGCCCTTTATTCAATAGCACTATGGAGGCTTATATACCCAACAGTCAAGTGGGCCAACAGGTGAAAACCTTATCCTCTGATCCTCAAGGCCAATCAACACTTGCTTGTGAAGCAGAGCTGGTAAACAACTTTAACACAGCTTTCAGTAACTCAAATCAGAAGGAAAGTAAAGATTTCTAGCAGGGAAGAGCAGCTGGAGGCCAGGACTCCAAATGGTCCCAACAATTCCTCATTCCCTTTTTCCAAAGAGATCCAAAATTTTGAGGGAGGGACTGGATGGAGATCTCTAATTTAGGCTCTCTCTCTGCCTACTATTTGGCTGTTCCTATCTGCTCTCTATTGATGACAGGGCTAGGAAATGGTCTATGAGTCTAGGAGAACATCAGTAGGAATTATTTTATTTATTATTTAATTATATATATATTATTTAATTACATATATATCAGTTGTGTTTTGTTCTACTTTAGGACCCTGGGCTATCCTGTCTCTGGTTTCTGCTAATCCACACAATACTGGGGTGGGCTCTCTCTGTGGCCTGAATCTCAAATTAGACCACTCATTGTTTGGTCACTCAATGGTTTCTCTGCCACCATTGCCACAGCACATCTTTCAGGGTGGATGACAGATTGTAGGTCAAAGGATTGTGTTGTGGAATCTTCCTTAATACTGTGCGAAAATGCGTCATAATGATTGATCAATTGGCTATTATAAAGAGCTGAATGGCCATTATCTAGGCAAACTTAGGCTAGGTAAGATTTCTGGGGATAACGAGCTCTGGGAGGAAGAAAGGGAGTTGCCAGCCAGACATAGAGGAAGCAACATGGGCAGGTCAGAGTATAGGTAACTGAGCCACATAAAAGAATGTAGATTTAAAAATATGGATTAATTTAAATTGTAAGAACTAGTTAGGAGCAAGCCAAGCTTTCCTAATAATAAAAGGCTTTATGTTGTGATTTGGGGGCTAGAGATCTAAAAGCCTTCTACAGTTTTGTGACTGGGTTGGTGTCCAGTCTCATCACCAGAAGCCTTGCCTGGTTACAGAAGATAAGATAGAATCCCAAGTCTCCATTACTAGGGGTCTTTACTACGATCACCCGTGTAGATTTCAGGGAGATTCCACTCCACTAAGTTTCCACGTTGCCCACCAAATGTGCTCCAATTCCAGTCATCTTTCCCTGTACTCTCCGTCTATCCCCTGGCACTGATCCCCTCTATTCCCATCCCCACCCACCCACAGGCCACTTGCAAAATCTATTTCATTTCCTCTTCCCAAGGAGATCCACGCATCCCCTGCTAGAACCCTCCTTGTTACTTAGACTTTTGAGTCCCCTGTTCTTATGAATGTTGGATTTTTGTCAGTTTCTTCTCTAACTATTAATATGGCTCTGTAAGTTTTGTTTTTTATTTAGTTGTCTTAGATTAGCGCAATAGATCCCTGAATCTTTCTTGCATATCTAGGATAAATCCCACTTGGGTGTTCTTTTAGCACATTGTTCGTCTCTGTTTGCTAATATTTTGTCAAACACGTTAGTATCTTTGTTCATGAGAGGTAATGATCTGTAGTGGGCTTATCTTTTAATAAGATTTAGATGCTAAATATATTTTTATTTTCACCGATGGATTTAACACTTATTTTTAGGTTCTTTATTATGCATAATGTATTCAGGTTATAGAAATTCACTCTTCAGTAACCCCCCCATGTCTCACCGTACCTTGAAGACTTTTTCTAATGTGTAAGCAACCCGCCAATTAACTGTTCTAAAACTGTTGTCTTAGTTTCCTATATAATCTCAAAGTGTTTGCATATGTGGGAGAGATAAGGAATGCCTTTTGTTTCTCATGTGTTCAATCACATCTGAACAAATTCCTGAAATCATTTCATCCCTTTGGTGAAAATGGAATGATGTCTTAATAGCAATTATATATAATTTGATCAAAATTTTCATCGTGGACTATTTCCTTTTGGCCAGTGCTGAGCTACATTTAAATTCAAAGGTCATGAATAACTATTATATTTAACACACTTCCTTTCATTCTGTCTTATCAATATATATTAGTATATCATCAAGTTTGAATGGAAGAGACTGAAACATTCCATTTGAGAGTCTACATCAATTTAAATACAGAATCAAGTAAGTGTTCATAGCAATTCATACACCAATACAGTTAGAATAGATCAGAGCATATTGCTAATTTAATTTTCTATTTAAAGTATAATTACATCATTTCCCCATCTCTCTCTTATTGCACCCATGTCCTTCACACCCCTGCTTCCTCTGAAACTCACTGGACTTCTTTTAACCATTGTTTTTACATATACACATGTTTCCTGCATGTTTATGATTTTAGGGTACTGGATAGTCAGTTGGAGTGCTCATTTTCCTCATCTCTTCAGTTGTTAATTGCTTGTAGCTCTTTCTCTAAGCATCGAGTCCCTGTGAAATTTCCCTATATCTGGTGGAATGTCTACTTGTGATGCAATTGTTCACTCCTTATTGAGGCAGCCAAGCTTTTGAGATGATGGGTGCAGCTCTCATCACAGCAGAGTTTGTGGTCCTCCTGTTTGGCCCCCACTTCCATAACGTTCTGTGAGCATTAAGTGTAGGACTTGTGCTTTAGATGGCTCTACTGGGGCTGAGCACCCACAATCAATTGATCTCTGCATTTGACCAGTTGTGGCTTTATTTAACAGTCTCAATCTCCTGCAGAACCAAGTGTCTTGGATGAAAAGTGAGATAATATGCTTATCTGTGGGTAGAAGGATAAGTACTAAGAATGCAGTTAGGAATTATACTGATTTAGAAAAATGGTGAGCGTTTTGTGGATTTATGCATGTTGCTTCCGGTTAAGAAAAGGTATTAGGAAAACAATTATTTCATAAAAATAAATAGAATTTAAAAAACTCCCAATGTTCTTGGAAATTTCATTATTAGTTATTATTAATTATTATTAGTGTACTTTCACCAGAGTAGTTTCTAGACAGATTTAAATGTCTATATTCTTATAATTTATGTTTAAAAACTTAATTCACTAACATAACTCCATGTACAGCCAAAGAGAAAAAGTGCAAGTTATTTGGAATTGTGCCAATTTTTGTTATAAAACAGATATGTAAATCACTGTTAGTATTTACACCCAGGTTGTTGTAAGCCCATATTCTGTATTATCGTAGACTTATGACATTTGTCATAGGTGAAATTCTGTTGCCTGTACATGAGGGTGGTTGTCTGGGTGGCTTCTTTTTGTGTCCATATGTTGTTGCTTGGAAGAATCATAAGTTCAGCATAAACACTAGGAGGCTCATGGGGGTAAGGAGCAGACCTTTTTATTTTCATTGTTTAAATGGGTCTCAAAATTCCATGACTGATTTTAGTTGTCTTCCATTTAAAAATATTGATTTAAAAACTAATAACTTAAAGCACATTTATACGCACACCAAATAAATGCATAAATAAATACTAAATGGTTTGCCAAACATTATTTCCTTTGGGAGGTTTTACAGTGCATTGCTATCATCAAGCGGTCTTTTATTATAAATCCTAAGTAGCCAATGTAGACAAATGATCTGAAACCTCCTTCCCCCATTGAGGAAGACAGGTGGCAGGTATTAGGGGTCAATGTATTAGCCTTCTGTGCTTTCTGGGCAGACTTGGTGACCTTGCTACCACTAGCAATCTTCTTGTCCACAGCCTTGATGAGACCCATAGCAACTGTCTTCCTCATGTCACATGAAGCAAAATGACCCAGTGGAGGATAGTCAGAGAAACTACAGACACACATGGGTTTGCCTATAACCATATCAACAATGTCTGCATCACCAGGTTTCAAAAATTAGAGCCATCTCCCCAGCTTCTTACCAGAATGAAAATCAATTTGGTGTGTGTGTGTGTGTGTGTGTGTGTGTGTGTGTGTGTGTGCGTGCGTGTGTATATGGTTGTTTTGTTTTGCTGTGTTTTGTTCTGGGACAGGGCCTTGCTATATAGAGCTCTGGCTGTCCTGGAACTATGTAGACCAGGCTGACCTGAAACTCACAGAGATTGCCTGCCTTTTACCTACATGGTGCTGCAATTCAAGGCATATGTCATTGTGCTTAGCAATCTTTTTTCAAAGCTCAGCAAATCTGTAAGCTAGGCAAATGTGTGACAATCCAGTATAGGACCATAACCTTCACTAATTTTGCCTGGGTGGTTCAGGATAATCATCTGTGTGACCAAGCCAGCTGCTTCCATTGGTGGGTCATTTTTGCTGTTCCCAGAAATGTCACCACGTGTAACATCTTAGGCATCCACATTCTTTTGTTGAAGGTCATGTTGTCCTGGGCCTTCACTCAGTTCTGTTAACTCAGCACTTCACAGTACATTTCAGCAGATTTTACCTGACTTGTGACAGTGGCCGGTACAAAGGTAACCATCGTGCCTGGTTTGAAAACATCAGTCCCCTCCACTTGGCCCACAGGGACAGTGCTGGAACTATCAATTTTATAGACATCCTGGAGGGGCAGCTGCAAAGGTTTATCAGTTGGATCAATGGGTGATGGGATACAATTTAAAACTTTTAGCAGTTTGGTCTCACTAGGACTCCCATCATTACAGGTGACTTTCCATCCCTTGAGTCAAGGCATATTGGCACTTGTCCCCCGCCTATTGTCAAGATTCCAACCAGATGTTGGCACAAACACCAGTGTGTCAGGCTTGTAGCCAGTCTCCTTGATGTAAATGTTGACTTCCATAGCAATTGCCCCCTCTTTTATGCCTGTAGAGTAGCTTAGTTGAACCTGTTTTGCTGACACCAACCATTAGCTGTTTCACGCCCAATGTCTAAGCCAGAGTGTCATGCCCACAGGTCTGCCCATTCTTGGGGATACTAGCTTCAAGTTCACCAGCACCAGCCACAACTCTCAGGACAGCACAGTACTGAAATGTGCCTGGAATGGAGTTTTCCACATAACCTCTGTGTCCTAGAGCATCAGAGATAGTCACACAAAATTTTCTGGTCTCAAATTTCCACCAGGAGATGTAATAGTGATACCACACTCATGCTCAACTTTCAGTTTGTCCAAGACATTGGCACCCTTGAATGAGTCCTTTCCCATTTCAGCAGCCTCCTTTTCAAAGGTCTGTTTGCCAGGTCTGCACATAGATCGGATGACCAGTGGCAGTGCACTTGTCCAAATCTGCATTTCCACTGATGATAATGTTGATGTCTTTTCCTTTCCCATTTTACCTCTAAGTTAACAGTGGTTTTCACAACACTTGTGCTCTGATAGCAAACCCATTGAGATAAAGCAATGGAAGACTTTGCTGGGAAACATCTATAGAGCTGAAGATCAACAAGAGAAGAGAATGTATGTATACCCCTCATCCTGTCATGGTCTTACAGAGATATTTATCATGTCCAGGGTGCACAGTAGGGGAGCAGGAGCATATGCCTGAAGCTTAGCCTAGGGTTAGTTGTTGGCTGGGTAAATGCCTGTTTGAAAATGTCAGCAGCTCAGCCTATGCAGACCTTATAACTAATGGGATGTTTCAGTTCGCTCTATTGGGGAGAAGAACTCCGAGAAGCTGAGCCTAGGTGGTCCCTCCTCCCAGAATACTAGGAAGTCCCTATCAGTTAGCCTTCTCTCTGACAAGCAGAATACCACCAGTTACCCTTGGAGAGACCTATGACTCATACTATGAAAAAAAGCATTTATTTACAGAAAATTAAACCCTAATGAGAAATGAAATCTAAACAAACATAAACGTTTATCAGTAGCTGGAATATGGTATACTCATTGCCTTTGTTGAATCACATGTACAATTTCTGTACTTTCTGCTATGCTTCCAAATGGCTCTCTTGATGTTTTCATTTGTTTGTTTGTTTCTTTCATAGAGACTGGTCCTGTTTGCTTTTTAAAAACTTTTATGTCCAGTGCTTAACCTTGGGGTTGCTTTGCTTTGAACATGGATGCTATCAGGGCTTCTCAGATGACATTTCCACTCAAAATGTTCCGTCTGTGCTGTCCTTGAACAACTGCCTATCAGACATGTCAATGGTTATACACTGTGTGTGTGTGCTTTGTTTAAATGTTGAGTGTGTGGTTGTTGCTAATTAGACTGTGAAGACTTGGTGGGATATCCATGGCAGCTTAGGTTCTTGTTATCAAAACCACAATGCAGTGTGTGTGGGAGAAGCATTATCCAGTCAATGAGATTTTCATGTGGTGCAATGCATTGCATTTATGGGACTTGTTGTAGTAAGGATTAATCAACCTCTATGTCTCTTGTTGACAGACACGTGGCTTTCAAAGAAATGGTAGTTAGAGTTTCGTATGTGTTTTGTCATGGCCAGAGCATGCTCAATCTTGATTCTCATAGACTAAAGCTAAACAGTGAAGTAACAAGGTTGTATGCTCCTCAGTCATGCTCGGTTACCTTTTCTAAGCTCCAGGCCCTCCAAGGCACAGCCGTAGCTAAGGAGGAATTGGTGCTAAGGACTTTGGGCTACTGACCTTTCCTTCATCTGGGCTCTTATGCCTAGGAAACAAGGCTAGGTTCAGTTAAAAAAAATGAATTATAGCAGTATTTAAATAAGAGGGAAGCAGAACAGGACAGTGACCTGAGTGGATAAAAGCAGCCTGCTCTTTTCTAATCAATTTTAGACCCTAGAGTCTAATTTTATCTGAATTTTCATTAGTGAACAAAATGAATGCTGAAAGCTTACATTTGGGTTTCAGGACTTCAGAAACACACAAAATTGGTGTGTACTCCCCATATTTTTGGAGAATAATCACCTTTTGAGATAGCATTAATCATTTTTTAAATCTTATCACTTAGAAATGACCAAGACATTCAATTTTAGATATTAACTTATTTAAAGAGTAAGTTCATGGGGGGGTAGCCCTATTTGTTTTCCAAAGTCACTTATTTGAAATCTCTGTCTGGAATACACTCTGGAATATCTAGAAACATTCATCAATTGGCTTCTTTTCAGAATTTATGTGACTTCTAAGATAACCAGAACAGTGGTTGAGGTCAAACACAAGGTCTTCCAACATCTTATGGTCTTAAAACTGTAACTTGCAATGAAGTGTTACTTGAACTGCTTTGATTATTATCCATAGAGTTTGTAAGTTTACCCAAATTATAATTTCCAAGCAGCTAAAATGCAGAAGAGACGTTCTCTTGTGCTCTGGGTACTTCCATACCACACTTAAAATGAAGGTGATAATTTCCTTAGCCACATAACATGAAGGTACTTATTGAGTGGCAAATGATGAATAATGCCACATCTTCTATTAAATATGCTTATTTTTACAATATTTGAGAATTTTAATATCTACATTTCAGTGATATAGTATTATTTACTTTGAAATGTACAAATACTTTGCAATAGAAATGTGAATTTGAATGTTTTCATTAATAATAAATGAATAGTTTTAAAAGTAAATCTCTAACATGTCTTGTTATTTGACTTTTGTACTATTTTTATTCATTAATAATATTTGTTTGAATAGGGAGAGAAAATGAGGCAAAAATAGGAGGTTTGGTTAGCATAGGAATGAGAAGGAGAACTCTGGGTCCATGTCCCTCTGATTCTCAAGCCTTAGAATGCCTGCATTATAGAGATCAAGTTGAACATTCATTATTAGACACAAGACCAAAATGATCTATCGCACCTAGAATCTCAGATTGCCTCGTTCAGCGGGTGTATCTATTTAAGGCTTCTGAGATACAGGTTAAGAGGGAGGTGCTGATGGAGAGAGGATGATCACCACAGAGAGCATGGCGCAAGTGATGCTCTTGAGCATCCAAGGATGACTGTGTCTTTCAGGAGACTGCTTTAGTCATCCAGCCAAGTGGGAGATGAGAGCTAGGATCAGGATGGTAGTCTTGGGAGTGTAAAGAAACTCCAAAAGCTAGACACACGAAGGCTCTGCTTGATACTCATTTGGGGAGGTGCTTTGGGAGTCTAAGGATATTTGGCACTTTGTCTGTTTGTGTGTTTGTATCCATGCTGTGCAGGTACAGAGTGCTCAGCGAGTGCGGCACGCTGCCTGTTTCTGACATTCTGGAGATAACCAGCTGCATGATGATTATCCCCCTGCTGTTTCCCCATCGCTAAACTTAGGTCCCCTAACAAGCTAGTCTTTCCACTGCCCCAGGCTTTCTCCAGTCATCAATGTTCCTCCTGCTTTTCCTGTAGCTCTTTAATAGTCTGTGCCTCTCGAAGCAGGAACTTTTATATCCCGATGGTGGTGGCGACTAATGAAAGACAAGTAGCTTGCCTGAGATATTTTCTACACTGCTTTCTCTAATAAGAAACTTTGACAGACTTTAACAACCTTTTTGCTTGTATAATATCTTACCTTGTATTTATTCTCTATGAACACAATTTACACTTGTTTTTTGTTGTTGTTTGTTTCTGTTGTTGTTTTTTTGGTGTTTCATTTGGAGAAGTTGAATGTCAACAGGCTGAGATAAAATGCTTCAGATAGTCTATGAGATGTCTTTTGTTGTAGATGTAGAGTTTTGTACACATAGCATTAAAACATAATTAAATACAGAATGTTGTCCTGGGCGGGGGGTAGCTCAGTGTATTAAGCCCTTACTACACAATCATGGGAACTCAAATTTGAGTACACAGACTGCATGTGAAGCCCTGAATAGTAGTACATGCCTGTAATCCCAGCAAAGATGGAAATCCTTAGAAACTCTTGGTCTAGCTAAGGTGGGATATGTAGAATTAAAAAAGAGACCCCAGTCTCAAATAAAGTGGATGGTGGGCGTAAACACCCAACTCTCCTCCATATGAGATCCGTGGCACCCATCTCCACGTACACCTATCAATACAAATACAACCCAACTTATTCACATAAAGATAAAAAAGGAAAGCCTTTAAAGAAAGTGTCTTGAAGGTGTGCAGCCGTAGTCAATTGGGTTTAACACCAGAACTGAAGGAAATCAAAACTGTCTGTTTCTGTTTGGTTTAGGAGATCCCTGGGAGAGAAGAAACCCAAATCAAACTCTCTGGAAACCCCTTGACCACAGAGACTTTTCTTGGGAACAAGAGGCAGAAGGACACATCCTTCCTTTGTGTTACCTGCTGTTTCCTGTTGGGTGGCCAGGGCTCCCAAATGCATTGCCACTGAGGCAGTCTTAAGAGTTTGTGCTGTCAGTGAGGAGTACCTTTAAGTCCTTCTGTTTTTCCAACAGACAACATTCCAGTCCAACTATTTCCTTTTTAACCTCAAGATTATGATTACATAGTTTTATGTGCCCAAACACAATCGTATTCATATAAGAGAGGTATAGTACACCCTTATTTACCAAAGAAATGTCTGCCTGTCCTTATTTTATGTCTTGTTTTTTTTTAACAAGCAATCTTGACTACTATTATTCACCTTAGAAAACACCCTTACATTTCCAATGATTTAGCAGACTTAACAGTGACTGGGGAAAAGTTCCCTTCCCGCACTGTGCTCCTCAGTCTCCCTGAGCTTAGCATGTACTGCTATGGCTTGGTGCCTTTAAACGCTGTCATGTTGAAGAGTTTTGTCAGGATTATGGGTCAAACATATTTCTTGGACTTCGACTCTTCATCAGATGGTCTGACACCCTAACTGGCCAGCATTCTGGATATTGTGATCCCATCACCTCTGTGTCTGTCGCCCCACAAGTCATCCCTCATCTTTCGTTCAAGTTTTTATTCCCTTCTCTTTAGATCCCTGCATTTCCATCTAATCTTGTGTCCTGTCGATATCCATATCCCCATCTTTATATATCACATAGAAGAGTTTTTTTAATATACTGTAGTCACATTTAAATTAATATTTTACACCTGTTGCAAATGGTTCTGACAATTACTCTTATAATGGAAATACTATCAAACATTATCATATATTCCAAAACAACTCATTCTTTTTTTAGCACTTCTCCTCATCCTTTGTCTCTACAATTGACCGCACCAACTGCTCCACCCATTCAGCTCAGATACCTAAATGATTTTCCTTTGCCTCTCTCATTCTCCCCTCCTCACGGCTCATTGGATTGATCTGCTCTCTTTACTGTTTCAATCCTGTCACCTCTCTGCCTGTCTCCCCACTTGTTATCCCTCATCTTTGGTTCAAGATTTTCTTGTTTATAGGATACTCCATGTAAAACTCTATGCAAAACTAATCATGGAATTATTAACTTGTCAAGAGCTTTTGTGGGTTTCCTTTGAAGCCTTGCGCCATCTGTTTGCACAATGCCTAGTGTATTTGCAGTTCTGAAGTCACTGGCCCTACAAGGAACCTTGGTACTCTTCTCAAAACTCTCTGGGTTAGCAGTTATGCCATTTGAGTAGGAAAAACAGATACTTTAGATATGTACTAAAAACACACAAGGGATTAGAGATGGTGATTCTTTCCACTTAAAGTAATGGGCAGTAAAATTAAATTAGCACTCTGCCAAAGAGCATTAGAACATTCTGTTTCTATGAGTTATTGACATTAGCAGTGTGATGTGTATATTTTCCCTATATTGTTATTTTACAGAAATTCTTATTAAAACACAAATTTGGCAAACCTATTTCTCTGAATATTATTATTAGTGCCTTGTTCACGCACCTCCTTCTGATGAAAGTCCCAGCTCTGTGCTTGGAGCGAGCCTTCAGTAGCCCCTTGTGATGTTTTGTGCTGCTTTTCTGACCTTCTGCCTTCAGGATCAGGTATATCGGAACCAACCAAGATGCATATTTATAATGTGACAATCTGAGATTTCTCCTTGTGTAAAATTATTGACATACAAACATGTGATGCTGACTTAAAGTCCCCAGAATCCACATAAAATATGGATAGGTAGCAACAGTATCTACAATCTAGCACTTCTACAGGGAGATGATGGGCAAGCACAGAAGAATCCCTGAAAGCTTGTGAGCCAGCTATCCTGGCATATACAGAAGACAAACAGAAGAGGTCTTATCTTAAGACATGTTGAAGATACCCCTGGCTTCTACACATACATGCTGTAGCATGTGTACACCCCACCCCACCCCCACACGCGTACACCTCTCTCTCTCTCTCTCTTTCTCTCTCTCTCTCTCTCTCTCTCTCTCTCTCTCTCTCTCTCTCTCAAACACACACACACAATAAAATAGAATCTGGATTCTTATGGGGGTGGGCAGGGTTTTTTCAGTATTGTTTGTTATTTGGGCAGAGATTTGGATTCACGTTTAAGAGCCAAACATGACATCGCATCAGTGCTGGCTCGCCTGTTTGGCGAAGTTCTTCTGTTATTACTGGGGATCAGTTTCCATTTTACTGTGCTCTATTCTGTCTGGTAAGATATGCTCCAAAACTTGCTCATATTTTTACTTTTATACCTTTAGCAACTCCTCTTCATCTCATAGTGTTTCTGGTCATTTGCATGGTTTTCTTTTCATCTCTGCTGTAGGTACTCAGAGACAGACAGACAGAGAGAGAAGAGAGAGAGAGAGAGAGAGAGAGAGAGAGAGAGAGAGAGAGAGAGAGAGAGAGAGAGAGAGAGAGAGAGAGAGATTTACACAGTCTTAAGTCCTCAACATTTGGTTGTCTTCATTACTTTTCCAAGGCAAATTATAAATGAATTTGGGACTTTCTTAATGTTTCCAAGGAGGAATCCATGGCCATCACATGGTAGGGAGCATGGCTGCATGCTGGATTTCATGTTGCATATACAGTCTCAGAACAGTTACAAGTTGGAGGCAAAGAGCAAGAGACTGAACCTGGCAAGGGCTTTTGTATCCTCAAAGCCCAGCCCCAATGATACACTTCCTCCAAAAAGTCCATATCTCTTAATCCTTCCTAAAATAAAAATTTCAAAACAGGGACCAAGAATTTGAATATATGAGTACATGGTGCCATTCTCATCTAAATCACCACAGTGTTATAGAATATGTAAGTATGTTTGTCTGGGAGATGAATGTTGGTATTTATATTAGCCATGTTTATGTTTTGTTACATCACTGACATCTCTGTAGCACTCTTTTTAAAAATTTTATTAGTTATATATTTCTGATGAAATGTTGAGTAATAAGATTTTCATTCTGATTCATCAGTAAGCAGATAATAGCATAATCTTTGCTAAGTTGAGGGGTCATGCCTGTTGCTGGTTCCTATGGCTACAACTGTACTTGCTTGCTGTCTTTCTACCACCTTGAATACCCAACTAGCAATGTTGGAGAGCTTTTAAAACTACTGATATTTTCATTTATACTTGAATCACTGTTTTAAGTACATCAGTACAATTTGATCTTCCTTCTGTAAATGTGGGGAGAAAACAGACCCATGAATTGCTTTTCCTGTTAGTTTCCATGGTAATGGATCTTTCTGTTTGTTTAGCCAGGACGGAACTCTAGCAGAGTCTGGTTTGTTTCCTTAGCACATGAAAGCAAATGCACACCCATGTACCCATGTACATACACACAAAGTACACACACATGTGTAAACACAAGAAGTTTCTCTTTTGCACATTTTACCAAATCTTAACTAAACCTTCATGCTCCTTTCTGCTCCAGTTAATTTTTTCTACTTCTTATGTTTCCTTCATCAGAAGCAAGCTCTCTGTAAACTCATATGTATGAGAAATCCTCAAAAAAAATGAGAAAAGAGCAAATGTGTTATGTTTTTAAGACATGATGTCTGCTGACTGATTATCCAGACTTTTCTATTAGCTGGGATTTCAATCAGTTTAGAAGTCAGTCTTCATTTCTATTTTTACCTAGCGTCTTGCCTTATCATGTAAGTGTGTGTGATCCACAGAAAAGGACAAGATGTTAGCACCTTCCTTTTATTTCGGCACCAATCCACACACAAGGGTGATTGGCTGTCAGTATTTGTTATTTGGATAAACAAATTGGGCCATTTACCGAGGAAACAGATTAAATCTGTCACCTGAAAGGAGGGGTTTTCTTCTCAAAATATTCCTCAGTGAGAGCTGAATGGATTTGGTTGTATGATTTACAGTATGATATAGGAAATAATTCTGTGCTCATGAGTTCTAAATACCTATTTGTGCCTTCACCAGCTTGTTATACTCAGCAATGCAAGTTTTCTATGGCTATTCTTTGACTTTCTTTTTTAAGATTTCATTTCATCATTTTTAAGTGTGTGTGTGTGTGTGTGTGTGTGTGTGTGTGTGTATGTATGTATGTTTGCAGTTTTTTGCATATGAATGACAGGGCATATGGAAGTTGCCCATGGAGATCAGAGGTGTCAGATCACCCTGAACCGGAGTTCCTGAGTTGTGAACCTCCTGGCATAGCGCTGGGAGCTGAACTCCAGGCCTAGGAAAGAGCAATCCATGCTCTTAACATCTCCCTTGCCCATGCTCTTTAACTTTCATGTTTGTGGACCACATCACTCTATAGTACATCTACATAGTTAATGCATATTACAATGCCCTAATGTCTGGATTACCGTAATAAATATAGCGAATAACTGTTACGATGAAAAATTCTCCTGGATTCCACATCTAAACCAACCGTTGTTTTGCTCCCCGATATTAGCACCAACCCTAAAGAAGGGCCCCAGATGGTGAGTGAGCGGTGATGCTTACAATTAGTCCAGCATATTGGAAATGTGAAAAGGTCTCTGAAAGCAAAACCAGTTCTACTCTTTTTCTCTCTGCCAATAACATCTAACTACCCTGTCCTTCTTCTTCTTATTTTGCTCAGTCAACTCTAATTTATGAGTTGCTACGAGGAGTGCAGTTACTAGAGAGCACAGTGATAAACTTCGTGGATGCTCCCCTCAGTGCAGAGCGTCATTCTACCACCTCAGGGTCTCTTGGCAGAAGTGTCCCATGAAATCACACTATTTAAACATTGTTTCCCTTAGCTTCCTTGTCACCCAGAAGTGAGTTATAAATGTAACACACAGAGTATAATGAGCATTATTTTTATTTTTGCTTTTGTGTATCCCATTTTATAGAAGGATTCCAGTAAAACGTGGAATTTTATTTTCTTGAAATTCAATATATAAAACTATGTTTCATATTTGGTAAAGGGCATTTCTGGATTAAAATGACAATGAACTTGAGAACATCTCCTTGATTGTAATTTGCATATTCCTAGAAATGGACTCTCACAATTATTTCAAAACATCTTCTGAAGTGTCCAGGTCAGAATCATTTTTCGTGTTGTTACATTCTTCCTGTAGTAAGTGGAGACTCTCCATTCAAGAACATTTGAATTTTGCTTTTTATTTTTTTTCTATACCTCTTGTAGAAAACAGAACAAGTTTCAGGTACCATGGTTGTTTATAAGCTGAAATTTAAGGCATCTAAGTAGTGTGTGTGTGTGTGTGTGTGTGTGTGTGTGTGTGTGTCTGTCTGTCTGTGTGTGTGTTTGCAAAACTGCATAAGGCTGCAAACATGTGTAATTTGATTGTCACTCATGTTGAAATTGCATTTTTTCAGAGATTTACATTTCAATTTACTTCCCTATTAGACTATTATGAAGGTGAATATAACACAATAGTCCCATAAAAACAGGATGGGAAATAACTTTTGAATGAATAAAGGATGCTTATGATAATTTCATTGCTATTTAAAAGCAACTGCATTACCATTTAGAGGAGACCAACCAGTGTTGCGTGTGTGTTGATCACTGTGCCTCCTGCTTTCAGAGATACACATTGTCAGTAAAAAATGTGTACGTAGTGAGCAGAGGCAGCTGAAGTCTCAAGTCATCATCATGATGTGTCTTTAGAGAGCCGGAGAGCAGCAGTAGCACAGAAATTAACACCCGAGTTTGCCTTGTGACACTCCACACCTCTCCCACTTCTTCAGTCAGTGTGCTAGCAAGGTGCACAGAGATGGCATGGGAGTCAGGGCAGAGATGGCCTATTCAGGAGGAACTATGTTTTCTCTCTCAGCATTGGAACAGAAAACCCAATTTTGTTTCAATAAAAGCTCTTTATCCACTTTTTGGACGTGGGGTGTGTGAGCAACTGTTTCACATTTCCCAATATAAGGTGTCAGTGGCATCTCAGTGTTTGAGTAGTGTGCTCCCTCCTGCCTGCCACCAAGGCTAGGGATTATAGTTGACTAGCAAGGGAGGGCCTCAGACACATACAGGCACCCAGATGTAGTCGGTGTCCACCTGAGAGCTGCTTGTAACTGCTGTTTAACCTCCCGCAATGTCCCCATCCGTCTCTGGTGTGGTGTGGAGATTAACTCAAATACTGGTCTTCTGGTGGTTCCTCCTCACTAGCCCCATGATTGTGTAAGCCTGTCACCCCTCCCTGCAGAATCCACAGAAGTCTAAATTATTTCCACATTAGAAATAAACTGTCTTCAAGATTTTCTCCAGATTTACAATTCTAATTTAAGTGAACATGATAAGATCTTAAAAAGTAATAATTTAGGGAAAGCAATTCAATACCAAAACCCGTTGGAACAGTTTTTATTGCACTGAGCCTTTACTTAATGAAACTAAGGAAAGGATCCTTTCCCCCCTTCTTTAACCATAAAGCAATTTGTTTGAAAGTGCTTTATTTGTATGGGAAATGGTTGTGTAGTCACGAAGCAGTGAGGCTTCCCAGTGGAGTCACATCCCATTTTAACCCCTTTAAGGACACAATACAAGGTGGTCTTAATTAAATAGTGCTTAGAAAATGTTTCTTGCTGACATTTGTGAAAATTAATTTTCTTTTACCTGCATGGGAAAACTGGGCAGAAGTCAGAAATTCTCTGAAACAGTGGATAGCCTGAACACAAAATTAAGCAAAATGTCAAAGCACAGTTCAGAAAGATTCTGAGATGTGAGATCAGCAGCTCTGAGTGGTCCCCAGTGTTGTTGCTGGAATGACCCTGCGGGCACAGAAGCTGGTAACAGGGCAATTCAACAGGTAAAGACTGTTAAAGAGCACAGAACAGAGCCCTCTCACCTTGAAGCCGAGCTTGGCTGAGACTCTACAGGAATGAACTGTTCTGACTAGTAAAGCAGTCAGACACGAAGATGCATGTAACTGGGTGAAGGGTGTTTTTATCGCTTTTCAGCCTTTGAAAAAAAACACAACTAAAGAGAAAAGAGAGGTCGTGTTTCAGTTCCAACTTCACACTTACATCATCTGATTTGGACAACTCTGCATAGTACCAAACTATAAGGCTGTCTAGGACTGGCAGTGCTGGCTTGAACTCAGTTTATTTCCATGCTCAATGTTTCAGCAAACATTTGATGAATGATTAATTTATGGCCTAAAGCCACTTGTGTACTAGAAAATGAACACTTCCTCCCTTGGTAAGGATTCTGATAAAATATTTTTTCTAACTATGTGATAGTCATTTCCAGAGTATTCCCATCATAGCAGAGCCCTTTGTGGCATTCTATTACCATGGGCATCTTTAGTTATGGGCTTTCCTTTAATTATATTTTGCATGAGACCAAATGCATTTGGATTTGAAGGCAGGATCAGAAAAATCCTTCCTAAGAAAATAACCTTTAGATTGAGTGCTAATGAAATTAGCTTTGTCAACATTTTAGCAAATCATCTTCCAAGGAAAAAGAGAATGTAAGGAAAATATAGGGGAATATCATGGAATACAATATATGGGAAAGAAATCATCTAAGTTAGGAAGACGCAGTGCAGGCAACTGGCTGAAGGAAGCAGACCAGTGTGGCCAGAGTGAAGATAGGAAGGCAGACTCACATAAGCTCTTGTCAAGTTCTCATCACAGGTCATACTGTTAGCCTTTTAAAAGTATTGCTACACACACACACACACTCACGCACACACACACACACACACACATATGCATCAAAAAATATTTGCCTTTCAATGAAAGAAGCTGGGAGGAGGTGATGAACAAGGAAATATATATATATATATATATATATGTATGTATGTATATATATATATATGTTTGTTTGTTTACACATATAATTACTGACCTCATTCAGTGTTGCCTGTCACGTACATGTGTTTAGAGCTGGCTACATAAGTTTGGATAACTCACCAAGAAGCTCATCCCTGAAGCAAACTGATTGTTCCTCCCTCAGAAGCCACTGTCTCTTCATGTATCTCTTCATGTATCTTCATGTGTTTTCATGTGTCTCTTCATGTATGTTGACCTTGTGACATTTGTCACATTTGTGTTGGCATGTCAACTGGTGTTGTCATTATGCTGGCCTTGCCTATGTGGTCATATTGTTGAGATTCCGTTGGTGCAGCTTCTCTGACATATCTAGAAGACACTATCTAGTAGCGGGTGTCCTGTTCCTCTGAGATCTTAAAATCTTCCTTCCCGCTTGTCTACAAGCACATGCAGGAGTTGCATTGTAGATGGAAAGGGTAGCATGGGAGGAATTGGAGGAGGAAGAGGGAGGACCGGAAATAATGGAAATACAATACTGGAGTGAAATTCTAGGGAGGACACGCAAATTTTAAAGAAAGGATGAATAATATTGGGAAGGGTTGGCGGTAGATTTGGAAGGAGTTTATAAGCACATGTGAAATTCTCAAATAGTGAATAAGTATGCATTTTAAAAAGAAAAAAATATCTAAGCATTAAAAATATTTGGCTTTCAATGAAAGGAACTGGGAGGATGTGATAAACAAGGAAATAATATTGTCTTAGGCCATTCATACAATGGCTCTGGGCTCTGAGTGTTCTTCATGGACAGGCTCTGTGGGAGCCTTCTCAGCTTGGTCGATCACCTTCCTGGACCTGGGGGGAGTTGGGAGGACCTTGGTCTTAGCATAGAGTGGGGAACCCTGATGGCTCCTTGGCCTTGAGAGGGAGGGAGGGGAGGTATGGGTGGAGGGGAGGGGAGGGAAGGGGGAGAAGGAGGGGAGAGAAGGGGGAGAAGGAGGGGAGGGAGGGGGGAGGAGGAGGGAAGGAGATGGAAATTTTTAAATATAAAAAAAAATAAACCATGAGAAAAAAAAACAAAACAAAAAAAAAAAAAAACCATAATCTGTGCAGGTCATAGAAGCAGAAATTGGCTTAGAGTTTGGAGACCAAGAAGCCTATGCCAAAAGCACATGCAGAAGTGTCATCTCATGAGCTCCTGCTATTTACTTGTTGGGAAGCAGACTTCTTGTCTCTTAAAGTGGTAGAGGGCAAGGAAACTGGTTTTCTTTGAATGGGCAGCAGTTCTTTTTAAAGATCTCTCTGCCCTTATAGCCTAATCTTGCTGAATTCCCTCCACCTCCAAATGCCATCACCTGTGGGTTTTCAAGTTAAATGTATGAATTAGGGGGCCATTACATTTATTTATAACTTACAGTGTCTAGGTTATACTTTGAAAGATCATTTGACTGAGGTAGTGAGGCCATCTTGAAGAACTTGGAAGAAAGTATATAGAGCATTTGCATCAACACCTTTAGTCGCTTGTGGACACACAGGTGAGGCATGGGTTGGCTCTGAAAACGAGGATAGTTTCGAGAAGAAATGGTGTAAAGAAAATCTCACAAATCCATGATAGCTCTCAACAAGGGCCAGTCCTATTTTATTTTTGCTTGTTACATTCTTTGCAGGTTGCAAACATGCAAGGATCGTGCAAGGGCAGAAATTACTGCCTGTTCGCAGCATCTCTTCTTAATTTTCACCCCCATTTTGGCAAACAGTGTGCTTTGTTTGGCAAAGTACTAAAAACTAGCAGTGAAGTAATGCAGATGTACAATGCACACTGCATTCATGTAGTTAAACACGAAGAAGACAATCGTTTCTTAAATAACTTGCCTGCCCACCGAAAACATTGGTAACGGGATTTCCTTCAACGGAATTTATTGTTTCATACCAGCAGCAAATGTTGTTATAGACTGTCAGGTGGGATCTATAAATAGCAGTGATGTTTTAGTATTATTGATGCAAATGGATTTGTGCCTCCTAATTTGTGTGCCTAATTTGCCAATTTACATTCTTATAAGGAAATTATGCTTAATAACCATGATCTCAAACCAATTCTTTGAAAATGGGATCCGGTGGCTCTTAAAATTATGGAGCATTTTGATTAGGTTATGCTCTAAAAATTAATTCATTATCAACAAATTTTTTTAAAAAATTGCCTTGTTTCTGAAAATTTAATAGATTAACTTATTCAAATTTAAGCTAAATAATGACACAGTGAATTGAAATGCTTTCAATTTTTCCATCTGCTGTCATCTTCTAAAAATGATGACAAGTTTACATTTTTTTATTTATAATATGAAGTATGGAAAACATTCTTTTTCCCAAGGGATGATTATGTGTGTGCATGTAAGTAAAGGTAATTGAAAATACTAGGGTCCAAGAGAAATCTCCTAAAAGCCCACCAGTCACAGATGCAATCAGCAGGTGCATTTATTAAAAACTGCCAACATGTTGGGGTGACAAATGGTCACCCCCAAGAAGCTCACAGGCTCCTTTTAATTAGGGTTAGGGGAAGTCCAGGGAGGAGAGATTAGTTTGGGAGTTGATTGGTGGGCTTAAACAAAGGGTTCATAGGATTGGTAAATGACTTTATTGGTTAGGGACCTTTAGTGGCAGGGTAGGGTAAACTATCTTTAGGTAGTAGAAAGCTGCTGGGTGCCTGCTGATTGGTTGCCCCTGATTTGTGGTTTTCCCAAGAACCACTTCCTCAGTTCCAGCCAGATCCAGTACACCAAAACTAAGACCTGGTCCCTGGCAGGGGCTATTAGAAACCTGTTATGGCTCTGGTCTGGCTCCCCAGCCCTCTCAGATAACTGATAGTATTGGGGTACTTGGGGAACTCTTGTGCTTGGGTTGTATACAATGTTAGCATTCTGGACGTTGTTTTATACAATATCAACACATTAATGGTTCGGTCATCAACTCCAGAAGAAATTACCTTCAGCATAGGTAGCCAGTGAAGCTTTGGGCAAACTCAAAGCTAAGAGTAGTGTTGTATTTCATTCATGGCTACCTTCTTTATGTGCTGCATATATGGCCAACTGCAGCATGTATATATGTTTGGAACATATCTGTTGAGTCTCTGTATTCTATTCCTTTTACTTATGTTTTTTAGCTTTCTATATCACCTCCCCTCCTGCTCCAGACAGGGGTGTGAGTGAGAACGTTTAAGATAATAAGAAGTATTTTCATCCCAAGTTGCTTATTGTTTGTATGGGAGAAGCCACCCCATCTAGATGTATAAATATTGTCACATTTTTACCAATATAGTAGTCTTTCCTTAGACTTATCAGCCGAATAAGGAATTGAAGTGGAAGCACATTAAACAGGCGCTCTTTTTGCTTAGCTTCCTTAAGAAGAACTCTTCTGTGATACAATACCCTCTTATTTCTAAAATGAGGAAGTAAAGCGCAAACAACCACTCTAAGCCTGGCCGGAGCGTATTCCTTGAGGTTTATGGGAGAATTCCACTGTGTGTTCCTTCCCTTTATCTTCTCAGAAGAGATTAGTCAAATAATGAGCAAGGATATTTAAAAGCCCACTCTGAGGGCATAAGAGGTGTCCCCCGCTAAGTTCAGTCATATGCTTGGGAATCACAGTTGGTTGGCATGAAGGAGAGAGTCAATGAGGCATCTCAGAGATTTCAATTCATCTATAAAACCTGTGAAAAAAGGAGTGAGTGGGCCAGGAATGCAATCCAGCAACTATGCAGACCTGATAGTTGTTGCTAGCCCAACCAGGGGCTTGGAACAGAGTGTGCTTTGGAAGTGGCCTGGATCTTGTGTCAGTGCTCATTCATGAACTGCGCTATCCTGAGAAGATTGTGTTATTGGTCTGAAAGCCAAGGCAGACTGCAGGAGGCTGTCTGCTAACCACACTCTGCACAGATGGGCATTCTGTGCGCTCTTCAGGATAGGCTGCATGGGGCGAGTCCATTGAGAAATACTCCTGGCATTTCTGCTGATATGTCTATAGTATTTCAAGTGCTCTTAGTCAATACATAGTCATCTTTATTTAATTAAAACATCCCAGTTTAGTGTAATCATCCAAAGTCTCAGTTTTCTCCACTACTTTCCCCCTCCAACTACAGCGCATGCTTGTCTATTCTGTAAATGATATATTTTGCCTTATTTTGTTCTTAAGTTCATCTTTCTTCATTTGACCCTCTTCCAATTTTTCTAGTTGACACCCACAAAGCATAGGCATTATGGGCCAGAAAAGAAGCAATGGGACCCCTGGACCCATAGATGTAAAGACCAGTAAAACCTCAAGAACAGTAAAATTGATGACTGCTTCCAGATATGCTTTTGTTAATGACTGCGTTTTTATAGATGCTTTCATAAGCACCCTTCTTACAAACTCTAGTAATGATTCTTAAACCAATTCTTATGCACATGAAATAACTTCGCCGAAGAATGGAGTAGCTAGAATCCATACTTCTGAGGGTCCTTCCCAGAGTTTTTGTTTCCAGACTGCTCCATATCTGAAGAATTTGGTTTTATGTTTTCTGTATTCTGTGTTTTATGTTTATTTTCTTTTAGAAAATGTTTTTGTCTGTGGGATGGAAGGGGGCTCAGCATGTGAAAGCCCTTGCTCTGAATACTGACAGCCTGAGTACAGTTGCTGTGACCCATGGACAAAGAACAGAATTGATTCTTGCAAGTTGTCCTCTGACCTCCACATATGCACAACTGCCCCCCAAAACAATAAATAGATAAATGAAGGAAAGAGTGAAAAAAATGCATTTACCCTTGTAAAACTCCTGACTATGTTATTATTTATCTAGTACTGGTGTTACCATTAATAAACAATTATGTAGATAAATAAAGCAGAGCAAATGAAAGTCCAGATTGCTACTTCCAACATGCTTTTAATTAATGTAAATTGGAATCTGAAAATGACATAAACTCCATTGTGTGAGTGAACCACATTTTCTGTTCATCAGCAGGTAGGCATCTATACTGACTACATTTCTGGTCTTTGTGACTAGGATAACAGTGAACACTGATGTACAAGTACCTTTGTCATCCTGTGCAGAATCCTTTGAATGTATGCTTACTTTCTGGTAGTTCTAGGTTTAGCTTTTTGAGCCATCTTCACACTGATCTCTGCAGTTGAACTTGATTTCACGACCAACAACAGTGTATAAATGTTCCCCTGTCCCAACATTCTACCAAGCGTTTGTAATCATTTGTTTTCTTGACAATGAGCAGTTCACTAGAATAAGACAATAGAATCTCAAAGTAATTTTGATTTGCATTTTCCTGAAAACTAAGAATATTGAACACTTTTTAAAAACTGGCCAGTAACCATTTGTATGTTTCTTTGGGAACATTCTGTTAGTTGAGAGTCAATATTTTGATTGAATTGTTCATTTTTGGTGCTAATTTTCTGAGTTCTTTATATATTCTATCCTCTATCAGATGCATGGGCTGCCAAAGGTTTTCTCCTATTCTATAGGCTGCCTCTTGATTGTATCCACTCCAATAAAATAAGCAGCCTTCAAGTCCTTCCAACCTTCTCTGACACATTATTCCATGCTTCAAATGCTTCTTTCTCTCTTCATTCACTATTAAAATACTCTTGTAGAGACCTCATTCAAAAGTCATCTCTATAAACTTTCTCTATCCCTTTTCTACAGCCAGGAAAAACTTGTGATTTTTTTAAAGGTACTTCCTATACCTGTCCAATTGCCTTGAGTCGTATGTTCTAGGTAAGTGTGGGTGTGGCTGACTCAGATAAACCATGCTTCTCTGTTAGGTACAAGACAATATCTTTGTTCACCTAATCACTGAGCGTGCTAAAATATTTCACTTAGGAACATCATAAATATTCTTTGTGGTGTAATTCTTTGAGATAGGAAAGTACACGATTTGGGATTAGCAGCATTTTTCTTCCCATCTAACTGCAATCTGAGACAAGCTCCTGGAAACTTTAGTTTCTTTTTTTTTTTTTTTTTTTTTTTGGTTTTTCGAGACAGGGTTTCTCTGTGGCTTTGGAGCCTGGAACTAGCTCTTGTAGACCAGGCTGGTCTCAAACTCACAGAGATCCACCTGCCTCTGCCTCCCGAGTGCTGGGATTAAAGGCGTGTGCCACCACCGCCCGGCAAAACTTTAGTTTCTTAAGCAAGTGACACAGTTGACCATGGACTCTGAAGTCCCTCCTTAATGTGCATCATTGCCTTCATCATTGATGTATTGTTACTTGGCTTGTGCTATGGTACGAGTATCACTGCTGTTGATCATATCGTCACCACTACCCCAATAAACTGTTTGCACCATTGCACATAGACATTTTTCCTTATGAAAATACATTTTCAATGAATGTTTTGCTAAGGGTAGATTTACTAGGGAAACAGAAGTTAAGAGCTATGAGTTTTGCTCGTGTACCTACATGAAAAGATTCACAGATGTTATCTTGCAAGTCGCACTGATGTTGAGCATGTTTTGCTCATGTGAGAACAGAAATGAGGATGGGGAGGTTTTTAAACTATTGTTTATGAATATCATAAAAAATGTAAGCAAAATTCATTTCCTTTTTGCACTGAATACTGATAGACTTTAAACGTCTAATCTGTGCTGAATCTCCCACGGGAGACTATAAACTTTTCATGTTACTCAGAATTCATCGTTTCCTTCTTTCAAGAGGTACAGCTTCATATTTTTAAAAAAGAATGATTCATTCTCCCAGATAGGAATCTGAGAACTGCCAATTTTAGCAACATTTTATTATGCTCTTCACATCATTCTCATCAGTAACATATACTTGGTTTACTTTCAAAGCCAAAAAAAAAAAAATAATTCGACAGGAATTTGTGGTTTAAAGATAGTTTTTTTTCCCCCCAAGAAGAATTAAACAGTAAGCAAAATGAACAAACCCCTCACTCTGCAGAGATCATATTCTGGGAAGTCTAGGTGAATAAAAACGGACAAGTAAGAAACATAACCAATATATACTCTGCTAGTAAGTTCTACAGTGAGTATACAAAAGGAAGCAGGGTGCTTGAACAGGAAATGCTGAGGGGGCAGAAGTTCCCAACATCCTGCAATTTCACATTAGCAACTTGTCACTAAGAAAATAGCATCTGACTAAAGACCCAATGGCAACTAACAAAGGAGAAATAGAAATGTCTAGGTGATGAACATCTCCAGTAGGGAGAATGGAGAGTATGGTTGTTCTGAGGGGGGAAAAGCTCTGCTCAGCATTCATAGAAAGGTTAGTGTGAATGGGAGTGAGGGTAGGGGTGGCTGCTATTAATATGACTAGGGCAGGGTGAACTAAAGAAACAGAGAAGAGGAGCTAGATGCGATAGAAGCCTATTATTATTAAGTCTTATAAGCCATCTTAGCAGCTGTAAGTTTATGGTAGCCAAAGGAATGTGCTTAGAAGTCCATCTTAACACACAAAGGAAGAATCAGAGACAGTGTAGGGGTAGGCATATTCAATAACAATGCAACTGATGACCTCTGCTGAACAGTTGCCAAAATAGAGGGTAGGGGCAGTTTCCTTTGTGTTTGAAGACTGCCCATGGGATAAGCTGATGGATGAGCAATGGAAATGGAAGAATCCGGGATCTGTGATGTAAACAACCAAAAGGATAGTTATCCTAGATTGCAAGTTTCTACAATACAATGAAAATCATCTATTCATTTTTTGTGTTTTCCCAGTAAAAATATTTCAAATGAATGAAAATGTAAACATGATTATTTCTTTAACGCATAGCAACATGGATTTTATAGCAGGCCTGGGGCTATATGTAGCAGGATAGCAGTAAATTGAAATGAGGGATGTGAGGCAGATGCCTCAAGACACAGGAAACAGAAATAAGCCAAGGTCAGTAGCAGAGAAGAATTACTGTGTGACAGGAATAATCAACGCTATTCATAAAAATTCTAATATTTAGGTCCGATCGCCAGTCACTAGGAGAACAAACTGTCGATTTCAAGTTCTTAGCTTTTCTAAATTCCACTGGCAACTTAAACTCTCTGCATTAGAATTAAGAGCAGGTATGTGGCTGATTGGGATATTGATATTCTCTGGAGCAGGTGCCTGAGCCTGATTGTTCATTTAGTGTTGCTTTCACAAGTGGCTCGTGAACATCACTGTGTCAGACACAATCATTATTTTGATCCTGGACAGTAAATCTTTGGTCCACGCACACTGACTGTCAGGCAAGATGGATTGGCATCTCACAGCGGATGCACTCAGATATAACGATGACAGAAAATTGTGCACACTTTCTTTCTGGGACACGGTAGAGAATGAATTAAATAATGCTTATAATGTGTTCACTCTGGGGAACATAGAGTAAAGAGTGTCACAAAATGCTCTCAATCCTGCGGTAATTGCATCTTATTTTCCCTACTTAAGACAATTAGTCAATTTAAAATTTGTGTGCATTTAAAAATATCTCAAACCTTTCTTTGCATACCTCATGCATCTTTCTATTCAACTACAAGTCCTCCTGTGCCTTGAATTTTAAAATACCTCAAATACACAGTTGCTTTAGAAATGTGTCCTGATTGCAGAGACACTGGGTGGGTAAACTAGTCATTTTCAATTATTTTGTTTATCGTTTAAAACTCATGTTCCCTGTTAAGCTGCTAAGGTGGTCAAAAAACTCAGAGAGCCATGCACATAAGCTGGCAAGATGACAAGTCAGATCCCAGAGCCTTCAGGCTGCATGTTAGGCTGCTGTCTTCTGCTGTGGCCTCTTCGCCTCAATGAGCTCAGCTTTCTCCTATGCACAAGACTTTATTGAGTAAACTGGTTGATATTTATCATAGTGAAAATAGTTTTACTTTCTTCCTTGTTTTGAAACTGATTCTAGACTCCCCCCTCATTTCCATGTTTTTTTTTTTGTGTGTGTGTATGTGCGTGCTGTGTATTCTTTTAAAAATGAAACATGAAGAAATAACTCCATACTCCCATTGTCATTACAATTAGTGGAGAGTCATTGTGCAAACCATGGGCTGGATTTCTAACTAAGTAAACTAAAGGCTAGATCAAGGAACGGTACCAGAGGAGAAAAGCAGCTCTCCTGCCACAGGTGGTCACTTCTTCAAGAGGTCCCCCTGAAAGACCCAATGCTGCCTCTTGCCAGTGGGAGACATAAGAGTCGTAGATGCTATGGTAAGACTAAGATGTAAGCAGGGAAGATGGACCGGTGATGCGACAATAAAGGTAAAGGATGCTTCAAAACATGCCACATTTAATTTCTAGAGCCCTCTGGATAATGTGAGGCAAATGAATTATGTTGAACTCTACTACTCTTGAGGTTAAGGACCGAGACAGGCAAATGAATCCAGGTATTCTCTGCTTCACTTCCTACAAGGAGGCTGTGCGGACACTGAGCATGAAGGTCAGTCAGAGGGCAGAGGCTGCCAGAGCTGATGAGGACAAAAGAAAATGACAAAGCATTAAAAGCAAAAAGATGTAAAAAGCCTTTCGTTTTAATAAAAAACTACTCCAAGTATGAATTTTTATTTTTCATTGAAATTTTTAAAATGAAGAGAAGAGATATCTGCCAAGGTACCCTGAGCAGTGCTGGTTGGATTCTTGGCACACAGCAGAGTCTCACCCTAAGGAGAAGAGCAATCACTGCCTCCTCCATCTGTGCTGCTAAGTTGTTTGAGTCCTGTCATTCCAAGAAGCCCGTTTCTTATGTATGGAGACTAGAATGCAGATTTTTTTTAACCCAGCAATCATTGTCATTTTAATGATATATTTATTTTTAGAATTATGTATCCTTCTCAACTTGAATTTTTGCTGCTACTAGACCTTTTAAAATGGTTGTGAGAAGATGTTAACTTGAATTTGATCTTCCCTAATTCCTGAGGTATACAGTAAGAGTAAATCCAAGAGATGTACGTTTGGCAGGTTGCTAGCATCTCCAGAGGGAGTACCCGAGGTCTGTGTTCACTTTGTATTCCATCATCTGTAGGAAATGGCTCTAGCTACCCTTTCTTAGGAAAAGAGCAGGGTATTATCCATTAGTAACGATCTTCTCTCTGAACAAGCTTCTCTGAGAAAGGTTCAGGGACTTTGAAAAAAGACACTTTACACACACACAGGAGCGCATGTGTGTGTGTTTCCCTCTGTAAGAAGTTAAAAGCCAGCATTGCTCTTGTTAGGTGAAGTTCTCAGTGGGGAAAACCCACACCTATATCAAAGATTCTATAGAGCTTCATGACACATTAGAACCTCACGATAGTTGAGAATTGAAACCTTGCTTTAGAACTTCACAATAGTTGAGCATCGGAAGTTTGCATTAGAACTTCATGATAGTTGAGGATTGGAACTTTGCAGATTTCACAAAAATATCTGAAAAGAAGTCTGCTGGGACTGACAGATAGATTGAGCTGCAATGTTGTAGAGTGATTGGAATGTTGCAGGACCAAAGCCTACTTGCCTCATTTTGGGTGAGCTTTAGCACGTGGAATTCCTTGCCCATCTCTGTGTCTCAAATAACATCCTGTGACTAATAGGTAGAAACCTTTGGAAGGCATTGGCTTAGCAGACCAATGGGATTCCACCAACCTAAAAGGTAAAGAATGTCATCAGATAACATCTTAGGCCTTTAGAAAAACTTCCCCCATCTTGCTGTAACTGACCCTCTCTTGGACCCCACCAATATATTGAAACTTGATTTGATTTATGACTTTCTTTCTTTGGTAAAACTATAACACATCATGAAACTACTTCCATGTTGGAACGTGAAATTTGAGGTAACCAGACTCTCTCCTTGGGGCATGATCATTCAGATTATCTCCTGAGAAAATCTCTCTCACTCCAAGATTAAAGCTGTTCTGTTCTGCTTTGTTTTTGCCTGCATATTTATTTGTTTGTTTTTGCCTTGACGAGAGACAGAGTGTAATGTGGTCATGCCTTTGTCTAATCTAACACTCAGTGACTGGCTTGTGGGATCTGATGAGACGCATTAAAGATATCCCACCCAAAGCTGAGTCATCAGCATCTGAAACTTAATGCAGAGATTTTCTTGCTTTGCTGTGACCTACCACTCTGATATTTTCGCCAAGGTATCCCAGGAGTACTTTGGGTTATGACATTATTTAATTATTTAGTCTCTGTTGGAAAAAGAAAACCTTCATCAAACAATATCTAAGTTGAAATTTGTAATTGGGGTTATCTTGATTCATGTTTCTGAGCTGCAGTCATTCATATTTGACTCCAGAATAAAGTATCTCTTGTTCCCTCAGAGGGGAGAGCTCCTCAGCACAGGCATTCTTTGATCCTGCTGCAATAGTACAACTGTTGTTAAAATTGAAAGCAAGATTTTTAACGTACAGAATGCTTATCACACTTAATGTTGAACAGAGTGTTAAGTAGTATCCAGGGATTAGTAGCCCTGGAGACGAATGAGCATCTTTGGACCCCACCTCCTGTTTCCATGGTAGCATTAGAAAGGAAAGCATCACAACTGTTCCTTCTTAGGGCTCTTAGTCAAAAGAATGGAATACCTTTGGTCCTGGGTAGAAACATGTCATCTTTTTTTTTTTGCTATAAAGACTATAACACTGCATAATTTTGTCTACATCATTAAGACACCCTCTAGCTGTGTAGTCTCAGCTCCTATCCTCTCATCCCCCAACACTGATTGAGAACATGCTAACTAGGTGGGAGGCCTAATTATGGCCTCTAACAAAATGATGTACTATCTTTCCCAGAAGCCCCTCCCTCATTGCACTGGCTTTTTGAGCTTTCCTCATGGCCTCACCCTAAACCTGACCGCCTTGAGTCTGAATGCAAATAAAAGGTAACTTTACAATTTCTCTCTCATTTTTGGAAACTGGGCAAAGCCTGGACATGGCTCTCCCGATGAGGAAAAGAGCTCATCACTCTTTTGCTGGAGCTCCTTCCACCAGGCAACTCTTTGCAGAAATTCATTGTTGAATGTGATGACTTCTTTGGATCCTAACTCCAAAGACTGGGCTCTCTCTGTTCCTGGTCTCCATCTCTCTCCTGTCAGCAGTTGCTGAGATTTACAGTTTGCCTGCCCTTTTCTTTTCTTTCTTTCTTTTTTTTTTTTTTTTTTTTTTTTTTTTTTGGTTTTTTGAGACAGGGTTTCCCTGTAGTTTCTAGAGCCTGTCCTGGAACTAGCTCTTGTAGACCAGGCTGGCCTCGAACTCAGAGATCCGCCTGCCTCTGCCTCCCAAGTACTGGGATTAAAGGCATGCGCAACCACCGCCCGGCATGCCTGCCCTTTTCCTTTTCACCTCAAACTCTAGTGAAATTGCCTTCCATCTCTCTTCCAAGTCTGTGTCTAAATTCTTTTTGCTAATGAGACTAAAAACTCAAAAGGAAAGCCCATTTTTCTCTGTGGAGTCACTGCATGTTCCTAGGGAAATCTGGGTACCCTTTGGAAGACCCAGAATGGATACATAGCCTTCATCTCTGTCCCATTTCTCTTACCGTGTTGGCCCCATGATGGTATGGTAGTTTTTAGCAAAAGCAACTTCTAAGTACCTGTTTAAATTTAATTCTGACTTTCTATTGAATGTTTAGATTGCCTACTTTATGCTCAGTATTTTTTTTAGCTAAAATTCAGATTTAAGATGTTTTCATCTTGAAAGAAACACCCACCCTCAACTGACAGTTGAAACAATAGGATTTTTACTTTATAGAAGGAACATTTTGGATTCTTTAACTTTTTCATGATATTTCATTTTCCAGTGTGTTCTCTTTTTTCGTACAGTTTTGCATACTAATATAAGCTGCTCAAATCTTGTTATTTTAGGGAAACTGGTAAAATTACTTCACTTCCATGTGGGAAGTGAGCGATGTTACTAGAAGCACTAAACTTGTGGCTCGAGTTCTGTGATTTTGAGCTGTGGGCCACACTCCTGTGTTTATCAAGCATAAAAACATTGGGGAGAGGGGCAGCTTTAAAGGGGCTTCTGAGATAGAACCTCTTTCAAAATAAACTTGCTTCAATGGCCATTTTCATGGAAACCTGAATAGCCATCTACTGTTTAGAGCCTAAGAGACAGATCGTCGCGATGACATTTTTGTTGTTATTGTGTTATTCAGCTGTCAGCTTCCAGGGTACTAATTTCTATGCTATGACAAGGTAGTCAGTCTAAAATTCGCTCCCCAAATGGTTCAGACCTGTAATACTATGTGTTTGAAACGTGAAGATGTTTAAAGTGTCAAAACTGCTCGCTTTGGCCATTGTTAATGCTAAGGAGATGGAGATGTCTCAACCTACCTGGGAATTTACTCATTTAATGGTCTATAGTGAATCTTCTATGGCTCAGATGCCTTCAATATTATGTCACAAAAAGCTGTGCAATATAACAGCTACAGGGGCGAAAATAAGAATAGCAAATCATTTCTAACTTGATGGACATCCAAAATAAGCTAATGGTTAGGTTTGCAGAGAAACCAATACTTATGCTGTTTCGTCTGTTTTCTGTAACTGTGATCAAATGCTGCCTGACCAAAAGCAGCTGGGGAAGAAGAGTTTATGCTCAGAGTACTTCCTGAGGGGAAATCTAGGCAGGAAATCAGAGCAGTCAACTGGCATCAGGAGCTGAAACAGAGGTCATGGGATAACACTGCTTTCTGGCTTGCTCCCATTGGCTTGTTCAGTTTGCTTTCTTATACACCCCAGGACCACCATAGGAGGGTGGCTCCACCCACAGTATGCTTGGCCCTTCCACCCCAACCATTAATGAAGAAATGCTCCCACTATGAGGTGACAACCTCTTCCACACCTTCCAACCGGCGTGATGTTCTTTGTGAGGCATGAGGTCAAGCAATAATGAACTGGACCCTGGGAACCGTGAGTTAATGGAATCATTCCTTTGTTAAGTTGTTCCTTTGGGATTTGATTCAGTGATACAAATGTACCTGATATAATAGGTAATTAAATATTCACTTAATGAGTATTTTTAATCTGTTTATTTTGAAAGTCATTAAATTACCTCTTAACATTGGTGAAAGATAAACAGCATTATAATGGCCATTAAGCACAGTGATCCTATTCTTTTATGAAAGTTAAAAATATTTCTTAACATACCCATTAAAGATACTTGTCTATTCATGAATTCTAGTGCGTAGGTAGTTTGGAGAAAAGTAATAATGATAGAAGGTAAAAGAGCATCATAAAAAGCTTTAAAGAAAATTTAGGATTAATATTTGATAATCTGTGCTGATATTCTATCTTTTAATTTACATATGAATTTATTGTACTATTGCATCTCACTAATACATACATTTTCTTCCAGACAGTAATTATTCAAGCAAATCTTTAGACCAAGGAGAAATAAATATTCATACCCTATAATTTTAAATTATTTGCAGCTTCTTTTGCATTTTAAAAATAAAATAATTCTCAATCTTCTTATTGGCTGCTTTTAGATGTCTAAGCCAATCATTTTGCTTGATTATATCATGCATATATGAAACAGGATATCAATATTTATTTGATTTTTGAATTTATGCTTTCAGCTTGATTAAAGGAAATAACTATTTATTTTTAACATTTTAAATGGCTTGTTATTAATATCAAATCAATCCATTTCTTATCAGAGATCCCAAAAGAGTCTCTATATTTCAAAACAGTCTCTGCTTATTATAATGCCACCTATTATTAAAAAAATCACTGCAAGAAAATGTTCAGAGAAGTACGACTTTCTGGATCCTGGTTTCTCACTACAGTCATGATAGGAACTGGAAGAATTTTGTCTCATGGTCTGACATAGCTAACCTTGCTTGCCAGGGGCTAGGTACAGCCTCAAGTTAACGCCTGAAGCATATGGCATTGGTTGTCAGTTCAGCCCAAAGGCTGAGGTGTATCCTCCTGTTTCATGAAATCGGTGTTAACAAGGAGTCTTTTCACACGCAAAAGTCTGCCTTTCTGTCCTGATTTCGTTTTCTCCACTGTCCTGAATTACAGCTTTATTATCAAGTGTTCCCAGAGCTGGAAGACGTCTTCCATTTGTCAATATTATAATTTATGATACTAGATGGATGACTTCTCACACCTTTCCCCGGGGAGAGAATTGAGTAAAGCAATAAGAGGGAATTGAATGAGTTTGGATATCTGGAGACCTTTTGTTTAGAAATCAGAAGTGAGGCACAGTCTTCATAGGCACACCTGCACCGATGCATCTGTCTTCTTTTTTAGCAGCTGAGAATATTGCAGATCATGTTTTACTATGTGCCCGGAGACTAGCTACTAAAGAAAGGGCATGGACAATAGTACAGTTGTCCTGTCCACTCCTCTGTCCAGCATTTGCCTCGTGTCATGAAAGTGGCTCACATACAACTTTATTCACGTATGCATTTGCTGTCGCATCGTGGGCTTAGCTTAACAAATCATTAGTGTGCACTCATTTTTGTTTATACAAAGAACAGTAGTCAAATAGCAGTTCTTAACTTACTTGGTAAATATTGGCTCTTTATTTGAATAACTATGTAGATCTACATTACAGAAGGGGTTATTTTTTTATGCTGAAAAATTCCATGCACCCATGCTAGACATTCTTTGCCAGCAATGTGGTTTGGTAACAAATGAGAATATTGAGCGAAAATTGGGTTGCCTCTGTATTCTTTCATTTTTTTATTCACTAAGTATTTATTCAGTATCCATGTTATGAGCCTTCCCTTGGTAAAAGCTGAGGGAATATAGTTAAGAAGGAATACAAGATACATTCCGCTGTGAAACTTAAAGCATATTAGGGGATTTAAAGGATAAGAAATTAAATATAGTTGTGAACATTGATAAATGCATGGGATGGAACAAGTGAGATCATAATGGTGGACATGCTTAGGTAGAGGCAAGATGCCCATGGTCCTCTTTGTGAGTTGAGGGCTCAGAGGGAGAGGTCTGAAGCATGATGCTAAGTCCATAGGGCCACTTCACCCAAGGCCTTCTAAGCAAATGGAAATTTTTCTGTGTGAGCAGTGGGAAGCCACTTGCTATTTTAAAAGCAAGAACATAAAAGATTTAGTTGTTGTTATTGAATGACTTCTCTAGAGAATGGATTATAGGCAAACAGACCTAGTAACAATGGGATTAGAGAAAACAAATGACTGACTGATAAATTTTGCAGACAGAAGCAGTAGGACTTGCTGTTTAGAATGAAAAAGAAGATGAATTGTTGAGGCTTTCAGTTTCTACTCGAATACGTTGGGTTGATTCTGGTGAACTTTGGTGTGATAATGGAGAAGATTAGACTAGAAGTGTAGCATTAAAGTGACATCAGGATTTAGATTTGGCCACAGAGGGGATAACATGCAAGTCAGACATTGGTATGAAAATGTCAGGCACGCAGCTGAACTGGATCTTGAAGCAGAGCCTTTACAATGGAGAGCTTTGCCCTGCAAGGCTCTTGTTCTTGGAGCAAATGTAGATGGCATGTAAGGGCTTGAGAGCAAATGCACCCTCTCATGATGATGTTCATTAAGAGAACCTGGAGAGACCAGGATTAATTATCTAGAAATTTCATTATTTGGGAGGTCAAGAGAAAGAACGGGGAAGTGGTGCTCAGAAATCAGAAAGAATGTAACATATAAGCCATCAAAGTGAGTGACACAGATCAAGAAAAAAAAGAGTTGAGGAAGAGCGTAGGTTAGCTGAATCGGCTGCAGAAGAAAGGAAGGTAGAGGACTCATGGCTAACTTTGGCAGCCAGGTGTTTGAAGGTGACCTTGGGGAGAAGTTTCAGGTGTTCCTTTGAGAGACATCAGATTGGTGTGTACTGAACTGTGAATGTGAAAGAGGGGGAAGGAAAATGATTCTTAGATAAAACATACCTGCCAGGAATGTTTTATATACGCGTGATTGTCTGAGCTGGTACATATGAGTGTATATGCATGTATGTATGTGTTGAGAATGTTTTGGCATAATGAATAGAATAGCTTCAGGGTTTCATGTATCAAAATAGAATTTCATAGAATAACTTTGAATATCATGGTATAAGGTAAACATACTGTCTTGTTACAGTAAAAGCTTAGACAAAGAAACAGACAGTGGAATCCAGACATGATGCAAAAACTTGTCTTATTTAAAGCAGAGAATTCACCTCCATTAAAGGAGGGAACAGAGGGAAGACTGGGAGGTGGTAGATATGTGGGCAGATTGACAGATTCAGTAATTGGAAGGTGAGAGAATTCTGACAACTATTATATTAACTAAGTGAACTGTGAAATCATTATCCGTGCATGAGTATGGGAAAGAAATCAGTGCACTTTGGGGAGAAGATGTGCTAAATAATTATTTGGGGAGTAGTAAACTGAGTTTATTAGGAAACATAAAACCTAATTTTGAGTGTCATGTCTAGTTTATAGCACGGGGAAAGTCTACTCTATGCTTCTTCCTATGAAATTAGATACATTGATGAATACAGAGATAATGACAGAAGCAAATAGTCTGATTAGGTTAGGAGTGCCTAGGGTGACTAAGGCATTGGAAATATGATTAAAGTGGTGATTG
Organism: Arvicola amphibius; assembly: GCF_903992535.2. Lineage (NCBI taxonomy): Eukaryota > Metazoa > Chordata > Mammalia > Rodentia > Cricetidae > Arvicola > Arvicola amphibius. The sequence goes on from NC_052051.1 coordinate 134,076,399, forward strand.
TAATGATTGTGACAATCATGGAATCTAAGCAGGAAATAAAGATGGGTGTATAAAAGGAGACCGCCAGTGCAAGCCTTTAAAACATAACGGAGAGCCGGGCGGTGGTGGCGCACACCTTTAATCCCAGCACTCAGGAGGCAGAGGCAGACGGATCTCTGTGAGCTCGAGGCCAGCCTGGTCTACAAGAGCTAGTTCCAGGACAGGCTCCAAAAAGCCACAGAGAAACTCTGTCTCAAAAAACCAAAAAAAAAAAAAAAAAACCCAAAAAACCAAAACCATAATGGAGATTCTAACCTTGGTCTGAATAAATGAGAAGATGCAGTGACAGCGAGAGTCCAGTGTTGAAGGACATGAGGAAATGCACATAGTGAAAGAGCCCTGTTGATGAACCTGAGGAGGAAGGGCATTTAGGGAGAGCGAAGACGATGATGAAATGCATATTTCTGGGTGAAAGTTAGAACTAAGTTTTTTATACAGCAGTGACAGGCTGTCAGGGAAAATTAATAGGGTTGTTTGAGGTGACAAAGTCAGAGACTTAAGACACCAGCATATGACCATTCGAAGGATAGGCATTGTTTAAATGAGGGATGATGTCATCCAAAAGAATGGCAGGGAAGATAGTGGTTTCTTCAGCAAATAAGTTAAATAAATGATATGGAAAAGAAGTTTGGGACAATGATATTTGGGTGGCTTAAGTGGCATTGGTTCCTAGTGGGACTAAATAAATTATGAATAAAAGTAGCAGGACAAGAAAACTTGTCCCACCTTCTAAAGTATAAAATAAAGCTACTGACATGTTCACTAGAGTTAGTAAGAAGCCAATGTGTTCATAGAACATCCAAAATTGGCTTATGGCCTATTAGAGGAGTAATTTAGAAAAGATTGAGTTTAGAGCAATGTTCAGTCATGTTAGGCTTGGAGATTGGAAGGAGACTTCCAAGTCTTTAGGATAAGTGGAGGGCAGCTGTAGATAATTAGAGAACATGTACAGAAAGATGCTGGGGATGCCAGTCTGAGAAAAAGTGATGTGATTTTAGAGACCTGGTTCATTGTGGTAACATGGATAAGGGTGATGATGAAGCAAGTCCCGAGAAGATGAGAACAGGAACATCACCCATTTCTGTCTGCGTGCCTGAGATTCTCAGAGATAGCAAATCGGGTGCTCTCCACAGGAATGCTGGAGGTGCCAGGGTACAGGGCTGTGTTCAGATGAAGGGTGCAGAAGCATCTTTTAATTTGCCTTCATCTCTATCTAGCCAGGCTTGTGAGCTTTCTGTGATAGAATATCTATCACTACTCCAGGAAATACTGACAGTCTAAGCATGCTCAGAGTGGTTAAGGCCTCTCAGTCCTTCCAAAGGGTGCTAGAAGCCTGATTGCTCTCATGAATTCCCTGTGCTCAAGGGAATAAGTTCCTATTGAGTGTTTCAGTGTTACTATGACTTACTGTAGCTTCATTCTATTTTTCTGCTCACTTGCTAAGTGATACTTTCTAGGCTATTAAAGCTAAATGCCAGAAAATAACTTTACTAATCATGCCATGATACAGGGGAAAGGCACTGACTCAGGAGGCCCTCTGTTAATTTTACATCAATTTATATCGGAATGGTTCATTATGCCACTCAGATTTCTCACATCCTAATCTTTTGAAGGTTAGGAAGCAATTCAAAATACAAACAGGTGTCAGTTGCTTTATCTATGACAAAAATTAGGCTGGTTTATAACAAAGTGCTAGGCATTCTATGCTAAAGGAGATGACAGTTGGAATTACAGGAACGACTCAGGAGAATGTCCTCATGAATAATCACTTAAAAACTGGCTACTTATTAAAGCATTTCAAAAATTGACATTTTCAAAATGGTTGGTTTGATCATAAATTTGTAGGACAATCGATATGATCTTCTGATCATCTCAAATATATACAGATCAGTTATTTCAGAAGAAACTGTACCTGTTGATTAGTACATCAACAATACTGTATAGTAATATATGCAACACACTGTATATATATATGCATATATAGTAATATATGCAAACATAGAATTTATGAATAACAGTGAATTGGCATTTACAATACTATAATCATCTACATTGGAAAGACAGAAATCTCTCTCTTGAACATGTGCACATGTGTGTGAGTGTGAGTGTATAGCATGTGCACATATATGTGTATACATATACACAGTGTTTACACATATGTATAAATGTAAGTACATGAACATACTTATATATTTGTGCATATTTATATAAATATATGCATCTTTTGTGTGACTATGTGTGTGTGTTTAGAAGAGAGAAACTAGAAAGGGGATCATGAGAGGGGAGGGGAAGATATTGAGAAGGAAGGAGTGGTAATGGATACATGTAACAGAAGGGAAGGAAGGGAACCAGTCAGAGGTTGTAGGGACATGGTGAAGACAGCAGAAGAGGAAAATGAATTAGAACAAAATACAATGATGCATATTATGAGTGCCATAACAAAACCCTTTACATATGCTGGCTTAAAATTTCCTTAAAGGGGGGCTGGAGAGATGGCTCAGCGATTAAGAGCATTGCCTGCTCTTCCAAAGGTCCTGAGTTCAATTCCCAGCAACCACATGGTGGCTCACAACCATCTGTAAAGAGGTCTGGTGCCCTTTTCTGGCCTGCAGGCATACACGCAGGCAGAATATTGTATATGTAATAAATAAATAAATATACAAAAAATTTCCTTAAAAGTGTGTGTATAGAAATCAGAATTTTATGACCTGTTACTTCGTGGCAAATGAATCATAAATAAGTTACATTCACTAAAATTTTAAATCTTTTTCTCATATCTATTTTGAATGAGCATATTTATTCACACAGCATTGGTAAGTAAAAGAAAAAATAATCATACAATTTAGAAATATATTTGACAAGTTGGAAGATCTGGTCTAGTCTCCCACACAGATCTTAAAACTATTCTGTCTTCTAGGAGAAGTCAAATACTACTTTGTAGGAAAAATCATCTTCAGGAGTATTTAAGACTGTAATTCATTGCCTACCTAAGAGAACAGTAAAATTCCATACAGATTTTCTCTGAAATGTATCACACTCTTACCTAATACAAAAGTTCTGTTGTGTGCAGCTCCATAGCTAAGATGAATAAGGGTTAAAGAAAGCAAATGCCCTTCGTAATATGCTCTAAATAGCCTCCATGAGAATATAGTGGACTCCTGCTAGAGCCAAAACCATCCTGTCTAATTTCATTTTAACTGTAAAAATCAGGGGATGCAGATGGGCACATTACAGTTTTATCACTTTTCCTTATCAAATAAAACCAGATAGAGTATTACTATTGCTTTCTGAGTGTAATTTGAGTATTACTTAGTAGTTTTCCATATGTATTTTTAAAATTTTTCTTGGCTCCAGACTTTCTCCCTAATTTCATTTGACTGGTTCTCCTTGTCTCATGACGCACCTCAAATATTTATTCGTCTCTGAAATTAACCCATTTTTTTTTCTGTAGGATTCTTGAAGAAAGACTGGTTATTTATGCCTTGTATTTATTGAAAGGATCTGCCCAGCGATTTTATCTTAAGGCTCATATTTTAAGACAGTGATTTTTTATAAAAAAATCTCATCTTAAGGAAATTTTATGTTACATTTTAAAGTCATGCTTCCTTAATAAATGAATTTAAAAAAATCCAAAGTATTGTTACTAAGCACACAATATTGTGGGTCATTGTTTTTCTACCCTTCATGGACATACACACACACACACACACACACACACACAACTGTAGGGGATTGTAATGATCCTCTTTTTTATACATACATTCCCTTTAGTATCCATAAGTTCTCAGAGTTGTATTATCCTCTACTGTTTCTTCCTGTGATTTTTCTCAGAATAATCGATCACCTCCAGTTTGCTTTATTTCTTGTTTAAGAATCGTTTAAATATTATTTCTGGAATCTTTAAATAATTCATTGAATTTAAAGTGGGGGGATTTACAAATGACATTATCTGTTTACTCGAAGATTACACATTATCTTCATAAAGTGGGTAAATGTATTATGTTGTAAGATCTTGACACAGTCATTTGTTTCTATGAGTACAAATAATTCCTAAGGAAATAAAAATTCACTAGTACTAACTAATCACAGCTAGTTATGCATCAATCTTACCCGCTAGAGAGATTTAAAAAGTACTATATTTACTTACTAAAAATATATTTGAAAATTCAAACCAAAGGAAAGATGAGCACTACAATTAAACACTTGGGTCCAAATTCTAGTTTAGGACATGTCTTTACCATTTATTTTCTGTCTCATGTGTAATTATGAGTAGATGATGGTAGAAAGGTAGGTAATAAGGTTATAGGTATAGGTAGGTAGATAGGTAGGCAGATAGGTAGGTAGGTTGGTAGACAGACAGACAGACAGACAGACAGACATACAGATAGATAGATAGAGAAACCATGTGTCAAAAAAACTAAAAGTATTTTGTTAGCCAAAGAAAAGTGAAGAAGAATACTTATGAATATAAAATTTCTTCCTCAAAGGAAAAAGGTCATTATTAGCTATACATCTGTCTGCAAAAGTGTTAAAATTTTTTAAAAGACTTTTTATTTCACTTCTATAGTAGTATGTGGTTTTATATGTGAGCATTTTCATTAATAGGAGAGTATTGATTTTTTTATTGGCAAGCTGTAGTGTTTCTTAATGAATTTGAAATAAGAGGTTCAAATATATGGAAAGTAACACTGATATGTGGCTCTTCTGTTCTTATTAAATATTGCAGAACTTGGAACTTTTCAGGCATTGCTTACATGATCTGACTTTAATATTTTTGTGGACTCTAATGGCGACTTTAAGAGAAGATGAGGAGGCACAGGTACTCTAGAGGCAAGCAGTCACTCCTTCACCCTCCAAGTGTATGGGTGCTGCTTATGTGGTAGTTATTGAACATACTCTAGAAATATTGTGTACGCACCATATAAACCTGCAGAAGTTCTTTCCTTGTCTTCCTATAAAAATCAGTGTTACACAACAGTCATGTTGCATTGGGTTTGAGGGAATTTTGATTGATTTAAAGCACACGGGGAAATAGTAGGCAAATTCCAGGGCATTTTAAGGGTTCTGAATATCTGAAGACTTTTGTAACAGTGCGGTTCTGGATGCAGCCCTCACGGATCCCAGGACATAATAGTGTATACTTCTCATAGTGTCCCAAATCATACTCTGAGAAACAGAGCTGAAGCCCAGCAGTTGCTGCTGCTGCTCCTATCAAAACCACTGTCGATTGTTTTCCAGGCAGAGAGCCAGGGATGACTGGGCATTTCGGTGAGATGACATATTCAGTGTTGGAGCTCATACAAGGTGGTGGCAGTGGTACCTTGGTTCCTCTGATTGCAGAGCTGTCACCATGTCAATGTCACCAAGGGACAATGTATACTGAAGGACATTCTGACACAAGACTTGGAAAGGGGAGGACAATTGGTTGTGAAACCTTTTTTTTTATTCTTTTGGTCTTAAAAATTAACATTGCCTAGAATTTGGTGACTATTAAGTTTCTCCTGTGTGGTTCCACCTATATACTGAAGTTTATGCAGCATTCCTTGAAAACCTCAAACTTTTATTCTCTCCTCTGTACATCCAAACCTTTTTCAGTTGGATACAGTTCTTTGACCCAAAAAAGTGTCTAATGATGTGGGTTTGGCTCTCTCACTCAGCTGGGCAAAGAAAGTTCTGGTTCATCAGAAGGAATAAATTGAAATAAAGCAAAAAGTAAAAAGGAGCTGACAGACCCATGTGACAGTTCAGTGCTCATGACAATCGACGACACCCTGCCCTTTTGTTGAAATGATGACATTCTGTTTACTATGGTCCCTGGATTCTTTAGGATTTAGGATTCTAGAGCCTACTCTAGGATATGAAAGAATAGCTACGATCTGCACAAAAGGAAATTTCAGAACTCACCACAATGCATCTTCATTGATCGCAGTAGAGCAAGGGGCAAAGGAAAGTCTGCCTTCTCTACTCGATCTTGTTTCACAGCTTTCTTTGCTGAAGAGGCGGGGGTACAGAGCAAAGGATGATGAATAACTTCCAATAACTTCCCATCTTCTTTACAGTGTGTAGAACAGACGGTGGTCTAGTTTGTGATTTGCATTATTGGGTAAAATCCTGGTCTAGTCCCTGTTAGCTGTGTACCCTCAGACAGATTATTAATGGCACTTGACTCCATGACCCCCTTCTAGAGAGCTGGATTGGGTTTTGCAGAGGACTGCATGAGCTGACATGCAGAGGGCACAGGAATACTGCTGACTGCATGGAAACACTACGTGTGCTGTGGCCATAGTTTCCTTCTAGTGAAATCACCCAAGACTGTGGAAACCTTGTGTTCTTACTGCTCCAAGTGAAACTGATTCGGAAGCTGTTTGCAAGATCATATGATCTTGACATCATGCATGGTGGTTGCTAAATAATTTCTCCAGTTACTTACTATTAGTTACTGTAGTTTGGGGTAACATTTTGGTTTCTAAAATTGATCATATTTGTTTCCCTCAGATAGCTAAGTGTAAAAAGCACAGAAAATAGGATATGCTACATTTAGAAGACAGCACTATCTGTGTGACATAATATTATTATCAGCAATGATGAAGCTGAGCAGGTATAACTGGACATCTATGTTCAATTTTAGACCTTGTATCAAAATATTTATTTTAATGGCAATAGGCGAGGTCTAGTGATAGACTCCTCCATAATTGTTGAAGTTGTTTTCTGTTTCTTCTCTAGCAGTAACTAACACTGTTGATGAAAACAGTTTATTTACATTCCGACACTTCACCACATCTCAAATTCAAAACATTCAGAACCTAGGCCCTGTTCATTTTGTAATTATTCTTCTCTTTAGTGATCACCATTCTTCCCCACTGTCTCCTTCCTTTACCTACAAATTATATAAGTGTGCTCATGCCCTTATAAGCACATGCAATGCACGTTTGCACATGTGTGCGTGCACATACACACACGCAGACACACAAACTCACATGGTACCTTTAATCAACATCCTTGTTAGGAGTACCTTTCTTTTATTAATCACTTAGTCCCCCAAATTTAATTATATCTGATTTAATATTTCTTTTCCATTCCTTACTTAGCAAAGACTAAAATTAATGAATCTTTCCTTTAAGCAACTCTTTTTTTTATCTTATTTCACTACCTTTTTATGGCTCAAAATGAAACCCTTAATTTCAGAATTTCTCCTTTTACTATCATTTCTATATTTGAAAAACTGTATCTGTTACTCAAATTACTACTTTATATTATGAAATCAAGAAGCAAGGTATTCACTGCTTTTAAAATACTGCTGTGATCAGTTGTCCTTTAAGTATAGATAAGTATGGTAAAAGGCACACATGGAAAGCTAAAAACTATATAACCATAAAACAATGCAATAGAGAAACTTAATAAAATAGCTAAAAACAAGTATGTAAAATGAAGTTAACATTGATTCCATTATCATTTATTCTATCAGCTTCCAGTCTATTGTTTAATTATATAATAGTTTTGCTTGCTTATTTTTTTAAACATCAGGAACTTATTCTCTTATGGGTCTGGAGTCCAGATCTGAGGCCAAGGTGTCAACATACTCTTTAGCCTCTGGAGAGAAACGGTTCTTTTTTTTTTTTTTTTTTTCTTTTTTTTTTTTTTGGTTTTTCGAGACAGGGTTTCTCTGCAGCTTTAGAGCCTGTCCTGGAACTAGCTCTTGTAGACCAGGCTGGTCTCGAACTCACAGAGATCCGCCTGCCTCTGCCTCCCGAGTGCTGGGATTAAAGGCGTGTGCCACCGCCGCCCGGCTTGAGAAACGGTTCTTGATCAAGTCTTTTTACCTATGGCTGTGAATAGGTTCTTAGATAGTACCAGAGAGTAATCATATCAGCAGCCTCTGCCTTTGTTTGCCTTTTTGTCTCTAGCAAGACACTTCCTTTCAGATTCAATCCGGTGTCTACTTGGTTATGGCACTCAGCTTTTTGATGAAATCCAGATGAGTTGGGGATGGCATTTTGAAGAGGTTATTAAAGTTATGGTATGGTAGATTACTCTGTGTAATCCCAATGGACCTCGTGCATTTTACAAGCAAAGTATGATGTTTCTTAGAGAAGAAAGAACTGTATTCACATTGCCAGCCTCTTACCCTGCTGGACAAACTCCATTCTCAAAGCTTCAATATCAGTTTTCAGACAAATTGCAAGCCTGCCTTGTGGATTTCAAACTTGCCAATAACACAGGGCCAATTAACCACAACAACAAAAAAAGCAATTTCTGTTTAAATAAAACAAAACAAAAACTCTCTTCTCTCGTCTTTCCTTGCCCCTTTTCTTTTTTCCAGTCCTCTCCCTGTTCTTCCTCCAGTCCCTGTTTTGTTTAACAAGAGGACCCTGACCAATGCAGGGCCTAACCTAGACAAACTAGGATGATTTCATCTCAAAATACTTAACTTGGCTACATCTGAAGAAATCTTTTATCCAAATAAGGTAACAATCATGCATTTTTGGGATTTGAGGTACATATTTTGGGGATGGAATGGGCATGTTTTTGCCTACCATAACTACCCTAGAAATGAAGAATTCCTGATGGGCATGGCACGGGGCATTATGAAATACTATGAGATACCACAGAATTCTTAATACAGTAATCAGCAGCAACTATGACAGAAAAATATTGCCATTCAAATGAACATGGTGCCAGGGGAAATTTAAGACAGAAGAGCATCACAGGTAAAATAAATAAAATGTAGCTGACTGTAATGTTTTAAATGACTCTGAAGTCTAAATTATGATTAAAAATGAAGTAAAAGCAATCTCTTGGCAACGCTATCTTCCAAGAAACCAGAAACTTCATTTTCATTTTTGTTTTTTTAAAAGCTCAATTTCATAATTTTAAATTATCGTGTGTGTGTCTGTGTGTGTGTGTGTGTGTGTGTGTGTGTGTATGTGTGTGTGTGTGTGTTGGGGGCATTGAGCATGTGATTGCCCTTACCCACGGAGGCCAGAAGCTTCAGATACCTTAGAGGTAGAGTTGCAGGCCGTTGTGAACCACCTGGCATGGGTTGTGGGAACCAAACTCAGGTCTTCTGCAAGTTCAGTGCAGCTCTTTACTGCTTAGCCATGCACCATCCCAGGAGCAATGCCTAAGCATTGGAGAGGCTAGTGCAGATTGTATTTGTTTTATTAATTTCCACATCTGCCAGAATCTCTGCAGTTTTTTCCAGTGAACAATTAATTTGTTGGAAGTTAGGTTGCAACTTATAACTCAACCCAATTCTGTGTAAAATAAATAATGACTACATTTTAAGGTATGTATTAATTCCCCTCATCCTGTCCAATTAAAAAGAAAAAACATGTTGTTTAAACATTTCCATATAGGATTTATTTCTCAAGTGAAAACTCTACTTCTATTTAAAAATATTTCGTGTTCAGGAGATAATCATTAGCTCCTGGGTTTTGTGGACTGTACCTTCTCTTGGAAATTTTGCTTCCTTGTGTTTCAGAAATATGGTGATTTGGTGAATCAGTAATATAAATTGAAATTGTATAGTTAACAGCTGTATTCTTAACGTTCACTTGTTTATGAATAGTATAAACTTTTAAAAATTTCCTTATTAAATGCATGTAACTTGCGGAAACATTTTGTGACTGTCTCCTTGCATGCATATTATAAGGCATCTGAAGTGGAGAGAGGATGAAGAGAAAAGCTCTGGGCACATGGAGGAGGGCAGCTCAACAGAGATGGATACATACTTGCAGTGTGGCCCCCAGATGCAACCTTTCACTGACGTCCTGGGCACCAGTTGGTATCAGGGGCACACACCTAGCCACCTAGCCTTGTGCCAATGGGTGCTTTCGGTAGTGCAGCTTCCACTGCACTAAAATGTCCCCCTGATTGTTTTATGGTTGTAGCATCTCAGACATATTTACGCAGCAGACTTCTGTCACTCATTTGTCCCAACTTCATTCCCCAGAAGGTCTTCCATTGATGTTGTTGTCTTAAAACACTGGAAGGATGTGTCCCTTTTATGGATAAAGAAAATCAATAATTTCATTTCGAAGAGACCCTGTGATGCCTTTGTGTCCCTACAGCAGAACAATGCAGACTAGGTAATTTATTATAATAGGAAATCATTGTCACCTCTCTGGGCATAAGGATTCAAGGTCAAGGCTGAGAAGGCTTTGGCTGTCAGGACTTGACAGAAAGTGGAAAGGCCAGAGGGAAAAGTAGTTCAAGACTAAAGGAAACTTGTTCTATCTGAATGTGAACCTTCTCCACAAAGACCAAAGGCCCCTGATGGCCTAATCAATTCTTTAAGGTCCTAATGTCATAAGGCTATCAGGCTGACTCCATCTGAACTGAAGGAAGCATTCAAAACACAGAATACAGAAATTAAGAAAGGATGTGTTGGTCACTAGGATTTCTAAAAAATAAAATCTTGTCCATTGGCTCTAGGGAAATTCTCTCTTCTTGACCTGTATGTCTCTTATTTAAACAATAAATTAGCAGAGTCTCTAAGAAAATGATGGGGTTGTCATTTGAACTACAGACAGTTTTTTTTTTAATTTTTTCACCAACCACGGTTCCCCTTCCCTCCCCTCTTTCCATTCCTCCCTATCCCCCATACACTCCTCAGATAGGGTTGGACCTTCTATGGGGAGTCAACAAAGTCTGGCATATGAAGTTGAGGCAGGACCAAGCTCCCCACTGCTGTATCAAGGCTGAGCATGGTATCCTACCATAGGGAATGGGTTCCAGAAACACAGTTCATGTACCAGGGATAAAGACTGCTCCCACTGTCTGGTATCACACAAATAGACCACACCACACAATTTTCAACCACATTCAGAGAGGTGAGTTTGGGCCCATGCGGGCTCTCTAGCTATCATTCCAGAGTCCATTGCTCCCATTAACTAGGTTCAGCTGTCTCTGTGGGTTTCCCCATCATGATCTTGAACCTCCTTTTTCATAAAATCCTCTTTCATCTCCTTGACTGGACTCCAGGACCTCAGCCCAGTGCTTTTCTGTGGATCTCTAAATCTGCTTCTGTCAGTTACTAGATGAAGATTCTGTGATGACAATTAGGGTAGTCACCAGTCTGGTCACAGGAGAAGGTCAATTGCGCATTGGCTCCACTATTGCTAGGAGTCCTAGCTGGGGTCATCCTTGTGGATTCCTGGGTATTTCCTTAGCACCAGGTTTCTCCCTAACTCCATAATGGCTCCTTCTATCAAGATATCTCTTTCATCATCTAAATTTTCTGCTTTTTAAAATAACATGCTAGGTGTCCTATCTAATAATGTTACTAATTGGTTTTATGCAAGTTCTATGTGAGAAACGCATCCCGGGTCTTGGAAGCACTTTCTTGTTCCTGTGATGGCCTGTTATGTCAATACAAGGTTCATTTTATACTGAGAAATTGAAGCTGACAGAAGTTAAGGAATTTTTACACAGTTCCATAGTGATTGTGGCAGACTCAGAGATAAGGTCTATTTATTGCTTCAACTCTCCATTGATCATCCCTGTAGTATTTGGATAGGGAAGGTGGTTTTGGAATGATTTTTTTTTACTTGCCTTAGGCAATTCTCTGAAGCAGGGCTATTTCTGAGGCATATGTTAAGAATTTAGAAAAGTCTAAATAATTTTGGTTAATTTGGGAAACAGATGAAAGGCTTGTCTGCTATTCACTGACTTCACATTTTGCATAATCAATCTATGATGTTTAAATCTGCATATGTCTGATTCTTCATCTGGGGCCAAGTCTAAGAGAATTCCCAAGAGCCAGGACTGTTCCCAAAATTCTTTTAAGTACATCACAAGGTCTAGAAAGTCCAAACGAAGTCACTGGCCATGAGCAGAAGGAAAAGTCAGAGTGGTTACCAGCTAATTGTGCTGAGCATGAGACACTGTTATTGTTACCTATACTGATGCTGCCTTTGATTGGAGTTGAAGGTTGTGCCTGAGTAGCTTTCTAGAGAAAATACTCTGTTACCAATGGCCAGTGATTGAGACATAGTTAGACTTTACATAAGTCATTTTTCAAGAGTCTTTTCTCCCACTTGTTTTCTTTACCATGTTTGCACTGATTTCCTACATATGATCTGAAGAGAGCTTTCTTCCTGCAGCTCTTCCACTTGGAGGAAGCCAAGCCTTTTGCTACTGCTTTGTCAACAGATGCAAATGCCTCTGAAAGACCGAATTTATTTAGAAATCTGTTATTGTTCTTTTGTGGTGTGGTTTGAATCTTGCCTTTCAAATATGAACCTAGTGTTCACTGTTCTAAAAAAAAGTCTGTTCATTTTGAAGCAAGAACCCTTGCTAGGGACTAAAAACATCAATATTTAGAACCAGTTTAGTAAAAGTCCTTCTGTAACAATGCTTAATTAAAATTTTATGCAAGAATTAATGGTAGTTCTCAATATCTGTTTACGGCATACTGAAAAGGATATTTGCTGTGATGTGGTCTAATGATCCTCATCTCTTCATTTTCCTAGAAAATTTTGATTATGGGGACTTGGTGATACTCAGGATTTGGCTTGCTAGTGTCCCTGTGAAGTCCTTGAAGGTTTCCTTGTTTTGAGGTCTTCTTGCTGTTTCCCGGAGTAGCTCATTGCTTTTAGCTACATCAGAGGAATTAGGGCTCTACACAAGACATTCTCTGAAAACCTTCCTTATTCATAGCACATGACAAGCTGGCTGAGTGTGAAGACATGAGATGCTACTACTGTTCTCCTAGTGTAAAAATCTCAAGAGAGGGAGATGCTCTTCTAGTCTGACATGTGATGGAGTGTGTTAATATGCTCCTAAATTTGCTGCCTAACATTGTTGTTTAATTGTATCCATTCATCGACTTTCCATTTGGTGAAATGCCAGCTTTCTTAACCGAACTATCTGCATCACAATTTCCTCCCCGGTCACATTTGTTTAGCACCCACAATTTTCCTAATCCCAAACAATGTCCGTATTCATGCTGCTTTGTATTATCTCAAGATCTTCCAATGTGCTTTCACTTATGTGGCATTAACACATTGTTCCATGGCTCCTACCATGGAAAATAAACCGAGACTTGGATACACATGTCTTGAGACTACACCAACAAGAGACCAAAAATCTGCTCTCATTTCTCCATGCTTCTTCAGACCAGCTTTTTTTTCTTTTTCTTTTTTTTAAAAAAAAAAATGTTTCCATCATATATTCTGGTCATCACAACTTCATTTTAAATACTGCTAACTGCATTTCTCTCTTTAATCATCATACCATAGTGATTGTTCAGTCTCTGAGCAAGGTCTTCTATTCCTACTGATAATATATACTAATATACTGGGTGTTTCCCAGAACACTCTGAGTCTATAATCATTACTACACTTCAAATAAAACAGTGTGAAGGAAACAGAGAAGTTCTTGGCTGGGCACTCAGTTTTGAATATTAAGAGCTACTGTGGAGCCACAATTAGTAACGGAGAAGAAATTTGAACTTGCAAATAACATTCTTGTAAGTTCAGACTTATTTCTACACTTTAATTTTCTCAACAAGAACTTGAATTGGCATATTTAACATGCTAGGAGTTAATTACCCCAAGGGAATACACTGACAAGCCCAAGCCTAGCACATTTGAGAATCCCAGCTGTTAATTTTACACTTATTCCTACCTTTTTTTTTGTTTTGTTTTGTTTTTTTGTTTTTTTTTTTGGTTTTTCAAGACAGGGTTTCTCTGCAGTTTTTTTTTTTTTTTTTTTTTTTTTTTTTTTTTTTTTTTTTTTTTTTTTTTTTTTTTTAGAGCCTGTCCTGGAGCTAGCTCTTGTAGACCAGGCTGATCTCGAACTCACAGAGATCCGCCTGCCTCTGCCTCCCGAGTGCTGGGATTAAAGGCTTGCGCCACCACCGCCCGGCTTTATTCCTACCTCTTTATTTTATTGTCTGCTTTTAACTTCCATAAACTTTGACACTGGGTGATTTGCATTTTACCATCGATGATTTCTAAGAAGAAAATAAGGAGTCATTTCTCTCAATGGTCAAGTTCAGCTTAGTCAAGGTAAAAAACGGAAGTGGAGGGCAGGAGCAAGCGTCACTATCCTGACATTCTCATCATCATTGATGATGATGAGTACCGGGTGTCTGTGATCAACGTGGAGTGTCCTCTTTGGCCTGGTGTTGAATGAGGTTGTGCCAGATCCATTGGCAGCATAGCTGGGGATGCTGAATTCGTCTCCACGACCGCTACCATAGGTAACTTCTTTCATTGTCCCGTGCTAGAACTTGGTGCTTTGACACCTGTTTAACTTCCTACCTGCATTTCTCTTTTTTTGTCCTGTTATCACAGGCTGTGCTGGCTGTAGGTGTGAAATTTTTTTATTACCTTTAGTATCAGTTTATGAAAACTCACGAACAGTGATCTCCAAAAACAGTTCAGTGACCTCCTTCCTGAAGCTATCTCTAGTTTTCCTGCCTGAGTGTTTTGGTTTCCTTCATGTCTTCCAGCCATGGATTATTTCAGATTCTTGCTCTGCCATTTGACCCAGGATTCAATAGCACATTCAACAGCATAGTCCGTCTGCTACTCTGTTACGAATGCAGGAACTCGCCCGAGACTTTCATCACATATTCCCAATCAGAGATGGAAATCACCTTGGAGAATGATGGGGCAGAAGCTACTAGCTGTCACCACATACACAGGACTGTCCCTACCAAGGGACTTCTGCTTTGGAACTCACTGTGGTATGAGTTTGGGACTTGTATAAGTTGATATCAGTGGTTAGTCAGTCCCTTGATAAGAAATACTAATAATGTATATTTAAGAGATGGCCAAAATTTCAGCTTACAAAATGTCAGTGTATCATGACTAACATATTTACATTATTAAGTAGCACATTTTTTTTGCCTAGAAGCCAAATCCAAGTTTGCTCAATTATAACAATAATGATGGCATATTGATATATGGTAAAAATAAATGCATTTTACAACTAATCTGGTCAGTGTCTAAATGAGTGCTTTAGGGGCATCCAATAGATACTACCAGTTGCTTTCATTTAAAGCATGGATTCTGAAGTTGGAAAGCTGCGTGACTCAGACATGTAGCGCTGTCTGACCTGACTCTGAAACCACTGGATCCATCTGTCTTGAAAGATGTTTCTTCTCATTAGAGAAATCTTCACAGGTGTTTCCATGATACTCTTCTCCCTGAATTTTCACAGCTTCTTCCAACTTACTTGGTCCTTCTACCCTTGGTTTTATTCTCACTAACTAAATAGGCTGCCCGTCTGTTCTTCCTCTCTTCTTACTAATTTATTGGGCTAATTATTTTTTTTTTAATTGGGAGAGTGGTAAATAACATTGGGTCTGAAATATAAACCATGTAACCTTCTAGGTAAAGACATTCCAGATCAAGGGACATGTCAAATGTGATGACTTATTCTTATCTTATTATAAAACTAACAAAAAAACCCTACTATGCCTTTTGGGTAAAGAACAAGAATAGCATTAGGAGACAATATGTGGAAGATAGTGAGGACAAAGGAGGAAGTATGGACTAGCCATCCGTTAACCCACAAGGAACATGGCGATGACATGCACTCGCATGGTACAAGTGGTAAGTAGTGATTAACTGGGCGGGGGGGGGGGCTCTGCTTTAAAGAAAGTCAATATAATTTGCTGCTGGAATGGATGAGACAGGAGAAACAGAGAATTAAAATTCTGTTCTGGTTGGTCTGATTAACTGAAATGATAGAGATGAAGTAAAAGGAAGACGCTGGAGTCAGGGTTTGGAATGTTTTTGTAGTTGTCTACCCTTTGGTTCTCTTCTACCAGAAAGTATGTAAAGCCTTGAATTTCGTCACGGACTTTTAATAGTGAGCAGATGAACCAAAAGAGTAGAAGTAACAGAAGGGTCAACGACAAGAGACTGTAAGATGGGCCATAGGTTCTGAAGCATTAATAGAGTGGTGATTAACTTCACTGGTTGTGGGTCCTAGAAGGACCGACGGGTTTGGGCAAGATGGAATGAAAGAAGATGATAGTTGTAGGGCAGGCTAATGGAAACAGACCGCGGAAAGGATACACTGACTTTAATAAAGCATAGAAAATTGCCTAGTAGCGAAGGCTTGAGGTTACACAGAGGGAAAACTTGTTAGATCATGGGAGATGTGGAGATTAAGACTTGAAAGTACAATGTTGAGAGAATGATTGGTGTGGGTGTTGATACATCAAAGAATTGGGACTTTCTTGAAGATTCTTGACAGCTAACTTTTTTTGAGATTTGGATGATAGAGTCTCAGAGTTGACATATTGGACAGTGATATAATCTGAGGACATAAAATTCAAAACTGAGTTTTTAATGCTGGAGGGAATCCGATTAGCTAGAAGCGAGAAGTATCCTCAAGTTTGTACTTTGTGTGTACTAAGCTTTGGGAAGAGGGACTAGCCATCCTGGAGAAGAGCCTGGGAAACCATCTTCGTCAGAGGAAACTAGTTTGAACACGAGGTGCCATGAATGGCGAGGACAAAGGGTGAGGATGGGTGACAAGGCTGCTTGTCTATCTGGTTCTTACTTTTTTTGCTTGCTATGATTTCAAAGACACAGACTGTATGCCACTCCTCTTTGGGTTTCACGCATATAATGCAACACTGTGCAATTACTTAATGTGGTCCAGGCACCTACAAATAATACAGACCTTGATAGGAAGTGGATTCCAGCTACAGTTTCAGTCTGCGAAGTGCAATGCTCATCGCTCTCCACAAGCGTCCCAACAAATAGCTCAATACTCAGCATGTAAAGTCCAAGCAGCTGTAAGAAATGTATTCTTTATATATTTAAGTTGTCAGTACCTGCTCCTACCCCTTCCTCCACTTGACCTGTTTTCATATTTTATTAAACCGAGTTTGTATTTCCTTATTGGTCTTTCAGCCGGGACTTTGGTATGACCAAAATATTCAGGGAACCTGTAGTTACTGTTAATGAACCCTATAATTGCAAGTAAAAGAGCTGAATACATTTGAATTTCCCAAGATATTTTTAAAGTAAGATGGAAAATTCATGACATGTCTATTTCATTTTCAGAGGATTTTATAATTACTGGAGTGTCTCCATGATGGAGCAACACAGTCCACCTGCTTGCCACTTGGGCTACCTCTATTGTATTACTTCCCTGTTTATTAGTCTTTACCAGGAAAACCACTCAAAAAACACACTGCACTTCTGAAATTCAAAAAGGGCTATGTAACAAATCTGCTGCTCTCTTCCTAATATGGAAGAGTGTGGCAAGCTCCTGGGACATCTGAGTGATGCAGCAGGGCAAGGGAGTGCCAAACCACAGATGTCTAGACAGAAAGTATGGAGCCAGTTCATAGAAAGTGAATACTGGTGTTTCCTTAGGAAGCACTGTTCTGAACAGCGTGATGCTAGAGGTACGTTCTAAAGTCCTTCATCAGCCGTGGCACAGTGGGATGGCTGCAGTCACTTTGTTTATAGCCCACCACTCCTAGGTTCTGGCATAAAGACCTGATCTTTCACCTACTTAAAGAAGAAGTTCCAAAGCTACTATAACACAGCCCTGTTGGTGAAGGAGACTTGAGTTTGCTTCTTTGACATCTCCAGCGTCAGCTACTAGTCTATGACTCAATTAGTTTCTTTTAATAAATGAATAAGTATGTGAACTATGCCTAGAGTGTGTATACCTTCCTATCTGTAAACATCTTGTCATAAAAGATCCGTATTTTCCATTTGTCAGTCTAGGCCTTAATTAACCGATGGATGGAAAATGTTATTGAAGAGGCAGCAAAATCCGAGGCCAGATTTCCCTGATGCATATCAATAAACTTTCTGTGCATTGTGCTGACCTAAAAAGATAAAACAAAAACATTTTCCAGTTGTAAAAGTTTAATTAACTATGGAGTTCATAGTTTAGCACTGTAACAATAAAATGACTAAACACAGTTGACTGGCTAAGAGTTGAAATGAGAAAATAATTCTAAGGCCAGTACTCAATTATGCAGCTAAATGCCTGCCTCTTGTCTTATATATTACAGTGATGTAGAAATAAATTCAGCTATCACAGTTTTGATAAACTTACTGATGTTTGTACTATTAAAGCATTAATAGCAGTTAAATAAACATTGGAGCTGGAGAGAGGACTCAGTGGTTTTCAAGCACACTAGCTCTTTAAGAGGACCCAGGTTTAGCTACCAGCACAAATGTGTTGTGGCTCACAAGTACTGATAACCCCAGCTCCATGGGATCTGACACAGTCTTCTGCCCTTGGCTGGTACTACAGTCATCCATCACTTGTGCATAGTCCCCGCCCCCCCAATACATAATTAAAAATGAAGAAAAAAGACTTTTTAAATGTAAGGTAAATATCCGCTGTAGCCCAGATGAAAGTGGTACAAAATGAACATAGTTAAGAGCTGCAAAATTCTGGCTGCTCTAGTTCCAGTTTTAAATGCAAAAGAAATAGTCTGAAGGTCCGTAGACATAACGCCTTGTTCATTGGGTCCATTCATGTGTATGTCTCTGCCATTTAGCATCATAGAACAACAAGAGGGACTTTTAAGATAAGGGCAGCTCTGCTGTGTAGCAGAGTCTCTTGTCCGGCTTTGTCAATGAATGAAAACATTAAAGTATTCTCTCTGTTATAACATCTCTGAGACAGCACATAGCTTTATAAGCACATTTATTTATCAAATAATTGGGGAAGTAATAAAGACAGTTTCATAACTGTATTATAGATGTCACAATCATTGTTTAAAATATTAGGTAGTGCCTGGAAGCCTATAACTTTACATTTAGAATTTTGCATGGAAATGAAGGTGTTTATCCAAATAAATTTCCAAATGATATTTGTATGCTGTGAAAATAGGTGGATACGTTCTCTGAACATTTTGGACACAATAAATAAATGAATAGAAACCGAGGTCTGTGCAAAAAAAAAAAAAAAAGGAGTTTAATTTAACATCATAGAAAAGAACAGTGGGTTCCTTGCTCATGTTCTCTCTCCTTCTGCTCCTCATTTGGACCTTGGAAGCTCAGTCCAGTGCTCCAATGTGGATCTCTGTCTCTATCTCCATCCATCGCCAGATGAAGGTTATATGGTGATATGCAAGATATTCATTAGTGTGGCTACAGGATAAAACCAGTTCAGGCACCCTCTCCTCTGCTGCCCATGAAACTAGTTGGGGAAATCCCTTTGAACACCTGAGAACTCCTCTAGAGTGAAGTCTCTTGCCAACCCTAAAATGGCTCCCTTAATTAAGATATCTACTTCCCTGCTCCCATATCCACCCCTCCTCCATCATAACCATCCCATTCCCCCAAGCTCTCCCCATCCTCTCCTTCTCCCTTCTCTCTCCCCATTTCCCCTTACTTCCACCCCATCCCCACCCCAAGTTCCCAATATTTGCTTGGCAATCTTGTCTACTTCCAATATTCATGAGGGTAACTATATGTTTTTCTTTGGGTTCACCTTCTTATTTAGCTTCTCTATTATCCCGAATTATAGGCTCAATGTCCTTTATTTTTGGCTAGAATCCACTTGAGTGAGTACATACCATATTCATCTTTTTGGGTCTGGGTTACCTCACTCAGAATAGTGTTTTCTATTTCCATCCATTTGCATACAAAATTCAAGATGTCATTGTTTTTTACTGCTGAGTAGTACTCTAATGCATATATATTCCACACGTTCTTTATCCATTCTTCCATTGAGGGGCATCTAGGTTGTTTCCAGGTTCTGACTATTATAAATAATGCTGCTATGAACATAGTTGAACAAATGTGTTTGTACTATGATAGGGCATCTCTTGGGTATATTCCCAAGAGTGGTATTGCTGGATCCTGGGGTAGGTTGATCCCGAATTTCCTGAGAAACCGCCACACTGATTTCCAAAGTGGTTGCACAAATTTGCATTCCCCCCAGCAATGGATGAGTGTTCCCCTTATTCCACATCCTCTCCAGCAAAGGCTATCATTTGTGCTTTTGATTTTAGCCATTCTGATAGGTATAAGATGGTATCTCAAAGTTGTTTTGATTTGTATTTCCCCGATCACTAAGGAGGTTGAGCATGACATTAAGTGTCTTTTGGCCATTTGAACTTCTGTTGCAAATTCTCTGTTCAGTTCAGTGCCCCATTTTTTAATTGGGTTAATTAGCATTTTAAAGTCTAGTTTCTTGAATTCTTTATATATTTTGGAGATCAGACCTTTGTCTGATGCGGGGTTGGAGAAGATCTTCTCCCAATCAGTAGGTTGCCTTTTTGTTCCATAAACATACCTATGTATTGTTTTTTCCTTTTGAAATAGATACAAAAGCATGCTAGAGAGATGGTTCAGATAGTAAAGTGCTTGTTGTGGAAATGTGAGGTCTAGAGTGTAATCCCCTGAACCCACCTCAAAAAGCAAGGTATGGCCATGCACTGATAAATATAATATTGGGAAGGTTGTCTGTGAAGCTCTCGGCTGACCAGCTTAGCCTCCCTACTACTACTGATCTTCCCTACTTAGAGGGCATTAGATCAATTAAGAGACTCTGGTTGAAAACAAAGTAAGTGACAGCTAAGGATTCACACACACACACACACACACACACACACACACACCACATACACACACACCCCAACCCAACCCCTGCAACATGAACATAAATACACAAAGGAAGATTGCAAGAAAGAAATACCACTTTTGGCAAAATTGTCAGTGAAATCAACAATAATAACATCCCGCCAATTTTTCTTTCTTCTTCCTTAGCTAGGATCTCATGTGGCTGAAGTTATCCTCAGACTCACAATGTAGCCAAGGCAGGCCTTGAACTCTTGATTCTCCAGCTTATAAGTGCTGGGATTACAAGTATATACTACCATGGAAAGCTTTCCTGCGTTTTCACGTTACAATGTATTTTATTTACTTTTCAAATATTTTTACCATTTTTTACTGTATAACTTTCAAGACACACTTCAGAGTAGAGCCCATCTCTCTTGCCAGAGACAGGAGGAATGAGACACTGAGTCTAATGTGAGCTCCAGTTCTCAAGAGCTAGCTTAAAATAAACAATATTCCTCTAAGTTGGAGCTCAGATCATTTCACTTGACCCTGTGCATTCTTGTGATGTGTTGTAATACTGGACAATTTAACTGTTTTGTTTTTTGGTTTTTTTTTTTTTAAAAAAAAACAAGATCCCTAGTTTGCTTTTTATTGCAGTGATAAACCACTATATCCGAGAGCAACATGGGGGAGGAAAGAGTTTATTCGGCTTACATGTTCCAGTCACTATACATCTTTGAGGGAAGTCAGGGAAAGAACTGAAGCAGAGTCCATGTAGGGACCTACTTACTGATTTGCTTCTCAGGCATGTGTTCTGCTACCTTTCCTTATACCTTGCAAGACCCCCTTTTCAGGGGTGGCAACACCCAAGTGGGCTAGACCTTCTCACATCAATCATTAATCAGAAACATGCCCTTACAGATTTGCCTACAGGCCAGTCAGAAGGAGGCATTTTATCAATTAACGTTCCTTCTTCTCAGATTCTCAGATGACTGTTGCTTGAGTCAAGCTGACACAGACATACACAGAAAAGAAGTATCATGCAAGCATGCATATTATAAAGCTTAATTCCTTGTAAGAAAAAAATCATCTACTACCTACCAGAAGATAGGACATAAATTCTGCTTGTTTATATGTGTACCGCCTGTGTGCAGTGCCCTCAGCTTCCAGAAGAGTGTTGGAAATCCCTGGAACTGGAGTGACAGATGTAGGAGGAGGCCACTTGTCTGTCCCAGCTGCCGAGAACCAAAATAACCACATAGAAACTATGTTAATTAAAACACTGCTGGGCCCATTAGCTCTAGCTTCTTGTTGGCTAACTCATTAATTAAACCCATTTCTAATTAATCTGTATATTGCCACGTAACAGTGGCTTACTGGCAAAGATCCAGCATGTATGACTCTGGTGGCCCCATGGCTTCTCTTTGACTCTGCCTTCCTCCACCCATGCTATAAGCGAAGGCTGTTTTCTTTATCCATTAACCAATAAAATAAACACATAGACAGAAGAACCTCCAATACCAGACTGAGAATTGTAAGCCACCTACGGGGTGCTAGGAAATGAACCCAGGTCTTGGCAAGAACAGCAAGTGCTCTTAACTACTGAGTCATCTTTCCAGACCCAGTATAACAAAGCAGTTAGGTTCATATAAATTCAAATAAACAGGGAATTGCGAGTATACATTTATTATTATCAAATTAGTTCACAATATCTAGGAGGTAATGAAAATAAAGCCTTGACATTTTATAAATTATAATTTTTATCTGATATTCACACCCCCATGACATCTGGAATTTGAGTATTTACTAGTTCTAAAAATAGATATTTTCTGGTAATGCTCTTGGGAGAAAAAAATAACTTGTTAAAAGTGTTAAGACTGTTCTTTCTTCACCTTCCCATTAACTTCAGACTCACATAATGTACACTGCTACTCCCCATTATATCATAACTATATTTAAAATTCAGTGCTTATTGTATGGAATTGGAATCCTGGCTTGAACACCAAAGACAAAAGAGAATCACATTTCTGAAAATGGACATTTATATTTAAATAAATAGATACACGATAAGCATATTCAAGCTTTGAATAGTCATGTAATTGTTTGTGTTATCTTTATTTTGATCATTTGTAAATGGAATCAGAATCCCACTTACGCGACTATCTTGAGGGTTCACCAGAATAAAGGATTTGAAATTGTAGAGCCTTTCACTTGTTCAGAATGTTGCACCATTTGTTGTAAAAAATCACAATTTTTTGTTTTAGTTTAAAGGTCAAAGGAAGAAAATATTAGTTAACCTTAGTATATAACTATGCATAAAAAAATCCACCCTTGTGATAAAACTCAAGCACTTTTATTACAAATCTGAGCCAAATCATTTTAATAGAGGTTTTGCTTGTTGAACATTCATGTATTCAGAATATTTTATAACTAATTGAAATGTAGTGATAACTCAGAAGAAGCTATATGAAATTCAAAGATATTGGTGTGTTCACATACATTTTATTTACTTCAGCTTATGCAATTGCATTCATTCTACCAAAATTACTCCTGTTTGGCTGTGTTCGATGCCTTCTGCTCATGTTTCATAGAGAATATAGTGAGCATTCTTTCCCTTTCCACTCATTCAGACTGTTGCTTCTCAAGCATATGTATACACACACGCACACATGATCAAAGAAAAAATAGGCTAGCCATTTGAGAATGATGAGTGCCATGGAAGGAGCTAGAGGGAGCAGACTTGGTAGAGGATGGAGGGGGACAGGGGGAAGTGATGTAGTTATAATTTAATTGAAAATGTGTAAAGAGATAAAGAAAATAAAGAAAACAAAATAAAACACATACTGAACAATACTTCCCAACGTCTGCCTTTCCCTTCTCACTGCAGGGAATGAACTCCCCTAGTTTGCAAAAGACATTCAGGAACCCAGTACTGCACTTCCTCCACACTGAATCGGTTCTGAGGCTCTCATAGATGTCTTTGCTTGTGCCAGTCAGTAGCCATCCTACGATATCTCACTGCTAATAATACAGCAGATGACTGTGCTGTCTGCTGTTCCTCTTGTATTCTCAGCGTACACTCCAGCCACATGCAGGTACTCTGGATGAGCTTCCTTCATCCATATTAATGAGCATTTTTCTACTTCAAAAGCTTCACTACAAGAAAAGACCACTGGCTATCCCACAAGACTTCTCCCCAAAGTTCCACATAAATCCCAGCAGAAGGAATGTAAGTTATGTTTCTTTGCTAATTCCAAGTGTAAACTTGGAGAAAAAGAAAAATCATATCTGTAGAGCTAACTATATACATTATTTCTTTAGAGAACTTTTTAAGTATGCATGTAGGAACATTTCCAAGCATATTAATCTCAAAGAAATGTTAAACCATTTAAGTGTGAAATTAAGATCAAGCATTCATGCATTCATTATCGTCTATACACAAACATTTCTCACTGTTTTACTCCAGAAGATTTAAGAAACTCAAATGAAAAAAAAAATAGTTCTTTTCCTTAGGGATTTCTAAGCTAAATAAGGAATCAAAGTTTGTTCTCAAATAATTATAATGTGATGTGGAGTTTGATAGAGTCACAGAGAATATAAAAGCTGCGAGTCCTGAGATTACACAGAGAGATTTGAATGTGATCGGGGATGCTGGTTTTTAGAAGTGATATTGAAGGTACATAGGAAAGAAACACAGACAAGGCAGCAAGAACCAAAGTCATCTCCTTATAGTTTTCAGAGTCAATGTGGAATAAGGGAACTCTGGACAATAGCAGTCATGCCTGAGGGAAGGACTGTAGTTGCAGAGGGCATCTCTGCGAGGTGGAGGGTATGTTGCAGGAAGGCAGCCAATGCTGCACAATTCCATGCACATGTCATAGGTCAGTATCCATATGAACAATGAGGAAAGGCTTACCCGCTGCAAAGATATTGAGCACTGGCAGCTGGGGAGGTGGTGATGCCCTTAAACAGGAAGATGAGATAAAACAAAACAATATCTCAAAAAAGATAAATTTGAGTGGTGTATCATGATTTTGAGGTATTGGAATAAGCAGTAGAAATTATCCCAGGTAATATGAGTGGATTCCAGGGGTCAGCAAAGATCTCAGGAGGTGTGTGCCTGACACGATCTTATGCCATGCACATGGTCCTTTTCTTTCTGGAGAAACAAGGAAAGTATAAAAGGACCCTGCTGGTGGGGAGCTTGATTGAGGAGTAGCAGGAGATTTTGTGATATGAAGAAGAAATGAAAAAAAGGAGAGAAGGATCCAACTGGGAAAAGGGGAAGGAGTTCAGTAGAGGAAATGAGGGATGAGGGGCAAATAACACAAATGTTGTCTGATGAAGCTCAAGGAATCATATTTTACAGCCTACATAATACATAGAAGTCTACTTGTGTATATATTATAAAGACTTATGTCACTTGGACTGACAATGACCCTCATCTGAATCCTAGCCAACAAATACCCCAGGCACAAGAATCACCTTTTTGTTTGTTGGTCAGAGTAGTTGAAATGATTTCAAAAATATTGCTGTTGACCTTGTTTGCCTTCAGAGATTGAAAGTAAGTCTCTTTTGCTCAAGACACCACATTCTTAGGACACAGGGCTAGTCTTATTTCAGCTAAATCTAACCCAAAAGACTCTACCCTGCAGTCTATTTCCCATGCTTCCAGAAAATGCCACCCAAGCTACCCAGAGAGGAGAGAAATTAATAGTCCTGCCCAGCTTTGACACCTATGATCCACAGTAATAACCAATATGGCAAGATATCACAAAAGTGTAGTAATTGGGGGTAACAAAAGGCTGGATAATTAGACTTGAAGCATATTATATTTAGAAACAAAAATATCCATGGGATTGGAGAGATGGCTCATCATTTAAGAGCACTGGCTGTTCTTCCAGAGGACCTGAGTTCAAATCCTAGCAACCACATGGTGGCTTCCAATCATCTATAATGAGATCTGTTGCCCTCTTCTGGCTTGCAGGCAGACATACAGACAGAACACTGTATCCATAATAAACAACAAACAAACAAATGAAAAAACAAACAAGAAACTCCATACTGGCATGATGAATAATTCAACTTTCAACTTGCTATAGAATCAGTTCTCCTTGGAAAGAGAATCTGTAGTTGATGGTCTAGGTCCACCTATGGGCTGAGAATCTTAATGGTAGATGGTTCAGGTCAGCCTATGAACTGTCTTTCAGAATTATCTTGATCACCATTTTGAGAAAGGAAGAGCCACCCACTGAGGGTGACACCATTCCCTAGGTAGGGGATTCTAAACTGCTCCAGAATGGAAGAGGGACCTGAGTGTAAGCATGCACAGATACATTCTCTGCTCTCGATCATGGGTGGGACTAGGCTGGCATCTTAACTTTGCAGTGATGCACTGTAACCTGAAATTGAGAGTTGGCATGAATCCCTTCTACCCTAATTTGCTTTTGTCAGCGGACATATCACAGTGACAGGAAAGAAAACTAAAGTAATTGGAAAGCAGAAGTTGAGATTATTCTGGAAATCTCAGTACAATAACAATCATTCAAAAGTATCCATATTTTGTATGGCCTTTGAATTGGCCTGCTTAACTAGTTTTACTGTGTGTATGTGTATGATGTGTAACTTTAATGCTAAATTATTCACTGGAGACTATTTCGTAAGTGCTATTGTATGTAATAAACAGAAACTCTCTAAGAAAACCATTTCTAAGGAAAGCAAAAATATAAATACATACTTATATCAGTTATTATCTACTTAATACTTAATCTTTGTTAGACACAGGGCTAAGCAGTTTGTGTGTATTTGATCTCTACCACAATACAGTGAAATATTGTTCCCATTTATAAGTGAGAAAACTGAGATTTAGAGATCATAAATAAACTGGAGAATTGGAAATTGTTTATAAGAGTTTGTGGTAGAATCTTAAATGAGGTTGTCTGACTTCAGATCTCCAATAGCTGATGTTGGAGACCGTCATTAACTTTTGTCCAGTGAAAAGCACTGGTCTCCTGAGTAGCCCTTAGAAATACAAAATACAAAAGGCAGCAGACAGTTCTTACTGATGCCATACTAAGCTGGCTTGATGCTTTTATCAGTATTGGGTTCAGAGAAGAATGAAAGACAGAAGGCTGGAGAAATCAGCTGTATCTGTTGGGGGCCATCCAGAAGTGCAGAGGATAAGGAGGAATCCAGGAATCCAGCAGGCTAGGGTCCGCTCCTAATCTCTCACATCCTGTCTCATCTTTCTTTCATCATGATCCCTCTGGACTCACTTGTCTAATATGCTATAGTCATCAAAGCAGGACATTAAGAGCTGGGATTTCTTTTCCTCTCAAGCTTATTATGAGGATTGATGAGATTATGTTTGTTAAAGAATTCTGCAAACATCAGAGAGAAGGCGCTGCCTGAATTTCAAGAGTTGCCGTGTCTGAGGGAAATCACGATTCTCTGCTCCTCTATTATCTGCCTCAGAGACCAGTGACAATAGCCCCTCTACCACATCCCCAGCCAGGATGTCAGCTGTGAGGAGCACAGAATTCAGAGCTGAGGTCACAATGCTTTCCATAGACATTTAAGCCCGAGTGTTGCTGTCACTTCTGAGCAGAACATTTCCTTTCGAATCTCACTTCGACACTTATGCATGTGGCTTTTTTTTTTTGTCAAATGGAAATTTCCTTTTTGAAAGGCTTGAAGGCAAATATCATGACAAAAACCTTATTCCCAATTTTGATTCTTTTTGAAGTTTTAACATTTGGGGAAGTTCCAAGATACAAGTGTATCTAGAACTAGCAGCATATTGTCATGTCGGATTCAAAAGCAAGTATCTCATTTTCTACTTCATTTATGGTTTAAGTGGTTTCTTTATTAGATTGGAGTTTGGATTTTTTTATAGGAGTAGCTTTATGGACAGTTAAAATAGGATGATTCTTATGAACAGACAGTTTTACAGACTTGTGATGGATAGTGTCTGCCTCTTCCTACATTATGCCCTGACTTCAGGCGTATTGTTCAACTTTTAAAATCTTTCTTCTTTGTCTTTAAAGGTAGCCTAACCTGATACTTTCTGCAGAGCTGTTGTGAAGAAAATAGAAACTAAGATGCCCTTGACAGGCTCCAAGTGATCTCGACTACATAGCTTCGTGTGCTTTGAAAATCCATAGAAAAAGCAAAGAGCTTGTTCAGTACATTACTGTGGGTGCTGGAAAGCTGAGAGTTCTCTCTGACCTTCTGACAATTAGCCTGGATTTATAACTTCTGAACATTAGTGTTTTCTGATAAGCTTCGAGCCTCGCTCAGCTGAGTACACTCAGCCCTTCAGAAGTATCTCTGTGCATGTATATTCATGCATATATGTATAAGGGTATATACATATACCCACCCAGTTGTGTTTCTCATTCCAATGCCTATCCTCTACCATATGCCACACAACTATTTCTGCAAGCCCAGTTAAATCCCATCTATTTGCTGTATCTGTGGATAGAGTGAAGTCATGTTTCTCAGTGTAACTGTCTTTAAAATGAAGACTATGAAATAGGTGAGCTCTTAATTTTAGGTTCTCAAACTTGGACTTTATTTCTTATTTCTATCTAGACCTCTGTAGCACAATATAATCTTATAATATATAGTGCTTGGCCAAGGAAACCTTCCCTTGCTCAGTAAGTTGGAACACCAGCACATGCTTTCATTCCTGCATGAACACAATCCCTGTGTGATCAGGGTTTCTCAGTGGGCTATTGACTACTGAGTTCTCAGTTCTGTCCATCATTAGCACTGTACCTGGCCATAGGACATCTCCTCTCTATGTTCAGTATGGGCTATTTTAAAGCTAAGGGCTGGTTGTTATGGGCAGTCAGATGAAGCAAACTAGATTCTATTTCCTTTTCGCAGTGTATTTCAGCAAAGCACAGTGTTTTATAAAAAATGTGTTATTTTTCATAATATTTTGAATTTTTGGAAGGATATTCGTTAAAATATAGGAATGTAAGTATAAGTATCCAATTCTTAAATGTAAACCTTGGCCAATAACCAAATTTAAAAGTCATATTATGTTAATCTTAACATATTTGCTTCTTTTTTGGTAAGACACCTGTGTTTGTTACCATCAGTGAAGGTATATTTAATTATTATGATGATGAATTCCAATTAAAATCCAAGAAAAACTTTGGAACAGATTGATAACCTTTTACTCATATGTTCTATACAAAGAGCTTTGAATTACGAGTAGCAACTTACTGATGATTTCATATAATTCATAATTTTTCAGAAACAGGCATTCCATATAGAAAATTAATAAAAAGGGAATCTGGATAACTACAAGTTTTAAAAAGATTTTCTGTGCTTTTCTCACAGTTTCAAGTCACAGTATATAATTCGTTTCAAATGATATATTTGAACTAATAAAATATTTTAAGCTTTACTCTGCTCTGTCTTCCGTGATGAATCATCTTGTTGT
Organism: Arvicola amphibius; assembly: GCF_903992535.2. Lineage (NCBI taxonomy): Eukaryota > Metazoa > Chordata > Mammalia > Rodentia > Cricetidae > Arvicola > Arvicola amphibius. Next base: position 134,105,400 of record NC_052051.1, read on the forward strand.
TACAAAAGCTTATCTGTATAAATTTCATTAGTGTTAACCTCTTAGTTTTAAAAAAAAATATTGTGATCAAGAGGCTAAGGAGATGGCTCAGTCAGTAAGGTAAATTACATGCTGTGGTAAATTGCATCCTTCAGCCAATAGCTTTAAAGATACTGGCCCATTTTGGGTGTGATATGTACTGTAATTGCAGACAAAGAGGGCATGTGGGCCTCTTGACGGCTGGATTCTGTTCCATTTCCCAGGGCGCACAGAGGACTGCGGATCACTACTGTTTTTGTGAGTTTATCCCCAAATAAATAAACCTTAGTTATCTTCCAGTCCAGGCCACTGTGGAACTGTTTTGTGTGCCAACAAATTGGCGCCCACTTCGGTCTTCAAAGTTCTTGATTAAATATTTGCTACCACCACCAAGATCTGCACCTGCGGCTGCTCCACTGTGCCCTAGACTTCAAGGCTCACCACAGTGGCCCTCCTACATTTTTTCTTTAATAAATGAGGCAGTTTACTAACCCAGCATCCTTCTTTCTAATGCTTCTTGTTGGCAGCTGCCACGTATCCAGCAATCCTGTGCAGATCTCTCTGTCTCTGAGGTGTTTGCTGTGGTCCCCATCTTGGTCCTTTCCCAACATTTTCAGCCCCTCCAGAGCTTGAAGGACACAGTGGGCCACATTCTTGGAGCCTCAGCTAAAGTGGTTGGGCCTGACACCGTTTCTCTGCCATCCTCCATAGATCTTGTTCATGGATCCAACCCGGGACCACCCCTCAGGTATAGTTGCCTTGCTGTGGAAGCAACTCATGTGTAAAACCAGTTCTCGTCATAGGGGGCAAGCTCATTACGTTTGGTTGGCTTGACTGTGTCCACCCTTTTTGGGACTCTCAGCTTCCCGGACTTTTGTTTTGTATTTTTATTTTATTTTTATTTTGTTTTTTCGAGACTGGGCTTCTCTGTAGCTTTGGAGCCTGTTCTGGAGCTAGCTCTTGTAGCCCAGGCTGGCCTCGAACTTGCAGAGATCCTCCTGCCTCTGCCCTCCAAGTGCTGGGAGTGTGCCACCACTGCCCAGCTTTTTGAGGACGGCTGCCAGAGCTCTGTTGGTTAATGTCTTTTACAGTAACCCCAGGCATCCTGCAACTCTGCATGCCCAAAATGAGCCAGTATAGTAAAGGCTATTGGATGAAGGAGTTCCCACAACAACTGGGTGCTGCACAAGTGCAACATCCCAAGTCCAAATCTCTATCACTCACATAAATGCTAGAGAGGCAGCTGGACCAGAATCCTATCAGTGTGCAAGTAGGGGAGGCTCCCTGGGACTTGCTGCCCAGCCAGTCTAGCTGAATCAAGTTTAACGAGAGACCTAGTCTTAAAATATAACATGGAGAGCAATAGACACATGACATGGATATATAGCCTGCACACACACACACACACACACACACACACACACACACCACATACCACACACACACACACACACCACACCACACCACCACCACCACCACCACCACCACACCACACACCACACACACACACACACACACACACACACACACACACACACACACACTGAGCCAAAATCTTATCCTGGTAAGTTTTATTTAAATGACTGTATTGCTCACTAATCACGTCATATTCTATCACCAGTGGTTCAGTGAGCATGGATGAAGATAAAGCAGGCATCAAGACCTGTGCTTGGCTGGATTTATAAAAATGACTTCGGGAAATATATGATAAGCAGTGCCTCAGTTAAACGAATGGGAGTATTTAATTGCTCTTCTATGCCTGTGCAATAAGACTTCAGCGGTATCAAAAAGTTTTCCAAATGACCTATGTTAGGATAGAAATGGAGGTGACAGGAGTAATGTTATAAGCTCCCATGGAATGCAGTGGCAGGAAGAATGTCCCAAGTCCCCCCCCCCCCCCACCACCACCACCACCATGGAAGCAGTGACCAGATAATGTAAGTTCCCGGAGTACTATCCTAAGTTCCCACTGAAGCACTGACAGGGGGAAGGTTGTAAGTTCCTGTTGAATATAGCATAAAAACATACCTTCCCACTTTTCCCTCAGATGGGACTCTTCCTCTTGCTTTCTTAATACAAGTGATTCCCGTGATTAAAAAAATACTACTTGGTTCCCTTCAGATTATTTTATTTTACATGTGAGAGTTGCACATTTGATCAGCTGTTAAATTGACTCAGTTTTTAGTATGTGGAGGTCAGAGGACCACTTGTCACCATCAGTTCTCTCCTTGCACCGTGTCCATGGCAGAGATCAAAATCAGACCTACTGAGCTGTCTTGTAGCTCCTCGTCTTCTACAATCTCAAAATATATCTCTGTCCCATTAAAATTTTATGGAAATGTATGCATAGGAAAATACAATCTATCCTTTCCTTTCCTCAAAGCTCATTTCCACTGCCCCAAGGCTGACAATCTCATTTTATAAGCAAGTTTCATTACTTAGGCGTGAATACAAGAAAACGGTTAAAGCCAATTTGAGTCGTTGCATGAGGTGACATATAATATATCTGTCATTAATGAATTAGATGAGAAATAATGACTATTTTGAAAAGGATGAATTGGTAATCAATGAATAACTTCTCAGTGTACATTTTCATCGTAGCAGATTTTTCCAAGGCATCTTTCTAAAGTGCATTCATATTTTTATGAATTATTGAAATATGCAATTCTGAATGCCAGCAAAAATGTATTACGGCTTTATAATAAATAATTTCTGGGGTTTGGTTGTTATTTGATTTTTTCCCATATGGAAATACCTCAGACATCTTTAAGTATATATTTTGACCTTTTTATAAACAGATGAATGTTAAGATTTCTTTTTTCCTTCCTTCATAAATTTCTATTAATAGGTGTGAAGTGGCATGTCAGTGACATTTTTGTCTCTAAATAGGAAATATGTATTTATGTAAGTAAGTAGCCCTTCTTGCTCTTTACTAAACAATTAATATTAAACTAGCTAATGTACTTTATCTACAAAAATCTTGTCTGAGTTCAAAAGCATATTCTGTTGTTACCTTAAGAAAGCTGATGTTATGTTTAGAAAATCTTCAATGAGGCATACTTTTGGGCTTGTAACTATGATTTTAATATCTGAAATTATAGAAAATTAGCTGTCTTCAGCAGATAAGACAATTCTTATTCCAAACTTATAAGTAGTATCTATAGTTGGGATGATTTCAAACTAACTTAGATGTTTTAAATGTTCTTATCATAAAGACATTAAAAATATTTGAGTTAATAAATATGCTAATTTAACTGATTTTATCAATTCACAATAGACACATGTGTCAAGATATTACACTGTTTCACAAATATCTGTACCTATTGTTAGTTAAGAAAATATAAGATTGTTTCAATGTTTAAGTGGAAAATATGAAACATACTGTTTTTATAAAAATATGCATTTATAACCTAAAGTGTAGCTTAAAATGTAACAAATAGATAAAAATTAATCAAATTGATGTCAGAACTGAACAGTCCATGTTTATGAAGGGTTTTAAGATTTGGAATATGTTCTTTTGGTTGACATGGAGTTACCTCGTTCAATTACAAAATTTCATTTTAATAAACATCAAGTAGCCAGCAAAGAAAAATTATACTTTTAAATTGATATTGTTTATGTGCTAATCAATAGTCTTAATTTTTGAATGACAGAAACTATATCCATTTGTTTAAATCTGATTTAAAGTTTCAGCATTTGCTCTATTGGTGACAGTGGAATCAGAAGCATTCATTTGATCGCATCAACAGAGTTCCTGTTAGATTAACAGGCATCGCTTGACTTTGATTTCTTTTTATGCCTTATGTATTGGAAAATAAGATGCCCCATGTTTGCATGTGTGTGAATTGTATACCTTTCTCTTTGTGTGGATCGATGGAAACAGACAAGGAAATGAAGTGCACAGCTCTGTAAATTGGCACTGATGGAGTCCTGGTGGCAAGGGAAATGGACGCTTATTCGTTCTAGTGCATGCCCAGGTAGCGTCTGGGGACTAATGAAGATATTCACCCAGTATTCACACGTCAGTGTGAGAACGCTGTTGTTAGTGATATATTGAACTACCTGAACACAGCAAGATTCTCTCTCTCTCTCTCTCTCTCTCTCTCTCTCTCTCTCTGTCTCTCTCTCTCTGTCTCTCTCTCTGTCTGTCTCTCTCTCTCGCTCTCTCTCTGTCTCTCTCTCTGTCTCTCTCTCTCTCTCACACACACACACACACACACACACACACACACACACACATTTCTAGGCTTTCAGGACTCCCATCTTCATTCCTAGTGTTACTATAGAAATTTTCGTGTCTTGCTAAATGGAAAGTCTGTCTTCCGCTCAGGCAGCCCTGACTTTCCGTTCTTTCCTCTGTCTTCCACTCTCCATGTTGCCTCGGCTCTCTAGGGTTAGAAGAGCAGAAGAGAAGTAACAGGGGAAATTTTTTTCTGTGGAGGTTTTAATGACTTCTGAACATCCTAGTGGATTTCTTTTCTCCTACAAGACTTTGTTTTTGATCTGGGAAGAACCCTGTGCTGTGGAGCTGAGGTCTCCCTACCCTCTGACGTGTGAAAAAGCATCCAGCGAACACGGTAGAATGCACTCTGGTAGTACTGGTTTCCTGAATCTCTTTCTGTCTACGTCATCCGTGCGGATGTAGTCAGCATTTAGGAAAGCAAGACTGACCGTTCCTCAAGGGTCCCAATTCCGTCGCTTTTCTTCGTGCCACTTCTTTTGTCTCCTTACCCTGCAGGACTTTGCACAGCTCTGGAGGATTGAAGCACTTATAGCCATGAGACGATACCAGTCTGTAGATGCTTTAAAATCTGGGGAACATGTAAATTACTGCACTACTTTCCCCTTTAGAGTTGGGTATGGCCAACATACATAGACTTTAACACACATGGTTCATTTCCTCAAACACACATAGTTCTAGGTTGTTTCTGTTCATTCTGCTACACTCATTAGTGCAATGTAACCTTTCCACCAATGGAGAGAAAGAAGAGAATACGTAATAAGAAACGACTTCCTCTTCTCAGAAGCACTTACAGTCTTTGAGGTGGACTCACATTTATTTGCTTATGGATCATGTGAGCAGATGCACTATTTATAGTATTCTGTTGGTATAACCTGCTAGATGCAATCTCTCTGACACATGGGTACTTCCCGTCCTTTCGGGTCTGCTTTTTTTTTCTTTGTAATTGGAGACAACCTGTTTACGAAGCATCTGTAATTCCTGTTTACCAGAACTCAGTAGTGTCACATGCTTTAGGTTGGCTGTTTCTGATCTTAAAAGAAATCTTGCTTTTCTTATGTTTAATTATGTAGGATTTTGCTTTTCTCCTATCAGACCATGACTCAGTGCTTTTTAGTGTGTAATTATCCCAATGTCCTCTCTTTGAAATAAAGAATATCTATATTTTTGTCCCAAAGCAGCATCTTGTTTTCAGCTGTGCCTTTGAGATACCAAGTATAAACAAATGATTTCAAATTCCTATTTACTAAAGAGAATTACTCTTAAAATAAAGTAAGGGAGAAACTGGACATAATTTTAACGATTCATTGCCTTATCCACAAAATAGCTATGAATAACTTAAATGTTGGGTGTCAGGATTAGGCCAAATAAGATATCTTTAGACCTAAATGTAATTCTGTAAATAAGAACATGATCGTAAATTTCTGGGCAAAGAAAAAACCACCACAAACAAACAAAATTGTGCTTCTTGAATTTTCATGTTCTTCATCTGGAGAATTAAGGAAGGTGATTTAATTCAAAAGTTCACAAGATGATTATATGATAAAATAGTCTATGATACAGGAACCGTGATAAATGCCTTTTTAATAGCAAGTATTTAGACATGGGCAAATTGCATTTCTTAAATATTTCAAATGAATTTTGTGGTAAAAGTACGTGATGGGAATTTTTTATAAAAGTTCCATTTTCAGCAGCCTATTTGTTAAGTCGTTAAGACATCTAGACCCCATGCTTCACAAGGTTAATTAGCCTTGGGTTTAAAATGAGATCACATTAGAGTTCCTAGTTTCCTAACTCTTTCTCGTCTCAAACAATAGAAAAGGCAGTTGGTGCTCTCTCGACATGAATCTGAAGCAGTGTTCTGCCAAACAGTCCCAGTCAATGTCTGGTTCCAATCCATCAGTTTCACACACTGCTCAATCTGCACTGATAGACATTCACCGCTGAGCCACATGAAGGACCTACAGTGCTTTCTGTCTCCCCTCTGGTCACTCTGTATCTGTGCTTTGATGCTCAACACATTGAAACCACACCTGATTCCTCTGGGTGATACTAGAGAGTGCTTATCTCGCCCTGCCTCTTATTGTCATACCACAAAAGCAATATTTTGGGAGACAAATCCAAGTTATAAATGCCAAAATGAATAAAGTTTTGGCAGGTCTGTCTTATTAGTGAGCCAGAGCTGAAGAAATTCACCAAGCCCCACTGTTGCTTCAACATACACTTGACCTGAGACCTCAGCTATAGTGATGTTTAATTTTCCATCGAATATGAAATTTCTATATAGATAGACTCAAAGAAACCACTATGCGGTTATTCTTAAAATTCAGTTCGAGATATGTTTAAAATCACATAGACTATTTATTTCTGTTCCTCCCATTTCCTCCAAAACCTTGAATGTAAAACACTCTTGCTAAAGGGCTGCATTCTTTAGACTCAGGACTAGGAGCGATAGAACTGGATTTGACCTGGAACCCTCATCCTAGAGGACTGACTTTCCTGGAATCAGAATAGTCTTCAAGCTGCCCAGGGTAGAAAAACCATCCATAGTCATACCCAGTTGTAAAGCCTATGAACTACAGCAATGACCATCCAACAATATATCACCAGTGGTTTGAAAGCAACACTATTATCTTGAGGGTCACAGCAGCTGTCTAATTTAACTTAACACACACACACACACAATAGGAGTGGATTCATACCTTGTACCATAAGTCTAGCCACTATTCATGGCTAAGTGAGTTCATGGACCCTAGAGGAGAATTTACTATTGCCACTTTTCTAAATCAGTATAATTCCTAAGTACATTTTTAAAAACCTATTTGTCTATGCACAAGTAAGTGTAGCTCTCACCTCCCACAAATAAAAAGAGCTTCTTTGTCTAGCAGATGGAGACTATTATAGAAATATATAGCTGGCTCAAATGCAGAGAACAGTCGATTATGGAGTGTCCAACCCCAGGTGATAGCACTATGAAATCCTTTCAAATAAGTCTCAGAGAGCATCATAGAAAAAAGGATGGAGCCGGGCGGTGGTGGCGCACGCCTTTAATCCCAGCACTCGGGAGGCAGAGGCAGGCGGATCTCTGTGAGTTCGAGACCAGCCTGGTCTACAAGAGCTAGTTCCAGGACAGGCTCCAAAGTCACAGAGAAACCCTGTCTCGAAAAACCAAAAAAAAAAAAAAAAAGAAAAAAGGATGGAAAGACTGAAAGCCAGAGAACCAGGATGTCTGTCTCCAGATTCTGACTGCTCTATATGACAGGTGCCTGCACCCATGAAATCCCAACAGTATGGTTGCCTAAAGAAGACCTGCATAGCAACACCATTCCAATGTGGATATGTAGAGTCTCACAAGGCCCCATCTCTTTGTGAAGATCTAAAGGCAATTAATGGCAGCCAAGAGTGGAAGAATCAGTCTTCTTCAATGACAGACCCTTGAGAAGCTATTTGGTCCCAAGATATAAATCCTGATCAGAGACATATAAAAAATACTAGCTAGGCTCATCAGGCTGTATATATGTAACAATAGTAAATAAGATATCTTGAGAAGGATAAGAGGCACACGAAGTGTAGGGGGAAGGTAAAAATCATATATACAGTACTCATTTATAAAGGTCTCAAAATTTAAAATAAAAAAGAAGCAGCTCAGACATTTCTGACAACTGCTACTTTAAATAGCTTCTTACTTAATATGTATTATTTGGTTGACTTTGAGGAGTTTCTTTCTTTTAAGATTTTAAAAATATATTTGTTATTTTATTTAATTTTTGAGAATTTCAAGTATGAGTACCGTATTTATATAATTTTCGTTCATCATCTTTCTTCCATTTCTTCCCATGTCTAACTCCTCAAACTCATTGTCTTTTAATCTGTAATTATAATTTTACATGCATATATGCACATATGCTGAGACCTTTTGCACTTCTCATATGTGGTTAGTCATGTTCTCTTGGGATTGGCTAACCCATCAGGGTCTTGTCCACGAAGAACACCAGTTGTTTCTCTCTTAACAACTGTTAATTACCTGTATCATTTCTTCTAAGTGTGAAGCCTTGTGACATTCCTCCCCCATCCCCATTGGTATGTCAATTGGTGTCATCTTTAAGGTCATGTTTGGGCAACCAAATTGATGAGATTCCCTGTTGTATAGGTGTACTTCCCTGTCATGTGTAGAAGCCACTATCTTGCAGAAAATGTCCCATCCTGGTCCTCTGGCTCTTATAGTATTTCCAAACCCCTCTTCCTCAATGTTGCCCAATCCTTAGGTATAGGTGTTGTGCTATAGATGTATCAACTGGGGTTGAGCATCCCACAAAAGACTCTGTATTTTGATCTGTTGTGGCTTTCTTTAATGGTCTCCATTTGTAGCCAAAAGAAGCTTCTTTCATGAGGGCAGAGCTACATATGAGTATAAGGATATGTATTTAGAATGCAATTAAAATTATATTGGTTTGGTAAAATGGTAATCATAGGTTCTCTTCTTGTGTGCGACACATGACTACACCAGCCATGGATAGTTAGCTAGGTTTACAGTAATAGGCATGAATACTCTTCCATTAAAGAGCTCTTCAGTTCAATTAGATTATTGATGGTTACCCTGAGGATATAAATACCATTCTAATGATAGTTGTTCATAGGTAACACAGCTAGACAGAGATATTAACTGCTTTTCCCCTTGGCAGCTTAAATAGCTCCCCCTGGCATATTGAGAGCTAGTTCTCAGGGAGGATGCTTCCAAGTTGGTTCCAGTTCTATTTATCCAATTGTGTGTCCAAAGTGTATGATGTCTTCAGCAATAAGATCTTACCTTTAATTTCTTGAAGGCCACCAAAGGCAATAACAATGGCTTATTTTGCTTTGAGGATCTTTTGGATTCCCCTTACAAACAACTTAAAGAGAGATTTTTCTATGTCTGGCACTGGGGTTTTTAAAATAACACTGAGTATGGTTTAAAAATACACACAGAGTCATACAATTATTTTTATGTTTCATTAAAATTACACATATGTAAGTAAATATAAATTCATAGTTTAAATTAGGTTATCATTTAGTGTGACAGTGATCTCCCAGTTTTACAGAAAGGGATTTTTATTACTGAAATCTAAAATCCTTAAAACAACTAAACAAAAAACAATATTGATGGAGACACAAATAAACTCTGTGGAAACTTCCACAGTCTATAAGAGTCAGACAGAAAGAAAAATGTAGACATGTCAGTGGCTTGTGTAGTAAAGAACTGTTTAGTCTGTCTGACTGTTCTGATCACACTGTGTTCTTTCAAGTAATGGCTATTTTTATTCACAATTATAAACATTAAAACTATGATTTCTATTGAACCTGATGTTTCTTACAACCTAAGAAAATATGCATAAATATTACAGTAATTGCTATGGTGATTGTTGCATACTTATTTATCTTAGGTTCTTCCTGGCTCTCTACTCCTAAAATTTCTTACTTACCCTAACTTTGATTGTTGTGCATTATGTGGCTTACTTGACATGGAAAGGAACTCATGAGAAATGTAGGAGGTAACTCAGAGTCACCCAGTAGTTGGCCCAACAGGACAGTAGACCTTGTCCTTGGGCAATACCTTCTCTGGTGGGTTACTCTTTTCAGAAAGAGCATCTTCTCAAAAAGGAATTTCATATTCACCTCATGTGTTTATTTCAACCCTGTCAGTAAGTCCAGGAGCACACTTGTGGGGATTACTATTTTGACACAGAAGAATTCCAGATACCCTTTTGATCATTGGAAATTATTTTATATTTTTACTCTCTATTTTTCTGCACATTAATTGTATCTTCTTCTTTTAATGTTCTGATAACCATTGTCTTCCATTCCACATAGGATTATTGCTATTAATATTTCCCTAATGATAAAAACTGGTATATTGACTACAAAAATTCAGTAGCCCACTGTATATTCATCTTATTCTGCCCACCCACTAAGTTCTTGGTAGGGATGCAGAGTGGCATCCTTTCTGTAGGTCTTTGGCAGATTTGGAAAACAGTGTCCAAGTGATAACGGATCTCTTTCACTGCTTAGGATATGAGGGGCCAGGTATTTCCTTCAGTTATCCTTAAATATATGACACTAAACTATAGACATATTAAATATTCTAAATTCAAACTTTCTAAAAAAGAATCACTACAAAAAACAATATACACTGTCTCATTGGAAGAAAATTTAGCTAAAATTTTTAAAAGACAGGTCTGAAAAATAATAAAGTTAAAAACAGTATGCACTTATAGCCTTGCTGACTGTTTCCACTGTGATAATTTTCAGATATATCGTCACTGTAACATGACTAAAATGTTCTGTGTGCTTGTTTCTAAGTGCCATTCTACAATGAATAGAACTATGGGTCCTTGGAAAATGGCTTGATCCTGGGGTCTATGTAATCATGCAGTGTTATAAAATGAGGCCTGGGAAACATGAGCACAGCAGGGATGCAGAATGAGTGTGTTCTGCATAAGTGCTCCTTTAGAACACGTTGACACAGATACATGGGAGGTTAGCTTGGCTCCTGGGACTCAGCTTGAGTGTACAGTTGACCCAGACACATGGGGTGCCTCCTTTCCTCCTGTGCCTAGGTTGAGTGTACAGTAGACATAGACACATTGGTGCATGCTTGTCTCCAGTGGCTTGACTTGAGTGTACAGTTGATAGAGACACATGGGGTGCCTGCTTGTCTCCTCCTGTTTCTCGGCTCCCATGTACCACCACAGATGTCAACTGAATTCAGAGCATTCTGTCCGCTTCAACACCCATGAAGATTGTCATACTTGTGCTTTTGTTGGTAAAGCCACAGGCCAGGCACAAAGCTACCAAGGATTAGAGTCTCACTGAAGGTGTAATGTTCTCCATGACCTTGGACAAATTAGGAGACTTCAATGAAATGAAGTTTTCAGAAAAAAAGAGAGAGATAAATAATGATATTTACCCCAAAATGCTCGTGGCAGAACTAAATGAGATTATTTAAGTATATTAGTTAGCAGAGCATCTGGTACATGCTGTCACTTGGTGGTCCTGCTAGGACTCAGAAGGCCTAAAAAAGGCAATTGTTAACTGGAGCTTCAGACTCCTAACTCGACCTTATCAGGAAATAAGAACAAAAAACTCATACAAGGTTTTCCAGCAAAAGAATTCATTAATCATTACAATATTCTCGAAGTGTAAAATAAAAATTCAAATTAGAAAGCATTCATTATCCATATTTTAAATCTGAATAAGCATGAGTAGTGAAAAATGAACATTTGATGTTCATTCCTAGCTATAATTTGACTGAAAGAAATGCCTTCGTGATATTGTGTAGGCATGTCTGGCAACACAGGCCCAAATATGCACCTGGGCAGCTGTGAAACCATTCTGTAGAGGTAGACATGAGGATGCAGTGCGGCAAAGCAGCATCTAATTGATAGAACATACTGGCAAATTAACACATTTATTTTCCTCATACAGCTGTATCCATCTAAAATAAACCATAGTTCCACCTCCTACAAGCCAGTTTGAAGATTAACAAATACTGTTTGTTTGACATTTGATAAAAATGGACTAAATATGTTGGATTTGTTTCTCTTTCTGGTGTTTACAATGCTCCTTTCTAAACAGAACATAAGAGAGGGAGTGCTTTCTGCTTCTTTACATGACCTTTGGGGTGCTGACAGCATTGCAGAGGCAAGATGTGTTCGCTGTTAGTGATACGTTCTTTTACTAAACTTGAGGGACATTTTAATATAGATGTAGTGGCTGTGTGAAGTCTTGACAGAATCCTCAAGAATTCTTTGGCTTAAAATGAAAGTGATCAGAATTCCCCTTACCTTTGGAGTGCATTACTGCATAGATTCCTACAAAAAGGTGTGAATGATTCTATTTTGTTTCCAATTAATTTTCTTTGTAAAGTCTTTACTTTCCAAGGTGATATTAAGAATTCAACCTTTTCATTTCTTTCAGACCTGTGTGGAGAGGTATCACCTCTGATAATTAAATTTTGGGACTCAGAATTGAGGCAAAAGCAAGAAATGATATATTTCTAAAGACAATTATTGACAAACATCCTTGAGTGAAAATCATAAAGTCCCTCAAAGCAGGCACTACCAAGCCTTCGAGTTGGCTGATGATTATTGTAGAATCGCCAGCGAGCTGGGGCAAAATAAGGCTGTTATAGAGGCGGCCTCTTGCAAAGAATGTGCCCCACCCATAATGCACTCTGGGCATGTTTGAATTATGATAACTACAAGAAATAAAATTCCACACAAAGATTTTAAAAATTACACACTGAATTTGAAAAAAACATCTAGGTTTGATGACAAAAGTATATATGAGCAGAGGAACCAAATAAGCACAAATCAGGACTACAGGATTGAAAAGAAAAGTCTTTATGTGTATACTCCTCCCATTTGAGTATCTAGACATCTAATGAATTTGTATGTTTAAGTAACAACTAATTATGAAAAATGCTTTACAGCATTTAAATAGTGTGGTGATTTTTGAAAGATGTTAGTTATCCCGTTTCAAGAATTAAACTCCATAGCTACTACAAGTTACATTCTTACATACTCTTAACTGTCTGTGTTGACTTATTAGTGATAAACTGAACTGAGCATCTATCAATAGAAAACTCAAGGAAGAAAGTCAGTATTCCTACAGCAAGACAGTGCCATGAAGCCGTGTGATGAGTAGTCTGTTGATACGTTGACTAACTACTTGTCTTTATTTTCACTATTAATATTGAACACTTTTGGACTTAAAATTTAAATGCTTATGATTTATTCAACATGTTAATTAGAAAGTCTGACTGAGATTGGCCATTTGCAAAGATACTCCTTTGCTTTTGTTACCACTCTTCTCTTCCAAAAACCAAAACAACTAAATCAGCTCCCAGCTACTGAGCAGTAGTTCCATCTGATTCCGTAGTCAGCCTTGCTGTGATGTGGTCCAGAGAAGAACAATGAAGATGGCTTTCATTCAGATGGGTTTAATGATTTTGTTTCAAGTATGTTCAAGCATATGCTTTCACTGGATAGGTATGAGATCATGTGATTAATAAGAGTGTAAAAATATGACCACCCATAGTCCTCACAACAAAACCCAAAGCTGGAAGGCAACTTAGCTGGCATTCACGCTCTTAAATAGGGGCTGAGTTCTGGAGAACATCAGAATGTGTGCAAGGAGAATTCTAGCACGTGCTATTTTAGATCAGTATTCTACTGCCTTGTTTATTCACCTTTTTCCCATACATTTTTCTTAGCAGCTTGTTCTTTGAGGAAAGGTTATGAGTCTAGCAGAGTATCCTACTTGAGAATAAAATTGTTTACTTGGTAACTTGAAGGGAGAAGGAAGAACCAGTTATTTGCCTGAAAACAACATCAATGGAATCACATACCCTGTTTAAAAAAAATAGGACTACATTGCAGCCTTGTGTCTCGAGGTGTTGCTGTGTGGGATACAACTATAGATTCAGCCAGATGGAACATATGGCGAGGACTAATTAAAATGTTCCAACTGGGAACAAGCCATGCATTTTCGGAGCCATTTCTAGAATGTTGAAAATTTCGAGCAACACCATATTCTGTGGTCGTGTTAACCCCCTGGCCAGATTTCCTAGCCGTGTGAAAAACCTACTTATGCATAAGATGGGTTGCGCACATCCAGAAATGAAAGAGACTGCGAATCCGGAATTAACACGTCCCAAGGTTTGTATTAGAGTTACTCTAGATAAGATGAGCTTTTCTCCTCAGACATTGCACCACGTTGAGAACAGAAATTAAGATACATAGAGCCTGCAATGCGTGACTTTAGGTTTGCTGAATGTTGTCGTTATGAGCGCAGATTCATTTTATTGTAGTTATCTTCTTCTCGTATTTTGACCTCTTTGAGTTTCATCATTTTGATGCATATACTAAAGCTCTAAAATTTAGGTAATATTTTCTGTATCAGATATTTTAGAAAGGAATTTAGGCATAAAAATATACATGCACGCAGATGATGTGTAAAGTAGTTTTCATCAAAAATGGATTGTTTTCTGAGATAATTAATTTAAAAGTTAAAAAATCATTTACTGCCAGGCAGTGGTGGCGCACGCCTTTAATCCCAGCACTCGGGAGGCAGAGGCAGGCGGATCTCTGAGTTCGAGGCCAGCCTGGTCTACAGGAGCTAGATCCAGGACAGGCTCTAGAAACTACAGGGCAACCCTGTCTCAAAAAACCAAAAAAAAAAAAAAAATCATTTACCATTGAAAACATTATTCAAAATTTCACTTGAGGCACAGGCATTTTCAACATAGGTAAGCCATGCCCTTTCTGTTTGTACCATATTTTCTCCACATATGGAACACAAACTTAGCCTGGGTAGCCTCTACTTTCTGTGTGCCTCCAGGAATTCTGTCTGATTCATGGGGATAGATTGTTCGCTCCATAATGATTCATTAATAATGTGTTGTCTCATGCTGCTTTATGTATTTAATGTGGCTTATAATTTAAAAACAGGTGCTATTATAGACCAAAAATAAATATGTGTTAATGGACTTTGAACTTAATGAGTATTTCTTTTACATATACCTAAATGCATTTGTTGCTTGGTTGTTAAGTTTGAAAGTCCATTTTCATCATTTTAGATTTTTTTGGGGGAGGGGGGCTGAGATTTTCTTGCAAATTGAATTTTGCTCTAAGCTGCTTCCCTATTGCTAATTTGTCGGTAGCCTCTGAAACTCAAGAGAAGTATATATAGCTTGATTATTCACATTGATTAAAAAATGTTTTTACAATGTTTGCCAGAGAATTAAAACCAAAGCTGTTGATTAAACACATATTTCAGTACTTTGAAGCTGAGATTTTTTTTTAAGGGAACTCTTTCTTTTTTTTTTTCCAAAATGCTCTCACACATGCATGAAAAACTCCAGGAATGAATTGACACTTCTGACCAAATTAATAGATATGTTTTTAGATATCCCATTCAACCCCACTAATGTGCTCCAGCAGCACAGTGTAATGTAACTCAGAAAGAAAAAGTGGGTGCTTGAGGGCTGGTGAAGCTATGACCTTTTTAGGGGAGTGAAGGGTTAGTACCATATGTCAAGAATGACTCCTGTTCTCATTAGATAGGATATGGAGCAACTAAAGAGAATGGGAGACTTCATGTGTGACTTAGTTAAGATTTCTATTTTTGCAATGAAATATCATGACCCAATCTACTTGGGGACGAAGATGTTTATTGGCTTACACTTCCACACTGTTCATCATGAGAGGAAGGCAGAGCAGGAATTCCAGCAGGGTACGGATTTGAGGCAGGAGCTGATTCAGAGGTCATAGAGGGGTGCTGCTTACTGGCTTGTTTGTTATGGCTTACTCAGCCTGCTTTCTTACAGAACCCAGGACCACTAGCCCAGGTGTGGCACCACTCAAAACAGGATGGGTCCTCCCTCATTAACTACTAATTAGAAAAATGCCTTATAGGCTTGCCTACAACCTGATCAAGATCAGTGTTGACAAGTGGTGACATTTTCCCTTTTTTTTTTCAATTTTTAAATTGAATTAACTTTTTTCAATTATTTTATATACTGATCACAGTTCCCCTCCCTCCTGTACTCCCATTCCCTCTCCCCACTCCATTCACACCCACCTCCCCTCCCCATCCACTTCTCTATCTCCAGTCAGAAGGGGGCAGGCCTCCTATAAACTTGAACTATGCATGGCCTGTCAAGTTGAGGTAGGACTGTGCTCTGACATATATATATATATATATATATATATATATATATATATATATATATATATGTATGTATATAGTAATCCAGCATGGAGAACAGGTTCCCAAATGCACAGGGACAGGTCTTAATCTCACTGCTAGGAGCCTTACAAACAGACCAATCTACACAACTGTCACACACATGCTATAGGCCTAGGTCGGTCCCATGCACGCTCCCTAACTGTTGGTTCAGAGTCCATATGCGCCCAAGAGCTCATGTCAGCTGTCTCTGTGGGTTCCTCCGTGTAGACATTTTCTTAATTGAGGTCCCCTCCTCTCAGATGTCTGTAGCTCATGTCAAGTTGACATAAAACTATCCAGCACAACATGGGAGAGCAAAATCATAATGGAAAAACACTGTGTTAAGTGTCCTCGGGGACACTAATGTAAGACAGGTAAGATAATGCCAGGCCATCGGAGCCACAACTGGTAGAGGAGCTTGGATGAGATTCATCAGGTCAGGGAAAGTGTTCATGGTGCTTGGATAGAGTGGCCTGAGTAGTTTGGAGACCATTAATGTGACAGTTGTGTGTCAGTAAATTACAGATGCAAAATATGAATCTCAGAGTGAGGAGTACAAGGTGTGAGTCACTTCTGAAAGATAGCCCTGAATGTACACCCCCTCTTTATCCCTGTGCCCTGCTCTCCTCTCCTCAAAATAATATAAACGTGTAACTATTAGAGCTCTGAGGTTCTACTTTGTTTCCAACAGCAACTGTTTAGACTAGTACATCACTCTCATTAGGAGGGTGCACATTTGATCTAGAAGTGACGACTGAGTGAGGAGTGAGCCCTAGGTACTAGCCTCATGCCTTACTCTTGTACTTGCTAGCAATTCTTCAAGTCACTTGAGGCCAACATATGCAGAGATGACAGAAAGACTCCTTATTTGTCTTGTAAAGACCCGTTAAAGCAACACATTCCTGGAATAAAGTGCCATGGGCTTTAGCATAACTTCTAATCTCATGTACTTCTGTTCTCAAAATAGTTTGTGGCTATGCTGTCGTATTATGCAAATTTCTATTCAGCAACTACTAATTGGACATTTGGAGTTACATTTCCATTTGAAGCAATTTGACTCTGGTTAGAATTCTGGTAGAGTTCACTCAACTAACTTCAATCACTTGTTTTAAGTTTTGTTAGCACCATTGTCATGATCATTGAATCGTAGCCAAAATACCTCATGTAAAAACACAAAACTAATCTTAGCCGTATGCAAATTGTCAATTCAGGCACTCCATTGATAAAGTATCAGTAATTGCCCACATATAATTAACTGTGTGGTGACTCTGTCCTGATAATGAGCATGCTGGGATAGTTTTTCCAGATAAGCATTTAAACATACTCTATGTCAGTATTTGTATTGTGATTATCTGGAACTATATGTAACTGGGACTCTTCTTTCCCATCTCAAAGCATCTCAAAGGTCCAAGTGGTGTTTTCTCTGAGAGTCTTTTGTTAGCAAAGAACTCTTAATGATGCTGTTGTACGGCTCCATGGTCGGCGTGCAGTCAATTGTGTATTGTGAGATAATTTTATATCGTACTTAGTTCAACAATTGTCTTAACTAGGTAGATGTCAGTCAATTCCCATAAAAGTAGTTCATGAACATTATTCTCATTCATGTATAATCATTAGTGATGGTAGTTGGTTGTAAATTATTTTACAAGTATATACCATACAAGGAACATATTCTGTCACTCTACCATACCCTTCCTCAGTCCTCCTGACTCACACCCCTTGTTTCACTAGCCAGGCTCTTTTGTGCTCTCAACTCATATGAAACACACAAATTTGTATCTTTATATAAAATCATAAATATCTGATATCGCTTTTTATGTCTAAAAATAATACCTGTGTGTGTGCGTGTGCTTGCACATTTTCCATATGCATTCTTCTGTTGTTGGATACCCATGTTGAGTAAATAGTTTAGCTATTGTGAGTAGTGCTGCAATAAACATTGATGAGCAAATTTCTCTGCGCTACGCTAATGTGGAGTCCACTCCATAGTGGCTCACCTAGATTACATCCCTGCCAGCGGTGTGTAAGAGTTCTCTTTAGTCTGTATTCTTATTTTCTTATTAACTGAGATTCTCATGGAATGAGATATCTAAGTTCTATTTCCAGTAGCAATATTTATAGTGAAGATCAATAGGGTGGTATAAAAATGCATTGATTAATTTAGACTATGAAACATTATTTATATGTATGTATATAAAACGTGCATTATACTTTTGTAGAGTGGTGGTATATTCATATGAGGCTTGATTGAATATGTTATTTGCTTTGTAAATGTGATAAAGCTTTTACTACATTTTGAACACTACCTCTATTTAGACATTTGTTAGAACATTCATACACATATTATTAGCTTGGAAGTGGATTCATGGAGAGATAATAATGCAGCACATTGGTGCGCTTAAAGCTTATTAGCATAATAACATTTCAAGCATCAAGAATAGGACTAGCATGCAGCATTTAATTACCATGAGGCAAATAATATTTCATATTTTATACAATTTATTGTACCTATAGATCTAAATAATCCAAAACATTGGTCTCACTCTTCTGTCTTATGCCCTCAACATTGATGGACAGAAAGAAGATCTAACCTACCACTTATATATTCTGTATTCTATCCCAATTGGTATATTATGACCTGAAAAAGAAATTTTAAAATAAGGTTCTTAAGGAACTAGTTATTAAGTCCAATGAATGCTACGATTATTATTATCTCTTTATATTAATGGGGACTCAGTGTACCAAAAATTCCTTTGCTTATAAAATCATCTCTTTGTTTGCCTTGGAACATAAGCATTATCTTAAGAAACTTAGGTTACCATTAAACTTTGCCCAGCAGGGCACAGAAACACCCTAGCATGTACTGCATTTCCACTAGGGGGTGATCTCTTCTTGAAAGTAATAAGGAGGACATTTGAAAACAAGTTTTTGACAAGTCCAACACTTCAATAAAGTGTTTTAAGAAAGAGAAAATTAAATCAATGCTTTTGGATATCGATACAACCAAGAGGAATATCAGGATCTTTATTATAATCACTTGTAAACTTCAAAGGCAAGTGTGTTAGTCCAACTTTTTTCCCTTTGATTTCCAAATTTCAGGAGCCTTAATTTTCCTCATTAATTAGAGTATAAAGTGCATTTTATGGAGTGGAGATGCATGTTAGCTTCTTTTGTAAGGAATAGATTCTCATATTCTAAGGAAAGAAACATTTTTTAAAAACACACAATATGTACTTTGTGAAACTTTCTACATTGTTGTTGGGAAATGTTAGATGGGAATTTGAAAAGTGCTGGACTCAGAGGTGCTATGTAGTTAATCAGACTTAGGTTCTGTCCTGGCTCAGAGTCTCACATCGCCTCACTTTGGAAAAAACTGCAGTGCATGCTGGAGGTTGGGAACTGAGTAAGAAGCTGGGATAATGTAAGAAGAGGGAAGTCTGCGTGTGCTTGTAAGACCGTATCTTCCAAGATGCTATAAAGATAATACATCAGCTCAAAAACTGGAGATCTCAAAGAACCCGTGACTAGTCTATGTAAGAGAAGTGTGCCACCTGGTGTGGTAATGCAGGCCTGGAATCCCAGAACTGTCATGATTTCAAGGCCAGCCTGCACTATATAGTGCAATAATGTCTCAAAATACCAGGAAGAAGGAGAGGAGCAATGGGTCAGTTGGTAAAGGCAGTAAGTTGGATACAAGAACCCATACAACACAAAGAAAGGACCGACTCCAACAAGTTGCCCTTCAACCTCCACATGTGCATGCCATGTTCCTGTACACACACACACACACACACACACACACATCATCATCCCCCTCCACATGATTTAATTAATGTAATTTTTAAAAACAGAAAGAAGGAAGGCAAGAAGGGAGGAGGAAGTTGAGAGGGAAAAAGAAGTGTAAGGAAGTGTTATAGATATTAGTGGGAAAATTAGCCGTTTGGAATCCCCTCCCGCTTCCTGCCATGGGATTTGCAGTGACTTTGAATGGCTATGACTTAGTGAGGGATTTTATATAAAATTTATTAAAAATTTTGTCATTATTTTTCACTTAATTTTTGGTACAGATTTGATTAAAGTTCTGTTTCTTCTCTAAAGTGAAGTGGCTGGGTAAATGTGTTACAAAGCATTAACAAGGACGACAAATCCCACCTGGTTGTCTTCTCTTCTGTTATGTCCACTGTAGCATGCAAGAAGAGCAACTATGGGCAGCTGCTCCTTCTAACTCACGTGTGATTACTAAGAAAGATGGTCTAACATTCCCCAAAGGTGAACCCACATAAACCACATAATAATAATAACCACAAAAAATAATTTGTGGCTTCTGTTTTACCGAGAGGCTTTATTAATGACAGTCTACGAAACCCAGCTCTTACAAGATCTACTTTGAACATTTGGGAGATAATCTCCACAGTGAACATGCATTTACATATGTGTTTTCCCAAGTAAATTGAAAGATATGTTGATTTCATATGTGTGTATAAAATTTCATATACATATATGTTACTAATGGATATATATATATATATCCACTGATATATATATATATATCCACTGAACTGTACTTTATCTGTTCCAGGTTGGTGAATGTAAAGTAAATCACCCATTCTATAGTCTTCTTCACACTTCATTAACATAGGCACATGGTACACCTAGATAAAATGTACAGTATTTTAAAAAGAAGTTTAAACTTTTTATACAGTGTCTTCAATGGGAATATTTTTCTTTTTTTCTTTTATTGAGCTCTACGTTTTTCTCTGCTCCCCTCTCTTGCAAAGTCTCCAATGTTAAGAACAGGAAGCGGTCCTGGTAATTCTGTTTGTTGTCCCTGGAGATTGGGCTTGTGTCATGGGCACATTGATATCACAACTGTTTCAGCTTTCATAGGAATTGAATTTCTTACATGTTCGCTGTTATTTGTATACAAATCTCCATGTTTTTAGCATTGAGAAACGGATGTGTGCTGGTAAAAAACTATGTTGCTTTGTGAGTGAGACCCATTTATTGATGTAAAGCAAAGATATAACTTCTGGCCTCCTGGCCTGAGTCCTTCAAATATGTGTTACATTAAAGCATAAATCTGCATAGCCGTGGGACTGCCAGATGAAAAATCAATAATGCTAAATACTCAGTGACCAGAATCTTTCATATACTTCTTTTAACAGCATAGCCAGACTTGAAGTATCAGTTGCTAAAACAACCAATGATTTCAAATTCTTTGCACCCTACACCATAGTGGATTGCTGAAAAGTGTACATTTTAAGAACCTTATTATATGGGGTGGGGATTGACCCAAGGTCTTAGACATGTCAAGATGCAGTTGTTGGTAAGTTTGTAAACACATTTGACCATTGGCTCAGGTGTTTAAAGACCTATGTATGTGACAGGAGGACTTTGATTTATTCAATGATTCCTTGTATTGTCTAACAAAACATTCCAAGTATGACCGTTATATTTTGGAAACTTATTGTCGACTCATAGGTGAAGGTGATAGTTTCTGGTGAATTGCCTAGAAAATACTTAAAGTACTTTAACAAAGAGATTTCTAGCTAGATCAAGCAAAGTGAAGTGAAGAAATCAGTAAGTTTTAGCTACCAGGTGAATCTAATT